>NC_143005.1:5189090-5837727 GCF_061535395.1 Colias eurytheme | reverse complement strand
TCAAGTTATATCTCAATTACAATTCAATTCAATTTAGCATTCGATTAATTAAAGAAAAATGGCCAAGTATGTCCCATACCCCATTAGTTTGACTACGCTGTCCGCTTTCACTTTGACTAGACTCAAAGCACCCCAGGCCCCTTTGCCCCATTGTGACATTTCTGAAAGGGGAAACCGGGGAATATCAAAGTCATTCGATTGGCAACTTGAAAAGATCAAATACGCAATACTAAAGTACCTGTGCGTTACTTTTCATACACTTATAATGGCCTAAGTCCCGCGAGTTTTGCGTTTTGATGTAGCTTATACAGTCAAGTCGATTGCGTTATTGGAATATTGATACAGCTTGGTGTGTTTTATGTTTGATATTGTAGTGATACTTATTTGAAGGTACGGTAACGATGTGCGTATAAAACGATCCGATCCCACGGATTTCCTTGTGTTAATCGAAGATTTTAACAATAAAAATTGATATTTATCTTTCTACGACTTGTATGTAGGTATAGGTAAAAAAATGTATCAAATAAGTAAAAAATAAACAAATGACGAAATAAAAAGTACAATACAACTCGAGTGCTAAATAACTCAAAAGCAACAATCTCTTACAATAAGGTACACTCAATTAACGGTAGTACTGAGTACTGACATACACTTTCATTGACCTACACATTACTCAAATAAATACTCAAACAACCCGACAGATTGACACACAGAGACGACTACCGTTCGGTTGCTACACGCTGGGTGGTACAGCCTATCTACCATCTCACTTCATTACCGACCATCGATCATTATCGTCTCACGAACTAAAACTATTCCTACTATGCAACAATAGATGGCGTTCTACACAATTCAGCAGCATCATCTACCAATTAGCATCCCCCCTCCCGCTCACACACAAACGGCTAGAACGAGACGCCGCACCCGTAATATCAAAAGGCTTGATTGTAATTGATGATGCGATTGTCTAAGCTTTGAGGTCAATAAATAATCTCTCTTTGCAGGTCACGGAGTTGGAGTGAAAAGCGAAGCACAATCGATAGTCATTCGCAATAAGTGGCAAAAGTTAGTGATAAGTGAAGTTAGGACATGCGAGTGTGCGACGCTAGGACAGGCTAGGAGAGCGCTTGTGGCACGCTAGGAGGCACGATAGGGGTGTGCGCGCGCGGGTCGCGGGTCGAGATACTCTCGAGGCTGGCGCTTCACGGGGGCTGGGGGCGGGCCGCGCCGGCGCCCGCGCACGCCGCCACCACGCTGGTGGGCGGGCTGGTGGCGCCGCCGCGGGAACCCACCACGGCGGCAGAGGCCTTCTGGAAAATGCCACATAAAGGTAACTTGCTTTTTTGTGATTTTACGTGCTAGGTGTTAAGTTAGGAATTATCGCAATTGAGCAATAAATAGTTGAAAATTTGTAAGGAAGTCCAATGAATCGTGTTTTAAGGAATTTCATTTAAAATAACAATATGTTACAATTGACCTATTTTGGCACCTGATGAATGTCATGTAAACTAAATCATTTGAGTTGGTAGGTTAGACTAACAATTAGCCAAAATAGTATAATTATCTTGTATGTGGAATGTCATAGGTACCTACCTACTAGATAATTATTCTATTTTGGCTTTGGCGAGGTATAAACTTCGCGATTGATATAACATATTTCCTTTTTCCATAAATAAACATTTGATTAACTCGTCTGTAAGTCCGTTATATTTATAAATAAATAAAAAAAATATATACTGTACCTACCTACTAAACTAAGGGCAACTATTTCATTCAGTATATAGCTATAACTTCCAAAAACATAAACAACCGTAATATATCATGTGTTCATAAATTAAAAACACAATAATATCCAATTAAAAACACAGAAACGAAATCATGAAGCCGCGTTGTAAACCGTAAAGTTAGGCACTAACAAGACGACAAGTTAGCTCCTAACTTCACAATAGTTCGCAACTTGGCAACTCCCAAGACCTATTACTACATAGTTAAGTGGTCACTTTATGCCCTTTTATTAGTGTTGTACAAAGTGGAACTTACTAGCTGACTAGATGTTTAGTTAGTCTTTCTCGTGAGTTATGGCTTTTATTAAAATTAAGTATCAACCTTGTTAATTACGTAATACATCAATTAATCGACTACAATTTCATAAATTTTCCAAAACAGTCCACAAATCGTTATTATATGTATCTACAAACGCAAAGGAACAAGATGATTTCTTTAAACTCTACATTTCTCTCGTGAAGTTCTGTTCAATTGCAAAGTATCTAATAAATTAAAAAAATAACACATTCTTAAACAATATAAGTTAGGTATTTTAAAACTGCACGAACAAGTATGTTACCAACATTCCTTTTAATGTTATTACCATTAAATATAAATATGTAGTATCACCAGTGACGACCTATAATAAATTATTTTGGCAGAATAACATATATAATAAATCTAACGCAATAATTTACACCGATATCCCTAATAGTTCCCGTTATTTTGAGAAATAACAAAATAACACGATTATTCTAGCAAGCCAGCTAAACGGAGCATGCGACATTCGCGTCACATTAACTCTAGATAGAGACAAATAGAGCGGAAAATCACCGGTAAGAGGGAGATAAACAGCGTTTTCTTTGTTGCGACGTTAAAGTAATTTTAATGATTAAGTACTATCCCGTCTGGGTCTAGCTCGGTTACGCAGGATAAAGTTTAAACCTAAGTTTTCGTACAAAATAGGTTATTTGGTTACATGCAGATTTCAAGTTTATATTCTGATATTTTCAATGCTAGGGCAGTATAATATTATAATTTATATGTTATATCGTAATACTTTATTGAATATATAAATTCAACATTTTCAATTCATACATTTTAATACCAAGTACTTTACCAAGTACTTTTTTTGCTTTCTTATCGATCTTAAGCTCTATTAGACGAATTATGGTAAATTTTAATGGATAATCTGTGGAACAGTTAAGTTTTAACTGCATTGTTTAACTGACAATAAACAAAGGGCTTAAAAAATGTTAAATAACTGTTAAGATTGTTAAAAAAATGTTCGTGTATAATATTATGATTAATTTTTCAATTTTAGAATGTTTTTGGCGCCATAAATTCGCAGCCGTTGAAATGAAATTTATTTATTCTAAAATTTGAAACTGATAAACTTAAAAATCAAACAGAATTTGGACACAAGGGTCATACATCACAAAACTTTTGAACGTAAAATGTGTCAACTTATAGTTTAAGCTTAGCGATTGTCAGTTTTTTGTCCTAAATGGGCGTGGTTGATGTCATAAATTATGTCATGCCGAAACGATGTCATTACATAGACTATAAAATATTTGTGAAAACGATTTGCTACTGTTGTTTATTTAATTTATGTTATTCTATATTATTAGGCACAAGTATTTTACAGGTAATGGTTTTATTGAAAAAGGCAATAGTAAATTTTGTTTTGATTTTTGTTATGTGGTGTTCTATTTAAATTGAAAAAAATATTATTTTACCAGTTTAATACTTAAATTAAGAACATATTTCTATAATTTATATGAAATATCCATACATCCTTTACAAAAAGAAAAAGAAAAATTTGTTTTGTTTTAAAAATATACATTTAAAATTGAGAATTTAAAAATTACCGGTTACTTTATATTTACATTATTTCATCACGTACATAATTAAATCCCGTATTCAACCCCACGTAAGCGGGATGCATTTAAAAATGGCGTTTATCTATACAATTAAACTTCCCCCACAGTCCACAGATTATCATTCAAATACAGATACAAAATAATAATAATAATAGATAAGTGGGGTATGTGTCTGACACCAGGTGTACTGTCAGGGCCAGGGACGACCCTTATGTATGTGTTATGTATGTATGTATTTGATTAATGTTTAATGGAAGCTTCGGTTATATGGTAGATGATGTGCGACGATTTTTGTGTAGTGCAATATGGAATAAAATATATCTATTTAAATTTATAATTTTTAATATAAATTAGTTACGAACACTGGAAATGAATAAAAAAATTATGTAGAGATGCAGCATTCTGTTCCTATTAAAAAAATTTTACAGTAAAAATTTAAGCAGTGAGCAACATATTGTTCGACAGTCTGCGATAAATCATAAAAACTTGCAATTAATTGCTTTTAATTGTGTTATAGTTATTTGTTGAAAAAAAAACACATAAAAAAATATTTTTCTTCTTCTTACATCATATTAAACACCAAAACTATCTGAAAAACGCAACAAAACATCGTCCACAAATTTCATACGACCGAGCGTGGCGTCCATTGTGAGCTTAATATAAAAAATCAACTACAACTACACATAAATTTATAGTCGCGGCCATAAAAACAGGGATTAAAAATAAATCGCTCGAATAAATTGCACCTCTGAAATTAAAACGCTCCCTCACGACGCGTACTCGCGACAGTGGGTGTGAGGATCGTATAAGTTATAAGCGGAAGCGGTAAGCGGTAGCGGGTTTTGATTTGTTATGTGAGCGTGAAGTATATTTAGTTTTACAGCTTAGATTTTTTAATCTGTAGTTTGGAACGTTGAAGTTATAAAAAATAGTAAGTTTACAAAGATTTTACGTACTTAACTTGATTGAAATGCGATGACAATTGACAAGAAACTCTTTATGAATAAATATTGTGAAAATACCTTGAAATTAAAACACATAGATGAATTTTTTGTTATAATTTTCAAAGATTCAGAATTCAACATTTATGTCTGTTTGAATACAAAACTTTTTTCCGTTCAAAAATATACTTTTAATAAAGAAAATATCCTTTATGTATTATAATTATATTCCATTACAATCATACTTACGCTAACCGCCTCCTCCTCTCCCTCAAACCTCACATACAGCAAGTAACCCCAACGATTGTCCATTGTTCTTTTAACAGTCGTTTGCTTGTTAGTGCATGGCCAGTCGTTGATGTTTGACGAAAGGTGAACCAAGAGGTGTTATTTATAACGAGTTTTGGCGCGAAATCGTTCTTAATTGGTGCCATAATTAATATTGAAGGGAACATTGAACGGGAACTTGTTTAATCTGTAATTAAAGGGCATCGTATATTGAGTTTTATGTTTAATTTGCGTTTAAGGACATATTTAAAACAGAAATACAGCCTTAAGTTGAAATATATTTCGTGATATAACTTATTATCGTTTATGTTTCAATGGATTTAACTTTAAAAGAAAGGCGCTTGTTTTATATACGGAAATATTATGCAATGAGTTGAATACTATTTGTTAATCTCGTTTGTAGTATATTGTTAATGGCATTTATTATATTTTAAAATAACATTAATTAACGATAGGTTCTACAACAAACGTTCGGGATACTAATGCTATAAATATCAACTATAATTCTACAATTTTAGTTGACATTTTAAGCATAACGTGTTATTGAAATATTCTATAATCTCATATTCAGTATTCAATCAATGAAATAATAATTAAAGCTATTCCAAAATTTCAATCAAACATTCCAAAATTGTATTATTCGCCCCAAGGCAACCACAGAATTGCGCGACCAAAATCTACCATTGTTTCCCTAACTCCCACCCATGGTGTAATCAAGTCCTGCCCCAAATTCGCCCACAAATTGCATCCAATTGTTCACTTTTTACCATGTAAGGGGTAAAATTATCTGCTTGACGCTTGATCGCATTCGTCTATTCGTGAGTATTGGTGCGGATGAGTCGCTGACGTTTGTCGTTTGCACCACACCAGATGTTTAGGATAGTGTTGATTAACCTATTATTGACATGTTGATTACTATTACTTCGAAGTGTCTAAAAATCAATTAAGAAGGTAGGTAATATACAGTCAAGCTAAACATTTCAATTCAATAACGTTGAACACATCCATATATAAGTATTGCAGTAACGAAATCAAATCGCAAAAAAACTTGAAAAAAAAATTCTATAAATTTTCGCCAACAATTTTTTAAAGATTATGGTAGCTTTCTACCCAAAGCACTTCTACGCACAATGGAAAAATTAAAAAACTAATGAAAGACACTTTTTAACCCGTAACGGCTTACAGGACACAAAGGCTGAATGTTAACAGATTAGACAATAATTTGCGGTCTATCTCACCCTTTTTGGCCAGACATCTCGCAAAGCGGATTATTTTTTTAACGGGTTATATTTTTTAAAACACGATCCGTGCAGGTAGTTGCAAAAGTTTTTGCCATAAAACCTCCACTCGAAAATATTTTGAATCAATACAGCCACTTGAGAAAATTGCATTCGCCGAAGGAATATGAAATAAAGAAGGGTTCGGTTATAAATTGAAAAACGTATCGAAAAATCCAATCTGGGATTAGGGATTATAAGGGCTAAAAACTATGTTGTTATGAGTTTTTATTGCTGTGTTTATAGAGTATGAAATTTTAATAAGTATTTGTCTGAATAATTTATGAGGTATGATACACATTTCTCTTAAAAAATCATTAGATACTTTTATATTTTAGAAAAAATTGTTTCCGATATATTTTCTGCTATTTGGTCAAAAGTATACAATATTTTTTATCGATCAATCAAAAATATTTCATGTAAAATGTTGCCAAGACGATAGAACACACACAGCCAAAAAGTTACCGATCTAGTGTCAAACTCTACATATAGCTTTACTCTACATGGCTTCATCTAACAATCTCTACACCTTAGTCACACCTTAGTTAAAATAGGTATGTGGCTTGTCTGCTAGGCGTGAGGTGTAAATTTTTTTATAAAAATGTACAATTATTTGTTACATTAGTTGTATTAACAAACCTATTAATGAAATTGCCAAGTCACATATCCGTAAATGATGTTATTTAAATACTTCATTCTTTCGTGTTATAACGGTTTGTGGAGCTTTCCAATAAGTTACTTAAACTTTCAAAAGCCATACGTACCTACTAGAATATATATAAAGAATCATGAACAATGTCAGGATAAATCACCACCAAATTGCCAACAGATGAGCTGATGCACAGCGCAGCCATGGGCGGCGGCGCGCTGTTCGGCTGCTCCTCCGCCGG
This sequence comes from Colias eurytheme, assembly GCF_061535395.1. Classification (NCBI taxonomy): domain Eukaryota; kingdom Metazoa; phylum Arthropoda; class Insecta; order Lepidoptera; family Pieridae; genus Colias; species Colias eurytheme. The sequence goes on along the minus strand of NC_143005.1, from coordinate 5,830,684 downwards.
CCACAGCGGCATCAACCAGCTCGGCGGCGTCTACGTGAACGGCAGACCGCTGCCCGACTCCACGCGGCAGAAGATCGTCGAGCTGGCGCACTCGGGGGCGCGGCCCTGCGACATCAGCAGGATCCTGCAGGTCTCCAACGGCTGCGTGTCTAAGATACTCGGCAGGTAACGTATTGTCGCTTTGTGCCACATTTTACTTATTCCTCAAGTGAACGGCAGACCGCTGCCTGACTCCACGCGGCAGAAGATCGTCGAGCTGGCACACGATTAATAATTATATGAATTATTAATGAATTATTAATCGTGTGCTACTTAAATCAAGTATCTATATTCCTAAATACGCATATATGAATGCGTGAACTGTATTGACTATTGATTGTATTAGAATATAATTGAATTAACTGAACTTCCCAAGTGTCACAATAGTCAAAACTAATCCGCTAATAATAACGTATTACAAAATATGTACAAAATAGTAAGCACCCAACAATCAAAGCGAGCGGTTCGTTTAAATGAATTAACACAAAACCTTTTGTCGGCGAACAATAATGTCGGATCGATTGTCTAAGATGAGGTCAAATTCTTGGGGACACACGTTGGCAAATTGACAGAATTCCCATAACGCCTGCTGAGGAGCCGCACAAAGGAGGAACAAAGCCGCGGAGTTCGAGATTTTATGACTTAATCAATACAAAAAGTAGTTTACATTCCCATAGAGCATTGTTTTATTTGAAAGGACGTGTGCGCTCCTGTCGAGTGGGAACCCTGGGTGCTGGGGTGACTAATTTCCTCGGGGTTAGTGCTGATTGCGATTTTATCGCCTGTCGCTAAGCATTTCGGCCCTCCGGCGCCCGATTATTGAAATTGAGTTCAATTCTATTGTAATGTAAACAAATGTTTTTGTTTTTTCTTACGTTGAAGTTTAATAAGCTTTTAATTTATCGGCATTAAAATTTCATCATTCAAACATTATATTATCTACGTTCGCTAGTTGATTAAATCTAGAATCCTCGATTCCTAATTTAAATCAATTTATTTATGCTGTTATTATTTTCACGCTCCACGTATTTCGTTCATTTCAATATTCATAATACAAATTGATGTGAACAAAACGCCAAAAGTCAATCGGAACAATAAAATAATGTAAAGACGTCAATCAAAGAGCTAGAATTTTTAATACAGGGTGTGCCTTTCAGGGCTGTCCCACGACCGCCCCTAAATAAAAATGAAAATAAAACATTATTTTGTGGTAATTGGCGCCCCTGCGGCGGCGACCGCTTGACGTCGGTAAGAGATCTTCGAGAAAAGTGAATTTTTGTTTGCGCCCTTTGGCCCTTAATAATATTTTGTGATGTTTGTTCAGGGGCAGCGCTTGAGAACGAGCTTTTTGTAAACAGTCTTAGTTATATCCAATTAAGTTTGTATATCCCATTATGTGGTAATCTCGTTAGTGTCGTAAGATTGTAGCGTCGTCGCTCCGACCTTCTTTTTGGTGATTCATTCCTATGGAATGACAGATTTCTTCTGTTTTATTAGGTCTAACGTATTCTTTATTGGTTACGAGCTACTACTGAACTAGAACTGACTGATTAGACCGAAATTATTACACATGGCCTGAGCTCTTGCAGTGGATGAAATATATAGGATTGACCATTGATATTTATGTGAAATATATATATATATATATCACGCCAAAACTTAACACAAAACAAACAAAAAACATTAATAATGAACAAAGAGACAGACATAACACAAATGATGCCACATAAATGAGACCGTATCATTACCAAATCTCACTAATGACATGCATTTTTAAAAAGTTCTAAATTATTTCGATATTGATTCTAAAGCACTCACAATTGATTGACGAAAAACCGAGTAATGAATACTTATTGAAATACTGAATCTAAAATATCATTAATGTGACGCTGAAATAATTTGAATCTCATTAGAGTTCATTTTAAATATATTTGTAAATGTGTAATATAATACACTGTAATAAATTTAGTACCTACCTATTTTTTCAATGCCTATTTAGTTTTCATCGATTAGACAAGATTTCTAAACTCCATACATCCATTTGTCGATTACGATAACTCGGATTATTACGGATCAACAAGCAACTCTATTACCGAAACATCGTAATTCTAAATTAGTCTAGTTTCAATTTAGTGCAAGGGCTCATTCCCACAGATACTTATATTCTTATCGTGCCAATTGCAAGGGTTCCTTAGGGCTTATAAAAAGGGCAAGCGTGGCGGGACTCCTAATTAAAGAGGCCCCCCGGTAAGGCAAGATCTGAGTTCCTGGTTTTTTTTATCGGAGGTACGCATGAGTTACCAGGCTGGGAAGTGATTGAGCAGATGTTTAGGAATTAATATTTTTGAAATTTTAAAAGTACCTATACAATGAAGTAAATGTATTCGTAATAATATTTACCTAGGTACTTACTTTTAGTGAGACTCGTTCTGGAAATTTAAAAATTTTAATCTATTTTTGAATAAATTTGTGTACAAAAATGGAAGAAACTGCTTCAAGAAATGGCTTGTAGCAATGCATTCATTGAATTAGTTTACCTTTGGAAATTTTGTTTACAAATTTTAAGTGTTTTTTATTTTACAACGTACGTTCAAACCGTTAAAACCGTTAAAACTAATTGCAAATGATTAACAAATATACCAGTAGCTAAATAGATTGTGCCCACTCCAATCTCAGTGCAGGATCAGCTCCGACCCCATCGACCCCCTACGAGCAATCTTATTTATATGGTTTTGATAGCTCACGATTATTCTGTAATTGTCTAAAACGTTGTAGCGATAAGGATTTTGAATAAACGCCGTTTAAATAATAATAATGTGATTTTTATAGATTTTTAAGGGTTAGGCTTTTAAAAGGAGTTTTCAGTTGAAATACTTTATTAAAATAAAATGTTCTGCGAATTATATGCCTATAAAACCTCTGTTTCATACACATAATATAGAGTCTCTGCTCTACATCGATTTTCATATACTAGGTATATAACGTTTTAGAAGACAAAAAATGTGCGTAGATCATATTTTAAAAACAGTTTCATAATATTAGACCATTGTGTGTTATATGTGTGTTCCTGGTTTATCAAGTTTAAGAACAAAAAAACTATTTGATTAAAAGTACTTAGATTAAACACATAATTAGTTACGAAATTTCACAACAGATTCGCCACGCAATTTCCGCGCAAGGTCACTGACCTCAATCTTGACTTCTATTTACAAAACGCACCGCGACCCTATTCTGGGAGAGTCGCCCGAAGCGAAAACGATTACAAATCGCTACAGGCATCTCCGTAGCACTCTTCAACGTAATAACCTCGTAATAGTCCTCCACAATGGCTAAGTAAACACGTATCGACAGATGACACGATGATTTTTATTCGATAGTGTTTGTTTGAGGGTTGACAGTGACTATTTATTGTATTGGTTGTAACGGTTTTACGTTTTACAGTTTTGGATAACAGGATTTGTGTGGTTTTTTAATTTTGATGTTAGGTATTATTTTTATTTGGAAATAAAACAATAATTTATGAAGATTGTCAAATTTTCAAGAGCGTTTTTGTTTAACATAATAGCTATATCAAATTATTGTTTTTTATCATAGGTAACCGACACAGGTAATAGGAATATCTGCTTATGTAATGAAGTTGAGTTTAATAATATGTATAATGTTTCAAATTAATATAATCATAATTTTTCTTCAACAACCCTTAATGTATAGATATCAAATAAAATACACTTAAAGCTCCATGTTACTAAAAATCACATATATCTCAAAGCCCAAAAGAAATATTTATCGACAATTGTATCTGCAACGTCCTAAATATCGACACATGTCGATCGCAACAATAGCATTCGAGTACATCCGATATCAGAATATGGCTGTTCACCACACGCTCTTATTGCCTTGTAATAAGGTTGATTTTCGTTTGTATAACTTTAAAGTTAAGTTTGTTGTTCCTGTTTGTATAGGTACTTGAAGTGAGGGAATAGTTTTAAGATTATCGGTAATTGTGCGCTAATGCTGTTCGAGTGGATAGGAAGCTGTTGAAATGTGCTGAGTTTATTTTGTTGCATACGATTTCAATTAAGTTTTATTTGAGGGTACTTTTTAAGTTTTTATACATTATTTAAAATGAAAAGTGTACTAAAACACAGAGATTTAAAAACTATGAGTGTTTTGTTTGAATTACTTTTGCTCTATACATACATACCTACCTAATAATATGTTTGCTTTATGGAACTTAATTTACTAAACAACTAACACGAAACAGTTTCTTATAGCATAAGCATTGTTAAGGAATGAGGATGTTAAAAATTACAACAACAATTTTCCTGTTAAACACTTTATTCACAATAATTAAACACATCCTATTATTAAAAATAATTATATAACCTCCTAAGGACCAATGGCCTCATATAAGTACATAAACACTATCACCATTACCACCCAAAGCACCAAAAAGTTTTAACTAAATTACCAACCACCGTCCTCATCCGATGACAAAATCGAAAATTCGAAATATCTTAAAAAATACCGCGCTTTTCTGCCTATGATCACTGTGTAACGCTATTGGCTGAATTGAACTATTAGGTTTGGTAGGTAAATGGGTTATCCAATCACAGAATTTTAAAATACTTTAGTTCAAGTTTTTAAAATGGCTGGTCAACGTAACAGAGGTAAGTTAAATCGTTAATTATCATATTAATCTCTCACTTGATTTTCATTTGGTATTGAAAAATAAATAGTAAAAACAGTACAGGAACGTATTTTAATTAAATTTAACGAAACAATTCATATTGTATTTTTTAAATTCACGGATAATTTTTATGTGATCATGTGAGAACATTGGTCGTTACTTACAACATTATTTTCATTTTTTTTGTACTCAGTTGAAGACATTGGTAGTCAATGACTATAAAACATTTAATTAGTTAATAATTTATTTTGTTGTTTTACAGTAATTTTGAGTATAATTGTCCTGTTTTATGATTATAATTTATTTAAACTGTCAACAGGAATTACTATTGCAATCAAAATAAACAGTTATCTTCCTTATTTTTTCAGTTATTCGTGACGATTATAATATCATCGATTTCCTAGCCAACTGACGGAGATTTTATTCCTAGTGATGAAGACTTAGGAGACCCACCATTTGTTTCCAAATCGATTTTAGTTAGCTCATTGATATTTCAAGTTCCTAATATTGTACTTCCAATGTTTTTATTTCTTTTTTTAACATATGTTCAGATAGTTTAGATATTTTATTACCTAATATGTAGTAAACTTACACATTTAGAATTTAAGAAAAACTGTTTTTAATTCTTTTGTATACTTTTTAGAGGTTATTGTATGATCTCATATGTTATAACATAAGTAAATAAAAAAATCTACAAGCAAACCTAATTTTAATAAAAAAATTTTTGGATTCACTTAGGTCTGATGTGATCACATGGGAACAAAATAAAACGAGTTTTTTTTTTCAGAAATGTATTCTATAAGCTATATTTTACACAGATAAAAAATCCCACAAGTAAATTTTAACTCTAACAATAAAAAAAACAAAAAAATACCATTGGGTGGCAGGTCTGTTGTATTTTTATGTACTCAGGTGAGAACAATGGGTGGTAATGCAGAATAGGATTTTTTTAGCTTGGTCCTTAGGAGGATAATATATTAAAAGGGTATAATTTCTACAATCAGGTACGAGACGGAGTTCGTACCTCGAGCAACCTTCGGCGCTAAGCCACTGGCCTTAAGGTTGAAACTAATTTTATTCATTACTAACCAAATTCTAACATACAGGAACGCATGGACCGATTTATGTATAAATCGGCCGATTCGCGTACTAATTGAGGAGAATTCCAGAGACATATATCCTTTTCTTTCACCATTCCTTTATTTTTTATCAATCCTTTCTCTATCCTTTATCTGCTATAGCTGGCAATTCATTTGCAAAGGGCCTACCTCTGCTAATGTTCAGCGGTGGTCGCTTACCAGCAGGCGACCGCTAGCCTGAGCTAATCTTTATTTTGAGCGTAGTTCGAAATCGGCCTAAAATCGGTACATGCGTTCCAATGCTAAGTTCATACTATTGTTTTGGTCAGGTATTACGAGACGGGGTCGATCAAGCCCCGCGCGATCGGCGGCTCCAAGCCCAGGGTCGCCACGACCCCCGTGGTCCAGAAGATAGCTGATTACAAGCGGGAGTGCCCGTCGATCTTCGCGTGGGAAATAAGAGATCGTCTGCTGAGTGAAAACGTGTGCAATAACGACAATATTCCTAGTGTGAGTATCTTTTATATTACTTTTAATTTTTAGGTACATAATTTGACTCAACATATTGATAACTCACACACAATAACCCTCAACGCACATCTCATATTATATAACACATCAAACATTTACCTATCTATTTTCTTGTTCTACAAGTATCTACTTTTACTTTATAGATATTCCTAGATACACAGACTAAACAATATTGACAATGTATGGTAGAATTAATAATATCATTTCACAATACTGCACATCTTGAAATTCAAACATAAGACTCGTCCACCTTGACACGTCAATAATAGATAGCCAATTGAATGATGTCAAAACACGATGAATTTAATTAAATTCCTAGGTGTATTGTAACGCCCTTCAAATAAGCCGGTCAGAGACTTAACAATGTGCCTTTTAATCCAATTTTGCGACATAAAATTTCTGGTTAGGAGCATATGTTTGGTATTTCGAAGCGGGACTATTGTATTCGGCCTTTTGACGGCACTGACCATTCTACACGCGGCCTTATGATTTCTGTTGAGTTTTTGCTATCTATACAAATCGATGTCTATTATAGAGAAGTTCATAAATTCACGATGACAGCCGTTTTATTTGACAAATAAATTGCAAAGTTAATAAACTCGGTGATATTTCTTTTCTTTGGAAATATTATTGCCTAGTGAAAAAAATAATGGATCTTATACAGATTTTTTTCAATGTTATGGGGTCTTTTTCAAGTTTTATTAATGTCAAAATTGCTATGAAAAGCTAATCTATTATTTCAACTAAGTACCTAATTGTACCTAGGTACCTTCTAGGTACAATAAAATTATCGATAATTTGATTTCCTATAACTGATGCGAATATTACTCCTTAGGTACCTACCTAATAATTTGCCTGTTACAATACTTTCCAACAGTTTAACTTCGCACCTTATTAATTAAAGAAGTGCTCAATGATCATTAAAAACAATGTTAAACCTAATTGAGCCTAAAACAACAAAAAACAAACTACTATCTATTTAAATTAATAAACCGCGCTCCAAAACAAGTTAACTAATTTACACAAACAGATAAAAACACTTCATTCAAAACTATAATTGGGCCAAACAAAACCCTCCCACGCAGTGCGTAAGATCACAATGACACACGTTTCAAAACTTCGGCACGATTAACGAAAAATTGGTCCAATTTCGGCGAAAAAAATTACAATATTGTCGAATAGCGGCCTTTATATTTTTTGTTCACGGCAGATGTCCCGATGTCTCGTTCGATTAGCCGCCATGTCACTTCGCATGGCTTTATACGAGTACGCAATATTTTTCGTACGGATCAACATATTTTATCGCATAATTAAAATCGATGTTCCATTTTTGTCGGTTATTTTTGAAGAGATAATTTCGAGAAAGGATGCGTTTTGCGATCGTTGTCGGCGTCATTTATATTTCAATCGCAATTAACTTGGACGCGAATTGTGTTAATTGTTTCATGCTTTTTATTTCATTTTATGCAATTATAAAATTAACTAACAATTAACCACATTCAATTTCTATTACAATTTTATTGTCAGTAACAATAAAATATTACTCATCAACTACATCAAATCGAAAATTTAAAACGCACACATCGATCTAAAGCTATCCGTGCACACAAAGCTAATACAAACCACACCTCTACAATAATTTCGTATATTACACGTTCACCTATAGGCTATAACGAGAGGCAAAATTGAAGCCCTCAACCCTCAGCAAGAAGATTCGGCGCCAAAGGGGCTATTTTTATAACTGTCGTACGCACCCGCACGACTGGGCAAATAGATGAACGGATAGATGCATTTACACGTACGTCAGAAAGAGATAGGTATTTATTGTCAGTTGCGTTTCGTAGTCATAACGGTCGAATGGGCGTGATGTTTCTTACCAACTGAGAGCGAACAAAAATAACGAACAATCGATTGCGGCGCGGCAGAAGAGTGGCGTATGTACTTACCTCCGTGATTTAGGTGTACGTCTAGGTATTTGCATGTGTTATAAATTGACAGACGATTTATTTTGAACGTTTTAGGTTGAGAAACATTGTGGTGGTGTGATATCGTTTTGTGGAAAGAGCGCATTTACAATTTACATATCGTGTGTCTATTTGAATAATAAATATAAATATTTCTTGCCAAACATGCATTAATTCATTAGTTTTTAAAAACGAATTCTGTGTCTCTTTTATGTAACTATAAATAAACGGGATCGAGGTCTAATATATTTAAACACATTACTAAATAATTAATAAATAAAAACCTTGTATAAGATATCTGTATTTAAAATGATTGTGCAACAGATTAATTGTACAAAGTGAAACTTAACAGCTTTTTTGCGATAAAAAAATAATTTGATACGAGACCTTCATTGCATTAAACTCATTGAAGTGAAAACATACGTCATTTTTCTTCCCGCGTTCCGCACTATAATGCCACGTTTCACGCGTGAGTGCACAAAACATCTGTTGTCCCGCTCACACCCATAGTAATTCTTCATAAGTAACCGTCGAGTTGTTTTCCCCTCTCATTCACCGGATTAACGTCAACTGCTTATGGCATAGGAATTGATGGTTAAGTCCAGACTCTAGGAATATTTATGAAAATGGCGAGCGTTTGAAGTATGGTGATGGGCTTCGATGGTGTTTGGAGCAAATAATTATTTTAGCATTTCATTTGTTTAAGACGATTTGCATGCTGGAATAAATTGCTGGATGTCTGCTCTAATTAAGGTTTCACTGCCTAAGAAGAGATTTTTTTCACTAAAACTAATCCACGTTTTAATCTACATATTTTACATTTTTACTGTAGGTAACATAGAGATTAAAATTATTCAACTCTAAACATTGTTCTACGACATCAACCATAGATTTTTCATGTAGAGAACACACTATAACAACATATTATAGCTAACAGATAAGAATCCTCACCATAGACTTACACCACTATACGTCACGTCACAAATGACTCCAAAATCAAGTACCGGTCGATGTTGGAACACGACACCTCCGAACTACCGCGCCGCAGTTCGGGGGCTTCATGTTAGCTGACCCGCGTTTCGGCACGCACGGTAATTAGATCACTATAAGACGATGACGATGTTACGGCCCTTTGGTAGGTTTTGTGGGACAAACGAACGCATGAAGGAGGTCCTATATACCAAAGACCTGAAGTAATCCTACAGATAGATACTACGTACAGTATTTTTGCATCTATTATATAAGTAGTTATGTACCTACTCCCAATTATAGGTAACTAAAAGACTATTACATTTGTTTTATGGTGGTGATGATCAATCAACCAAGTACATATAGATATTAAATTTGAATATTGGTACAATACATTTCTACACATTTTGTAAGTGAAATAGCGCAATATAGATACCTAATCTTATATATAAAAATGAATCGCAAAATGTGTTGGTAAGCGCATAACTCGAGAACGGCTGAACCGATTTCGATAATTCTTTTTTTATTATATTCCTTGAAGTACGAGGATGGTTTTTCATGTAGAGAAAACGTAAATATGTACCACGGGCGAAGCCGGGGCGGACCGCTAGTCTTATATATAAAAATGAATCGCAAAATGTGTTGGTAAGCGCATAACTCGAGAACGGCTGAACCGATTTCGATAATTCTTTTTTTATTATATTCCTTGAAGTACGAGGATCGTTTTTCATGTAGAGAAAACGTAAATATGTACCACGGGCGAAGCCGGGGCGGACGCGGGGAGTTATGCAATAGATGTACCTAAGTACTGGTTTGAGTGATAAGTTGATAACCTTTGATAACAGTACTTTATCTGATCTATAGAGGTAATTTACGTATTTGCCTGTCCAGTTTATTTGTTAGATAGCTATTTACATAATTTCTAGACACACAGCAAAGCTTCAAATGATCGAAATCCTACAAATACAAATACATTCAATGTAAATTGACCACATTTCATTGAAAATAAAGGCTTTTTATCAAATTTTGTATGCAATTATGTATAGATACTTTACATTTTACAATTTATAAAATGTAATAGAGATAAAATTTAATAGAGTAAGTAGTCATTATAGGTACTGGAATTTTAAGTTCATATGAAACAACGAAAATTCAATTAACATATTTTCTTATATGTATTATAAAAAATACTTAATCTACTTTCAGCAAATTAGAATCTTTGCCTATTACAATTTACACGTAGCTGTACAATTCGACACTAACATCGCTTCCACCAATAACCTCCCAATAAACGATATAACATTATCTAAATAACAATTTAACAGTCATAAAGAGCTAAAAACCACAGCCAAACTATCCAATCTGTGCGTCCTGAGGGAATCAAACCCCCAACTTACCGCACCCTTACCCGCCGGGAACCGAACTTGGGTCTCCGCGGGTTAAGCGTACGTTAAAATGTTTATAGATAATGCCAATGTAGGTAATAGTAATTCTAATTCCAAGGGTCGCGACCCTTACGGAATTTTCGTTCGGCATAATGGCGCTACGTTTTTGATACTGAAAAAGCTTTTTGTCGCTTTCATTTCTTTTGTTATTTTGGGGAGGTTGTCCTTTACTGTCTGTAGCTGAGTGTATTAAAAATAGACTTGTATATTTGGTTATGGTTATACACTCTAGCATAGGCAACCTTTATAACTGGAAAAGGCATCAATTTCTAAGCTGTGGAAACTTCATTTTTATAAACTCTATGCGCTAGCTTGGCACCTAAAATACACTTATATAATATGGTTAATGAATGAATATAAAAAATCAGGATCATTAAAAGTGATCAGGTTGTAGGTATAATGTGGTATAATATCCTACACCACAAAATATCGAACACACAGTCCTTGTTAATTTCACGTCCGATTTACTTAACAGGCCTATCGATAATTTACAAGACAGACTCTAATAGGCGACAGGGCCTTTTGTTCTCACGTGTTAGGACCACCTATATTGGCGGATCTATCACGATATCAACGAGATGATCTATCGCCGTGTCCGCGGTAATGATGCGCGCGCGCGTCCACTGACACCTGTCAACTGTCACCGTGACGTAGGAACGTACGGGTCTGTTAAGGGTGGTTTACACGGTGTGCGTTCAGGAATCTAAGAATGTTTTGGTTCAGCTAAGGCTATCCTATAATAGCGCCTTAAATTGACGTCATAGCTGTTAATTCGGACTAATTTATAAGTTAGCAATGAAATCATGAATTACAGCAATCAAGTTTGTATTCGAATTTGATGATAGAGACACGCAAAATAGGCCATTATTAATAATCTCTACAGGTTTTAAAGACTCTACATTGTTCATGTTTTCCTTCATACTTAGTTTATATACTAATATTGTGACTATTTACAGCTAGTTGCGTGTTCCAAACACTTCCTTAAATAGCTTTCATTCATTCCTCGTTATTGTGATGGATAAATATTGTTGTTTTTCATCATATTTGGGCGGTTACGACTTGCGTGCCGTGCTGTAATTCTATACCTACTTTGCGAAATTCCGTTACACGTTTGCTTTTTTTATTTTTTATCTGTTTATTATTTTTTTATATTAATAACATACCTATAGAAATTATAATGTTTACAGGATAAATTTAATCGTCATGTTAATCGAAGAATTCTTAGATATATGTGTAATTTAATATTGTGCTTCTCTAATTATTTGTCAGTTAAAGTATCTGATTTCAGAACGTCTCATAATTTCGGTAGTTGAGAGATTTTAGGCTTCACCTCACGATTTCATTAATATTTAATTAAATTTAAAGTTATTACAATACAGCTAGTGGCAGGGAAGTGCTCAAATTAGTTTTTTAGGCTTTAGTATGGGAGTTTTAATAATAGTGGTTAAAACACTTCATTATTAGCGACATTTATAAAAAATCCAAGTAGATAAATGAACAAAATCACAAGGACACATATCCGAGGTAAAATGAATGAAAAAAATGAGCCAATAGGCAATTTAATATTTGACACTCTTACTACTGTAAACTATAAAGCTCTACATCAAATTTTCATACAAAAAAATACATTTTTATATTTTAACGGCATGTAATAAATCATATTAATATTTCTAAAACATTAAACGAAGTATAAATATTTGAAAACTCAGGCCCCTTTCAAATTCCCCTTTACGCCCTACGAAAGTTTTTACTTTTTAATAGCATACATCAGTGGATACTAATGTGCTCACTTTAGTTTTGTAAGGACGTAACCGCCATACTAATAAAGCTTACTATTTGAGACTTTTTAATTCAAACAGATTTTAAAATAAGAAATGTAAAAAATAATAACGTAAATAACATGAAAGCAAATTACAAACATACTAAATTTAAATTCTGCTTTTTACTGCCATATATTTGTTTTACAAGCTTTGAAGTAAGTATCTATTTTTATTCCATAAACAAATCCAATTTAACAATCAATTATTATTCAAAGATTTTACAGTTTTTCTCCTATTGGAATTTAAATTTAAATTTCGAATAGGAGCACGCGTTTCTATCTGATTGGCCATTGAGCTGTCAGATGCAAAACACGTTTGAAATGCTTCTCTTATTTGTTATTTCAAAAATCGAATTTGAATTTTCGAGAAGGATTAGGATTAGAGCATTAACATTTTAATTGTATTTTATACTTGATTAAATTATAAGTAAATATTTAACGTATAGACTTAGACAGATTTCTTGATATTAGACATTTTTAATTGTTCAAAACATTATGCATTAAGTATGTAATATGACTTCTGCCAATATTATACCTACTTTATTATTCCTGTAATATAATTATTGTAATATTTTTAACATAATTATATTTTAATTCTAATTCCAATTGCTATGTCTACAAAATGTTTATGATAAGAACCTCATTCATTCATATTTCTAAGTATTAAAATATATTAGTGTTTATTTTTATACGAACATAAAAATAAATAATTTGGAAAATCCAAAAGTGCACGCCTCATAATTTTTTTTTAATAAATATTTATTAATTATTATTTAATAACAATTAAACCACATCGAATCAGACCCTGAAAAATGAAAGGGTTCTATTCCTGAGCATACTCAAGCGTAAGAGAAAAAAAAAAGACTCGATTAGTAAAGTATTTTGGTCGCTATCGTGTTAACAAGAAAAAGGATCCGCACATACAGACACACGGACGTCCAAGACAGAACTTTTTTAAACTGTTTTTTAACTAGTTTAAATAAAAAAAATGACATCAAAAATATCATGAACGTTAAAAATAGTGTTTTTTCTTAACCCATTGACCACCGTAAGGCCCGATCGGGGCGCGACACAATAGATTTTCTATTGTGTCTGTGATTCCGAGGACTGATGGATTAATATGTGTGTGTATGTATTATCTTACAAGTGCAATGTATGATACATAAAGACATTTTAAATTTGAAAAATCAGATGTTTTGCGCGAAGTGACAGTAGTACCCACCTCAACGCTTCGCTTATGAGGCGTGCAATAAGTCAATCAGCATTAAATCTTGACCTTTTCATTGACTAGATTTTGTCAAGTTATTTTGAATAGTTCTCACGGCTTTAGTCTAATAAAAAAATACTTATTTAAAAAATAAATGCATATCGTATCTGTTATTTTTTATTTTAATCTATTAACATTTTCTCTCCTAATCCTTTGAATTTAGAATATTAATCAAGCAAACTAGTAACAAAGTGAACATGCCAAATAATATCGTACCTATAAGTACCTATCAATATTTTTTATCCTTTCTATAAATTTCCACGAAACTCAAGCTCCCGACAAAAACAAAACTACCTACTCTACCATTAGCAAACATAGTTTTTGATAACTTAGCGTTAAAATCTAAAATTGGTACATTTGTATTGAAAATATACAATTAGCACAAGACTGAAAATATTTATACAATTAGAATACCGAAATCAAAATTCAGTAAATACCTCGATGTTCGGAAAGGTGCGTCCATTAGTGAAACACAGGATTAGCACACCGGTGTTACATTTGGTCCAATATGGACGCCATTTTGATTGCCATTAAGATAAACTGGTTAATTACGATTTTCCTTACACTATCTATGTAATATAGTGTATGAATTTAGGAGTTTTGTTTCGTTATCTACTTTTTTACAGAGATATTTTTCAGGTTAACCAAATATACCTTTTACGATTTTTCGATTCTGTTAGATATAATGCGTTTAAATTTCGAATTGTTTTCAGTTTTAAATCGAATGTTATTCGTATAAAACGATATAAAAGTTACATCCAAACATTTATTCTACTTAGTACCCTTAGTACCTAAAGTGTTGGTATTATCTTACAATAAACTTATCCTTTTATTTTATTCAAAATACTACTTCAGTTTAAGAGCTTCTTATTCCTTTCATGTTACACAGTTTCGCAATAAATCCTATTTTATCAAACCTTTCTTTTATAGGGAAAAATATTTCACCATTACCAATAGCAACGGAAAAACATAGATATTATCATCCAGGGACGCCCCGCGGTGTCTATACGTACATAGTTCTCTATAATATATAGACCATAGATTATAAATAAACTAGAAGCCGCAAGGATTCGTGCCTTATCAGTTATCAATATTTAATTTTAAAGGAAGTACGAAGCAATGAACTCTACATTATTCCTTCTTATCTCATCCTTTTAACGATTTCAGTATAATTAATAGTTTTTAATAGTCTAGATATAATATTAAGAAGGTCTTATTGAATAATATTAAATTAAAACATGTTGTGCGTTTGTGTTATAACTTATTCCCTCTCTAGATGTCACAGAACATTTGTTTTATATAAATAAATATAACCCTATCTAGTACTCTATATCTCTGCTATATACATAGGTTACATTCGTGACTCAGGTTTTTACGCATGCGTGCTTTTTCGCCGAAAGTAGATGGATATTGGGGTTTTTAGGCCCTGAAGGGGTGCGGGGTGAGGGAGGGATGCCCTAATCTGTGTCCCTTTGAGCCTCCCGATTGGAATTTAGTAATCATATTAAATTTTAAATTACACGTACAAGTTAGGGTGGATAGCAATTTGTTTCCTATTAATAGTTGTTTACTGGTTTCTAATAGATGGCGGTGGGGAGCTTTTGTCTTTAGAATATGTATATGGTAATGTATATTATGTGCAGCGATTAATAGAAAATGTAAATAAAATATTTACTAGTTATGTACCTATTAAAATTGATTCGTGTGCCATTTCTTATGAAATAAAACAACCGATAATTCATATTTAAAAGTTTATTTACTTCTCTAATCTGTACATGGTACAAACTGTTTCATACTACATTACGCTAACTAAATATCGATATAATAAAGACATCATAGCTATAAGACTATACACCAAATCGACTAATAATATTACACATTGGCATCGCCGGTTATGTACAGTAAACTACCTACTTTTCCTTCTTCACCAAAACTAAACAACTACATACTGTCTTTAGGTATCATCAATAAACCGCGTGCTCCGGAACCTCGCGTCCCAGAAAGAACAGGCAGCATCAGCGCAAAACGACAGCGTCTACGAGAAGCTAAGGATGTTCAACGGCCAGGCGGCCACGGGCTGGTGGTACCCCGGGCTGCCAACCGCTCCTGCAGCGCCTGCGATACCGGCCCCACTACCACCACAGCTGAACCGACCCACTGAAGAACACAAGCGAGGTATGCCGTATGTGCTGTGAAATGGTCATAACTTTCTGCAGCAAAAGCGATTAAATATTGGAACAATTTGGCAGTGTCACTTTTTACAAAAAATAAATACTATTATCCCAGTATTGAATTGATAAAAACATTAATACAATTGCTAATTGCGTATTTCCTTATTTCCGTATCAAAATATCTATTGTGTATATAAAGGCATACAAAGCACTAAGATATAAAGCATTATCGCAGTGAAAATAATATATATTGATACAGGAAAAAATATATAGAAAAATTTTAAGTGTTTTAAAACTCAGTTCAACATCACTGTCTATTCTTATCCAACCTTGCAGATTTAAAAACTATAACACTCTATCTATATTCACAAACAGTTAGATACTCTCGCAAAAGAAATGTTATTTGGAACTATTCACACATTCAAGTATATTATGTAAGGTGCTGGGGTCGACAGTTGGCGCTACCTTTTTCCATTTCACTTTGACGTGAGGCGCGAACCTTGTCTTTGCTTGCCTTAAATTGTCGACTAGGGTTGAAAATGTTATTATGATACTTATATTAACTAAACTGAGATATAGACAGTTATATTAAATTATATATTCTGGATACGTAATTATAATTAATTCTTTTATACCTATAAAAACAGTGGTCAGTTATAGTAAAATAAATGTTTATTAATACTAAAAAAATACCTTTACCTATCAAATAACACTCTGAAATATCTAATTTCTATGTATTTTCCAAATGCCATGTATACTGTATTCTATATTTATAGGCATAAAATACTAAGGGTAGCCCTAAGAGCCATTCCTTGAATGATATTGGCGTGGGGTGTGGAAAGGCGGGGGTCTTGCTTGTGGCGTGCCAGATAACTTCTTTTTGTGCATGCTCCCCTGGTACTTTTGTTTTACATTTGCTAAAAGATCCAGGTTTTGTATATAAATAATATCTATTTATTACCATGGCAATTCGTTTTGATTATAAACTAGTATTTTATATTAAATATGGGCATTATGAATTATCAAAACGTGCTATAAAGTTGCCAAAGAAGTGCTTGCTAGTATCTCTGAAAAGATTTTTTCAAAGAACTACCAGCAACAATAATACTTTTACAATGTTACCTTATAAATATATCGTTTAGGTACCTACTATAAAATCTCAATATCCAAAAATTCTAAAAAATATCAAAGAAAATTGCTATGTCAATTAATTGCCAGCCAAATTATATTCACACATTTCACTATATAATCACTTTTAACTTCATAATTGGTAAAAATATGGTACATAATACATATTATACAAAGGTGAGAGAAATATTCGCAGAACGATTTCTTCGTTTCCGCTTATCAATTACTGGGATCTGAGGTAATTTCTCGTGAACCCACCTCCTGGGCGTTGTAAATTTAGCCTCCTTAGTTCCTCCGGTTGTGGGAACTAAAATATTAGTGCCGAATCTTTATGCTTTAGTTATAGTAGCGTTATGTATGTTTTGTATATTGTGTGTTGAATATCAATGCTGGATTTTAATGGGTACAAAAATCTATGTATTCACTGGCAAACTGTTTTGAAAATACATATATGTACAAGTTTCAAGATAGGTATTAGGTATCTACGTCTTATTTTATTTCGTTTTAGCTTTTACCGTGTAGAAATCTAATATTTTCGGGTTCTTGGCAACAGCAGGCTTAAGTTAAATATACAACTAGTGTACAAAATTAAAGAGAAAAGTCATGTTGGAAGTTATAAAGTTTCCGCGTTTGCTGATTAACACCTCGTGTGATGCGATCGTGACGGGAAACCTTATTTATTTATTTATTTATGATATAACATTATCACACTGCGCCAAAATGCTTTTATCTGCTTTTAGATGCAATTCATTTTTTATCTTATTACGAAATGTATACGACTTCAATTTGTACAGCTTTGAAGCCTTTGCATTGGTTGGTGTTGTAGTTTCAAGTTCATCGAATTTTATTTATAGGTACTTAACCCAATATTTTAAGGAAACAGTTATAGGTATACACAATATTATCCGTCTGTTTTAAAATATTTTATCTAATGTATAGTTTTTCATATCTGGATATTTTTTTTCCACGAAAACGTATTTTTACATTCCTCTAATCAATCACTAATAATTTTTAATTTACCTGTCCTAAAACCGCCACCAAATGAAATCACGACAACCATAAAATAGAGATAACATTACGCTGTGTTTACAGGTTGGTTACACAAATAATTGCACAAATTGCTTGCGCAAACCGGCTTAGAACATAAACACAATAGTGTGTAACGCGGTTTGCAGCGCCGATAGCGGTCAATCGATGATAGCAACCATTTGATAATGCTTTTTATGAAAACTTGCTTTTTGCAATTTTGCTCGCGTTTCTTAATATCACCGGTTATTATGAGCTAAACAGAATTGCTAGGTATAATAATTAAATGTTAATATTATGCAGGGATAAACACTTAAAAATCAGTTCAAATTAGGAAGGTACAAGAAAATAACGTTTCATATATTTAGTTTATACTATCTACCTGCGAGTGTATTATGTACCTACCTACTTATCTAAAGTTTTTATACAACCAAATTACAAATGAAAGATAGGCAGTCGTAACTTTTGTATTATTTACATAAAAATGATTTTCATGAAACTTATGCTTATGCATGAGTAATCAAGTTCATTTACATATTGTGAAGTGGACGCGTCATTTCGTAAAAATATAGATTTTTGTATATTTAGAGGAACCATTTTCTTGTAATGCCATTAAATTAAGGAAAAGTTTAAGATATGGAATAAATAAGTAAGTTTTACCCGCTTTTTACTCATTCAGGTTTAAGATATTGAAGAAACCTACCCCTGAATTAAGTTTTCCATTCAAGAAAACTTTTTAATGATTCCAACAAAAAACACAACAAATGAAATCGTGTAAATTACCACAGCGATAGAGCCTTTATTGCTATAAGCCACTCAGTTACAAAACTCGGCAAACCGTTTCTATTCCACTCGAACATTAAACGCTGAATTATGCCACTATCGACACAATCGTTATGAATGAAACAATAGCATTTTAATTGAACTCGTCGAGTGCTACAGTGCAATTGACTTTAAAATCGAAAGTGTACTCGACGGAGTAACACGTGTTGAAAAGTTAATAGCTGCGTTCCGCCTCGCTGGTTGCAATGTTTGATTTGAAATCGATATCTTTTATTCGATTCGCGATTTGCAAGTACTCCCCCTTAAATTGAAACGTCAATTGGTGCAATTTAAGGAGCAGTTGCTGTTTTCGAACGCTCCATAGATTATAAATATTGTTGTGTTCTTTTTAGAATTGGAATATCTATATAAAACTCAAAGGTGACTGATATAGTGATCTATCAACGCACAGCCCAAACCACTGGACGTATCGGGCTGAAATTTGGCATGCAGGTAGATTTCATAACGTAGGCGTCCCCTAAGAAAGGATTTTAGACAATTCATCCCCTAAAGGGGTAAAATAGGGGATGAAAACTAATACCATGAAAATTTACTGCGGGCAACAGCTAGTCTTTAAATAAATATGTCAGTTTAAAAATGTATACTCTGACCCACTCTGACCTGACCTATATACAAAATAATATGTTATCAAAATTTTTGCTTTTTCAATAGAAATAGATCCATTATTGTAGTGCTACGATTGCTTTGAATGGTCTCTCTAATTACATGCTCTAAAACTTATTCAGAGCCTAACGACAATCGAAAACAAAGCGAACAAAGTAATTATCGAAAAATATATTTTTCGACATTTTCTTCTAGCTCCGAATTACTGTATAAATTAGAAACATTTCATTAACAACAGTTCGCAAACGGCAATTGTCTCTCCAATAAAAACTAAACATTATCTACCCTACTAAGTAATTTAGAGGACCCCAAATAAAGCGAATGCTTGATTACAAGTGACCAACCGGCGTGACCCATGTTCTCCCTCGACGGTCGTAAAGTGTACAGAATTAGTCGTACAGTTTCGCTCACGAGGGATCTTGCCGAGTGGTTGATCTTTGATTATAAATAAGGGCACAGGGCGGCAATGACATGTCATTAAATTGTAATAAATAAAGCTCTTAGTAGCTATTTGATACACAATATTGGGAGAGGAGCTTGTCGGCGCGGGGACCCCATGTGAATTGCTTCTTTTCAATTTGTTCTGTAGAGACGTGAAGTACGAGCTTTCATCATTTTGTTTGGTAAATTTTGCTGGGACATGTTTTTTTCTTTTAGATGTTGGAGTTTCTGTCACTTTAAAGTTTTATATTAATTATGTCTAACAGGTTTAGCATGATTATTGGTGTTGCATTACTTTTAAAATGTAATGTACTGTGTACATATGTATGGTAGTTAAAAGCTTCCACATTCATTGTTATTGGTCAATCTGTATTGATGCAATCTAAAGCACTGTAATAATGAAATTACGTTTGTAATGGGATATTTTATGTCGCAATTAACATTTAGCCCCAAACTTGAGTTACGGGAACGCGTCGAATTAGGCGAAATGCGTCTTGTCCGACCGGAGGAGGTCGCGGGTTCTGTTCCGTTCAAGTTAAAGAAGGTAGCGATTTTTATTATAAAAACATGATATAACCTCTAAGAAGTATAAGTAATAAGAGTAGCCAAAATGTAAGATAATACCATTGGACAGAAGGTAAAGCAACACCTTTGAAGTCAAAAAGATCGGAGCTTTTAAGAAAAAAATGTTTCACATTGAATAAAATATCACAATCCCATACGAAACAAAAAGAAGAACTTTGTGTTTCTAATTTCCTGTTTAAGTTATCGTCTTCTTATCTGCAAGATAAGTAAGTATATTAGTAGAAAGGTTGTATCAACTTGAAAAATCTCACAAATATCACAGATAATTAAAAGCTTGCACCTCCCGTCGCTTGTCCCTCAGCTTGAGTGACAGTATCGATCTAAGATAATCGCCGAATAGTCCCACCTACGTATAGCCTCGCTTCGCTAGCTCCACTCTCCTTATTTCCACCAGTTTTTTCCCCTTTTCCCACTATTATTCCCCGTTACATGTTTCTCTCTTGTCCGTTATATTGGAAAGTTTTTCTTCAATCATTTGTGCGGTTTTGTAGGTCGTTATTTCGAATTGTGTTGAGGAGCGGTGGATTTTTTTAATGAATTCTTTTATGTTTCCACGGTAGATGTCTGGATTGAAAATATCAATCTTTGTTCCCTTTTCGGTTTAAGATGTAAAAGAGAATTGAAGCTTTTCATTTTTATGCCTTCTATTTGTGGTTATAATATGTAATATAAGTGGTTTCTGGTCGAATTGATGTAATAATTGATTGGTTTTGGGAGAGAATCTTCCATTTATTTATATGTACCTATAGAAAAATATATTATGGCTACTATTATAATATATACTTACTAGGTATACTAGTAACACTATTATCTAAATCTGTTGCAATAGTTAAAGCCGCACTACACACTACAGTTTTGCAATGCCACCACAAGACTGAACTTTGCCTCCTATCAAAAACATTTTAAGAAATACGTATCGAAACCCCTTGCTCATTTGTGCAGAGGGTACAATCAATCAATCATAATTGTCAACCGATTGGAGACATCCATCATGGGTCGAGTGTCGTGGAATCGGCACAGTTTAACTGGAACATGGCTGTGGAATTAAATTCGTTGTTGGAATATTTTTGGAACATTATATCAAATATGTAGGGTATAGGTATCTAATGGGCTCATTTCGAGATAAAAAAGGGTGTTGGTTAAAATTGTAATTCAACGAACATTTCTTAAATTGTGTCTTTTTGTGTTTAAGTAAATTGATAGGAATTAAAATAACATTACTGTGTCCAAATATATAGATGCCTAGCTTATACAATACTAGCTTTCCACCCGCGGCATCACCCGCGCAGTCAAAGAAAAACCCGCATAGTTTCCGTTCCCGTGGGATTTCCGGGATAAAACCTATCCTATGTCCTTTCTCGGGTATCAAAATATCTCTATACCAAATTTCATGCAAATTGGTTCAGTAATTAAGGCGTGATTGAGTAACAGACAGACAGACAGAGTTACTTTCGCATATTTTATAATATTAGTATGGATTAGCTGGAATGAAACTTGGCCGTTATAGCGTAACAAATCATCCACATTAAAGGTTTAAATATATTTTAACGTTAAATTTATTCTTACGATGTGAATGCTGGCTATAAATGATGTGGAATTATCCATATTAAATTAAAATATTAGAACCTATACTTAAAAACATGTTTCATCACACATTTTTGAGTACATAAGCTATTAATATAATTATCAATTACAAAGCGTACGAATAAAATTGTTTACCGAATACAATACATCCAGCCTCCAACAGAAAAAGTGACAGATTGCATAACTAGCCCACTATTCACTGTATCCAGCGGCCCATACAACCATTACCCGGGAATCGAACTTGAGTACTCACCATAAAGCAAATTAATCAATTAGCCAAGGGCATGTCGACATTAGGAGCAAACGTTTAATTTTGTGTATCACCCTTGTAAATGCCCAACTAGTATAACTTGAGCCGTGTGTACGTAGTACGTTCAAAGAAGCAGAGGTCATGATGACTGGTCGTAGTTTTTCTTTGGGGGTTGCGTATCGCTGACGCATTTGTTGATGGTAATACAGGGTATGTTGATAGTTGATGATGAAGTACTCTTTACATTTGTTAGTATGAACGTTTTGGACTGTCATGATAAGGGTAGTTCAATTTTGCAATCTATCTTGAGTCTCTATCTCTCCCTTTCATCAATCTAGCTATTATGGAAATAAACAACTAAATGGTTAATCTATTTAGAATTACCACATGCTGTTTGAAGAAGCAAAATGATTTTCCTATAAGATTTTTTATGAAATATCTCAATTGTTTAATTCTTAAAAGTATTGTTAATTCTAATTAGAGTGTCCAATAAGCTCGTCTTATCTTGCAAAACTTATAAGCGTAATCATCGTATGAGTCTGTCAAAAACTAACTAATGTTTCCATATTTTGTTGTGCTTACGAACTGACATTAATCTGAACTATATTTGCTCATAACAAGGAAGGATATAAAATTAACATCTTTCCATCAGTTTCCAAACTTTCCACAGGCAGTCCAATAACTCCCTATTTTATTATATCCCATCATTTTTCTAACAAATATAATCATACAGCCCGCCATTAACCACAATATATTTTAGCAGATGCCCTCCAATCAGAAGCTGGTTCCGACGGGAACAGCGAGCACGCATCATCAGGGGACGAGGACTCCCAAATGCGGCTCCGGCTGAAGCGGAAGCTGCAGCGGAACCGCACCTCCTTCACTAACGACCAGATAGATAGCCTTGAAAAAGGTACAGGTATATTCATTGTAGTGGTTAGTGTGTAGACAGTTTAATAGGGGCGTAGAAGGGAGTTAGGGATTCATTTCTGTTTATTATTAACTGTTTATTTATTATTACAAATGATTCTTTCTTTCTACTTCTATTTAGAATAATTAGATTGTTACTAAAATAAAAGAATATACTTACTTACACCGGTTTGAATGACTCTATGATAAAGAGTAGGTATGGCCGGGTTGCTTCGAATACACACAAACTTTTTTATCCAAATAGTTTAATGATAATTAATAAGCAATAAACATTAACTTACTGGACATGACAATCTATAAATAAAACATTACAATAACATATGACAAAAACTAGATTATGATTTATGCAAGTGATCCGGCAACACCCCACAAAACTAATAATTACCACTTGTAAAACCCAGTTAAGGACATCAAACACTCAAGACACCCCAGAGACCTCATAAACCTATTTGGGAATGTCCCTCTATTTATTATTTGCAATAACTGTTATTAGCAAATAAATATTTTTTCCCGTTGTTTGCTTTGCTCTCGGCCCGTGGCATTCTGCCCAATTATCGGCTCGCGATAATACTGGCTTCTGTTTGTCTCATACTATTATTGCTTTTCTTATTTCTTTTATGACAATCTGTATTGATGAGTTTTGTTAATGTTTACGATCTTACACGGACTCTTATTTTACGGTACTGGATTATATAAACTTACTAGACTACAGCTATTATAACCTATTTTTATTCTTACTAGTTTGTATTCCAAATGGATCAACCATTTTTAATTCCAACTAGAATGTAAAATATGATACAATTGGAATGCAAACGAACGTATTCAAAATGTGTTCGATTCGAAATTAAATTTTGGCGCGTTCCACAGAGTTCGAGCGCACGCACTACCCGGACGTGTTCGCGCGGGAACGACTGGCCGAAAAGATTGGATTGCCTGAGGCACGTATCCAGGTAAAATAAACTCCAGTTTACGCCGCGGTAAGGTGGCTCTATGTTGTCTATGCCTAACAAAAGGAGTCGAACGGCCGCGGCGAGCGGTCAGTGTGTACTAACTTTGGTTGCTAATTTTAATCATAATGCGTAGCTAATTTGTTTTAAGGTTTTAATTAAGATCTCGTAGTTGTTATTAGAAATTAACCACATTAGCGTTTATACGTTGAAATGCACAGTTATGTGCACGTGTGTCTACATTAATTAACATTGCATGTTCAAATCAACTGGTAACTTGTAAAAGTAAAATTTGATCAACTAACTTTCATGTAACATGTTCTTACATTTATTTATTTTATGAAATAAGTATGTTACATCTTTATCAAACATTAGAAGTGTGTGAGTAAACTCGAATTGTATTAATTACGGCGGGTCCAAATTTTGCATAAAAAATCAAAGCTCGTTAATTCACAGCTCGAATTAAATGTTTGGGGTGCTTTATTAAAAACGGACCATGGATGCGTTCATAAGGGCATGTTTACACTGCCTGTTTACATAGGCTCGGGCCGCATGTAGATGCGTCTTCAGCAAACAGACTAAAAAAACAAGGGCTATATTATAAGCTCGACGTGGCGTGTAAATATATGTCGATATGTAATACATAGCTAAATCAAACAGTTGGCTATTGGGGGATATTGTAAACATGTTTTTATTGTTTGGAATTTTCATACCACGTGTTTATCTTGGGTTATTTACCCATCTTTGCGTATTTGATCACAGTTAATGTAATTAATACTATATTGTCGCGTGAAAATATTATTTAATATGTACAACAAAATATATTCAATATGAAAACAAAACCAATTTGTACTCAGTTACACAATATAATGGCTTGGAAGTTGGTACATTAAATTCCTTCTCATTCCACGTGGAAACCGCGTACCTACTTACCTGTGTATCAAATATTACGAACTAAACAGAATTCGACTAGCATTAAAAATAGCTTACAAAACAAATTAGTTTTCAAAAGCGTCCTCTCATTTATTCATCCAGTTAAAACTGAAGCATTTTATAAATATAAAACGAATACTTAATTCAAAAAAGCATGAAATATCGTCACTAAAACGTACGAGCTTCATTCAAGCATGTAAAACACTCGTGTGCCATTTAGCCAACACCGCATTAGTGTTGCCAACAGTTTAAAAGATCGTTTATCACTGAACTTGCCAACTTTTAAAACGTTTTAATGCAATATTTACTACAAGCTTTTAACGATTTTAGCGCTAACGTGCACGAAATTGAATTAGACCGCCATTTCAAAAGTATTGGTGACGTTTTTTCGTTCGTTCGTTCGTTCATTTATCTTCGTTGGATTTTGTCTATGCTCTCAGGGGTAATTTAAATTGAAAAATATACCAGTCATAACATGAACATTAAACTAGTATTAAATAGTAAGCGAATTAATATGTAATTCAATTTACAGTTGAAGGATTCATAATTTATAACATTAAAATATGTAATAATTCAAGCTTCTATAATAAGCATATTCAAGTAGGTACCTGAAAATACAAAAATGTAATATTTAAAACTGGTAAAAATAAAATTTATTAATATAGGTACATAAAACACATTTATTTTCTAAAAATAATAATTTACGTAAAATAAAATGCAAGCTATAGAAATCATATTTGTTTCTTTTATACGCGTCGAGAATAAAAACGTCGGCATTGTCAACGGTGCACTAAGCTCTTACATTAACCCCCGTCGTCACTTGCTATTTAACATTCGCAGTGCACGGTCACCGAATAAGCAGGGCTCCAGAAAAGACTTTACAAGTCTGCCTCTATTGCAATATTAACTGAACATTTCAGGCAATGTAGGTTAGTTCATGTTTACATGATTTTAAGGTTTAAATGTGGGTTAAGTTTTATGAGTAGGTACTATTGTCCTATTAGGTACCTGAAGCTTTTGAATTGACATAAAATGTTGTACTGAATATAATATTAAGAATAATAAAATTACATAAATAGCCGACTTTAAATATACTAGCATTCATAACAGGCATAAAAGATTCTCAGTTTTATAACAGCTCCACGAGGATTCCGATATTCTTCATAATCGTTTTAGAAAATCGTTTAAAAAGCAGCCCTAAATGGAAATTGTTGGCCGGAGGTGTTTTGCATATTTCAAGCTAGATTAAACTTTAGCATTTAGATACAGAGTTCAATTTCCATAACAGTGAGGCTTGCAAGGAGCAGATCGTACCGTTTCGACACCACGTGTCGGCGGGGTTCAAGGCTTTGTTGAAACGGTTCCGTAGGACAGCTTAATATAAAAGTTGGGAAAAATAAACGAACAAAGTAGGATGTCTGAAAGCATTAAAGCAGGGAAATTAAAATAAACACAATTTGTAACACGGATTTTAAATAATTGCCTTTTATGCACTTATAATAATGTAGAGACTTAAAAGCGAAAATAGAAAATCATTCTAGCACCTAGTAGTCAAAGAATATAATGCATTGTGATATTAATTTCGTTTAGTGGAGAGTTACAAAAAGTATATAAAAAGGTCCGTTAAAAGTTTCTCTTTTATTCTAAATCATCACAAAATGAGCCACAAATAATCCAGTCTACCTTCATCTACAGCAATTCGATTATCCTCCATTCACTGTAAAATAGCAAATAGTCATCCCTCATGCCTCCGACATACCTACATCGATTATAAATTCAAATATTGTACGGAATGTTCAAAATAATATTCACCCTACGAGGGGTTGTATCGATCCTACAGCCTATAGGAAACGCGGGGTGGTAAGTTCCTGTAAAGAGGGGAGTGTTTTGAAAAATTGGCACCCACACAGCCTTTACTGAAAAATACAGAAAATACAACCTTATTCCTTTAGAATATGACTCTAAATTGAACTTTAGCTTAACAGGCTTGATAGATTTTTGCGTCTCTGTTCTGTATAGCGCTATAAATGGATTCTATATTGGATTGGCGATTCTGGTCATGTTATTTATCTACAATAGTATTTCTGTTTTAAAACATATTAAGTTGAATAGTAATAACGGCTAGTCATATAAAATTCCACATGTATTAATGGAAACAATAGATAACAAAGTAAAGTATGTTTATTAATCGTTCAGAAAATGACCAAAATATGTTTAATAAAGATGATTTCGAACGAAAGCCGCGTTCTAACGCATTAATTCAGAACGAATCTATTAAAACGGTAACGTAATAAAATAACATCGTGGATTGTTGTGGCTTGCCGGGAATATAACAGAATTATGGCAAATTTCATTTAGCAAACCCAGCTAACATTATTTCGTCCCAACTATGAGGGTAACAATTTATAAAGGCCAACGAAATGACAGAGGCGGCAAACAAGCTGTCAACGCTGTCACGTAGTAATGTCTATGGATAGAAAAAACGAGAGATGTCATAATATTTCACCGTTTATAAGGGTAGTGCACAATATACGACGTGATGTAATTTCGTTGCTGATTCTAATTTTCTTAAAAGGAAATTGAGTTATTGTTGTTATGTCTGTGGTGCAATATTTATATTATTGTTTTATGTGATTCATTGGAAAGTTATTTGAACCATATGGTCCATTGAAAAGTTACATTTGGGGTCGCATTTTTTAGAGGACGCAATTTTATTTTTTTGATGTGTAGGGGGGGTCAGTGTGAAGCTATCACCAAGTTTGTGGGGTCGCCACCCTTGTCCCACGGCCGCCATC
This sequence comes from Colias eurytheme, assembly GCF_061535395.1. Lineage (NCBI taxonomy): Eukaryota > Metazoa > Arthropoda > Insecta > Lepidoptera > Pieridae > Colias > Colias eurytheme. Next base: position 5,802,645 of record NC_143005.1, on the reverse strand, counting down.
TTGAAAATAGCGGTTGAAATGGTTTTTACGATATATCTCTTAAACTATTTATCTGATAATAAAACAATGTTAACATTATTCGTTGCAAATTAAATTTTCTACAACTTAGGTTCTGTAACTTTTTGTCGTAGAACTATAAACAAAAAAGTTATAAGCGAAAATGTTCAGAAATTAGAGATGTTTATATTTTTCAATAAAACTTTTTTTTATAAGTTTACGAAGAAATTATATCAGACCATTTTTGTAGATTGTTTTTTGTAGAACAACTTTTATTTACAACATTTTTTCATTAAGTAAATAGCTAAGGTTTTACAGCCATCCGAAGTGAGTACTATTTTTCAGTAGTAACTATACATAATAAATTGGCTATTGGCTCTTTTCCCAGACTCCACAACAATGGAAGCACACTGCAGAACATTTCAGCCCTGCTTTTCGACGTAAAAAAAAACGCACTTCCAGACTCTACCTCCTGGGTTGTGGGGAAAAGATTCAATAATTAATTATTAATAATATTGTAAAATTAATTATTAAAAATATTATTATAACAAAAATAAAATAATTACTGGTGACAAATTATTATTAGTACACACATAATATATCGTATTCTGTATAGTAAAGAGTACTTAAAATAGTACTCACATCGGATGGCTGTAAAACCTTAGCTATTTACTTAATGAAAAAATGTTGTAAATAAAAGTTGTTCTACGAAAAACAATCTACAAAAATGGTCTGATATAATTTCTTCGTAAACTTATAAAAAAAAGTTTTATTGAAAAATATAAACATCTCTAATTTCTGAACATTTTCGCTTATAACTTTTTTGTTTATAGTTCTACGACAAAAAGTTACTGAACCTAAGTTGTAGAGAATTTAATTTGCAACGAATAATGTTAACATTGTTTTATTATCAGATAAATAGAGATGAAATGAAATGAAATGAAATGAAATGAAATGAAATAAATTTATTTGTCCATTATATGATTTACAATTAATGTACGACAGTGGGTCCCAAACTAAGTGAAATACTTGTGTCTTGGGACCCTGAGTTGCGCTTCTTGGTTATATACATATGTTATGGACAGTAGAAAGTTAACAAGTAGGTAAATAATCTAATGTAATGGAAGTTAATACAATTAATAAAAAAATAAAAGAAAAACAAACTACATTATTTTGCGGTTTGCAGCACGCGTGTTCGTGATAGTGTGTGTGTGTTTACGTGTGTGTGTGTGTGTGAGTGAGTGCGTGTTTGTGTGTGTGTGTCATTGTTTGTGAGTGAAGGCATATTGTTATAGTGTGTGTCAGCTCAGTGGTCCTTTAAGTAATTGTTCGGTTTCTTCAAAAGACAGCGTATGTAACCATTTCTTTATGACCTTCTTGCATGTGTAGTTCGAGAGTAGTGTTATGTTACAATGTTTGTTGACACTATTGTATATCCGAGGAAACAAAAATTTTGGACATCGTTTAGCTAAAAGGGAGGATGCACGAGGACATGGCAGTGAGAATGTACGCCTTGAGGTGAGTTTTTTAAAGTCCTTTCTTATTTTTAAGGTTCTGTGAGTAGTTAACACAGCCTTGAGAACGAAGAGCTGCCTGACCCTTAGGACTGCGAACTCGCTATACAGGTCAGCTGTTGGGAAGCGGAAGGGTTTTCTCAGCATCACCTTTATGACGGCTCTTTGCGCTCTCTCCAGAGTGATGAAGTTAGTTATTCCTGCACCCCCCCAAACAGATATGCCATATTGCAGAATAGATTGACAGAGCGCGTGAAATACGGAGGTGAGAATTGGAAGAGGAGTACAATCTCGCAGTTTTTTCATTACATAAATGAGTTTTCTAGTTCGCGAAGACAATGTTTCAATGTGAGATTTGAATGATAAGTTTTCGTCCAGTATGATTCCGAGATATCTTATAGTTTTTACACGTTCCACTATAGTACAGTTTTGGTCGCAGTTGTTTAATTCAGGATTATTGCACGTATGAAATTTAACTTGGAGATTTTGATTTGGTTTCGATGCCTGTGTTTTGGAAAAAGCAATTAATTTAGTTTTTTTTATATTTAAAGTTAGGAGATTTCTATCAAGAGCTTTAGCTAAAGTTTGGAGTCCAGATTCTGCGAGTTTGTACACCTCATCCCATCCATTAGAATGGAATATAATGGCTGTGTCGTCTGCGTAGGATATTATTTGAGCACTATTTAGGGGTAAGTTTACTATTTCGTTTATGTACAGGGTAAATAAGGTGGGACCGAGTATGCTGCCATAGATATATCGTAAAAACCATTTCAACCACTATTTTCAAGATGGCGGCCGTGGGACAAGGGTGGCGACCCCACAAACTTGGTGATAGCTTCACACTGACCCCCCCTACACATCAAAAAAATAAAATTGCGTCCTCTAAAAAACTCAAGGTCAGGCCTAAAAAATGTAACATTTCAATGGATCAATATGATTCATAGGGCAGTATAGATTGATTAATTGTATACATATACATCTTTAATAATACGATATATTAGTTTACGAATTTAGAACAATAAATATAGCATTAAGACAATTTTAGCTCTATTCTCTTAGAAATCGTGAAAATCGGCTATTTTTGTCTCCAATTTTCCAAGAAGTATAAACAAAAACATATTAGCACGTATAAGTTTATTGTTATAATTCTAAATTAAAAAGAGTACTACGTAATAAACATATAGATGGATCAAATAAGTATATAATGTTTTATATTAAATACTTATAACAAAAATATCCACGATAAAGCAATATCTCCCGCAATAATAAAAAACTAAATGTGAGTGCCCGCCCTTTCCCGTTCTGGTTAAAAGACCCTTCTTTTGCGAAACTTTTCCGAGGGACGAAATAAAATATTGTCGGCTACTCGCGATTTCGTCGAAGGCTCTGGCAATAATATTATGACATATTACCTCCTGGCCCCTCCGACCTCTTTGTACGTAAGCTTTTGCGTATAAATTTTCCTTTTTCTTTTACCAATGGAAATAAACGCAAAGGATACGGGGTAGTATATGGGTCGTAAAGTTCTATTCGTTATTATGTAACAAGCATTAGTTTTACTTATATTTATATTCTTAGTATCTTCTTTTTAATATATGTATTAGCCATTTTATCAAACATCATAATATTATAACAGTAATATTTTTTCAAGTTCATTAGTAAATTCTACATCAGTAATGTTTATTTCATAATTCGACAGCAATATATTACAATGTAACAGATAAAGTTGTAAGCTCACAGTTGGCATCCCAACAGTGACAAAGCGCGGGAGCTTGGGCGCCATATTGCTACGCCATGGCTGTCGGAAGTACAGCGCACGTGAGCACTGCTTCCGGAGGCGCGTTCCGTTTCACGCAGTTTATATCATAATATTGTGGCAACGAAACTTAATATTTCATTTGAGATAACGTAATTTATTTAGGACTTTTGAAAACAAGTTACATTAATAGGTATGTTTTGATAAAACTAAACATAGTTACAAAACTTTGTGGCGGAGGTTCTATTTAAGCGTAGACAACGTAGACAAGAGTAACTAAATACAATTGTGCGTAATTGTTTAATCTATTCATACAATCTTTAATCATTATTTCTATTATATATCCGAATACTCAACAAATTTCAATCTGAGAGATTCTCTTGTCGCTTTACTAGGGCGGGCAGACTCGCGAAGAATTTTTCGCGTGAAGATGCTCGGTCTGTTGTTGTACCTAATCATAGTCTATTTTACGTCATTTAGAACCAGAAACTAACATACAATATTAGTATATTTGACCAAGAACCATACACTAACATATAGTGTGTATAAGCACCAAAGACTAACGTAATTCTCTACAGGTATGGTTCTCAAACCGTCGCGCGAAATGGCGACGCGAGGAGAAGCTGCGCAGCCAGCGGCGGGACGCGCCCGCGTCGCCGCCCGCGCCGCCCGCGCGGCTGCCGCTCAATGGTGGCTTCAACTCCATGTACAGTCCGATACCGCAGCCCATTGCTACCATGAGCGATACGTATAGGTGAGTGACGATGATGCTGGTGTTGATGATGATGATGGTGAATGGAAATTGGTAATGCTGTGTGTGGTTGAAATTATAGATACTTAGATAAGTTACTTAGTAAGGAGTAGGTACGTAGTATTGTTACGTGCGTCGAAATTTTAACGTAGAGGTTTTTTACTGAGTATTCAAAAATAAAACAAAAGGCATTTTGTATCTATGTTATGTTGTCATAAGCAATAATATAAGATACATCAGCAGTTCTATAAAAAAAATATTTATATTAAAACTGATACAAGAGGCTCTACCAACAACGAATAATATCTAACAAATTGTGAAATACGCATTACTTGAATAGTTAAAGGAAAAATAAGAGCACATATTATAAACAGAAAGATATTTTATAATTCGATAAACAACGAATACACGCAATGTTCATCCTGAAAGAAGTAGAACGCACGAGCTCGCGCCATCTCTTACCGAATGGCGGAACTAATGTGATAGCGCGAGCAATCGGGCGGCAAAGGTCGCAACTCCTTGCTTTTCCCGCCACTGCACCGAGACGTTCCGATTGCGAAGTTCAGCGCCGAAGGTCGCCCGAGTTTCCACTTGAATTGATTTTTAATAGTGAACCTACGGGTTTTAGCGTTTGTCGGAGCAAATTAACTTAGTGAGACGAGAAGTTCCCACTTTAGCTCAGTCTACGGAATAAATTGATTACCTATGCTCTTTTTTGTGAAGCGACTTTCTTGGAGTTTTCTTATTTTCATTATTGCTTTTATTGGGGTAGGCCCATACTTACACATACTTGTAGTGTCACTTATCCACATCAAAAAATTAAATTATTTAAACGATGAGTTAATTATAAATAAAAGACGCCACTAATTAAAGTTTGCTCAAAACGGAAGCAGTAGGAATTTAGATGTTTCTCTTCAATACTAATTGTAATTTACTGATTTTAAATAAAAGAAAGACACAAAAGAACAGTTAGTTGTTTAGTATTTACATATTTACTATAGTGTTACAGTGGGAATTTAATCGTAATCACTCATATTACTTTTGAACTTTCGTTCAAAATGTTTTAATTACATTTATCCTCTCACAATCCGTTGATTAAGACACCAATTCATCGCTACATTTACATCCTTCATTCATCAACATATGCGTTAAACATAAACACATTCATCATCTTTACCATAATTATAATATTCCATAATCATAATCGTTCACCATTCACCATTCACTTACATCCCGCGATACGGTATTGACAGTGCGCTTTCCGACAGTTCGATGTCGGGCGGTCTGTCGTCGTCGTGCCTGCAGCAGCGGGACGGAGGGTACCCCTACATGTTCGGGGACGTGCTGGGCGGCGGCGGGTACTCGCGGGCCCCGGCGGCGCACCAGCAGCACGCGGCGTACTCGCAGCCACAGGCCGCGGCTAGTACGGGTGAGTTGATGATTTTGTAATTTAGTATTTTCTAATGTTTGATTTTACGCGAGTATTATACATTTAGAAATTAGAGACCAGTCTCCCAGTGACCACGCTCGCTGTAAAGTGTTCGAAACGTCGGGAAAATAATAAAATGAATAAATCACGTTTAAAATCCGTTAAAAAGTCTTTAATTTCTCGATTTTGTAATTTATTTATTTTAGGCATCTTAGGTACTTTTTATATAATACGATACATACAATAATAGATTAAGATACAGACGTTATTTTTATGCTTGTGTATATACACAAGCAGGCTATATAGCCTATAGGTATTATATAATATAACTATTTGGCGAAAATATACATATACCGTTATCATTTTAACGAAAAGATTAGCTAAGCGGGAAGCTGTTAAACCAGCTCTTATTCGCTGCGGTATCAGTAGGTACTGCACTACTGCGACGATGAGTAGGTACTGCAAATGTAGATATTAATTTCGGTTTTCTGTATTAGCAAACCAGTGTTATTTATTCAAATAGGTTGCGTGATTTAATGAATGCTGAAAACACTTAGCTAATGAGCTTTTTTCCGTATTGATATACCTACTATAGGTTAGAATAAGTATACCTATTTTTATATGTAGCTTTTATAAATTAATGCAGAATTAGGATATTTCTGATCACAAATTATACGAGCCGAAACACGAAGTAAGTTGTTTGTTGCAAACAGTTTAGGAATTGAAAATATAAATTGAGATTGACGATATCCAAATATGAAATGATTACGAATTGCACGGTGTTATTTGAAATAGGTTGTAAACGAATTTGAAATGTAAAAATAATTGACACGTATCTCATCATACGCACCTAAAGTAGTACTTGTTCTTTGTATTTGAGTCTGCTTTCTTACAATTTCCAATAATAGAAAATGTTCAATCATGAAATTTTCACGTCTGTTACAAAATCGGCGAAATCAGGCCCTGAAAAATATTTACCAACTACGTAATAAAATGTAAAAAACGCTGAGTCAAGAGCTGGGGGCGTCTGGCTCACAAGACCGCGACATGACGGGGAAACAAAAAATAAAAGGGAAAAAGAGAAAAAAATGGAAGTTCGAGCCCCAATTGGATTTGCCGTTGTCTGTTCCTTACAAATGGCTTTTAAATTGATTTTGAATATTGAACGCTTTTGTTAAAAAACTGTATGAATGAACTGAATTGTAACGTTTTCGCAAGAAAATGGAACGGTTTTAAGTGCCTTTACAGTAGGTAGATATTATAGTATTCGATTATGGATCGAACTTTCATACGTGAATCTTACGTATCCTTAGAGAACGATATCAACGCAAATTTATATTAAAATAATCAGAGCGACATATAATTTAGAAAATTATATTCAACAAAAAGCAATTCCAACGTAACATAAATGTAACAGATTTCGTAATAACGAGCGCGGACCTTTGCCATTGTTTTAAAAAGCCATAACTTTTCTATCCGATATTATATATCATGGAGCGGACATTTTTACCCGTAGGTGGCGGAAAACGCTATGAATTATTGTTGTTGGCGCGTTTCATTGTTCCATTGCAGAGTTTTCAACGTCAACCGCGAACAAAAGAGTTTTTCACAATTCAAAATGCACGCTCGCGTTTCATTTACTCTTTTGCACTCTTTCCACCGGACCATTTCCAGCTTCGTGCTTTATTAAATAATGAAATTGTTTTTGTTGTCTTTGGCTTACATATTTTCGCGCAACCTATTGATGTTACAGCGTATTTTCAACTGGATAATTTCTTGAATGGTGATGTTAATGTTATGTGGTCATTGTAAACGGGTAGGTTAGGTAAGCTGTTAATTGTTATACGTCTAAAGAATAAAATAATCCTAACAAAAGTATTATAGTGAAACGGTCTGATATTTTTAACTCGGTTATACCTACCACTTATACCGCTGTTTGTACGAAAACGGAAAATATAAATTTACGATTTCCATTCTTCGAATCAGCACTCAGTTATAGCTAATAATTCACTTCATATACCTATTTCTACTATACAAATACCAGTAAAACTTTTTAATTTGTATGCATCCCTTGTTCGCGATTAGCGCGCGCTATTGTTAGTATATTTTCAACACCATAAAAATGATAATTTGTCTTCATAAAGTGACGGCTATATCACAAACCATTGAACAAACGAGTCTCCTAGGAGTCAACGGGTGATAATATCGTGTAATGAATGTAAGCGTCACCCCTTTGGACCTTATCACTATTGAACACGCGCCGGGAAAATATTACCACTCGTAAATATGTTATATAACATAACATGAAGTATTAAACTGTTCTGGCGTGGCTGTGAAGTGCCATTCATAATAATTTTATACGCTGCTTTCGAAAATAGACGGAGGTTTAATGAATTTCAGATGTCAAGAATAAAGTTCTAGATTGTGATGAATTTTCAACGAATCGTTACTATGAAAATTTTACTGCTTTATTACGTAGGTAACGCATATAAATCATGTAGGTACATAGCGTAGGTATACATATAGATGAGACGTCAATCAAATTCCATACATAATCTAATACGAAACCTATTAACGTCATGCATCAGTATCAGCCCGGCCATATGTCTAATAGGATTCCAATTGCATTCCGTCTATTACACAATCGTGTTATCTCCACGTTTCGATATGGCGGGCCAGTCATAAAGCTAGGTGTCTATGCTTGTAAACCGCCATTTGATTGGTCAATACGTGCGCCGTGTTACAGCTTTTCGTACGTTTGTTTTTTATGTGTTATTTTATGTTAGGTGAACAGTTTGTAAATGTTATAATGAAGGTATAAAAGTTAATACTTAAGGGTTTATATATAATTGGTTAACACTGCAATAGATATTCATCAATTTTAAAAACATAATTGTATTACTAATTTCGTAATCATTCATTATAAATATCAAACTATAATGTAACCTTGTTCATAATGAACAAGATACAATATCAGTTACCGGTTAAAGTATCTAAAACGCAAGTTTAAACGCTCGCGTGCGCCTTTTTGTACAATTTTCTAATAGACTGCATTCTAATCTGGAATCTCTATCGGTAGGTGTGATATCGGCGGGCGTCAGCGTGCCTGTGCAAATTCCATCGCAAGGGCCGGACCTCGCGTCGAATTACTGGGGACGGCTTCAGTGATCTCAGCTATTCGGGTTCCCGCATCGACTGCTCTCGATGGGGGAGAACCCGAGCAGCGTGCCCGAGTCGCCCTCTAGCGGCGACATTGCGCACAACTACGCCGACTCGCATCTGTCCATGAACGCTCTCAACATGACGGCGGGACACGACTCCGTTTTGGCGGGAGACATTCAAGAGAACAATAACTCGGTGTCGTAAATATTCCGTATCGCAATATTTGGGATTGTTTATCAGTGTCTATATGGTGCAAGATGATGTATATTCGTTAATATATAAGAAACTGATGATGTTCAAACTTAGCCTGTAAGTATAGCGATCGTACGCGATGAATTATGTTAATTCTTCGACATCTTTGTAAACAAACATTAATTTATTTATTCTTGCTCTCGAATGTTGAGGATTTCGAACGTTTTTCATTGTGAATGATCGATTAAGGTAAGGACAAGAGAATGCGAATTGTAAATATAGCTAAACGCCATCTATTGTTGAGTAGAGGAAGTTTCCTTAGCGACGGTACTGTGTTCACGATTCAAATGAAGAAAATGTAAATGATTTGGGCCAACATTTGTAATAATTGAGTGTTATGCGCCCTTTGCGAGCACAACCCTTCTATTTCTTTGATGTATGCAGTAGGGGTGCGAAATATTAATGCTATAGAGAAAAACGTGGCAATAAGCTTCGTTACAGCGATTTGTTTCACAACCCTCGGAGACAACAAATTGACATGAACTAAGCATGTTTGTATTATTGTATAATAGTTACATTAATAGATGTTGTAATGTGTTGAGTCACAAGTAAAATAGCACATTTCGAAACGAATTAATTTATGTTATTTATTATTATTAAGAAGATCAATATTGCTGTGATTATAAATATGTAGGTACCTATCAAATAAGATTATTTTACAGACTTTCGGCTAGTTTTGGGAACACGTTAAATTCAAAGGAAATTTCAACAAAAAATATAAGAATCTCGATGTAATAGTAATGTTGGTACAGCACAAGTCATTATCTACATATTATAAGAAAATGTAAATGGTTAATATATTTTCATTAAAATACGCAATACGGATGTGTTATAGATACGTTTAACTGTACTTACTTGAATATGTGTAAAATAAATTATTACTCGATTATAAGTGCATATAGATTGAGGAGATTACAGTGAAATTTATTAATAAATATGGCATTAACCACTTGTTTTGTTTTCTTTACAATAACCCTCTGCTTACAGTTCTGAAGTGTATCGAATATGGTAACAATACATTTAATAACGATGAGATATCGGGGTTTTTGTTACGTCACTTAAAAATGGACTTTATTAAGTGTGATTAGTGTCTAAAATAGTTGTTCGTTGTGTGGAACGGTTTCTGTTAACTATATTTGGGCGGTGCGTATTAATTTTGCGTGTTGGCTCTTTATAATCCCAATAGCATTTTATATAGGGAGCCACAACTGCATTCCCCTATTTTACGCAAGGGACGCACAATGGGATGGGATTAAATGTTCTGTATTGTAGGCATTAAACTTATCTCGAATTTGTTGGGGCGTATGGCTTTTCGTATACAGCGTGTGGTTTGAAGCAATAAAAATAAATTTCAAAATTCAAAACAGCTGCTATAAGTATTTGTTTAAGTGCCAAAAATTTCATTGATACAGTCAATTAATACCTGACTTATTAAGATGAGAATATCGTCTCAACTCCTAAGAGTATACAGATAAAAAAATCCTTTTTACAGATATAGAAATGAAAAAATAACGTCAGATAAAGTGCTTTATTTCATTGACAAAAAAAATACAAAAACTTGCAACTTAAAAACTAAACAAAACAACCTATATATACTGCGACGGAATTCTATCAAAAACACAACTACATTTCCCTCGCTTTGAAATAAACAATTGCACAGATTATCAACGCTTATAATTGGTTTAGATTATCTGTTCCCCCTTCGAACGAATCTTTTGTCCGTCTTTGACATGTGTGGTCTTAAAAGTAACAATAAAATTAACATGTTCTATATTGTCATGTCTGTTTAATGTAATTTAATCTATGAATAAAAATAAATAAATAAAACCTACAGATTGAACACACAAATGCTTGGAAAGTATTTGGTTGTTTGAGGTTATAAATTCGTTGTCAACACAAATTATTAAGAAAATTAAAAAATGTGATGAAAATGTTTTATGAAAATTAAATCACTGGGATATTGGACTTATATAATATAACAGCTTCACATTCATGATCACAAAAGCAGTCTTTAAATAATATTAAGGTTTAGAGCCGTGATATGTTTTTTTTAACATTTTCTAGGGAATAATACATATAATTTAAGTAGATATGATGTTAATACATTTTTTTATAGGCAAAATAAAATCCTTCCTTGAAAATCTCGCCATCTCACTCCCACACTTTCAAATTCCGATATGTCAGAAAGAGAAAGCACAATACAACTACATTCAGTCTTATAATTCAACATATTATATGAAGCAAAGTACATTTTATATTTAACTGACATTAATTGCAATTTCATATTCTTATATAACATTAAATTTTCACTTTATATAATGAGATAATTATAATATGACTCTGACTTTATTGGTAATTAATGATTTCACATAGATTTCGAGCATCGTTACTACATAAAGTAAGTACATATATTAAATATTTTAGGTTATATTATACAGGAGTAGTAAAATTCCTATATTTCATGAGATATTAGCCCAATAAATACGACTACATTAATAGATAGGTACCATATGACTATTTTTATTTTTGATGAAAAAATACAGTACTTACTTAATTAAAAAAAAATACATATATCCATTTCAATTATCTTTCGTCTCTCTGTGTTATTTTAGATACAAAATGTTAAAAATGTATAGAAAAAGAAATATGTAATAAAAATATCAGTATTCAAAACTATCATGCTCTTGCGCTATCTAGCCATCTCTCTTACTCTTATGAAAGATACATTTGACAGAAAGAGACAGTCTAATAATAACATACAAAGTTATCATCTGACAAACAGGCTATTTTATAAGAGAATTTAAATTTATAGATTTTATAGGGTAAGGAATGGTAAGGTAATAATTTTAATTGTTTCTTTACGCCAATAAAGCAGATCTCTCAGTGATGACCGTGCTTCTGGGCAGACGTGAAATGTGGGGATTCCTGAAAGTAAAAAATACATTTTTTAGTATTACAATGGAAGAGAGTGAGATATTGAGGGTATGTATTTTTTTAAACATGACGGTAGTTTTATATTTCATTTAAAAATGTTTTTAATTACAGAATGTGATGGTTCAACTTTTTTTAGTTTTTTGTTATGTATATTTATTTACTTGCATGCATTTAAATACATTTTTTTATTAAAGTTACTTACCAAGATTTCGTACTCATTTTAAATAAAAAAAATCCTTCAATTTAAATAAGTTAGGTATATATCAAAAATTCCCTACTAATTTTGGAAAAAATAATAATAACCTAAAAAAAATATTAACGTACCGTCCACTCCTAGGACCCGTGGTGCCATACATTGACCTAGGCATGCTAGGTCTTACACTCCTGGGCGGCGGCGGGAACGGAGGCCTTCCATAGTTGTGGAAGTGTTGGAACAAGAAACCGGATATAACCAGCGCTATCCAGAGAAGTGATATTAGGGAATCTGGAATACAAAAAAATATATCGGAAATACAAAAAATACAAAAAACAAACATGTGTATGTTAAACAATCATGGCCTCGAAGGACCTTTTTTTTCAAGAAAACTTATATAATTAACATTTTGCGTTGCTGGCGTATCATGGATTTTAATAAAAAAAATAATTTAAAAAAAACTTCGGTCACGAGGTGAGATTCGAATCTGCGTCTTTTTACCAAAACCAGGACAACTCCTATCCTCTAGGCCACCCGTGAATCGGCCTCAGCATTCGAATTTCCTCTACTCTTTCAGTTTGGGGCCTAAGGGACACCTAATTTTTTCTATTTTTTGAAAATTAATCATTCATAAAGCATTTGAATGCTATAAAACTATATGTAAATAAATATTTAGATTTTTTTACAGGACGATAGGGAAGACTACGATCTTGCCTGGTGGTAACTAAGATGTGACTTAAATATTACGCGAACGTGCTTCCCTAGAAGGTACCGGATCTCTCTACGCGTGAATTTTTTCAATGCTAGTTAAATACATAAAAATTTCAATATTATATAATATGTATCTAATAAACGTTATTTCCGTGTGTTTATTTATTTTTTTAGAGAAAAAAAAAATTATAACTACTAAAACGTAGAATCGTCTGTGCGTAAACAAGGAAATATCAGGTGGCATATATTTTTACAATCTTACAGTGCATTTACATCAAATGAACATAGAGCTCTAACATAGAGCTCAAGCTAGAGCTTGAGCATGCTTTCGCGATCTTTCAGTGTAAACGATAAATTTAATTCAGTGTTGTTCAGTTTAAGAACATTGCATAGAATCTTTTCGAACGCACTAAAACTAGGAAAGAATGCTCTACGCCTTTTTACACTAAAATAATTTGACATAGTGGGGTTAGAATGAGCATTCGCTCGTTTGATGTAAATGCACCGTTAGAGGAATAATAAATTATTATTGTTAATGATAATTAATTAGATAGATGTTAAATCCACAAAAGATACAATAGGTATATCAGTATTTTAGAGTGTTCCAAGTATTGCATGTTTTATCGTACTATTCTTATCTTACTCAGATTATAAAAGTTAAAAGTTTTTTAGGTAGGATGAATGGATGTATGTTCCTCTTTTACTTGGAAAAAACTGAACCGATTTTAATGATACTTGGCAGTGATGTAGCTTCACATAAGCTTGCTTTTGCTCGCGGGTTCATCCGCGGGTGAAGCCGCACGGCACAGCTAGTGCAGCAGAAACTAGTACCTAATAATATTATATCGTTGCTTTCGTATCAAGTTGCAGATTTATTAGAACGTAGATGAGAGGCGTAAGAATAAGAATTATCATAATAGGAATAATAATAATTGAAAAACCGCTTTTAGAACCGGTGGTAATTAAATTCCATGTAATACATGTGTGTTGACATGCCGAAAGAGCTTTTTATTTTTAATTGATTAAATAGGTGAATTTTTTAATTTAATTTTGTTGGCATTTGGATATCTTACAACTAGCTGTGCCCGCGACTTTTTACGTAGGTGCGTAGATTCAAATTATATTCTTCAAAATAAATTGTAACCTTTATATGTACGTTGCCGAGGACTAATAGCTACATAACAAATAAGTTTTATTACAGCTGGACCGAATCATAATCATCGTCGAGGAATAAATTTTAAGCTATTGCATAGCTTCTATCGCGGGCCTTGAGCGCGGGGACCGAATCCAGAAATTCCGTAACGAAAAAACCTCACGCCCCCCACTCCGACGGGCGCGGAGGTGTGGCTTGAAGCATAGCATGCAATAGCTTTACCGCGGGAGTCCCCGAGTGCCACCCGTCTTTTTTTATTTACAAAATAATTATTTGTTCGTGTGTATTCAATAGAATCCAAAAGTACTGGACCGATTTAAATGATTTATTTGAAATGATTTTTTCACTAATAGAAAGTAACATTATTATTTAGTAGCATAGGCTATTTTTTTTTATACAGAGACAACCCACGCGGCGCGACTATAAGTTTATATTTACGAACGTTTGCTCACACTTATACATGTTTTTTCATCCTCTTCGTTGGGAAGTAGACATCAAAAAATACGGATAAGACGTATTTGATTTATATTTTATATTATTTAAATCTATAAAAATAACTTAATAAGTCAGACAGAGGGTAACACTGTTTTCGGGATTCTATTTAAAATACTGATAAACAAAACTATGACTCACGGTCATTGGTCATTGATATTAATTTCTTTATCAGGTTTATTTATTCCAACTCATATATAGAAATAGTTTTTGTTGAATATATTTTATAGGTAAGTATTTTTTAATAGTCTTTCAAATTATAATTAAGAATGACGCTCAAATTGTAAAACAGTATAACGGAAGTGTTGGTCGCCTAATACCTACATGATAAATTGAATAAATGATACAAAATATATTTTTTTAACAATTTTAGTAAAATTTAATAAAAAGATTACCATAAAAACGAATCTCATTTTGAAATGATGTATTCTTATTAACTTTTGTCGTCGTAATTTTTTGAGAAGGTTCATTTTTTCAAAAATCAATCTATTTGATCAAAAACACTTAAAAATAAGTTTGTTTCTACAACAAAAAACTGTAAAAAATCATAAAAAATAACTCAAAACTCACCATTCCACTCAAACGGCGGCGACAGCACAGCCCTATTGAATTTCGGCACCACGGCGCGTCGAATCGTATTGATGATGATGTACTTCAAATTGGACCCTAAGTAGTAGTCCATAGAGTACACAACCGCGTACGCGCCGAGTATCGCGCAGCATAGAATGTTCGAGAGGAACGTCATAGAGACGAGAAGTAGGGACGTTATGAGCATGATGCATATGAAAAGCGTCCAGAAGTTTACGTCCGATTCTAGTGCTATGAGACCACCTAGAAAGTAATAAGTAATAAACAAATGAAGGTAGAAACGAAAAACATTTTCTGAGTAATAATTGAAATGGCTTTTTATCATTTACATTTGGAATACCTAATATGTGTGTAATGCAAATATTTATACATTTTTTATATATTTCAAAAATGTATAGAAATAAATATTTGGATCGAAAATTTTACTATTGTTTTTAATTTTAGAATTATTGTCTAAACAAAAATAATATTACATAAGTAAAGATTGAAATAAATAAAAAATTATAATTGCAAATTTTGAATTTAAAATTGTGTTAATAATAACAAAAAATCTAACTACCCTCAAAACTCAAATGCACTTACCTGGCAATCCATAATATATAATAGCAGAGAACAAGAACCCAACATCTAGGGTTGCCAAAAACACAGCCAGTACAGGTATGCCGTAGAACCACCAGAACAACAACCATATCGCGCCAAAACACAGGCCCGATAGTATAGATGCTCCCAGGAGAGCTGCAAAGATAAGGCATTTGGAATTTTCTAGAAATTTTAAAGGTAAGAATATTGTCAGAAAAAGATATCACATTCCCACATAATCGGCGTTAAATAGAAGCATGTAAATGCTACTGTGTTACGTTCGATGAGTACAGGAGCGAGGGACTATAATATATTTTATGCAAAATGCTTTAAGAAAAAAATATTATCTTAGTAAAAATAATCGCGTTATTTATTAAAATATATACGCTATTCTGCAACTATAGCAAGAATTTAGAAACGAAACACATTAAAATCACATATACTGTAAACATCTAAGGGTAAGGACCAAGATCTGCTAATCCCTGAAATTAGGTTAACATGATATTAGGTTTAAAAAACTAACCTGGTCTTGTCAAATCAGCCATCAACGCTATCAAAACGTATGTCACAATACCACCACTCACTAGGCCTATTAAGAACATTTCCGTCTTAAAGAACCTGTGTCCGAAGTAACAGACAAACAATCCAACGAACAGTAGACATGCACATATCAATTGCGAGAGAGCGTCATCTGAAAATGTTTTGGTGCTTTTACTTTTTTGGAAATAAGTAATGGTAAACTGTTTTTTATTGGTAGAGTACCAATAAATGTAGTACATGATAGAAGCCAATATAAGTCTTTTATTATTGGCAAAGTTAATTAAATGAGTTCTAAAAAATACTTCTCTCTTTCTACCTTTTGAAAAGTGTTACCCAGATTTTTAAAATCACGGGACAATATTTTGCTAAAGCTTGTATTTTTTCTAAGAGTAAAGCCTATGGTTCATTCAGAATTTATTAGAACCTTGCTCAGTTTTATGTAGATCAAATCGGAGAATCTCCAACAATACTGGATGACCTTAAATTTTTAAATCCCCGAATAAATATTATTTAATAACCCCAGATCATATTTAGACGACACTATATCATTGAAGATTCTAATGTTGAAAAAAAATAAGCATTCCATAGATCAAACACATCCTCACATGCCAAACTTACCGAAAACCTCACAATCGCCATCTATCAAGGGGTCACAAGCATAACTATACGTGGGTACATACACCGAATATGCACTAGTGTTGACAGCACTGAACGCTATCGCCACGTATATGGACCCCACGCCGGGGTACGCGCTTAACATTCGACGGTTGTGCAGGCCGTTGTCGGGGACCTAGAAATTATTAAGGTCGAACTACACGATAGTTTATAGCAGTACATATTATAGGATGATACTTTCAGGGGAGTTTTGGTGTGAACTAAGTGTGCCGGTGCAATTTGCATTAAATTATATAGATAGACCGCCGTATTTTCAGTAATTATTGGAATATAACAAAAACAAAAACTGTAAATAGGGAAACATCAAAACCGCATTAGCTCAAAACATCCTTGTAGCACTATAAATGTATACCTAATTTATTTGTTATTTGTTCTGTGAATGAAAAAGAATTGATAATTAAACAGAAGTAGGTATAGAAACAAAAAAATGTACCTAATCTTCCTAGTGCGTTGCTTTTTGGGATTATTAAAGGCGATATATTTAGTAATCGTTCTTCCTACCAAAACATGAATTAGAATGAAAATACTATAAATAATAATCAAATAAAAAATGTGTCCAATACCCATTTAAAAATTATCTTTATTTTAGTAGACTAAGCAAAAACTCAGGATTTACATAAGGAAACGATGTTAAAATTGATAAGGGAAATGGCCAAATCGTAACCAGTTTGTTGGCACACGACACCACACATTCAAATCACTTTGGCGTAGAAATGTTGCCAACTTCAAATGAAATTGTTCTCAACATAATATTACTTAACACCGATCGTAAAGAGATGATTTCCCCAGTGCATACTGTCGTACTTTAATTCGTATTGCCGATCAAAAACCGTAACCTTTATTAGATAACTAGATTTCCGCCCGCGGCTTCGCCCGCGTTTTCAAAGAAAAACTCGCATAGTTCCCGTTCCCGTGGGATTTCCGGAATAAAAGCTATCCTATGTGTTAATCCAAGTTACCCTCTATATGTGTGTTAAATTTTATTATCAATCGGTTCAGTAGTATTTGCGTGAAGGAGTAACAAACACACACACACACACATCCTTACAAACTTTCGCATTTATAATATTAGTAGGATAGCATTAGGTATATCTTTACAAATAAAGTGTTCCTTATTTTCTGTTTGTTATAAAAAAAACGATCATTTTTAACTACTCAGTAGAAATCTATGATTGTTTAAGTCATTATTTTTACAACGTCAAGTCAATTCAACTTGAGCTAATTTTTATGGGTATTGGGATAAACTGATATAATTTCAACAATTTTAAAAGAATGTGACTTCTTATGTCGTATTACATTATTTATAGACTCAGCATTATTAGCAGGACGAATTCACTACGTTCAATTCAGTGTTTGAAACATAGTTTATCTACATAGTAGTTAAATAAAAATATGATCACCATCATAAACTTCAAAAATCATCTTATACTCTGAGAGAAAAGATCCTTACATATTCCCCATAGCTCTGAATGTACTCCAACGTCATCATTTGCCGAATACCCTCAAAATAGACATTCGGATCGAAATTTTGTTCTGGCAAGTACATTTTGTAAAATAGCATCACTAATTTGTCAGTAGTGTTGCATTCATCATCTATGGGGTCTTTAGCTGGCGCTGCATCGACTAGAATATAATCTGAGTTATATTTTGCTCGAAGATAAGGCGATATGGGTACTGGAAACTCCATGTTGCAGCCACCGGGAATAGGGTCTGAAAAAGACTATGTTTTTAGTTCTAGGAGAATGAAGATTTTTTTTAATGCTACTATATTAATTTAATATAATAAATATACATAAAAAAATATAGAAATGTGTTTTATTTAATGAAGACAATTCCCAATCCGATGTTAGAAATTAAAATAAAAGCAGGTTTAAAAAAAGTATTAAGTAGACTATTTTTCAAAATGAACATTTTAAGATAAGGAGTCATATTAAATTACCATCTACCTAATAAATTTGTATAAATTATTTATATTGTAATCATAGTTGATAAAAACTAGAATTTTTTGCATTACACAGCATTTATTCATATTTTATTATACTAAAATTGAATCTATTTTAATACCTGAAGCATAACAACAAAAACTATAACATTGTATCAACTGAGTTGGCACGCTAGCAAATGAATAATTGATTGGCGTAGAGAGTGTGATCAAATGTAGCATTCTTGTGGATAAAACTGTCATAAGATATCTGTATTTAAAAATTAAACTTTTGTAATAATTATTTCTTTATTCCAATAGGTTATTTTGATACTAATTAATAAATTTGAATGCAGTAAAATGCAGAAAAAACATTTTTCTGCATTCAAATTTATTAATCACAAAAGCACACAATATTTGTAAAATTTTAGAATAATATGTTAAAATAAAAATATCTCAAATAATTTAAAACTAATATTTAATGGAGAATGGAATCTGTTATCTTTTATACTTAATAATGCTTTTATATAGATACTAATTAATAATGGATGAGTTGTAATTGAATATGATAAAATAAAAGCAGACATTTTCCTTGTCCATCCATAGAATAAGAATCCAATCAAATATAAGATATATCAATTAACAAAAATATTATTAGTCTTATGTATAATATTATATTTCTTTGATATTTTAAATATTATATACAATCAGTACCTAGTAAAAGGGAATTAAAAAAGATAATTTATTCTCTTGGAACAACAGACGCTAAAGCAGCAGGCATTACAATCGCTATCTAAAGAGATTTATAATAGAAAAAAATAAATATAATATCGCTCATTAAAAATAGCAATCTCATTAGTAGACTACAAGCCCGCATAGGACAAAAATATGGGTCAAATGAACCACCAGGGAACATATCTAGAACGATAGCAGAGCAAAAAATAATAAGATTCATCACTATGCCGTCACTTGTAAGCTGTCCAACTGAGTGCAGATGAGAATTGAAAAGTACAGGTAGACTCGGTAAATTTTGGTCATATATTTTTGTACGGCATTCTTAACCATCGATAGATCCATTAAAAATAATAAGAAACCGCTCAGTGCCGTACAAAAATGGTGGTCCACCAAGTCGGAATTTTTATTTAATTTCCGAGAGTTACCGGGGGTAAATTTGGTCATTTGACCATGTACGGCATCTGTGTCATACCATTGCTATACTGCTTTTAATCCATTATTCCGCAACGCCGTACAAAAATCATGGGGACAAGGGGAAAAAATCGAGAGTTGTAATCCCCGCTCTTTCCCCACTCCAGGGGGTCATTTGACACAACACGAAATAAATTTATTTTTAAAGTATTTTATGCATAGATAATATTTTTTCATGTGCCGTACATTTTCGTTGGTTCAAAGGGGAAAAATCTGAAAAAGAAAAAAATCCATATAACGAAATGTTTGCTTTATATTTTTATAATAAAATATAAATATACATTAATATTAAGAAGCTCGAGGTGGTTAATTATCACCTTGGAAAGTCGGAGTCAGGTGGAATGGACTCCGTTAAATTGATGAACTAATAAAAAAGCTATGAACGAAAAGATGTGAATTATATGCAATCAGTCCATGAATACAGGTAAAGTCACAAGCAAATGCTAGTAATATATACATATTCAAAATGTACAAGTAAAGCGCTTTCAAATGATACCAAACACTGCATATTTATCTTAACTATATTTTTTTACTCTGTATGTTTTGTCCGCTAGAGGGCGCCACATTAGATTTTGTGAAACCCCATATAGCCTTTAGCTAGCTGGTCGCTGGTTATCCAGTGAACAATTCAGACGCGACGAATGATATGTCATTTGTCGAATTCTGATAAGTAGTTTAGAAGTTACGAGGGAATAGATGAACATACATACATGACCTGTAAACAACCATAACCCTCCTTTTGCTTTGCCGTAGTTGGGTAAAAATATGTTAATGCCGTACTGTATCAAATGGCCATAAAGCACCCTTAAAATTGTAGCTTTCGTCGCTTTCATCAGCCTAAAAGATGTGGTCTGCACAAAAATGTACGGCATCGTTTTTTCCTAATTTATCTATGTTAATACTATTTAAAACAACGGATAAAGTGTAGAAAACTATTATATTTCATTAATCTACGATGTTTAAACTTTAACAAAATTTCTGGTTTTGCATTTCTCTATAACTTTTTTTAGAACGGTTTCTTTTGAACGGCAATACTATACAACAATTGAATTTTACAATATCATGTTAAAAAAAAAGTTCCCGTACAGGGTCAAATGACCTTACAGCTCTTTATATCAAGAATTTGATGAAATTAAGATGATTATTGGTATACATTTAAAAGAACAATTATTTTTTGACGGCATTGCTTTTAATAGTACTTTTGAGTGCTAGATAATGTTTTGGAACCGAAGCCGTACTTAGTCAAATGACCCCCTGGAGTGGGGAAAGAGAGGGGATTGCAACTCTCGATTTTTTCCCCTTGTCCCCATGATTTTTGTACGGCGTTGCGGAATAATGGATTAAAAGCAGTATAGCAATAGTATGACACAGATGCCGTACATGGTCAAATGACCAAATTTACCCCCGGTAACTCTCGGAAATTAAATAAAAATTCCGACTTGGTGGACCACCATTTTTGTACGGCACTGAGCGGTTTCTTATTATTTTTAATGGATCTATCGATGGTTAAGAATGCCGTACAAAAATATATGACCAAAATTTACCGAGTCTACCTGTACTTTTCAATTCTCATCTGCACTCAGTTGGACAGCTTACAAGTGACGGCATAGTGATGAATCTTATTATTTTTTGCTCTGCTATCGTTCTAGATATGTCCCCTGGTGGTTCATTTGACCCATATTTTTGTCCTATGCGGGCTTGTAGTCTATAGTCACTCATTATAACTACAACAAATATAATTAATTAGTTCTAATTAATGTCTAGATAAAAATATAACATACCATATTTATTGTATCCATGCACAGAAATGTGCACCCTGAGATCAATTTCATTTTGGTTCATGATAAAAAACGTATCGATTTTCGGTATAACAGCACTGTATAATCCAACATTGGTACCGTATACAGACGACCCGTACACATTAGTTGTGTTATACAGAGTTATATTATACAAGTGACTGTGAACTTGGAAAGTTATGAAGGTAATATTCAAATTTTCATTCACACAGTCGACTTGCAGTGTGGAATTCGCATTGAGGGTTATAAAACTGTTGTACAGTTCTTTGTTTTCCCATGTTAGAGTTTTGTTTAGGACAATCGTTGTGGCATCTGAAAAGACGAAGGGTTTATATTTCTGAACTTATATTATGTTGCTGGTGCCGTTGTGAACAGCTCGGGAGTTTTGTACTGCCTAATGAACTTTATTTATAATTTTTTATGTAATGAGTAACATAACTATATGCATGGCAGAAACTAAATTTCATAAAAGATAAATATAATCAGTATTATATTTATCTTTTAGTCAGTACTTTAATTTAATGTTGGTGACAACTCCAGAAAATGTAAGTTAAAAAGAGTCGAGTTATTTCAATGATATTGATATAATATAGTGTCCTTAGTAAATAGGTACAACTTTATTTTGTTAAATTTTTTAAACTACCTTCAATACAATTCACCTGAGAAACTGAAGTGAAATGGATCTGCGGCGGACATTCAAGTCATTACCATAAGTTCCTTGGTCGAGCCATAAGGTAGAAAGTAAATACCTATATTACTACATATTTTTAAATCTCACTACCTATTTGGCAACTTGTAAAGATAATGTCCATCTTTTTAATTTTTATTGATTGTATGTATTTAACACAGTTTAAAAATATCACTTTTAAATGAACAATGAACTCAAAGAGTATGTATATTTGAATACCCTGCAGTTCTTAATTTAAAATTTTATTTCAATATGTTGTAAGTAAAATAAAACCACCAGGATTTGTGGTCTTAGAAATCCAATTTTATGTCATTGACACATTGCACTGCCACTTGGAGTAAGAAAAGAAAATATATGAATCAACAATAATAATGATTGCATATGCAACAAAAAAACTTAATTATTTTACATAGACAAAATTTTAACATGTAACGTGATAGTATTTTTGAAATAAATTAAATATTATACTCACTTAGACCGTTACTGCTTTTCACCGTGAATAATATAAAAACAAAAACAAGTTTACACTTAATCACTGATAACAACATTTTGAATGGTATATAGAATAATTTTAAATAAGCATACTAATAACAATTAACAAGGCACTTATAGAAATCGACTAATTTAATTTGATGTGTTATGATCAGCTGTTCATGTTGACATTTAAAAATTCCCATATTATTCAACAAACACAGAAAAGTAAAAACAACTTGGATTTTATCATTAACAAACACCACGCGCGGTTTTTTTATAGGCGGTTTGAACTTTTAATATAAACAATAGAATATCCACACACAATCAACAACGTGAAATTAATAATTATTCTCTAAATACATTGAACCGTCACTTGTGTGAATGTCACTTACAGAACGAATGATTAACCGGCGCAATGAACGAGTGAATGTTTATTAATTTCCAACTGTCAACAAACGCGCGAATGAGATAGCCATAAAGATTTTGTTTTTAGTTGTGAAATATCTTAAAAAAGAAATATTAATTGATAACACAATTCGTATTTAGCACAAATAAGTTCTGTTTATACTATTATTATGCCACTATGTAAATTAAAATAGTTAAAATTGTTGTTTTTTCGAAAATAGGTCGAGTGTTGCGTGTCGGTCCCTCAATCTCGATATCGATTCCTTCACTGGCCGCTAGAGCGCACTCAGTACTCACGTCTAATCTAAATATGGCGGCTCGATCAATGAAGTTGTAGTGTGTAGTGAAGTCTAGTGTAAAAAATTGAAATGATTAAACATTGTGATTATTTTGCGTGTTAATAAATAAATGGGCCATGGGAAGAGGCCAGGATTTGTTGGATGCGGCCCGTAAAGGCGATGAGCGGAGTGTGGAGAAAATTTTAGCACAAATAACTAAAAGGAGTGGTCCTTTTACGAGGTAAGTTCATGTTTTTCGCAAAAGTAACACGGAGACGCTGATAAATAAACGATTTTAAGGAACTGCTGAAGTAAGTTATGTATGTAATGCGTCTATTTTTTCGTACCTGATAAAGAAAAATAGATAAAGAGGAAATAACATTCTCTATACAAGTTTCATGTTTTGAAGCATATCAGCATCTTATCTTCCAAGAAATACCTTATATTTCGTTGTATGGGTATGTAAGCACGTCTCAGTTTTATATTCGTAATTTACGTACGTAGATTAAGGCTATTTTCCATTAAGGAATATGATACAAGGCGAGACTACGCATTTCTTGATTTATTTTGCCTTGGTAAAGTAATTTCTGAGGAAACATCAATCTATTTGTCCAATTATCTACAGTCACACATTCTTCCAGTTACTATCTATAGTAATAAATCTTTAATTTGTGAACTGTGAAGAATCGTAAATTAAAAAGTCTAGGTAGGTACCTATGTTTGCAAGCTTGGGTTAACAATAATAAAATCTTGCTTCCTAGAAAAAAAAAATAGAATCTTGTAGGTACCTACCTAAAATATTTAGATACATAATAATGTAAACTAAATTCAAACATGATGAGGCTATAGTACCTAGTTTTATAAAAATATAACTTTATGATGATATAGGATAACAATAATTGGATGTTGAATCGTTATTCGTTACCTACCTATTCGTTATTATATTATTGATAGTAACGATAACAACGCACAATGGTGACATGCCACACATTATTGCAATGAGTAATTAGTGTCGATTCTCATTAAACAATAGCTTCGCATTTAATTAAGGAGCCGCAATAAAAACTACGTCTTGAATAAGTTTTGTTAAGGTGGGACTATTTCGTGTGATGTGAACAATTTCGTGTTTATGTTTCTAAATTCGAATAGGTATTACTATTGCTAAGTACCTATACCGATGCATGCGCATGCGCAGACACATAAACGCAACGCAACGTCATAAACGGCCTTTGCCGTACGTATATCTTTTCGTAATAAAAAACCTGCGTAAACGACCTTACAGTAAACGTAGGTACCAAATCGTCGTAGTTAGTCATGGTTAACTAACGTGAATGAAATACGAGTAGGTAAGTAGGTACTTGCTTAACTGCTTCTATCAAAAGCGATAAAATTCACCGAGTAAATTAACGTTATCTATTTAAGGAAGTAAGTAACTAATATCGTTTAAGTGTTTGGCTCTCTGCCAGACGGCGATGCATGTGAAATAAGGTACATTGAACTTGTCCATCTATAATATTCCTCCCATTCACCCACAATCCACATATCGCATGCAGTTTGTATGCATGCGCGCACGTCTTGTGCACCATCGAAGACCGAAGTAATTATCTTCGCGCCATTTACGCATGTACTCATCACTCGAAATTGATGATTTGAATTTCGAATGGTTTTTTATTTCTTTGTGGCCAGTGTGGAGGATAACAATGACATAGGAGGTTAAACTACGGGATTTTTTCGAGATTTTTCATTCTGGTGACTGGTGATGTACCTAGTACCTACCTATTTGAACTTTTACACGGGTAATAAAACACCTATATGACGAACTTTCATGACAATTAAAATGTAAGTAAAGAAGAGAACGAAGAGAAGAATAGTAATAAGTACACAGAATCAATGATTTAAAATTTTCACGGAGAAAAAAATAAACAACGGAACCAACTCCATCGGTACTCAATAATAAGCAAACCCTGTTTAAATTTGGTTCCACCACGAAGACAATGTTCAAATGAAGCAAGGAAACGAAAAATCTGGTCAAGAAAGTAATACTCATAAAACCCTTTGGTCGTAACTACACTTCGATGTTGTGCAATCTTGATTTCTAATAAAGTACGTAATAAAGTACACATTGCAAGGGTATTGCCTGATTATAGATTCCTTTGTTGATAACGATAAGCGTCCAGCCTTCGCCTTTCTTCGTTGTTTCGGAAGAATGTATTGGTTACGTTGCCAGATGGCAATACTAAAGAACCGGCCAAGTGTGAGCCGGATATAGAAAGTATTGTAAATGGGTACCTATATACAGTGTTGCCAATTTGCTATCATATTTTTTCTGCGCCTTGACCGCAAAAAAAATTGTCATACAACGGTATTATCGTATTAACTAGGTATACCTATAATATAGTTTTTTTGTTGGATCCTGAATACTAAACTAACAACCATCGAAAAATAATTCTAGTTTTTAAATCATGTACAATTTCGAATATTAAACTAATGGAATGCTTTAATATAAACAGCTTTTGTGAACCAAAACAATAGAATTCACGCGAATTAATTAAATTAAATTATAGTTACATTTTCAGGTTAATGTTATGATGTCATAAGTCATAACATGAACGTAACGGTTTACATTTGCAAAGAGATAACGGTCTGTCCATTTGTTTTCAGTAAGGCTTTGTAGGTTAACTAACTACGGGACGGGTTTGATTGCTTGTGGACTCGATTTTATAAACGAATGTATCGCTCGATCTTTCTATCTTTTCAATAACGATGGAACTGGGTGAAAATATTTTTATATCGTGTTTTTTATTGATCTGAAGAGTTTTCAATTTCTATTATTTTAGATGACCATAGGAGGCTCTGCCTGTACTGTCCCTCCAGTGGTAACGCAAATGAGCTGTTGATGATGATGATATTTGAATTTATCAATATACCTAGGTAAATTAAAAGCGTCTCTATTTCGCATTAAAAGTTAAAAATGTCTTATATACATTTCACGATATTATTAATAAGGAAAAAAAAGTTACTTTATGCATACTAAATTGAGTCAGAGGACTACAATTTGAAATTAATTTACTTTTGAGTAGAACTGAAGAGGAAGGAAATTCACGTAATAAGAATTATTACAATAAACATAGTAATAATTAATATAATATATTCCGCCAAAATACGTGATATATTTATAAAATAAACAACAATTAATTAGTCATTAGGAAGTAAATAGGTAGGTATCTGCTGACTGCAGCGAGGCGTCAGGCGACATGTGGCTGCTAGTACGTGCAATATCATTGATAACAAATATGAAATAACAATGATAATATTGTAATCTTAGTGTAAAATAAACAAAGTGCCGATATGTTAACGCCCCTTTTTTATTGATATGGATTAATTTAGAGTAAAGATTAGGTGATCGCTTTGTTCATGTTATGTGTACATATTTGTTTTTTTTTTTTACGTGTGACTCCTTTCTAGTGAAAGTAGCGCATGCTCACAGTACGCTGAATGAAAGACCAAGTCGTATAATTTTTAGCTTTATAAAATACTAGAGGTCCGCCCCGGCTTCGCCCGTGGTACATATTTCGCAATAAAAGGTAGCCTATGTCCTTTCTCAGGTATCAAAATATCTCCATACCAAATTTCATGCAAATTGGTTCAGTAGTTTAGGCGTGATTGAGTAACAGACAGACAGACAGAGTTACTTTCGCATTTATAATATTTAATAAAATATTATGTTGGTTTTTTTTATTGACAATAAGGAAGCGCTTGACAACAATCTCGCCTGATGTTAAGCTAAGTGGTCCAAGATGGTACGCGTTTCCCTAGACGTCCTAGATCTGTTCACTCTACGCTTGAACAACTAGTTTTGTTGATAAAGATAATCATTGTAATGTCCATTACATAAAACATTGGTACTAAAACAAGTCCCATGATTGAAATCCGATTTGAATCTGAGGCATTAATAATAAAATTAGAATAAAAATAATCGGCATGACTCATTGCTACGGAAGTAATTATAATTATTTATTGTGTTTCCTTCCAAAAATAATTATAACATGTAATTTCATAAACGAGTTTTCACATAATATAAATACATAATAACTTATTACATGTTA
This sequence comes from Colias eurytheme, assembly GCF_061535395.1. Taxonomy (NCBI): domain Eukaryota; kingdom Metazoa; phylum Arthropoda; class Insecta; order Lepidoptera; family Pieridae; genus Colias; species Colias eurytheme. Next base: position 5,775,045 of record NC_143005.1, on the reverse strand, counting down.
TCTTCTTATTTATAAAAATGAATCGCAAAATGTGTTGGTAACAATAACTCGAGAACGGCTGAACCGATTTCGATAATTCTTTTTTTAATATTTTCCTTGAAGTACGAGGATGGTTCTTATGTAGAGAAAACGTAAACATGTACCACGGGCGAAGCCGGGGCGGACCGCTAGTTCATAATATAAATAAGCATTTCATTGCAATTTTCAGTTTTGAATTGTTCTATGTAAATAAATACCTATATTATGCAATTAGTTAGAATTACTCTTAAAACTTTTGATTTAATCTCATGCCCCGTAAATAGGTGAAGTAAAAGCATTATTCATATTCATTATATTCGTATTAGTCCGTTCTGAATATTAGTCGTTATTAACTGTGGTTTAGCAATGACGAATCATTTTAATAAAATATGGTTCATGGTTGAAATTCCGTTTTGTCAAAAAACTCAACCTACTCAATCGTATGTCATATAAAACCACATACATAATTATCGGCATATATTATTTGAATTATTGATTATTTGAACGGAGCTTACATTATTATTATTTTTATTAAAGTCAACAGTTACCATTCTACCAATTCAAGCAATCACCATAGACCAGGATAATGAATATCGCATCGATTCCAGTAGTATAAAAAAAATCTGTAGGTGTATAAGTTGTATATATTTTGTGTTGTGAATCATCACAGATAATTTTCCTAGAAAAAGTAACACTTTTTGCTATTTGCCAAATTAGGTAAATGCGTGTGTAAACAATTTAATTCATAATAGGCACAGCATGCCAAAACACGTTTGAACCTTACGGTACAAAACATAAACACACATAAGGAGTTAAGTAAACATTCAACATAGGTAAAGAGCCTAAATAATTAGACCACTAACTCGAAGGAAACAGTTACACCGCAAAAATACCGCAATAAACCTGTTGGCTGCCCGATGATTCATCCGTCGGTGTGATGGTTAGTCACTGACGACCGTTTCCACGATATGGTGCTCTTGTAAATATTTAAAATCAATATTGGAGCGGAGAAGTTAGATAAGGAATGGCGCGTAATCGATTTTTAACGGTCCCTTTTAACTGCTAAAAGGTGAATTATGTTAAGTGCTGGTGAATATGAAGTTTTGGATACCTTTTTTCGGGAAAAGGGATATGTTTCGGAAGTTGAGGAGGCGGTTCAGGTTTGTTTGTGGTCTTACATTTGATATTAAACGTTACAAAGTTTAAAAAATTGTGAATAAGGACCATGCTTCATAATTTTTAAATATTTGTACCACAAAAATGACATGTACGTAATCTTCTTCTTCTTATCTTATATATAAAATTCTCGTGTCACAATGTTAGTCTGCATACTCCTCCGAAACGGGTGGACCGAGTCTCATGAAATTTTCTGTGCATATCGGGTAAGTCTGAGAATCGGCCAACATCTATTTTTCATATGTACCACGGGCGAAGCCGGGGCGGACCGCTAGTATAACTATAAAATTCTCGTGTCACAATCTTAGTCTGCAAACTCCTCCGAAACGGGTGGACCGATTCTCTTGAAAATTTCTGTGCATATCGGGTAAGTCTGAGAATCGGCCAACATCTATTTTTCATATGTACCACGGGCGAAGCCGGGGCGGACCGCTAGTATTATGTATATGGGTACTAGGATAAATAAAAAGTGTATACCTATTAAAAAAATATAGATTTTGGGAAAATACGTTTAAACCCAAAGTAAGTTAAACACAAAGAGCTTCATAGAAGACGCATTATTATTTGAATAGGTATGTTCTTTATGCGTTAAAATAACTGTTGTTTAAATGATAAATTAAACTAGTTAAAAGTTAAAACAGTGTGGTTATATTAATTGTATGTATTTACGTACATCATGTTATGCATCTATAATAGGTTTCCAAGAATGAATTCCTAAATGTTATAGGTAGCTAGTAGTTGTTCCGTAAGGTAGATAAAATATACGATACGAGAATTAGTCATCAGTTTGGGATATTTATTTTAATCTATAGTAATTAATACTTCCGTCATCGTACCACCATAATATATTCTTATTAGCAAAAAATACCAGTTGTAATCTTGCATTTATTGAAGGAAAGGCATTATAAAAACGACATGCGATTTAGGACTTTATTGCAGTGAAAACAAATCAATTTAATTTTAAAGTATGTTTATTAGCTGGGTCCACACCGGCCGATCCAGTGATCCCGCGATCCGCGATCCAGGATCGCGGAGCATGGATCGTGGATCATGTTAGGCCGATCCACTTTAAAAACTTGCGATCCAAAATATGCGCTCCAAGTGATCCTAAGGCGATCCGTGATTCAGCCAGTCTAACTCTTGTACGATAGGTATGGAGTCACACGTACAACGGCGGCGTCTTGCCGTTGCAGCAGTAACTTTTATTATACTGAAATGTTTGCGCAAAAAATAAAAAAAAAGAAATCGACGGTTTTGGGTGAAACAATTTTATAAAAATCGATTGGCATCTGGGACTCAGCTGTACGCAGAGTTAGTTTCAGATGAAGTTGAACACAATTTTGCAAGAATGAATGCTAATCAATTTGAGATATTCGACTTTCTGAGATGTCCATGGTGAGGTGGATCGCGCGATCCAACACAACCGTCCACACCGCGCGCATCACGCAACTGAGGCACCTTTGAAGCGGGTACAAAAACCGCCCGCTAACGGATCGCACGAGGTAGGGATCGCGCGCGGCAAAACGCGTGCATGGATCGCGCGCGGCACGTCCACACCGCCCGCATCTTTGGATCGCGCGCCTGCCGCGCGCGATCGGATCGCGGTGGATCGGCCGGTGTGGACCCAGCTATTTACAATTAACGGTCTGCTGAGTGCTGATTGATAATATTGAAGATAAATTGAACAATTATTTGTATTTGTATTAAAATTTATTCGTAAAGTTTAGAGTACAGCTACACCAGACGTCTGATTGCTTTTTGATTGTGTGTGTTGTTTATTGTAAGTACATATCTCTAATACATAACGGTCTTATTGTTGATTTGAATTTGCCTAATTATATAGTTAGTTTTGCTGTGTGTATTTGTACGGTTGTTAATATGTACATATTATGTTAGGTCGTCTGTTAAATCCCTGCAAGAGAACTAATTACAATATTTTTGCCAGGTAAACGAAATCTGAAAGTCAAGGAAAGAGCGTGCATGGCACACCTGTCTTTTACTATTTTTAGGGGATACAGGTTTCAATGATTAATTACTCACTCCGGGATCGCAAGGTGTTATATCAACATTAGTTATCAACCAATTTACAATAAAAAAATGAATGCATATTTAAAAGGTGTAGGTACCTACCCATTATTACTCTTTTTGCATTCATCCGTCTAAAGGTGAAACAGCTTGTATTTTTGCAGTTTAACGCAAAAATGCAGATGGCCTGATGGAAACGCCTGTCTGGCATGACCCTGTAAAAGATTTGTGTACAAACATGTATCAAACAAGTCTAAGGATTTAATCGAAACCATGCCTAGAGGCATGTGTTAAGCCATGCCCAATTTCATGAACTAGTTTTTGGGTAATTAGAATGATCATGTTTTGTGTATACCTTACGAGCACGGACATCGACTAGTATCACTTTTTCTTCGTAGACTATAGATCATACTTTCTAGCAATCCGTCTTTACGCTTTCATAGGAAGAAGGATTAGATTGTAAACCGTAAACATTACCAACCAATATAGGCATGTCTGCGGATATAGTTGTGTAAGGTGATAGGGATCAAGATAAACCGGTCGTTCGAAATTACAGCCCATCTTTCAGTAATCCAGCTTAGAAGTCATTCAACTAGGCTTTAATAAGCATGAAGTAATTAACAATTACGGTAATTCGCTAGATTTTAATAAAGCATTCTGATGAAATTCGCCAGTGAATCACTTGAGCATGCAAACAGACCCGCTCCGGCCGCGGTCCTTTCCAGTCGATGACCTTGAAACCGGTAAAATAAAAGGTCCGGGTACGTATCCCCAGATGCCTTGCAGCCTGGTGTGTTGTGGATATTGTCGTAACGTAGGAGAATATGCTAATGATTGTGTCTGTGGTTTGGATGAAAATAAAGGCTAGAATTTCCGAAACTATTTGGTATAAATAACCAGGTAGAAGTATCATATTATTATTCCTCGATTAACTTATTGTCTGGGCAAATTTATTTTTTAAATGTTTTATTTCACTACACAAGACACATAACATCTAGATTCTAGACTTCGATGATTTACCGCATTGATATGATTATAAGTGTAGTATTAGTCGATTGAAAGTTCATAAAGTATATTATTGCGTGTAGCAACTAGAAGTTCATGGTTAGGTGTTTAGAACAACAATTTTTCCGTTCTCTACCCATAAAATTATTATCACAACAAGTAACTATAGATCTTGTCGTCTGTGTATGTCTATCTAGTACACTGATATTGCACGCCTCATAAGCGAAGCGTTGAGGTGGGTATTTTATTTTTACGATTATTTTTAGAACATGAGGATAAAGCAAGATTATTAATCATAAATAACTACTCTATGTTAGAAGTAATAATGTAGAATTGCTTTTAGAAGTGTCAAGTATTCAATATATTATTTATTATTGTTTTATCATTTTTGTAGAGTCTAATAAATTATAGTGCTGCCAAGGCATAATACAGAGCCTCTATTTTTAGTTAATCATCGTAACCAGTAGACCAACAAATCAGTCAGCTTTTTGCTTAAATATTATAATTGAGATCAAAATATAACATCGTTTCAAATTTGTACTAAAGCTGTTGCCTTGATTCACAAAACTTTATTTCAATTAACTCAAATTGCAAGAAATAAACAATGGTTATTTATTTGGTCAGTGATCTAACATTCCAGATTTTGCCAGTCATGCTCGCGTGTTTTATGTATACGTTGAGGAAAATAATTTCATTCAACCACAATCGTGACTAATGGGGGCCAGGCCAGCTAGTGACCCTATTCTTGGTGACCAGATATACTCGAGTTTTGGGACGATTTTCTTCTTATATTAGCATCAGTATGATGTGCTTTATTTAGCGAGATCGATAAAGTATTGTCTTTATGCATACTTGCATTATATTTCTACTTCTTTCTTTTCTAATTAGTCTGTATTCCTACTTTCATTAGACTGTTATTTTTCACTTTGCAAGGTTGTCACTTGTCACGGTAATTTATTCATCTGTACAATAAAAGCCTTTTGACCTAATTTTGTTGTCGATACGCAATCGAATGGTGAACGAATTGACTGAATGTTGATTATCTTTGTGACGAATAATGACATTGACGGTCGCCACAATTAAATTGATTGTCCCATATTAAGCTATTAAATACGAGATACCTGGTCACCCTTCTGGCTATATATTTCTCGGCTATGTCTGTATAGGACTATTGTTAGTTATGCAGTTTGAACGGCGTTTAGACAACGAACTATTAGTAAACATTAAAACATTGTTCTACTCAGGTTTGGCTTTGTGAAACTTGTCTTGATTTTGAGTTATTCTCTTACAGCCGTACAAATAAACGAGTTATAACATTTTATGAAAAGAATAAACTAAGAATAAGGAAAAATCATACAAATAAACACGTAATAAATGAAACCTAGTATAACTTCGTAATAAGTATTCATACTAATGCTATTTCGTCCTTATTCCGGCTACCACCCTAGTATAAGTCTGACATAATTGAGTTATAACGTATTTTTTAGTACATTGTGCTGTGTTTTACAAGTTTTGGAACCTATTTTCAATCTAAATTTGAGACAATAGCAAGTAATACGAGAAGTAGAAAAAGTTGAGCAAATTAATAATTTCATTACGTACCTATTGAAATGGAAAATTTAGTATGAAATGTCAAAATATACGAAATTATGAAAAACCCTTTTGATATTTATAATGATTTATTTATTTACGACATGCGCCAAACCATACATACATAAAACACTTATTTCTAAACTTATCACAATAATATAAACTTTCGTTGAAAATATAAATCTTCTAAGCTTGGAGTTGTATGTTTTGAGTACCAGTTATTTGGCAACTCCCTATCTCAAGGTGGGTTTATCTTCTGTTCTCCGGATATTGGATAGGGTTCTCTTTCATTTGCTTGCATATTTAATGATATATTTAAATTATTTCAAATAAATATTTAAAAAATAATTAAACAGAACATCGTATGATGAAACTTCACAATAAATTCGACGAAGTCAAACGAGCGTCAAAATGACAGCACCAAGGTTTAACCGTAGACAATTTCAATGTTTTTCATAATTTTGTGAATGAATTGCTACGTTGCCGCTCCGCGCCTATTGCATAGCGTGAGCATAGTTACATCGACGTTATTCCAAATTTATTTGTAAGAAATTATGACATCCTTATTCTTTATTTATTCTTATCATATCTATGCATTGCATAAGGTTTGCATAAGCAAGTTTTTATTTGTACGGCTGTTAATCTATACAAATATTATAAAGAGGAAAGGTTTGATTTTTTGTTTGTTTGTTTGTTTGTATGAATTGAATAGGCTCCGAAACTACTTGGCAGATTTGAAAAATTCTTTCACTGTTGGAAATCTACATCATTTCTGAGTGACATAGGCTAGGTTTTATCCCGGAAATCCCACGGGAGCGGGAACTATGCGGGTTTTTTTTTGAAAACGCGGGCGAAGCCGCAGGCGGAAAGCTAGTAGTCAAATAATTATACTGGATAGACTCTCTTAAGTATTTTAATCTAAAAGGAATATTTCATAATAATTGAGGTCCGGACCTAATTGCCTTACTACAAAATTTCTACGAATATTTTCAATGAGTATTTTATGTAAGTATTAATAAATCATATTTTTATAACCTTAATATTTTAATGTTCAGACTTGTAAACAAATGTGCATTATATAATTTTCAGAAAGCATGTGATACTATTCGATGACATAATGTTACGTGCTTTGAATACAAATGTAATGTTTATTCGAGACGTTCTTCACTAGAAGCAATTCAGTTTTATTCCTTCTATTTTTATGCCTAAAATGTAAAATTTTTAAGCATTTTAACAACAGGCTTATGTTAAAAAAATATGATTTGATAATGTATTGGTGTAATTAAGATTTAAGGTATTAAATTTGTTAAAACAACTTCCGAGGATTGTTTGATTAATAAGTAGTAGTAGTAGATTATTAAAATACATATTCTTTATAACGACAGCATTCACATCTATAACAACCATTAGCAGTTACGTGTTAATTTTACATTAATTTATCGGAATAACCCCGCCATCAGTAATTACCCCAAAGCACCTCATAACACTAAAAGGGTTGCTTGCTGATAGTGTTCCTGATAACCAGTTTGACGTATATTTTCCTATTTTTTGTGATTTTTACTGACATAATATAAGCTAAATAACTAGGACATGACAATAATCATAGTACGTCTATTTTCTAAAGATAATGTATTTTTAGTTTCATGTCCGTTTTCTGGTGATGATTTCTATTTTATTGATTAGATAAAACTTTATTATCTCCATTATCATAATTTATCAGTATAAAAAGGGAAATAAACTTGCTTTATTGTCTTTGCTTTCACATTCAAATATGTAACGCCTATTAATGATAAGATAATTTTTCGTGTAATATATAAATGTCGTAGTAATTACTTGATTTGCTACGACATTCATACAAATTGTGGGGCAAAATTTTCGTTATCTAATTCGTAATATTATGCTAATTCCTTGAACTACTTCTGCAATCTTATCATCTATTTATCATAAGATATTAATTTATTAGTAAACGCAGTCCCTCCGCGTCCATCGTGACAAAACCTGTTTTTGACTCGACCCCATGGATTCCTATGAGTCAGTGTAGAAATATGGGAACATACCGACGGTGTTAGTGTATATTATATTGTTATCGAAAATGGACGTTAATAAAAATGTGCAGTGTTTCGGTACGTTTGATATTTGCGCGAACGTTTGCGAGGCCAAGTGCAATTTGTATAGGAAATGCGTGAAAGCGAAGCGCAAGATTCGGTCTAAGATTTACGATTTTGATAGGTGAGGTTTAGTTATAAATTGTAGGTATGTTGTTTTGCTTTGTTCTATGATATGATATTGTGAGGTGTAGTTACTTCTTTTTTTTATCTGTACTATCTAGTATCTATGATGTAGTAGAGTGGTTTATTCATAGACAAATAGATTTATTATTAAACTAAGCATGGAATATTATGTGCCATTCGCGTGATAAAGGATAAGCATTATGGTTAGAACCCGGAAATTTTTACTCGTGAAAAATTGGTAAATAGCCAAGCCTATTAAATCATACAAAAACAGACGCAAAATAGCCTTGTTTTTGAGTACCTAATACAAAAACATAAACATGAGTATTGAACAGGCATTTAACATCAAAATAAGTAAATAACTCACATGTATTAAATACACTGAACATAATAAACTGCATAAGGTGTAAATTGCATTATTTCGCTCAAAAGTAATGGCGGCTAGCCTTAATTTAAGTGGTGCTCATTGTTTCAAAGCTGATTGGATGCATTGCGGTTGTCTTTGTCTCGAAAGCTTCCGGCTGCGAATATTTTATTAATGTGTTTCTAACAACTTGTGCTTAATGTGTAAATTATATTATAAATACATTTTCTGATTATTTAAAGGAAGTTTTAAATCCTATGAATGTTATTGAAAAATCTTCAAAGAGATGAGAACATTTTAAATGGGTTACTGAGATTTTGGACAAAAGCACAATAGGTTGTACAACTAGGTATGATATTTATTTAGTTAACTGAACCTCATGACTCACATAACCGTTTGAGACGGATAAAACACAAACAGGTTGAAAAAATTTAAAAAACGCTACGAATGGAGAACCTTCTAATTATTTTTTTAGGACGTCAGCTAATACAATATTAACATTCCTGTACAGTGTACATCATTTATTCCAAACCCACATACAAAATAAACCAATGTTTTATTGACTAGAACATCCGTGGAAACTTACGTAAAACCGGGTCACAAGTAAATTGCTCAATAATAAAAAATGAACATTACTCAAATTACGCTCAGCAATTGGGTCGACGCGACGTTTCGGATGGAAATTATCAGAAATTATTTAATTAAATCCGCACAGATGCCGCGGGTAACGGTTGTTTACAGTGTAAATCCTAAAATTAGGCGAATGCAGGCTGACCATTGTTTCAATGAGGTCTTTGACCCTTGTATAATGAATTGTGTAGCGTGTCAAGGCCGATCTCGAGGATAAAACAGTTTTAACGGTAGTGGCTTTGTCGCTAATCAGGTGACGACATTGTAGAATCGTACAGTTGGAATGTGTTAGATTCATATTTGGAAGGAAAATAAAATATCAGTACTTAAGTGTTTATTATAAAACTTTATTGAATTATTGAACCAAGGTTGGTTTTACTTTGTGGTTTTGTAGATGACCTATAAATACGTGTATTCTTTATATTATTACATAATTGAGAAAACATATCAATAAAATATAATAATTATCTAAATAGGTACGTACCTATTATTATTTTGTCCGTCATTGTATGTGATAAAGGTTACGAGTACAACACAACATGTATTCAACATTCGCAAGTTCACATGTAGCAGTCGTGGCCGAGCGGTTAAGGCGTCTGACTAGAAATCAGATTCCCTCTGGGAGCGTAGGTTCGAATCCTACCGACTGCGGATTTCTTTTTATTTTATTTTTTGTTTTAAATAAATTTATACAGGATAAAATATTATCGGTCGTTGTTATTCTTGTTCTATCTATATTGTGAAAATTTTAGTTTTTAAATGCTATTTAATTAATAAAACACGTTAAATTTACGTTTTAACTATAATAACATTACCATTGATGCGTTGTAATAAAAATGTATATGTATAAGTATACATAATATGGATATCAACTTCGACAAATAGAGACTAAAATTAAATTATCTGCTAATCAATACCAATTAATTTCTAGTATTCCTATCTTTATTTATAATTTTATCGTTTATTGTATACACTTAGATTATAGATATAATGTTTTTGTCAACAGCTTAAGAAGAGGTGCCGGTGTGAACGTACAAGATGACAATGGGTACACGCCGCTGCATCACGCATGTCTTCGTGGTCACAAGTTAGTATTTTAATTTTTAATATTAATTTCGGCAAGATTTTTCCTTGTAGATGTTGTCTATATAACTGGGTTTTTTTGTGTTCGTTGAAATGTTGATTGTAGAGTTTTAACGTATGTTTTTTGTTTTATTCTATTATGATTTTAATTAAGATATAATATTTTTTGTACCTTCTAAGTATTTCATAAAATATATTCAACTTTGTACAGATTGTGATGTGTTCATAAAAAATAAGCTGATTTATTGAAATCATATGTGAGTTTAGCTGTTTTTCTTATCGCCAGACAAAGGTTTATTTTTATTTGCTCTCTCGAGTATATTTTATTTGTCAAAATTAGTACTTAACAACAAAACACTAAGAGGTCATGAAAATTATTGCAATATTTTACACGTTTGTTTTCCCCTGTGGCCTTTCATATGCGTCCGAGTATTTATTATGTATATTTTTTACAATTAGCTATCTGCTACCATATACATACGTCTTAGTTTTGAGCTATAACCCGTCACACGCAGCCTGATACTTAACTTTTTTTATATACATAGGTATATCTAATTAAAACGATACATAGTATTTTGTTTTCCATGTTTGTTGCTTGCTTAAGTGTCCACTCTTTTCCCAGTTACATATCAGTTTTCAATAATTAATCCTTCTTATTTTTATAAATTTATAAAGAATAGGAAAAATTCGATCACGAGGCGGGATTCGAACAATTTTTTTCTATTCTTCATAAATTTATATTTAAATAAAGCATTTGAATGCCATAAAACCAAGAATATCAAATTCTTCTTATTCTTGCTAATTTACCCAGGGAGATAGTACGATTGCTACTATCAGTGGACGCGTCGCCATGCGTGGCCGACAAAAAGGGCGCCACCCCCCTCCACCTAGCCGCGTGGAAGGGAGATTCAGACATCGTGGCTATGCTACTAGCGCACAATAACCCACCCGTTAATGTTAATCATGTGGTGAGTATATTTTGGTTTATCTTTTGGTACTTAGGTGTTGAGGTTTTGTCCGCGTGGTCAAAGGAAGTTCCCATGAAAACGAGGATCGGCGCAGTAACAAGTAGCTTATAATATCTCGTCTTATAAGCTAGAAGTAACAGCGGAAAAAGTAGCCTATCATTTTCAAAGTATGGAAAATTTTAAAACTAGTTAAAATTATTTCTAGTAACTTTTTGGACCTATCCATCCTGCGTATAGGTATGAAGTTTCATTAAAATCGGTTCTGTCCTATCGAAAAAAAAGGCTTGAAAATTTGTATGCCATACAAAGTAAAGTTAGAAAAGAAGTATCTAATCTTTAAAATGAATGCATTCAAGTATGGTTGAAGTCTGAAAAGTTTGAAGTCAATGAAACGATCAGTCACAATTGGATGCACTTAGAACAAAGTTAGAAAACCAGCAAATAATTACAAAAAGATTGCTTTCAGTTAAACAGCTATAAACTATTTAATGAAGAGAAAAAACAGGGTTCATTTATTCTAACAGTTAATTTTAGATAACATCTTTACGGCTGATTACGTCGGGTTGGAACTGGACAAATAATTTTATTTCTAAGCTTGAGACTATGGTCACAGAATACCTTTTTTTAGGGTTCCGTAGCCAAAATGGCAAAAACGGAACCCTTATAGTTTCGTCATGTCCGTCTGTCCGTCTGTCCGTCTGTCCGTCTGTCACAGCCGATTTACTCGGAAACTATAAGTACTACAGTGATGAAATTTGATGGGAATATGTGTTGTATGAACCGCTACAAAAATATGACACTAAATAGTAAAAAAAAGAATTGGGGGTGGGGGGTGGAAAGAATACATGTAACTGAGGGATGAAATTTTTTTTTTCGATGTACATACCCGTGTGGGGTATCAATGGAAAGGTCTTTTAAAATGATATAAAGTTTTCTAAAAAACATTTTTCTTAAAGTGAACGGTTTTTGAGATATCAGCTCTCAAAGTCGTAAAAAGTATGTCCCCCCCCCTCTATTTTTATAACTACGGGGTATAAAATTCTAAAAAAAATAGAGGTGATGCATGCTAATTAACTCTTTCAACGATTTTTGGTTTGATCAAAGTATCTCTTATAGTTTTTGAGATAGGTTGATTTAACTGTAATTTATTATATTTGCTGCTACGGAACCCTTTGTGCGCGAGCCCGACTCGCACTTGGCCGGTTTTATTTTCTTTTACATCGCCAAGTAGCGATTTGATGGAATGATTTTGACTTCCGGAGATAGTCTGCAGGCTAGAGTGACATTTAGGGTTACTTTTTACCGTGGTGAAACATCGAACTCCCCTGGAAAATTCCTTAAAAACAACACGGCCAAAAAGCCAGTATTATATTATGCATTTTTAAATTAGTATTATTGAAAATGGTGATATCATTAAGCGTCGATTGATTTTGAATTTTCCAAATGTTTTTGTTACTGCAGATCTATTACTTTGTTACTTAATACATACCGATAAGGTAATTACAACGAAGATTATTACCGCACACCCTTGTTACAGACGCTAGACCAAGAGACAGCGCTGTTAATGGCCGCTCAGTTTGGCTTCGTCAATGTGGTCGCGCAGCTCATAGCTCGCGGCGCTGACGTCAATATTAGGAACATTAAGCAGGAGAGTGCTTTGGATCTGGCTGCTCAATATGGACGGTAGGTTCGATTTTTTCCTTTCTATATGATAAAGTGGTGTTATTTCTGAAAAAATAAAAAAATTGGGGGTAGGAATATCATTTTTGTATCCATTAAGCAGGAGAGCGCTTTGGATCTCGCCGCGCAATATGGAAAAACCACTCGGTTTTGATGTTGTACTGTATGTAATATTTTGAAAAAATCCAAAAAATAATGGAAAAATTACCCAAAAAAGTTGGTAGGAAAATTATTTTCGTGACCAGTTGAGTTTTTTTTAAATAAAAAAAGTTCTTGAGTACTTATTTCTATTGTGAACATGATTCACACTATCGTTAGCTTTTATGCTTAAGATGTGGATGTATTAAGAAAAAAAAAAATGTTGTTTTAAAATAACGTTTTTAATTCCCTTCGTTCTAGCTGCGGTTGTATCGGAAATTTTCCTTTACAAATTCATTGAATTCTCGTGTCAATCAAATGCAGAAACCTAGGATAAAAAATGTGCATTGTACGATTACAAGAAACGTTTCTGACGAGAAAATATTATTTGAAAAGGAAACTCTAATCAACTAAAATAAATATTGTGATTTTGTACTTTCATTGATTTTTAGAAACATACTGTTGGAAATCATCTAATTATGTTTCTGAGAATAATCTATTTATTATGATCTACCTAGTTCAAACAAAAAAATTAAGTTTTATACTGAATTAAATTTTAGACAAGTTTCTTTTTAATTATTTTTTTTATTCCATCAACAGGTTGGAAACGGTCCAGCATTTGTTGCGAGTGCAACCGATGCTAGTACAGCCGTACAAGTATCCCAATTGGAAAGTTCGATCGTTTTCGTCAACGCCGTTGCATAGAGCCAGCAAGAATGGTCACAAGTGAGTATTGATTTTTTTTTAATATTTTAATATTGACGTTAAAAATTAAAATCAAAGTGAAGATATATCCAAACATTAATATTATTTTCATTAAATTTTATAATAGGTAGATATCTAATAAATTAATAATACCTACTCCTAGTAAAAGTAGTAAAAAGTAAAAAAAAATTAGAACGAAAATCGATTATTTTACTCTACTTTGCAGTTAATTGTTACTTGGGAATATTATAGAATTCCAATTAATTGTTTAACATTTCATTGATAAAGCATATCAATGACTAATCGTACCCATACATGCGTATAAATTATTTTTGTAGCGTTTAATATTTTATTACTTGAAATACCAAGATTTTTCCGATAATAATATTATGCTCAGAGAACATTTCCTAGACAGATATTTGTATTCTATATCTCTTATTTGTATCAGCATAATAAATTAATAAATATTGAAGATAATAAATACTAGCGTTAGAAAAGATTTTATAACCATAGTTTCGTATTGCACGCCTCATAAGCGAAGCGTTGAGGTGGGTACTACTGTCACTTCGCGCAAAACATCTGATTTTTCAAACTTAAAATGTCTTTATGTATCATACATTGCACTTGTAAGATAATACATACACACACATATTAAGAAAAAACACTATTTTTAACGTTCATGATATTTTTGATGTCATTTTTGTTATTTAAACTAGTTAAAAAACAGTTTAATTAAGTTCTGTCTTGGACGTCCGTGTGTCTGTATGTGCGGATCCTTTTTCTTGTTAACACGATAGCGACCGAAATACTTTACTAATCGAGTCTTTTTTTTTCTCTTACGCTTGAGTATGCTCAGGAATAGAACCCTTTCATTTTTCAGGGTCTGATTCGATGTGGTTTAATTGTTATTAAATAAACAAAAATAATAATTAATAATATTTATTAAAAAAAAATGATGAGGCGTGCACTTTTGGATTTTCCAAATTTTTTTTTTTAATTTAACTATTTCTATATCATTTGTGAATGAAACATAAAATGAACACTGCCATTTTAAATTGATAGTATAAACGTGCTATTTATTGAGACCCTAGTCTAATATCTCACATAATCTATATTATAGATTATGTGAGATATTATAGATTCTATAATATAAAAATGAATCGCAAAATGTGTTGGTAAGCGCATAACTCGAGAACGGGTGGACCGATTTCGATAATTCTTTTTTTATTAGGTATATTCCTTGAAGTACCAGGATGGTTCTTATGTAGAGAAAACATAAATATGTACCACAGGCGAAGCCGGGGCGGACCGCTAGTTACTAATAAATACTAATCATTAACTCAGTTACCAAGGGGAGACTTAGCTAAAAACTACCTAAGCTCCAAATAATTAATAAACCACCATGTAATTCTTGATACATCCGTCACACGTTTCATCCCTTGTGTTGTCGCTCGTGCACTACAATCTGAGCAACTATTTACCATTGAATATTAATACATGCTAATGTAACAGTAGGGGACACCGGCGCGATTGGCATATTCATATTCATTCGTTCGTTATAACGCTCCAATCGACACTGTTGACGATGTTAGCTGTTGAGAATTTGTGTTGGTTGTTGTAAGACGAGGTTTTTTGGTATTTCAAATGGTTCGTTTGTAGTCAAAACGTTATTTTTTTAATTTCTCAAATTAGGTACCTATAAGCAATCATAGTGACAGAACTACATTTAATCTCCTTTTATATATATTTTGTAGTGTTGTAAATTTGGTCAAAGAACCAACTACTTATAATAATTTTGTCAGATAATTTCACGACCTCTTGATCTACTACAAACTAAAATGCCATATCACCAGATGACGCATCTGCGGATTTCCCCCTTATTGCGGAAAGTTTAAATTTAATCACATTATATTAATAAAGCATTAATTTCCTCTTCGTCATATTGTTATTACACACGTCACTGTATACAAAATTAACTTTATACTTACTTGTTTTAATTTAATCACATTACATTATTTGTAAGTTAATTTTGGACAAGTGTTAATTCCTACTCATCATTTTGTTATAACACACATCACATACCAAATTACCTTTATATCTATATGTCAGAAGTTTGGTTGGATTCGTTAAAAAAGGTTCATAAATATGCAATTCGCATCGGAGCGTTAATATTTGTTCTGTGCTGTTTGTGTTTCACTTTTCATTTGTCACTATTCGCGGTATCAATTCGCTGATAAAAGCGTGCAATTAAATTGTCGTGTATCAATTGTTCGCTTTTTATCATTTCTATTTTTGTTTTCATAACGCAAAATAGTGTTTGTAAAAACAATACATAGAACGTAACCAATTAAAGCATTTGGTGAGTTATAACGTTTTTGTTATTAAAGTATTTGATGAAATAAGATATCATAACATTAACTTAATTATAGTACAATGAAATGAAATTAACACAAATTTTAAAAACCTGTTCCCAAAAACCTTATTGTTGTATACAATTGTTAATAAATACGCTAGTAGATGCTAGTTAATAGTGTTGAATTTTTTTATGTTATTAACAATTCAGAGGAGTTTACTTATAAATTAATATTATTGCAACATTATTACTCTGGATTACTCAGAATAGCATATCAGTATTTAATCTACGAATAAAAGAAAAATATAAATTTCCTTCAATTAGGCAATAACAGCGGCTCATTTTTAAATAGCGTTATGTCATACTAATATTTTAAAATTGAAGTTTATTTTAATAAGCTAGTCTCAGAAACAATAAACTACAAACTACTTGATCGAATTGAAAAATTTTGGTGTTGGATTATTAGCAAGTAATGCTATAAATTATTTTGGATCACGCGCATAGGAAAGAGGCATCAGAAAAAATAATCATTTTTCACTGAACAACGCAATTTAGTTTTTCTTAACTACTTTGCGCTGTTCAACTAGTTTGTCCATAAATAAACAACCCAAATTTCTCCCAGGGAAGTGGTCTCCCTACTCCTAGCGGCGGGCATAGACCCGAACATACGCACAAACTCAGGCACACCCCTCCACGACGCTGCGTGTTTCGGCAAAGCGTCTGTCGTACGAATATTATTGGCGAAAGGAGCTGATCTGAGGGCGTTAGATGGTAGAGGGAAGACCGTAGAGGATCTGCTGGCAGACTATTCGGAAGAGGCCACCAGACGGGTCCGGAGGGTTATACGAGGTGGGTAGTAAGAGGGACAGACTTACAAACTGTAAAGTTTTCGAGTTTTAGGGCCGATTTTTGATGCTTGGATAAAACTTATCCGTCCAATAAAGTATTACACGATAATATTAAAATGTCACGTAAACTGTCAAATACGGGCAATTAGAATACGTTTTTAAAATGGTAGTTTTATACATTATTCGACGAATAAGTTTATCCAAGCTTGTAGTGGTTACTTCTTATTTCGTAGCGTATAAAGTTGGTTAATTCCTTTTCTGAAGAATTATTATTATGTTATTTATCAGTAAACATGTCCACGATCAAAACATTAGCTTCGAAGTTTGTAAATCTGCAATCATAATTTATATCAGTCCAATATTCAATTACTCAAAACCTCTTGTCTACTTTATCGAATTTCCTTTAATTTATAACAAATCAACAAAAATATCCACATCTCAAAATAATATTTGTTTCATAGAATACGAAAGTATGGCTCGTAATAACTACGAAAGCGAAGAGGACCTACCACCGTTCCCCGTACAAGACTGCAGCCCCACTAGTTATCCCCACCAACTCGTCATGTGAGTATAAAAATATTAATTTATATATCATTAATTAACCTATAATATTTGAAACTGATTTTTGATAACTAAATATGAATGAATTTTCTTGAAATCTAATGTTTTATGTTGTGTGAAACATTTCTCTACTTTAAGTCTTTGTATAGGTTTCGAAATACAATGCGCACTAATAGTGTAAATATTTTTAACGCCTAAACTAATTATAACATAAAATTAGCAGTAGGTATAATTATGTTTCTAGAAATAACGTATAAAATATTGATAACGACTGCTAAAACCTAGTTAGTATTTAAAACATTCCGCCCTAAATCTTTCGCGTAATACAACTTCTATAACCAAAGGGGTGACTTGTAAAGCATCTTTCTGTTTTTTTTTTTCTGTTGCTCATTAACCCACTAACATTGCATGCACTAATCACATTTGACATATATAAATGTCTTCTAAATACGTGTTATCTTAAAGGAAACCCTCCCTGTAATTACTCGGAATACTCTTTAGACTAAATGTATGTTTTAATTGGAGAGCGGCTCAATTATAACATACTACGTGCCACCTTTGAACCCCTTGATTGCTGTCTTAGCGATGTGCTTTTCATGTATCGCACAAGAGTTATAATTTACGTTTAATTTAAATTTTAACTAAATTATAACGATCCTAAAATACTAAGCCGTATCGCAATTATCAACCGTCTAAGCGTTCGCCTTGCAAATTTTTCGATCATTATTTTATTATCAGCACATTACAATGGATACTCATTGTTCGGAATCCATATTTGTAAAGAAGCAGAACGAACAATCGTTAAAAATGTACGTAGCACTTCTTTAAAGGATGCAAAACAAAAACTCAATGCGAGTCTCATTAAAATCTTCCGTCCCTTTGATTTTGCCTAGAAAACGGTCAGGTACGAGTTTGTACACGAGATAAAGACTACCGTCCTTTGATGGCAGGCAAAGGACCGGCTGAGATAGCACATTCAAACAAAATTAATATAAACGAAACGTACACTTTTTACTTTGAAAATGATACCGTTAAAAGAATTTCTGATCTAACAAAGGCTTTAGAAAGTTAGAGGAAATTAAAATGTTACGTTGTGATGTAACTAAATTATATTTAGCATCTGGAATTATTGTAGTACCCAGCTTCGTTTGTATAGAGGGCTTTGTTGATACAGTTAGCAGAATTGTGCTAGAAAGTAGTATTGTTTGTTTTTTTTTCTTTTTGGTGGTGGTACGTTTAAGATACCCTTTATTATTATTATGAGTTGTTTTATTTTTTTACCCATGATTTATTTTTGTTGCTTTATGTGTTTTACAGGACAGCCCCCGAGACCCCGAAAAATAATATAAATGATAGCTTTTCAACTTCATCTTCATCACTTGTAACACGAAATCCATCTCAAAGTTTCGTTAAAAAGCTTGCTTCAAAATGCTTGGGCCTTAAAGCAAAGTTTAACTCTGCTCCTAACATTACTAACATAACAGAATCGAATGTCGATGTCAAAACAAAGTCTGAAGTAAAATCTAATTCAAATGCCTTGCATATAGGGAATAGTAAATTTTTCAAAAGATTGGCAAAGAAAGAGGAGTCTGGTGAAATTGTTTGTAATGATGAATTTGATACGATTTCTTTAGATAGAGTAGGAACTTTAAATAGAGATTCCACTGTGAATAGGAGTAATAGAAGTTGTCCAGGTTTTAAAAATTCCCTACCAAACATATCTGAAAATAATGAACTAAGTGATTCGAGAGAATCTTTACCAGAGTCCATCGTTATTGCAGAAGTTGACAGTGATAATAATCAGGATAGTAGAAATGTAGTTGAAGCGGTTAATCCAACTGCTATACAAGATATTTTCGAACCAAGACCTCAAAATAATAGGAAATCAACGATATCGAACATGTCTTCAGAATCGGCTCATCTAGTTAACGAATGTTACGAATCGTACGAGTTTTCCAGTTCAATTGTAACTAGTTCCTTTGTTCAAACGAAAGAAGTCAATGATATAATTGCAGTGTCAAAACCAAAACCTCCACCGCGTTCAATCATACCGGATAGTTCTAACAACAACAACACGATTTACGCTAACTTTGTGCTAGAAAAGGATAACACTCTATCTCCAAAGCCAGCGAAACGTACACATATCCCTGTAATAGAACCTAATTTTAACGCAGAAAAACCAACGGTATACGAAAATATTATTATTCCCGTCCGTAAAGCACCTGAGCCTCCCAAAAGAACGTTCATTCCAACTCAAACCAATAATTCTTCGCCTAGTGTCAGTAGATCTTCTACGTTATCTTCAGATTCTATGATTGATGAGACAAACTTAGAAGATATTCTGCTATCCGAAAAATCGAGATCTTTTCGCCACGGTCGCAAATTGGTCTCGCGAAAAGAATCTAGTAAATCCAGTATAAATCGAACTCAATCGAATGCTTCGGAATATTCTGATATCACAGAAGCGAGTGCATTAGAAAATGTTGATTGTAGTGGAGAAGTTGATGAAAAATCTATGTATTTGTCGATGACGGGTACATTGCCGAGTAAGAAAACAGAAAGAACTGTTAAAAAGAAAGTCCTGTTTAGACATAAAACATTCACTAATATTGAAGTTGATAGAAATTCAATTAATGTTAGAGATTTGCCAAAATGGAATGATGCATTCTTAAAAGAAACGTTAGCTCACTACCACATAAGAGGCACAGGCCATTGTGTGTATAAAGGTCCCACTGTTCAGGAGTTTCTCTCTATTTTCAACACAGACACCATAGGCACTGATTCTTCATTGACTAAAACTAATGAAAAACGGAAAAGTTATTTTGAAACCGCTATATGTTTTTGTAGAGCTAAGCCTCCCAAATTCCATAATAGTGCTGAGGATCTTTTAGATATTCCGCCTAAAAGTGAAGAGACTGTAACTATAGATATGGACGTTTTAAGAGATAGAATGGAAATGATTTCTACATCATTTAGATGTTTCTGTGATTCAGGGAAATGTTCATTACACGCAAATAAGCGAGACTCTCCTATAGACTTAATCGTAAAATTCTCTGCCATAAAGAAAAGTATATCGACTCCAGACATCACGTTAGAGACTACTCTTTCTTTGACCAAACAAAAAACCGGTTTAACGAAAAATAAGTCTGTGCCGTCCAATTTAGAAGAGCCTTACGCCGTAGTTAACGTGCAAGATATTTTAGAAAGAAATGATTCAAAGTCTAATAAAGCAAATCGCGATAGTTATACATACGTCGAAATGTCACCACATTCATCTATATCGTCGACGGCTAGGCCTTATTCACTTAAGGATATATCTGAGGTTATGTCGTTAAATTCAAATAGATCAACATCGACCGATTCTAAATCTCTGTGTGCTTCTGATCTTCCGCTGAACAAGTCGAACTCCTCGGAACACTCTGGTCACTGGTCGTTGCAATCATGCAACTCGAACGTCACTATCATATCCGATTCGTCATTTAAAACTTGCATGGAGGAATCGTCCGATGACGGTTCCGACGGGTCGGGTAGCGTGCAATCGGACGAGGACAGTTCCGACGCGGACACGATAAAGTCTGACGTCAGCGCAACGAAGCGTCCCTGGAAGCATAGCGATTCGTTTCGTTTCGGGAGTACTTTGACGCGCGGGTTGGACGATTTAGACGAAGAGGGTGAATGTAGGGGGGATAAGTCCTCGTCGGATTGCTCGGACAGTGGTGTTCCGGGGTCGTGCGCGTCGGCTTCGCTTGAGCGCGGCGCGGGGTTGGTTCGCAGCGGGTCGCGGCGCCGCTGGGACGAGGAGGGCGCGAGCGAGGGCGACGCGCTCAGCGTGTCTAGTGCGGCGTCCAGCTGCGCGCCGCACAGGCACCAGCACGAGTATAGCAAAGTTTCGGTGAGTTTGCTAATTAAATGGTCTTTATTACAGGTTGCTTTCTGTTTTAATGTACCTATTTCACGTATTTAGGGTGTTTTTTTTTCTACCGATAATGTGCGAGGATGTGTAGCGAGGAATGTGTCTGTAAATAAACAACCATATCGCTTCTTCTAGAATGAAGTTTGAAGTATTTAGCGTTTAAAGTGATACTATTCGTTAACTACAAACATATTCCCATACAACCTCGCACATTATTGCTGGAAAAGTGCCCTAAATGTTGTTTATTACAGGTTGCTTTCCGTTTTAATGTATCTATTCTATTTTACGTATTTATACGTTAATTCTAACGAATTTATGTACACCCTTATTACACTTTTAGTAACAAACATTCTTAATTTAATATTGACTTGTTTCTAGTCATATATTAATTTCATATCCTAAAAATTTTTTGAAGATTTCTAATTTGGTTTTCTGTGTTACCTACTAAATAATTTTCATTTACACTTCATCTATACTTTGACATAATATCACCTATAACCTGAAATATTTTGTATCCATAAAGTTTTCAGCGTATTTGTGTAATTAAGTGAAATTTCAAATTAACCTTGACTTTCCCACGTCCCGTTCCTAATTCATATTAATTAAATAGTAATTTTATTCCACCTCTAATGTTAAATGCCTTTTCAAATCACTCGGCCCACCCATGACCTGTTGCTCGTCACGCTATATTGTAATTAATTAATGTTTGTGTGACCTGTTGATGTTAAAGTTCCTAAAATCTAAATTATCGGAATGTTTAATGCTGTTAGGAATAAAAATGATGATAGCGAAGAATATTTGATGGCTTTCAGGACAATAGATGTTGGTTTATTTACGTATTGAACGGTTTAAATAAATTGTGTAATGTTAGAAGCATTTATTTATTTATTTATACTTTATTGCTCTGAAATAACTTAACTAGGAACTTCATCTAATTATAAATTTAAACAAATGGCGGTCTTATCGCTACATAGCGATTTCTTCCAGACAACCAGACGTACGGAAGGAAGTTAGTTTGAGGAGAGGAATAGCATAATAATTGATGTAGAAAATGTACAGAAAATATTTTCCTGGTTATCCAAGAAGTTAATAGACTAGTTTGCTTTATATAGGTATTTCTTCAAAATAGTTCAAATGTGCAGTTTATTCATAGTTTATGTCCTAAACTATGTCAGTAACGAAGTTAGAGCGTCTAGAATATTCGAAACATTCGCAAGAAATGGGGGCAAACGTGTCCTGGCATTGGAATCTCTAAGTAGTAGGTCAGCTCTCAGCTTTGCTAACATATTATGTGAAATGACTCTTGAAAATTCGAAGCAGGGTAGGTTTAATAAGGCTTTGAAATAGATAGGTACCTTTTAAGACGATGGAAATAAGATATTTAATAAGTAGTAGTAGGAGGATGTATATAAAAAGTTTTTCGTTTTTTGAGATAAATTTCTTGACAATTAGGTAAATAGGATCCGAAGTGTGTTACTGCAAAATTTGAGTCCATAAAAGCAATATTTACTCACCAAATGAATTTTGTAATAAGAGGTAAACAAAGGACCAAATAAAAATCGATATTTTATTATAAGGGGCGGTTAATTTGTCTTATTGCTTCTAAAATATATGCTCTTTGCAACCGCCCAAGTAAAAAGGTTTAAATACAATCGAAAATTAAAACGTATATTTTCAGAATAAAAAAGATAAAGAATAAGAAGTTTATAATAATCTACTTGTTCTTAATAACATTTATTATGGTATACTTATGACCATACGTGTCGTGGATTACAAAGCGCATCAACTAATAGACTATGATTAAGATGTCGTGAGAAAGCTCTGCTAACTCGACACATGCGCAGGCGCAGGATGTTGTAATGTCCAATGGATGAATTGCTGTGTTTAATTTAGTGCTATGCAATCTGTTTAAGAAATTTCCTGCAGGATTTTTTTGAAATTTTGAAACTATTTATTTAGTCTGGGTATTTTGGTATCGGATATTTTTACGCTTTAATCAGAGATAATAATGATTTTTTTTGTATGATTGATAGGAAGATTAACTACACTGCATTATACTTTGGTTTTTAAGATAACGTTTATGTTATAAACTCCTAGTTAAACCCTCAAGACTTAAGTATTAGGAATTATTCTTAACTAATATTTTCTCAATAAATTCTCAACTATAACACGGTAAAGAATTCCCGCCTATAATACATCGAAGACGGTGTAAAAATAACCGCAAATTAGGGCCATTATAAAGTTTATAACAAGATTATGGTGCCCACGTGCGTTCCGGTCCATCCGAGGGAACGTCAGTCGCGCCGTGCGTACGCGCCGTGCGTAGCGTGTATGTGTTCGAGAAGTGTTTGTGTGTGTTCTGTGCAAAATGTGTGTGTGTGAATTGTGAGGAGCAAGGATATTGTGAATGTTTGTGTAAGTTTTTTGTTTTTTTTTGTCGTAAGTTTATTTGTAAAATTTTTAGATATTGGCCAGATTTTTTTTAAATTTTTTTTTTTTTAAATCGTAGTTAGGTTTAGTAATAACTAATAAGAATATTGTCATTGTTTATGCGATTAAAGGAAAAGTTTTAATGTTTATTTCTATCTGAAAAAGCGTTACGGATATTGCGTTGGAAATGTATGAACGTCACCTTTATTTCGGGAATCTGTTTTAAAATAAAAATATGCCAAGGTCTCGATAACCCAATTTTAACTTCTCGTAATGCTGTAGTTTGCAACATTGTTTCAAAGATTAAAATACGGAAGCGTTGCGGAAGTTTTAGTAAAGCAAAATGAGCTAGTAAGCAGCAGTAAATTTTAATAGCGTCACTTGTATTTGAGTGCCTTAATAGTTTCCCGTGTCCTTTGGAAATTGCGCTTAAATATCTAGGTCTTAATGTAGAAAAAAAAAATCAATGTCAAATAAAATATTTATTTTCTTATGACCTTATAGAGCGTTTTCTGTTACAATTGATTTATTGATTTATCCAAATTTTTAACAGAAAACGAATTGAAACGATGATATAATCACCGGTATCACAAAAATTTTAGGAGTAGAAACGTGAAAAATGAAATTTCTTTAGAAAGATTCAAATATACCACAATCATCGCCTTACTCTATAACGTGACGGTATTGCCATGACGCGACCTTGAAATTTTACTCTCAACGTGCTTAAAGAAGTGTCACTTAAAAAAATAAAAAAAAAATCTTTAACACTTACAATAATGTGACATTTGTCATGTCCGATTTGTTACTTGCTGTCGAATGTTCGCAAGACGGAAATATAACACAATCTAGGTTTTGGCGAAGCGCCAACATAAGTGTTTATATGTTTGTATACATTACCGATAGTACCGTATTGTTAAATTTGAGTAATTTTGTAGTTTACTTTCGATTGTAGGGCACCTGATCAAATAAATATCTACTGCTACGGTTAAGTGTTAACGTGAAAGTTAATGGCCTAACCATTCAATTGTTTTATTCATTTAGAAAAATATGTTAAGCAAATATTTTGCTATAAAAAAAATAATTCCGTAACTTCTATTATAACATAATTCGGTAACGTATGTGTATAAAATAATAGATGATTTCGGATGTATTAATTGATTTAAATATGGTATGATTGCATTGAATTAGATATGCTGAAGATTTGTTATTTCTAAAATATATTTAAAAAATTTAAACAATAGTTGCTACATGAGGTTTAAACTACATGTAACATGTGTAATGCATCACATCATGTAAAGGTACAACTATAATACGATCAGGTTGATAATACCCTATTGTTCTAATTACGGAATATGTTAGAAATTTTATGAAGATCGATTATAGTTGTAAAGTAGGATACATACATTTTACGTTTCAAGACAATAATTTGGAATATATATACATATACTAGTGGTCCGCCCCGGCTTCGCCCGTGGTACCTACATGTTTAAACTATCCTATCTCTCAAGTTTGATCGAACTGCACATGGTGTGCGAATTTTACTGCAATCTGTTAAGTGGCTTAGGAGTCCATTGAGGACAAACATTGTGACACGAGATTTATATATATTAAGACTAATTAGCCAAGATATGTTAGAAAAATCTTATGTTGAAAAGAAAGCGAGATGCTGATAGTACTTTGCCTAATTAGCTCAATGTAGTTCAACTTTTGTGTCAATATCAGTGATATTAGTAGAGTATAAACAATACTCGTTTGTAGATGTCTAAAATGTTATTAAAATAAAAAAAAAGTACGCATTTAATATTATTTCATATATTAAATATATAACTATTTTCCTCATCTCTCTGAACAGAATGTAAAAAAAATGTCAAAAACATATTAATTACTAGGTTTTCGCCGCGGTTTCGCCCGCGCAGTCAAAGGAAAACCTGCATTGTTCCCGTTCCCGTGGGATTTTCGAGATTGCGTCATTTTCCCGGGATAAAAAGTAGCCTATGTCCTTTCTCGGGTATCAAAATATCTCCATACCAAATTTCATGAAAATTGGTTCAGTAGTTTAGGCGTGATTGAGTAACAGACAGACAGACAGACAGAGTTACTTTCGCATTTATAGTATTAGTATGGATAGTATGGATAGTATAGATGGTGAAGAGATGTACTATTAAAGTGTTCCTAATTCGAAACAGTTACACTGAATTATAAAAGGAAGTCAGTCGTCTATAAACTACTAACTTACTAACTAAAGTTCTACAGTTATAACAAATTAATAGCATGTTACATCACATGGACATGTGATGTATGAGTATCGAACCAGACGCGAATTATCTTTAGAATGCTTTAATATTATTAGTTATTGCTATGTGGGTTACTGGGTTGTAGTATTTTAGAAATGTGAATTATGCGATAGATCTCATGTTCTGTAAGTTATTTGGATAAACATTTCAATGTAAGTAGATTATCTATCCATACTAATAATATAAATGCGAAAGTAACTGTCTGTCTGTCTGTTACTCAATCACGCCTTAACTACTGAACCAATTTGCATGAAATTTGGTATAGAGATATTTTGATACCCGAGAAAGGACATAGGCTACTTTTTACCCCGGGAAATAGGATAGGTTTTATCCCGGAAATCTCACGGGTACAGGAACTATGCGGGGTTTTCTTTGACTGCGCGGGCGAAGATGCGGGTGGAAAGCTAGTAAGTAATAAATAGTCAAAAATTACCAATAGGTAATACTTATTTAAGTAAACTAATATAAAAATGCTCCACGTTTTATATCACAACTATTTTAAGAGGCTATTTCGGAATTTATTAATTTTGATAGGACAACATTAATTGCCCAGAACACTTCTATCCATTTCAAAATAAGATGTCGTAACACACATACATGTCAATTTATTCAATTCACAAGAACATTAATTTTGTAACATAATAACAAGCACAAAAGGGAATAGTTCCGCGAATACAGCACAAAAGTACTTCAAAGGACTCAATATAAATTGGATGCGCCCGCGCCGTCACGGCCGCGATGAGGGCATTAATATGGCGCCAACATCCAGCCATGTTTAAAAGTTCACAAATGGACTAAAACTCAATACGATTCAACGAAATTGGAATACATTGCTGGTTATGTTAGATAAGTTATTCAGTTTCAATCGTTTGTTGGTAATGTAACAAGCAATGTAGATCAAAATTGATTAGTTAGTTATGCACCGTCAATTGTCGATACAGCAGAACAGAGGATGCGGGATGATAGCGTTTAAATAAAGATGGATATCTGATGTATTGTACCAAGAAATGTTCGTGATATTGTGATGATATTATCTGGAAATGGACTTAAATGATATGGATGATGGCAACGTCAGTGAGCATGCTTATTATTGATGGTTATATGATTTTCATAATATACACTGCTCTTTTCACTTTGCCTTGATCCTCTATGACTGAAGTCAACCTGTAACGCGCATGCGTTAGAGCTGATAAAAAAAGAATTTGCCAATTCGATCAAGGTATAGGTTAATTGCGAAAAACGCAAAACTTGCACCATGACACGAGACATGACTTGACAAATTCTAAATAATATCATAGATAAATAATAGAACACGTATAAATACCACTAGAAGACAAACTCAATTACGCACAATCCGTATTAACTAGGCATGAAAGGATATCCACAGTTAATAGGCTTTTATGGAGAAAATTGTCCATTCAGTGTCCGCCTGCTTCCAATTTAGATCTCATCCGCGGACTGAGATTCAATTACCCGCTCCGCTTGTGGCTACATAAATTGGTCCATGTGTAAGACAATAGCGATTTTATTGAATGGCTATAATGAATCATGGATTTCAGTTCGATTTAGTACCAAGTTTTGAGGGCATTCCAGTAATAAGTCATAATATTTAATAAGTATCAATGCTTTATAGTAAATCCATAACACTTTAAAATTTTAAGCTTACGAAATTGTTATGCATTAAGGTGGAGTCTTGTAATTGCAACTAAAAATATTGGAGTCATTACTTCATCTCTAGATAATTCTATAAATATACGGAAAAAAATATTTCTTAAAAATTTGTGAATAAGTAAATTTAATGCAGATATTATTTCACCGTCATAATCACGAAAAACTGTGAAGAATAAAAAAGTATTTCCAAAAGTTCTGAAAAAGACAGCAATAGTTGCAATTACCCGTCCTGGCGGGTAATTGCAACTAATTGCTTGTTTTACTTATTTTTCTATGTGTGTTTTCTGCGCGTGTATTTAAAAAAAAAGCCTTGAAAAATATTCATAGGATTATGATATCTAGACTCTTGAAATAAAGACCAATTTCGCAAAAAAATACTTTTTCGCTGTGGGGCGGGATATTGCAACTATTTTCTCAAAAATAGTGATGGGAACTTTATCGTAATTTTATCGATTGCCATGGTAGCAGAATTAAAACTCAGGGATAAGTATACTGTTTTATATATATTTTTATTAGAATCACATAACAAATTCTTATATAATTTATTTAAATTAACGAAACATTTTTAAACACAGTAGGTACTTAACAATTATTTAGTAATGAATCAGTCTGTTTTTACTCTTATTTCTAAATTCTACACTATTTTTTAACTTTATTTGAAATACACTAACAGCCTTTTAGTTATCAAACAGTCTTATTTTACTCTTCCTTTGAACTTCTTTACTATTTTACCTAGCTTAATTTTAATTAATTAGAATAATTAAATCTCAATCAGAATAATCAAATTTCCCAACAGAAGAACTCCAAGTACTTGTTTACTTACATTCAAATATCTCTACCTTATAAGGAAAGATTACCATGTCTTCTTCATTTATCACAGCATCGGGTAATCTTGAGATCACATCTTCTTTTTCTATAATGGAAATATCGTTTTCAATAAACCTAAATACTCTATTATTATTTTTTGATTTTAGTCCTTTCACTACAATTTTTTCTTGGGTGATTTGCTCAATACGGCAAACATATTTATAAGTCCTTTTTCCTTTGATCGACTGAAATGCAGCCAAAATAAAATCTCCCTCGTTGAGATCGTTTTTAACCTTGGAGGATTGTGGCATATCGTACTGAAAAAAAAAAAATGTTAATATATAAATCTGTGGTATTTATGTACCTTAAATATGTATACTTACTTCCTTCTGTATCTTCTTCTCTTGTTTTTTAGTAATTGATGGTTCCTGCAATTTTTCCTCACAATTTTCTTCCAAAATAGTTAGTTTTTGGGGTAAATTCATCTCCTTCTGAAAATTATGTTTGGTATGCAACATAAATAAAATTTAAATTTTACATATTTAAGCAGGTACTTATTTATTTTAGCTGAATTAATAATATAAATATGTATATTAATTATATAAACATTACTTCAAGTAGGTACTTATATCTCTTTAGTTATAAACTATCTTACATAAGTATACTATATTACTGACTCCCTTTAGTAACAATTATAAACTATCCTACAACATACTATTATAATTAAGACATTTACCAAATTACAGTTAACTTAAGTTAGAAATGTTACCATTATTTATTACTTACTTCCTTCTGCCTGGATATTTGTTTTTGTCTTTCATTTACTCTTTGGCTTTTTAATTTAAGTGTCTTCTCTTTATGTTTTTTAGAAGTCGATGGTAACGGCTCTTGCAAATCTTCGTCAATGTTTTCTTCAGACAAAATACTTTGAAGATAAGCGTCTAAG
Organism: Colias eurytheme; assembly: GCF_061535395.1. Taxonomy (NCBI): domain Eukaryota; kingdom Metazoa; phylum Arthropoda; class Insecta; order Lepidoptera; family Pieridae; genus Colias; species Colias eurytheme. Next base: position 5,745,609 of record NC_143005.1, on the reverse strand, counting down.
TCTTCATCTTCTGAGGAATTCATTGATGTGTATGAGCAATCGCTTTCACTGTCCGATTCCAAGTTCTTCCTCTTTTTATTTTTGCTTTTTTTGTCGTTCTGTTTTTTTGTCTCGGACCTTTTTTTGTTCTTTTTAGTATTTGCTCTTTCAAGTCTTTTTAACTCTTTTAAAGCTTTTTTAGTTTCTTTTTCTTTTTCCTTTTCTTCTTTCTCTTTTTTCATACGATCAATAGCCTCTTTGTAAGTTAATATTTCGGCTTCTTGACTTACGCGTTTTTTTGAAGTTTTAGGAATGTCGTCTCGTGAAATAGACTTAAGAATTAGTTCTTCTAATGAAACACGTTCATCTTCCTTTTTTTGATATTCTGTTGATGTCAGTTGTATATTGCTCAATATTTTCACCTCACAAGAGACACTGTTAGGATTGGCATTGGTACTCTTGGTATTGGTATTGGCAAGCGAAAGTTTAAAAGTTTTAGGGTCTTTCACCGTTTTGGGTAGGATAATTTTTTTTGAAGTCTCACAATTAAGGATCTTAAGCCACATACTCGTGCACAAACTCATAAGGGTTGGAACTTTATTTTCGTTTCGGGTATAAGTTTCTACCTTCCTTCCTTCTTCAGCATTATTATTAGCAACGCCAAGAGACTGTTCGTTTTGTTGTCGGATATGTTCTTCCCATCTTGACCATGAGAGTTTGTCAAACTTTTCTTTTGGAATTGCATCTCGATTGAACGGATATATACCCGATTTCCTGAAGCCATTTTGAATGATAACTGGGTTTAAGTCATCCCATATCATAGTTACGATCCTGGAAAATTCTTGCTTTGGGAGTTTTGCACCCACATGGAGTCTTTGCCATTTCACCAATTCGCTATCCCACTTGTCTTTCATAGGTTTCATTGTGCTGCAGTCTAATGGCTGCAGAATATGGGATGAGTGAGCCGGCAGTTTGAGAACAGTTACTTGGTTGGCTACTAGAAGCTCTATAACACTCAGGTCCACATGTGTTGAATGACCATCATAAATTAATAGGACTGGTCTTTCCGCTCCGATGGCTGGTAAGAAAACTTTTTTGAGGTAATCTTCAAATATTTTGGTTTCCATCCACCCCTTATTGCTTACAGCGTACGCTGTATTAACGCTTTCGTTTTTGAAGAACCACTCCGTCCATAGTTGTTTCCCCTGGAATATTATCAAGGGAGGAATCTTTTCACCGAGCGCATTTGAAGCCAACAGCACAGTGGTGTTATTCTTGCCAGGGGAGCCAGTTGTTCTAGTAGAAGGGAATCCTATCCGACCAACAACTTTACTTTTGGAGGGGTCGCTACAGAAGCTGGTTTCGTCCAAGTTGTATATTTGATGTGGTTTGTTCACCAGTTCTAACTCTTGTGTTGTTCGTTCCAACAACTCGTAATAATTGTAAACCGTGAATGGATTACAGGCTTTTTTTCTAGCTACCTCCACAGACTGGGGTTTTTTTAAGCTTAATTTGTGTCGCCTTTTAAACCCTCTGAACCACTCCTTCCCAGGATAGTCATTTTTAAAACGTGTTACGATACCGTTTCTTTGAATATATTTACATATCAATTGTTTTACTTCCTTTGAGGTCAGTGGATAACCGCATTTTTCCATCGTGTGGAGATGATCAGCCATTTTACTTTCCCATTTTATAGACAGTTCAGGTGGTCTGCCAGGCGATGGTTGTTTGGCACCGCGCGTTCCATATAGACGGTGAATTATAGTTGATCTTGGAATTTCGTATTTTTCAGAAGCTTCGTAGCTATTCATCTTTTTTTGTCTTACATTTTCAACTGCTTCTATTAGATCATTCAAAGAATATTTCTTCCCTTTTTTACGTTTTGACATCTACAGAACAATAAGTCATAAATCATATTAAAAAAACATCAAGAAAGCATACAGTTATTGAGTGGCACAGTGAACAACAAATTAAGATTAAAGAAAAAAAACATAATCATGATTAATATTAGTCATTATTAGTACTCCACGCGCGCCATTTAAGTCATAAGTGACTTTCCAGTACGAACAGATATTATTCCGTGTCAAGGAGTAGATAGCTAATGTTCTATTCTGATATATGAATTACTGTCTATTTTCATCAAAATCCATTCAGTAATTTTTGCGTCACTGAGTAACAATCATCGAAAAATAGCAATCAGGCGTTTTATAATTTAAGTTTAATATCATTGGGTTGTATCGACATATTTATGTCCACTGTCACATCACTAACATTTTCATACTTCATACAAAAACTGTCAGATAATTGCAACTAACCTAAAAATAAAAAAATAGTTGCATTAATAAGACTTTTCATATTTGGCCTGGTAAATGTAACTACACAGAAAATTCGGAGTAGAATCATCGTAGAATAAAACAAGCACGTACAAAACGACTTACCGTGGTTGATTAATACACTCCTTGTAAAAAAACCCGCGAGAAACCACAAAAAACAGTATTTTTGATCAAATTACGCACCGCGTGCATTCAGCGCTGGCAACAAAAAAATGGTGGAATGACAAAAAGCCCTGTCACTCACACAATTCTTGACCGATGAGCGCCATCTATATTTTTTTATTAATATTTTTACTAGCAGAACAATATCACGCCTGTTGTTGGGCAAAAAAGCAATCCTAGAGGGCGTTATATAAGATAGTTGCATTAACCAGATAGTTGCAATTACAAGACTTGACCTTACTCTGTTTGGAAGTTTTATGTCTTTAAAAAGTAAAAGAACTACTGGAATTCATGGTAGTTTTGATGTAATGAATTCAATTCATAGCACAACAATGTCATCTTTATAAAAGACACAAAACACAAGCATAAGTTATTTTCACTGGAAAGTTTAAACTTTGAACTTTACGCCAACGCCGAGTTCCGTGATCGTTCAATTTCACAATTACGCAATTGCGGGCACTTATCTTCGAGCGACGACAATAAGATCCCTTATAAATAGATGCTGACATTCTCGTAAATTACCGACAATTTCAGCGTAGGGATGTATCTCGTTTCCAAGCCATCATTTCCTAGAATCCTACTGAAGCGTACACGACGGGAAATAAAATTACGTGGTTGAATCTAACAATGCTAAGAACTATTAATTTAAACTGAATTTAAATGAATTGGAACATTTAAATCTAGATACTGATTTTCAAGTAATGGTTAAGGGACGCCATTACTTTTGTTGAAATGATTTAATAGTATTTGTATGCTCAGTAAAACGTTTTATATAGTAATTATCGTACTTTTGTATTGCAACAGGTCATGGGTTATTTTCTTTTAATAAATCTAATACAATTATCTCATATGAAAATACATTATCAAAGCATATAATGTGTATACTATAAGTACTTAACTCTCGGACATAAAGCTGAGACTCTGTTTCGACAGCCCACCCCTCCCAAGAAGCCTCCCAGGAGGAACCTCTCAGTGTCCCCCACCCATGCCAACTCACCTTCTTCCGGTTACAGCTATGAGCTCAGGTCTCATGCTAGGAGTCAAGATGACTTGGACGATATACAGGTGAGGTGTAGATGACGGCTGTCCGATGTAGATGTCGGCTGTAAGATGTAGATGACGGCTGTCAGATGTAGATGACGGCTGTCAGATGTAAATGACGACTGTCAGATGTAGATGACGGTGGTCAAATGTAGAAGAAATGTAGAATTCACTTTAAGAATTTTATATATTACTGGTGAGATATGGTTGGAGATGCGCTTTAGTTAATAGTTGGTAATGTAGAGGAATAGAATAGCTCCTGAGCTATTTTGGGTCATCCTGAGATAGGTCTCATATTAGAAGCCAAATGGCTTGGACGATATACAGGTGAGGTGTAGATGACGGCGGTCAGATGTAGATGCTGGCGGTCATATTTAAATGTAGATGACGGCTGTCAGGTACGTAGTGGTAATGGACATGGATGATGTAGATTTTAGATAGAATAATAATTCGTTTTAAGAATTTACATAATAAAGGTAAGATTTAACCAGATACGTAGTGGTTGGGAATAGATGCACTTTAGTAAAAGTTGATAGTGTGAAGGTAGAATAGAATAAAAAACTTAGTATTCTGAACATGAATTTTTTGAAGCTGTGCTTCGGGTGGTTTTCGTCGTTTGTGGATTATATTAGAATTTAGATCATGCATAGGTGCACTGTACATTAGCTAGCAAATAGTAAAATAAGTAAAAAATGATTATATATTGAAATATTGAATGTATGCTGTTTAGAATAAGAATAGATTGGAAAGTAAAACTACGCTTCATTGGCAAGCTGTATATAATGAATACTCTTCACCCAAAAATATTTGTGCTAGAAAATAATAATATTGATTTAGTAGCAGTATCAGAACGAGCTTTATCCAGAGGTATATTTTATTCCGACGAGTCTTTCACTCTCAAATTATTGGGAATTTGTTTGACCATTGATTCAGGTTATTCTAAAGTACGATATTATATTTCATGTAATTTTGCCTTGTCTACGCAAACGATAACCTAATTTGTTTTGAAAGCTTTCATGATCTCTATCTAAACAAGATTAAAGGTCAGATAATAAAGTACACAGCTTCTAAAATTTAGGATAATCTGTATTGGCATTTTCCATGCCTCTTAATTCTGTAATGTTCGCATCGATTACATCATTGTTAGAATTATTTTAAACGTTTACATATTCGCTGCCAATGATTGCAACAGCAAGGTTGAAGACAATGTTGTTCATTATTCCGTAATCCATGTTATTACAGACTTTGAAACAGTTTGCTGCATTGTGTATTAGTCATAAATTAATGGTTCGGAAAAAAAAATAACAGCATGTGTAGTATTACCCGTTGTATATTAAATCAGGCCCCGGAACCACAGACACTATAGAAAATCTATTGTCTCGTGGACCGATCGGGCCGCTTTGGGCTCAATGGGATATTTATATGAATATTCTCCGTATATTAGCACAATTTATCCATAATTTACCTACATTGTAGTATAGAATATTGAATAATTGTATTAAACTACAAAGGTGATAGACTATTAATGGTTAGGAATATATTTAGGTAATTCAGAACTACCTTTCTCATTGTTGCAGGGTTCAAAACACTACCTCAAGCACGGTCGCTCGGTCGACCAATACGTTGACGGTAAACTATCCTACATGGATTACGAGGAACACAATTCCCCTAGAGCCATACCAGTGCCAAACCCCAGGACTAGCCTGAAGAACCGCTCACAGCCCGTCGCCATAACAGCCATGTACGAAAACGTAGTGATCAAAGAGCAGAATCCAAGACGGAAGCTCAGGAGAAACAATTTCGGTCCACAACACGACGATGTGGCTATAGAAAGAGTGAGAAAATACTCGAACCAAGAAAGATCGTCTCTAGAGAGCCTTCTCGATGACCAATCTATGAACAGTCCGAGCGATTGTGAGCGGTATTACGATGGGCCTAAGATCGAAATTCCCTTATCACCGTCGCACTATGAACAACCCCCTACCCCCGACCACCCGCCCCCCTCCGCGAAACAGGCAGAGAGAAGTATACACGAAAGGATACGGCCCTTGAGTCAGGTTAGTCCTGAGTTGATGTAGTTTAATGTGGGTAGTTGTAATTTTATGCACTTAGGATGCTAGTAGGTGTAATGCATGTATGATGTCACTGTACTATAAAATTATAGTTGCGGTTAACCTATATTTGGAAGAACGATCGAGTTACTTCAACTGTTTTTAGTTCAGAAATTGTATGTTTTGTTTACGAAAAAATTGCGAAAACTTAAGTGTTGTTTATTAAAGTTATTTTATTATAGCATCACGAATGTTATAAATCACAAGGTCGCCGTAAAACACACTAAAATTAAACATATTTACATTTCAATTTTAAATTCATCAAAAACATAATTTTAAGAACAACCGCATGCGCATGTTAATTTATTTTTTGCACTTTTAATTGTTTTTTCCAATATTTCAGCTAATAATGGAGGTTGTAGAAGAAATAAGAATTAGGAAAAAATCGCAAGGCGATGTAACAGATCCGTGATATTTTATTATAGATTTTTATTGTTAAGATGTATTTTATTGTATTTCGTAATAAAATAATAGAAAAGAGTGAAATGTATGTGATTTTTAAATATGCGTAACGTTCAAATTACTTACAAATAAAAATAAAAGTGACAATACTGAAATTTACATGTTTTAGATTAAAAAAATATGGTCTTAATTTAGAATTGGTGCTGAAAATGTAAATATGTATTATGAAGTAAGTTGTATTGTTTTATCGCTAACAAGTCCTTAAGGTGCTATTTAGATGTAGAAGCTTTTTACAAAACAATAGTAATTTTTTAATAGATTGAGCATTTTTTCAAGACATGCATTTATTTTATTTTTTTATACCACTACAATAGCATATAAACGAAATATATTCAGCTACATATAGTATTATCGAAGTGATATAATTATAATATTTTGATATATAACATTGAATAAGACAAATTAACAAAATCAGCTATATTTGGTAATTGTAAGGTTTATTGTATTTTATGATACCTATGTTAAGGCTTATGATGTATTATTTTCTATTTTATTTAGTTTATGACAATAAATTTTTATGATTTCTTTATTTTGTTTCTTTTCTTGTCTTTTTTATTTTATGCGCTACTGATAATTTCTTTTAATTTAATTATAATTTAATAACGTAGCTTAAGCAATGTTTATAATATATTTTTTTGTTCCTACTTCTTACATTCAAACGCCTAATGAAATTTTAAACGCAACACCACTGCAATACATTCTTAAGGCGCCGCGCATTTGATTCACAACAGGCGTATTTTTTTTTGTTTAAGCTTTACGATAATATGGTTAAGACAAATAATTGGTATCTTATAATACTATGAAATATGTGGAAGTGACTAAAACGTAATTACAATCAACACAAAAAATGTTTTTAAATCTTAAAGAAAATTATTTATAACCACTGAAGTAAATTTACATAATTGTACAAGGGTTTCTAGCAAATTTTATGGTGACCATAATCAACCAATTTATTTGTAAGGCAATAAAGCTAACTTTTAGTCTCACAACTCTTTATATTAAATAAATACTAAGATCTGTTAAATAGAATAAATTTTGTTCAATACTCAATAATAAAAAGAACAATTTCAATTTTTTATTGGTACCTAGCCATTTTCCAACAAAAGTAGTGCAGTAGTAGCAGTAGATTGTATTAAAAAAATGACTATTAAAAAAAACTTGTAAAAGTTAACAGGTATAATTTTTTTTTTACTTAGAGTTTAGTAATTATCTAAGCAGGTATACGGTATACAAAGTGCAAGTAGGTAAAGTCTTCAAGGAACGCGTATACTTGAGATTGCTATGAAAATTACAATAGGGGCTAGTATTTCTAGTATTGCTGAATTTTATTCAAGGTGGGTAATTATTCTTATTTTATTAGTTGCTGGTATAATTATATACTTATCTAAATCTTCTTAGAAAGATTTTAACCCCTCCTCAATTAGTTATTTTGTAAATTCGCTCTAATGAGTAAGTATACAACTTATGAATACTAAATTTTTATTTATTGAAACATTTATCTTGTCATAAGTAATCGTAAAGTACATGTTATCGTATTTAAGTTGGCATAAAAACCTTTTTTCAGAATTCTTAAACAGAATTCAGCAGAAACTATATTATATACCTTAATACTTACAATCATTCAATTTAATCGTCGAATATTTTATTAAAACTAACATGGAGCTAAACAATATGTACATATTTTATTTTTCGATACTTTAATTTGAGTAGGCATGTATTAGGTATTAATTTGTTCAAATACCTCTCGAATCAATCAATCAATCAAAGGTCAATTTGTAGTTTTGTTCTGGTAAGTATTAGGAAGCGTAGATATAAGTCATTAAAAATCAGTGAGTTTTTAATTTGCTTTACTTACATTATAGAGTATAAGACTAGAGTATAATTACATTATTTTGTTGTAATAAGATCCAATCAAATTATGAAAAAAGAAAATAACAATTGAAGTTTTAAAAACGTCATAGTATTAAAATAATTTGGAAAATCCAAAAGTGCACGCCTCATAATTTTTTTTAAATAAATATTTATTAATTATTATTTTTGTTTATTTAATAACAATTAAACCACATCGAATCAGACCCTGAAAAATGAAAGGGTTCTATTCCTGAGCATACTCAAGCGTAAGAGAAAAAAAAAGACTCGATTAGTAAAGTATTTCGGTCGCTATCGTGTTAACAAGAAAAAGGATCCGCACATACAGACACACGGACGTCCAAGACAGAACTTTTTTAAACTGTTTTTTAACTAGTTTAAATAACAAAAATGACATCAAAAATATCATGAACGTTAAAAATAGTGTTTTTTCTTAATATGTGTGTGTATGTATTATCTTACAAGTGCAATGTATGATACATAAAGACATTTTAAGTTTAAAAAATCAGATGTTTTGCGCGAAGTGACAGTAGTACCCACCTCAACGCTTCGCTTATGAGGCGTGCAATATCACTCATCAATTTTGGAATTACAATAACTGTATATCTTCAGTAGGTACTAACTAAATAGTTATTCAAAATAATTAGAAATCTTATAAGATATAATAGACAGTAGACACCATCAACGGAACTTGGAACCCAAACATAAAGGTCACCTCTCAACAGGAGTACAAGCGGCGGTCAGCGCTGCGAGACAGCCAGACTGAGACGGATATCTATCTGTTGCGCGCCACGTCAGCGGTGTCTGTGGCTAGCGGGGCCACGGATCGCAGCGGTACTGACAACTGTGTTGAGGAGTATGTGTGCGACGTTCCTTTTGCTGGTAAGTGATAGGTTAAGGAACTTTATGCTATTACCTTGTTATTATTTGACTCGGAATATCAGGTCAATTATGTATTTATTTAGATTAAGTAGCTCTTGTTTACAAGATCAAGATAAAGTTTAATTTGCAAACTAATTGTTAGCGAATATTGTCATAATTGTTTTTCAGGGAAAATAAGACTCATCGTGTGTAACGAACAATATGTATAAGCTTCGTCATCAAGTTTCTGATCTTTTAAAAACTATAAGTAACATTGCTCTGCTCTACTTTTAACTTGCTCCTGATGGCTGATCCATGATATTAACATAAGAAATGCACGACTTTTTAAATAGAGTCAACCTGAGCTAATTTAAAACAAACTAACCAAATATAAACCCGAACTATGAAGCACCAAAAGAACGATCCGTCCCGTTTGTAACAATGAAATATAGCTGTATTTCTGACGGGTGAATTTCAATTTTTCCCGATTTCCTTGTTAGCATAGCAAATATGGCGTCAACGCGCGAATGCCTGCCAGACTGCAAATAGCGCAATGGAATACTCGAAATATTTACCAATATTTAATTGAAACTTCGGCTATATGTTTTATTGTGTCACAGTTTTTTAGGTTGTTATATCATTGGTAAGTGTTCGTACATAAAATGTTCAGTTAAGAAATTAATATAGGCGATAGGTAGGTACATATCACATCCATATTGTTATAGATATGGCATCCAGATCTCATTCGCTGTTTACATCTATCCACAATTCTAATAACATTCGTAAAATCAATAGGATTTCAATTATAAGATATGTTCAAAATTGATGCATCGAGATATCCGATTTGCATTATCCATACGTAAGGCATTAAAATATTTTTATCTCTGCTAAAATTCGCGAAGCATATCTAGAATTTAATTAAATCTTCCCAAGAGTCCCGACCACAAGCTTCCTCATACCATCTCTCCATTCACCTTAACACCACACATTTATTACATTAAACACATCATAACATATTAATTTCATATCACTATATACTCAGGTTTCAAAGTATGTTGGTTGATTTGGTGTGAACGTATTTTCCTTGTGGGTTTGAATCCTCGCGGAAAATTAATGTGGTAGAAAAGGTAGGTTGACTGAATACAGTTACTTTTTCTTCGTAATTTTGTCAGAGGTTATGGTTAAGGTTGAGGTTATGGCTTTAGTAGGTTTCTTTTTTGCATTTAACTTTAAGATTCGAGTTCAAGTAAGTTTAACTTCAAAGTAGCAAGTTAAGTTTAACCATAACATAAACCAACTCATATTATCATAAAGTTTCCCTTAAATCTTCAAGCACAGGTAAAGCAGATTATTTATAATTGTAAAAAAGGCAAAGCCGTCGAGACGCTAGACAACAATAGTCAAACAAGTACGATGCGCAGGCGCCGGCGTCTCTAAGCATGCTTTGTTTTGCGCCACGATTATTGTAAATATACCCTTAACTAATATGGACATTCGACGGTAACACCAGTATGTGTATAATACTGTTTTTAAGCTTTTAACTTGGAACTCTATTGTTAAAGGGATATCTAGTGTTGAGTAGTGCTTCTGTACCCCAAGGTTGCCCAAATAATAATGCCTTTCCTTTAATCACTTTATTACTCTTCACAATATATGTGTTGTTAAGACTAGGCGTCAAGCACTACTAAATAATAATTCTAATAAAATGTAGAAAGCGTCGGGGAAACAATGTGGACGCACACGTATACAAAAGCTCGGTCAGCGAATTGCATAATATGTGTGTCCCTACATTATTCCCCCCCTTTTCAAAAAAATTATACACTCCAAAAAATACAAAGACAAACACAGAAATTACCGTAAAATACAAATGAGATAACAATGCAATACTGAATACACATTTGAAATCGTAATATTTCTTAATTCTACATCATTAAAAGATATAACATCTAAACGGCTTAGCCTAATTAAAATTGATCGGATTACGTAGATAGATTACGATATGGTCACACACTCACTATTCACTACACGAATTATGCAGGTTTTATTTTACCTATAGAAAGTGCGCAAAAAGCTGAGTATAAATGGTATGCAGAGATAACAGCTTAATACGCTAATTACAAAAATAAAAAACTTCTGTCGTTTTAGGAACTGTAGCAACTGCAAAATCATATGCGCCATAAATATGTAAAAAAAACGTAACATATTGTCACACACTGTACCATATTTAATACAGATTAAGGTACGGATATACTTCTACCGTTTTTTTATGAACCGGACGTCCGTAAATCGAGTGTTGTCAGATGTGAACCCTGTGTGTGAACCTAAATAAATATCGGTAATATATTTATTTTATTATAAAATCCACGGCACCATCTTCTCTTATCTATTTTTACTGTCTAAACAATAACGCAGATTTGTCCAATGTTGTCAAAAATGATTTTGATCTTCAAATCCTATTGCAATTATTTTTTTTCGCTTATTATTTTTTAAGAAATATCAGACAATTTAATCTAGTTAAAAATCCAAGTATATCCAGGATTCAATAAAAATTTAGAAATAATTACTTAACACGAATTTAAATTTTGTAATATATCTCCGTTTATAGTAATCTCAAAATAACTATAAAAATAAATTATCCATAGATATAATGTTTGTTTACAAATTGCGTAAATCTCATAATTCGTTCGCGGTCTGCGCGTGAGATAACTTGATTACTTCTGCGGTTACCAGCTAACTGTGAATTTCATCAGCATTAGTGAATGTTCATTTAAAGGTTAGGCTCTGTGTTATTTGAGAAAAGACGTGATTTCATTTACTAATATCTAGCGACTAGCTACTTTCTAGAAGTTGGGCTACGTTTAATATAGAGATGATAAGAAATATATCACACGTTTAAATATTAGAGAGAATCATGTTTAAATCTGAGACAATTACAAGGGCACGTGCCCATACTACGAATATTTTGTGTAAGTATATCCTAACGAATATCATGAAAATATATGTTTGAAAACCATGAGCATAAGCGCAACATAAAATGCGCAAAAATGTACAGAATTTAAAACAGCAGCGCCAAAATACCAAAATCATCGCACCATAAATTATCTTGCTCATAAACTGTCAACCTTATATTTCCGAAAATTTCACCTTCAAGTAAGTAAAATATAAAGTATAAGCTGAATGCCCTTTCGCAGACGCCGGCCAGACGCGTTAGGTCATGATCGCCTTAATTTAGGCTCCTTTCACACTGCACTCTGTACTAGGAAATAATAATCTCTATGTATAAAAATTAATCCCTATTTCACTTGGTCACAGACTCACGGAACGCGTGAACGGCTGGACCGATTTCGATAATTGTACGTTATGGTCAGGAGAAGGATACGTTGTATTGTATTGTTTCATACTCTTTTCTTCTGAAAAGGGATTTTTTCATAAAAATAATTTTATGTGTTCTTTGTACTTTGTTTTATACTATAACTGTATGTGTATAACATATATTATTTAGAGTACAAGCTAGCTGCTATAGGCAATACTTGCGCTTCATGATTCATCCAATGCTTAAGTCGGTTACGTTACCAAAAACACAAGGTATTTCTTTATTTTAAGTGCCTACTATTTTGCCACATAGAAAAAATAGTAGCATTGAGACTAATTTGTAATATCGTTGTAAATAAAAATAAAAAACCACACTTACATATTATCTACAGTGTGCATAGTCCCTTAGCTCACGACAATAATTATCGTTGGCGCCCTAGCCTCGTTTATTTTTAAGTTACGCATTGTTTATGTGCAGATGTAAGTCTCATTTACACAAAATCGTTTTACTTTTTCTATTACGTGGTTTCATACATTTAATGTAAGAAAGTAAATCTGTCTGTCTGATAGGTAGGTAACACCCGCGAAATAGTGAACTGATTTGTATAAAATTCTCATAAATAGGCTAGGTACTTTAAAATTAACATAATGTTCATTTTGTGATATTCATTCTTCTGTTCTAATGAACTACTGTAAAAACAATATAGTCCAGGATCCATCGCCCATTTTTGCAAGTGATTACTATCAAGCTAATTTTCCACGAGTAGCTTTATTTTGATGAGACGCCCAATAATTTCATGTACGAAACTCTCGATTGTGGTAGCTAACAGAGGTAACAAGGATACAATTTTTTGATTTGATGGTTCTCAAATATTTATTACGCAATTTGTAGGACAATATGTCTGTTGAATTATATAAGTATTAAATATGTGAAAACAAAAAAATCTGCAACACTCTCCAATGTGCGATACACATTGGAAAGAGGGAACTCTTTGATCAAACCATAGATGTTGTAGGACAAATATTTTTTCGAATAATTTAAATAATTATCTTGAGATTGAACAAAAAAAAACATTCAGTTGGTAATAAATATTTGAGAACCATCAAATCAAAATATTTTATCCTTGTTACCTCTGTTAGCTACCACAATCGAGAGTTTCGTACATGAAATTATTGGGCGTCTCATCAAAATAAAGCTACTCACGGAAAATTAGCTTGATAGTAATCACTTGCAAAAATGGGCGATGGATCCTGAACTAATAGTAAATAGTTGGTCTATTATCTTAATACCTACACAAAAATATCAATAATTTTCATTTAGGTAAATACTAGTGTCCGACCGAACTTTCGGTTTCGGTTTCGGTTTCGGCCGAGTTTCGGCCAAAAATCAAGTTTCGGCCGCAGTTTCGGTTTCGGCCAAAATCGGCCGAAACTTTTGCCGAAACCGAAACTTACCTATTTCGCAAGTTCAGTGAACTTAGTTCACACACGTTCACGCTCGCCTTCGTTTTCCTCGGCAACGCTTTGACGGACGCTGTCAAAGCGTTGGTTGACCCACACTGGTGGAAACAATTTTTGATTATCTATGTTGAGATTGGAACTGGGTGTAAATGTAATTAATAATTATTATTTTTATATAAGAGGTACCTAAAAGAGACTTATTATTCTTCTAAGTACAAATACCAATCCAAAGTATTAAAGACTCTTTAATAAAGAGAAAGATCTCAAAATACCAAAACTTAGTATTTAAAGTAACAGTAACAATTACTGATTTGATTTAGATGACTGATTTTACCGAGAACTTAATTTGAAAAAATAATAAAAATTACATTTGTTATCATTAATATTTTAAAAATATTATTTTTTTATTTTATATTAAATAAATGATTACAACAATATACTGTGTTTTCCTTTCATGCCCTAATTAAGGCAAAATAATAGGTAAAATGCACCAAAGTTCAGTATTTTTAGAAATTTCATACTAGACCACGTGAGTTTCGGTTTCGGTTTCGGTTTCGGCCGAAACTGAAGCCACGGCCGAACATTCGGTTTCGGTTTCGGTTTCGGCCTGGAAACCAGTTTCGGTCGGACACTAGTAAATACCTTTTATCGGCTCAGTAAAATTAATTCATGACAAGGCGGTCGTGTATTTTTTAATTAACTCTTTCGCTTATTCGCGAATTTTAATTAATTGATAGTAATTAGTGGGAAATATTGAGAAATAGTCATTAGTGGATGCTGCCGTGCATTCGATTTAAGATAATTGATTACTTGAATTTTGTATGTACGTGCTTCGTGAAATTCCATATTTTAACGCAATTAACATGGTGCAGTTTTATATGGAAATGTCTGAATATAAGAATATTGGAGTTCATTAATCAATATGACCGTGAAATAGTGAAAACGTACATGAATATAATTATAGGAAGTAATAATAATTAGTATAAGTATGGGAATAATTATATTTTTTTTAATTCAAAGCATAACAAGATTTGTGTTTTTATATTCACTATATCGTATAGGAGCTACCAACGTTGACAAGTGAGCATTTTAGTATAGTTGGTTCTTTGATATACTGTTCCTCTTGCTATTTCGGTTAGAGTCCGGGCTGTCTGGCTGGTCGCAGTGGTTGCGTTTTTTAGTGCGCATCTCTTCTGCACAGGATAATTTCCTTAATTTAAAGTCATTTTTTAACGCGTAATTTTTAATATTTTACCTTTAGATAGATCCATTAGACATAATTTTTTTATTGCAAGACGTTTTTTTCGTTGTTAAATAGGTGCCAGACGCAATTTTTTATTTCGTTTTTATAAAAAATTCAAATTATTTTAGAATGTCTGTAAATTTCATATTATGTTCTTCAAACATTATATAATCTAAAATTAATTAGCCAGACGCTAATTCGATTGTTAAGTATTAAATAATGTGTATAAATAAAAAAAAGTAATGAAGCATGCAGCTCATCAGCTAGTGTACTTTAACTATGCGACAGGAAATAATTGCAAGAATACAATATTATTTACTTTACTGTTCTTATAAATAAAAGCTTAAATGAAAAAAAATAAACATAAAAGTGAAAAATAAATTAAAGTTACCATACATTGAAAAGAATGGAATAAAAACTTTATCAATGAAGGTTAAACAATTACATTGTTAAATTTAAAAAGCCATCTTCATAATCATCATCATCATCATCTTTCCTCACACTGTCAGAATTATTTATGTTATCGTCTAAGGAATTGTTATTGTTTTCCAATATTCCATCATCTGTAAACAACTAGAAAGTTTGTTTCAATATTATTGATGTACACACGTACACACACACAACACACACACACCACACCACACACGACACACACACGTGAACACACACACACACGCATGTTTAAGTTTGTATTGAATTTAACTAAAGTAGTTAGCATGAATTTATATAGGTAGGTATACTAGCGGTCCGCCCCGGCTTCGCCCGTGGTACCTACATGTATAAACTATCCTATCTCTCAAGTTGAATCGAACTGCACATGGTGTGCGAATTTTATTATAATCGGTTAAGTGGTTTAGGAGTCCATTGAGGACAAACATTATGACACGAGATTTATGTATATATATTAAGAATTAAGATTAATGAATTAATATTGTTATCATCATCACTACATAGTAGGTATAAAAAAAGTCGCTTTCTCTGTCCCTATGTCTCTTTAAATCTTTGAAACTACGCAACGGATTTTGATGTGGTTTTTTAAATAGATAGAGTGATTCAATTGGGAGGTTTATATGTATAATAACATCCATTAAATAGTGGAGAAGTACCTACTGTTATTTTTGAGGTTTCTAATGTGATTACGTAAATAATTACAATTTTTCCACTTACAGTGCAAACGGAGGCACCCTACGAGTTTTATCAAAATAATGTACTAACTACATTGAAAAGGTCTACAGAAAAGTCCGTGATGGTATATGTCTATCTCTTATGGATAACCCACAATAACTTTTTTTATCATTTACTTTTTACGACAAATAATGGCTAATTTTCGAAGCGATTTTAACCAATACAGCATTAATCCTTAACCAATTAAAGACCTTGAATACATTGTTCATTTAATATAGATCTATATGGCCTTTTACACATGGATTTCAGTGAATATTTTCGAAGATATTACAGATTTAAAAATTGCGGGACGTAGCGTTTGCGGCGGTACCAGCCGGCCGCCCGGCTATATCTACACTAATATTATAAAGAGGAAAGCTTTGTTTGTTTGTTTGTTTGATTGTAATGAATAGGCTCATAAACTACTGGACCGATTTTAAAAATTCTTTCACCATTCGAAAGCTACATTATCCACGAGTAACATAGGCTAGGTTTTATCCCGGAAATCCCACGGGAACGGGAACTATGCGGGTTTTTCTTTGAAAACGCGGGCGAAGCCGCAGGCGGAAAGCTAGTATTTTATACCCGTGCGAAGCCGGAGCGGGCCGCTATGTTTTTATATTCAACGTTCACAGTTTTTCTGTAGTGTATTTAGCGATTATTGCACCCGTGCGAAGCCAGGGCCGGGCGGGTCGCTAGCTGTTAATATTAGATATATATTAGAAAATTTAACTTGTATTGGCAACACTGTATTTTGTTTGTGGTTCTTTTTCTTCTTGTACGCGGTGTGTAATGTGTGGTATTAGGCAATGTGCTATTGGAAACAATATACATAAGTTTATGTAATCGCTGTTTTCATTTAAACCCATAACTTAATAGATAAGTAATAAAAAAATTGTTTTGTATAGAAGATTGTTGATGTACCCTAATAGTTTATTTTTTAGCCTAAGGAATAAAATGTACCAATGGAAGGTACTTGTTCCCACAACACAGGGAATCCTAGAGTAGGAACAATTCAATTTCTATGCATCTTAGGTATATTTTCGAAAAAAAGAAGTTATTTTTTATTGTTATTTAATTTTCGCGGCCGACCCTTTCTATCTCTCTTGCACTTTAAACTATCTCTCCATATACACAATCATCAAATTGTTATACTTACCTACTTTCACTACGTTTTTATTTGTACATATTTAATACTTAACAATCGAATTAGCGTCTGGCTAATTAATTTTAGATTATATTATGTTTGAAGAACATAATATGAAATTTACAGACATTCTAAAATAATTTGAATTTTTTATAAAAACGAAATTAAAAATTGCGTCTGGCACCTATTTTACAACGAAAAAAACGTCTTGCAATAAAAAAATTATGATTGATGGATCTATCTAAAGGCAAAAGTTTAAAAATTACGCGTTAAAAAATGACTTTAAATTAAGGATAATTTCCTGTGCAGATAAGATGCGCACTACTGAACGCAACCACTCCGGCCAGCCAGACTGCGCGGACTCTAACCGAAATAGCTAGAGGAACAATATATCAAAAAACCAGCTATACTAAAATGACTTCTTTTTCAACGTTAATAGCTCCCGTACCAATATAATAATACTCGCTTTTGTAATATCAGTAAAATAGTGTAATCGAGCGCATTTAGATTTAACAACCTATTGACTTTTATTAAAATCTTGTAATAGTTCTCAATAAAATTTTATTGATCGTATATTTTATTCGTTAATTGTACCTTTCACAATACGTCGCTTTGATTGAATAAATTTATAAGTGTAGATGGCAATAAAATAATTGCAGGCGTCTAATAAATTATATTAAGTGCAAGAACAATATATATTCAGCGGTGTTCGTTAAATTTTATAAAAACCCATAAATAACACAAATAATAAATGTCTTTTCAACTGACTTCATATAAAAGAGGAGGTTTGTCAATTCAACATTTTTTAGGTTTACTACTTGAGAACTTTCCATTATTTATTGGTATTGCTATATGGTATTTGAAAATTCCTTGTCTTGTAATGATAATAATTTGAAGTCGGTTTAGTTTCTTGTTGAAACATAATGTTTTCAAGACATGTTAGCATTTAGCATACGTGACTCTACGTGGTATTATTTGTGTTTTAATTTTTAATTAACTATCTTTGTTTTAAAATTTTGTGACTCATGTATATCAGCAATAGATTGGCGACGCGTCACGTCACTTGACGTCAGTTAGTCGCGTCGTTCAGCTGTCTGGGTGTGTATCACTATTAATAATGTTAAGGAAATGTTCGTATTACAATCAATAATGGTTTCGAACAACTTATGTTGATGTGTCATGTTCTATAACTTTTACTATTATAATAATTTTATGTGATGAATGGGGATATGATTTGGATATACGATACATGGCCTTTCTGTTTTATAGACTGAAAGTTTGATGATTTTCAAGATATAAGAAGGA
Organism: Colias eurytheme; assembly: GCF_061535395.1. Taxonomy (NCBI): domain Eukaryota; kingdom Metazoa; phylum Arthropoda; class Insecta; order Lepidoptera; family Pieridae; genus Colias; species Colias eurytheme. Next base: position 5,727,159 of record NC_143005.1, on the reverse strand, counting down.
TAAAGCATAAGAAATGAGAATAATTTAAGTACCTACTTAGTTTTCTTTTTGTCGTGGAAATCTTGAAAGTGTTTTAGTAAGGAGAAATTTTTTAGTTGAGGCAACGAATATAGTACAGAAGAAGATATTTATCAGAGCGTTTTTAGATATAGACATGCAAAATATTATACATAAGCTTATTTATTATGTGACTGAATGAATACAGCTTTACATCCATTGCACTGACACATTGTGTCGTGTCGGCGTCGGATCGCAGACGGATCGTCCTGTCGTCGGATGCAGTAAATAACAAATTTTAAAATAAAATTCGCTTACAATTTGTTATGTGTCGCTTAGTCATTAGTATTAGGGATTATTGCCTTTATTCGTATAAAATATAAGAAGTAAGATTTATCATTTAATATACTACTACATTAATGAATTAACATTTTTGAGAGATTTCATTGCAGAGATCTTTTTAGATCAGTTTTAAATAGCACGTGTAAATTGTTTATATTTAAAAATTTAGACTTATGCCTCTGGCTCGCAAAACTTTAAATTCATAATAGAGTCGTCTGGGCCTCGTTACATCTATTCGCCGATTAATGTATTGGATTTTTTTTATCTTTCCTTTATCTAAGTCATTTCAACAACGATACAAACAAACAACGATTCGCATTTCTCTGACCTACATACCAAATTTCATTGTAATCTTTTATCTTTTTATACATAAATCAAATACGAATTACTGCGTACACATGTGAATAGTCCCTCGCAAGCTCTAATATAATCCTGCGCGTACGTTGACACCGTTCGTTCCGTGTTATTGATCCAAATCGATCGAGTTATAGATCAATTGACGTATTTAGAATACACGCGCCATTTTTATTGAGGCTAGCTATTTTTAAACAGGGGAATATAGGATACATCTCCTTGGACTACATTATGATTAGTATTGAGATAATGATAAATTATGATAATGATAATGATGATAATGATATGAGTTGTTTTATTATAATTATGATGATATGATAATTATGATAATGATATGAGTTGTTTTATTTGGTTGATCTTATGGGTCTTTAATAACGCGTATTTGTATCGTTATCTTGAACCTTATTGCCAAAAATAAGGTATTTAAAGGAAGTAAGTTATCTTGAAACTCATTGCCAAAAATAACGTATTTAACGAAAGCACTTTTTTCTTGAACAATGTTTTTAAAAATATCTTTAAATATTGTAAATATTATAAATATACGAGAGTGGTGATGGACATATACCACACTTGCCTTGCTTGCTGTTAAGTGTTGGGTAAGAAAAAACTAATTTAAACCAATGTTACATCATAATCTAATAAGATATTACAAGCTTAAAGGTAAAAGAAAATACCAAGAGGTACAATGGAAGATTAACATATTTTTTTAATAATAAGTATCTACTTATATTATTAACGTAACTGTTAAAATTTGTTAAGTCTTAGGCTATGGGATTTATTTAAATCCTCTTTTAAAACCGTTACAGTATTAAGATAAGCTTCTCACAACGAGAAGGTCGAATTTCAAATATAACCTGTCAATTTGTATTTGTAAATAATATATTATACTAGCAGTCCGCCCCGGCTTCGCCCGTGGTACATGTTTACGTTTTCTCTACATAAGAACCATCCTCGTACTTCAAGGAATATAATAAAAAAAGAATTATCGAAATCGGTTCAGCCGTTCTCGAGTTTTGCGCTTACCAACACATTTTGCGATTCATTTTTATATATAAGACTAGCGGTCCGCCGCGGCTTCGCCCGTGGTACATAATATTTACGTTTTCTCTACATAAGAACCTTCCTCGTACTTCAAGGAATATAATAAAAAAAGAATTATCGAAATCGGTTCAGCCCCTCTCGAGTTATGCGCTTACCAACACATTTTGCGATTCATTTTTATATATAAGAAGATAATCTATTTTCAAGGCGATTTACTTATAACCCGTTTGGAAATATCATTGAACTAAATATCTATATAAATATTGAGAGATTCATTTTATGTTTTTATAATTAATTGATGATTCGAAATACATATTATATACGATAGTAGCAATATATTATTTTCCTTATAAAGGTAATCCGCTCTATCCATATTAAATATCTGTAATGAAGTTGAAATTTAAAGGTGGTCTTCTTAATGCATATTAAATATGATCTTAATATTTATTGACATGTCATATTCCTATACATTTACTTTAGAAATAATTTGTGAATGTATTTTGTATTGCTTCAATTAATTGCATATCAGATATCAGATTACAGCCAAATCGGTTCAAAATTTTTGCGTGAATGAATAAAGAAAATTGCATTTATAATACATATTGGTAGGAGGTATTTTTGTGCTCATAATTAATATTATAATAGTGATTTTTACCCATTCAAGGTACCTACTTAAATTTAAGTAATAATTTACAGCCTTTTCAGAAGGATATCTTGGCATGGTCTTAACGATGTATTGTTCTGGGCCCTACTACCTATATAAACTAATAATATTAAAGTAACAAAGGATTGCCCTGAATGGCCTATTTAAAAGGCGATTTCTAAAGCCCCCATTTTACAATCCCACTTACAATTGGAGCCCTTGGCCCTAAACGTTACCTGTCTGTATTTACTAAAAATACTTACGTTGAATAAACATTGTACAAACCGACCATGTTGAATATGCAGGCTTATCATAACGCGGCACAATGAAATGGAAGCTTTTTAAACCGGTCAGGTTACACATGCGCCAGCGCACGTTTCTGATGATTCTCTGTCAGTTGCTCTCGCGCATCGATCGATGTCGACGCGTGTTTTTGTTAATTTTATAAATTAAAGTTCAAAGTTTATTTATTTGTGCTTAAAGTTTGCAGTGGATTCAGTTACAAGTGCAATAAGGAACTTCGAGTGTAAAGGTTGTTTTCATTATTTTTATGTCAATGATAGTGGTTTGTTTGGTTGTTTCGTGAAATGGAAATGATTCGTAAAATTTATGTTTTTCATTCGTTACGTAATTTTGATATTTGTACGTGAATCAGATGGTTCATCTAATGAAATATTCGTCATTAGCTGTTATGATATTTTCGTAAGTTTGTTATCGTATATAATGCGTCATGTTATAGGTACCGGTCTTTAATCGGTCGGGATATTACAACAAGTATTTGTAATACTTCGGTTACAAAATATATGAGAGATAAAAGTGTCAACAAAATATGCATTCCTATGTTGTAGCAAGCATTCAATTAAATAACAATTTAGATTATTTTAATTCTTTTAAGGTTTCAGTAAAATTAAATTGTTGATGTTTGTTAATGAGTCCCCTTTTTAATGGATTAAAACAACTTACTAATGAAATTTTTATAGTTTTGATGAGACGATTATCATTCAATTATGTAAATTTTAATGTTAGTTTAACTAATTCAGTGACATTTATGATTTGAAACGATCAATAAATAAATTGGATAAGGAATGTTCCCACATTTCGTATGTAGAGAAAAATTTATAAACCTTTACACGTAAATTAGAAACAAAATAGGTATTTATTCCTTCAACTGGAAAGGTCCTTTTTCCATTTAAAAGTAGGTAGCTGTACCTTCAATATACATATCTCGTAATCCCTGAAAAAATAGAGGCATACTTCAGTAAAAAATTTCATATTGTCGTTCTTTTTAATAAAAATATTTCAAACGAAAAATTGCTATTCCTACTAATATAATAGTTGTCGAAGATCAGTAAATGTAGGAGGAAGGTGCATAATTAATATTTTATTGAAATTAGTTGGGATCCTTTATTATTCAATGTAGGAGTTTAGCATGATTATTATTAATACAAGTATAAGCTCACTTGGCTGTCTACTTTTAAAACATACAAAATTTCAAATCGTTTCAAATGTAATAGACTTACAATTTATTGAATAAACGCTCTATTTTTGGAGAATAAACAGAAAGAAAGCCCGACAGCCCCAAAAGATTCATCTCCAGTGAATAAAATTCGGAGGAAAATAAAATAAATACATCAATTATTCAGTAATCTATTGATACCCGGGCACAGTCCATGAATCACTCTTGATTTAAGGCAATGTTGTGTTTAGCTAACGTTTTGTTTTCTGTACAAACATCTACTGGTCAGAGAGCTGGCGGCTGTTTCTTCTAACTAATCAGATTTTTATATTTTGTACTACGTTCAAATTGTGTTGTATAGAGTTTTCATAACCGAGCAGGAATAGGACCACCATTCTATTTCATTTTTAACTTGTTTCAAGAAGTGTATGAAATTTCTTGCGAACGTCGCTTCATAGTCTCTGATAATAATTAATTATCCAACCCCCCTAAATCGTTTTCGTATTTTGATTTTAGTTCGAAAAGCATATAATATTCCCTCAGTCCCGGAATCACAGACACAATAGAAAATCTATTGTGTCGCGGCCCGATCGGGCCGCTCGGTGGTCAATGGGATATGTATACAGGATGTGTATCAATATCTCTAATAATAATTGCAATAACTGTAGTATTCTAATATCTACACATAAAAAGGATGAATATAATATGGTAGTGCTACGTTAATAACGATAATACGTTGAAAATGAAATGTAGGCCATTATTTTTAAGCGAGTAGTGAGCGTGGCATATCCCTATTCATAAAAGAGTATAATTGAAATGACGAGAACTTAATAGTGATCTTCATAATAATATGTCGTTGCGATTAAATGCCTATTTTGTCCTAAACCTAACAGATATAATATTATAAGGCTCTGTATCCAATACATTGTTTGAAAAGCTGCAGGCTCTCTGACTATTTTGGAAGTGATAGAATCGAGGTATCATTCGTGACTTCAATATTATGTTAACAGCTGCATTTTTATCAAATAATCGTGACTGTGAATTTTACTCGATAGCCTCTATCTAATCTCAAATTAAATTTCTTACTTTCTACAAAATTTTAACTGTCCTTTTCGTGGCGTTTATCTAATCGTAAATTTATTACTGTACTTTCTACTTGTTAGTTATGATTATGTCAGGTATATTTTACTAGTATGTATATTAAAAAACATTCCTACAATATTTCACCATATCTACTGCAGTTTGTATTACATGTTGTTAATGTATGTCTAATGCCTATCTTATGGAGACATAACTCCACATAAGTGGAGCAAATCGTGATTTTAATGTAATGTAAAATGAATTATTACGAAACGTGATGCATCTCAAGTCAAAGCGAGGATCTGTTCTCAAGGTTTGTTTTATAAATAATTTATTTGCGTTCAGTTTGAGTGGTATCCGGTGTTCGAGTGCGGATGGTAACGATTAATTTTAACCACCCCAGTTCCGATGCAAAAAATGTACCGTTGAAATACCACTGGTTATCGTTCCCATGGCATTTGCTTCCCAAACTAATGTATCATCTTCTAGTTTTTTTTGGTACAAATTGCTCAATTTCTGGTATCCTGTTTATTGGTTATAATTGCTGGGTTGGAGTGCCTTAATGATTCGAAGACTGTAATTAGAGCAATGTTTAATTGCTTGTGTAACATGTTATTAGAGATTGTTATTAATTTAGATGACAATGGAATTAAATGCTCCGCAAAGATACATCGCAATATACTTATGTAGTTTTTATTAGGAACCTTTCGTGAATTTAAAGTACCTACTTGTATGTCGATAAATCTACGGTTTTAGCATTCAAATGTGGTCTTTATTAGGTAACATTAAGAAAAACTCCTATTCAAATAGAAGACGCTGTCCAAAATGGAAACCAAAGTTAATTTGGTGATATTTCTCTATTGCGTCAGTTCCACCACGTAAGGAATAAGTTAGTAATGTCTTGGATCAATTTCCAAATTCTATTTCATTAGAAAAATGAAGGTTACTTGAAACTAATTTCAAATTCCTTACCCTGAACTAGTTGCGTACACCACTAGACTTATAATATGAGTAGCAATTTAAATATTACCTCTATTCACAATAGCGTTATAATAATGCATACAAATGCAACCTATATAACCGACTTGCATTCTAAATGGAAAATGATTTCCATTGTGCAAGTCGTGAGGTTAGCAACACTAACGACCTTAGACCCTAGTCTTAATGTCTTGAAGCTTAGCCAACTCTACTTTCCCTTATATTGTTTGTTTACTTTATTTAATGTGGATATCGAAATTGTTCGATGTAAAATAGAGAGAGGAAACCTGCACAGCAGTACCAAGTTCTTCCAAGTATGAAAGGATATTTTTCTTTCCCTAGTATGACTGAGTCATCTTCTTCATTTCGTATTTCGTATCAACTCGCATCATGAACCTTTTTATTAATCTTGGGTTCATATTCTATCCTCATGTCAACCTTATCAGCTATAAATTCCATTCTGAAATAATAAAAAAAAGTTCTTCCTCTTTAAGCAATCGTGTAACCCAATTTCACGATCCTTATTCTCTTCGCTTATTAAAGCAACATCACATGCATTATTTCAGACTACCCTACCTTTTACAGAACATTGAGCAACACTCCATTTCTTCAATTTTGAAATCGATGATTCAAATTAATCCTTAATCATAAGGTAATAAAGGATCATATTGGGCAACATCTCAGTTTACCGACAACTTAATAACTTCTTACACAACGTATTGATTGTGAGCATAATTAATTATGTCCGCCGATATGGCGTGATGACATTCGTGTAATTATTTGATTTGTGGCGCATTTTAACTGTGCTGAAATGATTTCGAGTTAAATTTATGTCCATGGAGTTGTTACTTGCATCAGTATTGATTAATTGGTAAGTACACCAGCTTTTATAGGTAATTGAGTTATAGGGTATAGCTTCTATGGAATTTCAAGACAATCTTTAATTATAATTGGTCTACAATTGCGCGTTTTGTAATGGATTCTTTTAAATATTGTATGAAGACTAGCTATAGGTACCTACTATCAAGTTTTCTACTCGTCACGTAAGCCATATTAAACAGGTTGTAAATGGCTTAAATCTTATACTCTCTTGAGATAAACCTGGTTTAATAAATCAGTTGCAACACCCTGTTATCAGCGTTACTTGGCGACATATAGTTTCCATTTTATCTCTATTTTCCACTTTCATAACATCAGCCTGTTAGCTGGTTTAATTTGAGTAAAACATTCACACCGCTGGGAATAAGAACATAAATCATTATTTTCTCAGTCTTCTTTTACTTTATCGTAAATAGTATAGTTGCATTTGCTCTTCGCTTCTATCTTTCTGTTTATCCGACGGAATGACCAAATAAATTGCGCAACTTTTTTTAATTAATTACAATTTTTACGTTGGTTTAAGATGCTTCTTACAAAATGTATGTGTTACGAAACATATCTTAACTAAAGTGCCATAAAACTTACTTCCATGGCTTACATAACCTAATTGCACTAAGCCAAGTCAGGTAGCTAGTACTTTAAAACGTTACAATCACCAACGTTCTCAGAAGCATCCCAACAAAGAGCTGCCTAATGCCCATGTGGTCTCTTTGTCAACGCCTTATTAGCATCCTCTCGTCCGTCTGCTTGTCACACGCATTCGTTTTTGAATGTCATCATTATATGGGCCATTGTTTTGAGTCCACCCACATGTGTCAAATACAAGAATTATGAATCTGTCGTGTGCTTTAAGTTGAACGATTGGTTGCGTAACAGGAGGCTATTCGTGGATGATTATAATCGATGTGTTATGCATTGCTTTGTTTTGATACTGGTTTGGATTCGTGATTATGTAATTGGTAGCACAAGTAAATTTTATATTTGAGCTGTCTTATTAGTTAATTGAATGATACATCCATATGTTTGTACCAATCAAGTTTATATTTATCAAACAGAAGAGTTTTCTGAGAAAAGTTTACGACATGAGATAGTATTTTGTCTTCATCATTTGTGTTCTTAATTTCTGGAAGGATACCCTATAATAAAAGGCAACTTTTACAGAATAATAGACCTATGTTTTAACTTTCTTAGACATAAATCTAGGACTAAACAATATATTTATAGCACTATTGTTCCGTTCTTTTGTAAATCTTAATAGTTCGTACTCTATGCAAGCGATATCGAGTCAACCACGAATCATACTTACATACGTAAATATTGTTATCTGCCTGTAGTACCTACTGTTCGTAGTGTTATCATTATTCATTGTCAATGCTTTATTGTCATTGTCGTTACTTTATTATTTATTCTCATATCTATTGTGTTATCGGCTTATAACACGTATAATTTAGGTTTTATTTTAATAAAGGAAATGGATTTTAAGTTGTTAAGATGTGCATTTCTGTAATATATTTGTTCCGTTTATTTTTTTTGGGCTATTTTATTTTTTTACTATGTATATCAACTAATATTAGAAATAATAATAGTTCATTAGTTCCATAAATAAATTCTAAATTATAAGTTAATAATTGTGTTGATGAATCTATAATGCTCTATGAAAATAATGCTAAATTACTGTAATTATAGCTAATTAATTATTACAGTAAAGGACACAATGCATCTATTTACGTAAAATTGCAACAACTAGTTACTCTTAGGCCTTAGCATTTCTATACTGCTTCTTTACATAACTTATTTTTCACACACCCTATATATAAAATCGTGTAAATTGAACGTGTCGCAAACACCTTGAGAAATATCTCCACCATGGATTGATAGCGTTTCTTGCTTCATATTTACATGCATATATTTACATTTACTGTGGATGAGGAAACCTTATCAGAGCCAGGTAGTTGGCAAACATCCGTGCCCTAGCAGGCTGAAGAAAATTGGAACAAGATACAGCCATAGTATAAGAATAAGGAATAGCCTAACACAGTTTGTGTTTTATATTATACTCAAGCTGTACCTTGCTGTAGGTCTTGCTGTAGGCCTGCTGGGGTATGTGTCCGGGGATAGGAAGAGAAACTAAAAAAAAATGTAGCTGACGTCGGCTAGGCTGGCTTAAAACGATTTTGTGGTAACCAATAATAAAGACTAATAACCTATTTGTTGTTACATTGTGCGATAATTAATAAAAAAACTCTATTGAAACATAAACGTTAGTAAATGTTGATAGAGCACGTATTATAATACGTAACTTAATGTTATTGAACGTGAATTTAGCATAGTTTTCATACATTTCATTGTTTATAATATTTTATTTGCGTCTATTAGTTATGCACCAGTCACCACTATTAAATATTGAATATTGGAAATAATTCTGTATTTTTATACTTTTCAAAGAACTAGAGCGAAGCACATCGCAATTAAACATTTTGATATCCCAAACAAAGAAAGCGTCTAATCAAAATAGATTGATTATTTTTGTATAATAGACGTGTAACAACAAATTAAATGGCTGTTACGATGTAGGTCATGCCCTCTATTCTTGTATGGATGGATGTTAGGTATAAAGAATTCGTTACGTGAAATTACATTCGATACGATCTATTGTATCGATTTATTCTATTGGTTTTGATTAATTTTTATGGAGCGTCTATGTAAGGGCATTAAAATTTTATAACACACGTAGGTAACTATTTTTTTAATCTGTGGCAATACTTTCTATCGTTAAAATAATTGCTTATAAGTTTTTAACTAGAAAACTTTAGAAATATAATGTTTATAAGTATTATGAAATAATAATAACTATGCATGTAATGAACTCATAGAACATTTAAATTATTATTTAACTAAACATCAGTAGTCATTTTAAGCATGTCTCATTAGAATAAGTTGAATTTACTGCATTCTAACTTCACACACTATTTAACTCTACTTGGATGTAATTTATCTGACTTTGACTATTTACTTTTTGTTACATACTTTCCTTGTTTATAGAAAAAGAACTCTAATGTCAAGGGCTTAGGTATATTATGGTGTGAATGATAGGGCGCCTATTGTGTTGAATTTCAACCACAGAATGGTAACAATTGCTTGATTACAACAATTGTCCGTATTTATGCAAAATGGAACCACTCGACAAATTTCGTTTTTTGCTTTTATTGAAGAATACTCATTCAAAAGTGGTCTAAATTCTTATACAAACAAGAACCACATGATTTTTACGTTGGAAACAAGGTATACTAAAAGCAGAAAGGAACCACCAGCAACAACGAATAATACCATATTAAGCAAAACCGAACCACAGCACCACGGGACTGCTTTGTTCAAACAAATAAACGATATTACTATCATGTCATTTTATACAAAACAGATCCACACCTACTTGGTACCATTATACATTACATATATTTCTATTAATAACAATTATTTTTAATACACAAAATGGAACCAGGTTTCTGTGGTATGGTTATGCGTAAAATAAATACATAATTTAATTGTAATTTTTTATTGCAAAATAAAACCACAAGCATTCGGTTCTATTATGCATAAATAAATATTGTAAAACATTCTGAAACCCATCATCGCTATATGGAACCAAATGCCTTGACTTGTTACAATGCTTCTAATCTTTAAACAACGTATTTCATTACTTAAATAGCTCAAAGTGCAAAACTCCAATTTTTAAAGTAAAACGTCGAACATCTGTCAATATAGGTGACATTCAGCGAAGTAGTTTGAATACGTGACGGTGTTTTTTTCCTCCGCGAAGTAAGTTCTATTGTTTTTGTTAATTACCTTTAAAATTAGATGTGAAAATGTTTAGTAATAAATAAATAAGCAAGCAATGGGTAAGAAAAGCATTGGAGACGAACACCGAAGATAATAATGAAGATACAACGGGTAAGTAGTTTTATTTAATGCATTTAAGTACTTATTGAATCTGAGATGCAGGTACGCTTTATCCACTTTTGATTCATTCCCGATTGTGGTGTGATTTTAAGAAGATAGTTCATTAAGTAAGTACAAGAGGAATCCTCTGTGGATTTACGTATTTTAACGACAATTTCGTTGTTCACGAAGGCGCGGCGAGTCGAATTAAGAGATCATTTTGTTACGATTCATCTGTCATTGTGAGATGAAACTACTAAAGTCTAAACCCTGTTTTAAAAATAACTGTCGATGATCTAGGTACCTACCTACTATTTTGGTAAAATACGTTTAGATGTATTTCTGATGCCGCTGTAACAACAAATACTAAAAAACAGAATAAAAAAAGACGTATGGCACTCGGGGACTGCCGCGGTAAAGCTATTGCATAGCATGCCTTCAAGCCACACCTCCGAGCCCGTCGGAGTGAGGTTTTTTCGTTACGGAATTTCTCGATACAGTCCCCGCGCTCAAGGCCCGCGATAGAAGCTATGCAATAGCTTAATAAATATTTAAGAAACTCCCATACAATAAGCCGTGATTTTTTGCCGTTTTTATAGATAATGGTACGGAACTCTTCGTTGCGCGAGTCCGACTCCCACTTAGCCAGTTTTTTGTACATGGCGCATGTACATACAACATACTTAGTCGTCTAGTAGGGACACGGCTTTATAAGAACTAATAATATTTTGCTGTCGCCATATACCTACGTATAAAAGCCACGCGGCTTTATTGTTTTGATTTAAAGCTTTTTTTCTTTTTATTACAGAAGATAACGAAGAACCTTATACGTCGCTGCCTCTGGAGAAGCTTTCTTCACCTTCTAGCGATATTCAGTCCATATTACATCTCATTCCACAAGATGCACAGTTTTTATAACGGTCTCATTAGTGATGATGCAATAGAAGACCACATAGATGGACTAGACACGGTGGATTTCGAAATCCAATTTGATGATAACGTCGAATAAACGTCCTATATAAGTATTATTTTATATATTTTATTAATTAAAGCTTTAATTACGATATTATAAATACATAGTTTCATTTATATCATTAAATCCCTGGGATGTGGTTCCTTTTTGTATAAGAGAAAACCTATCAATTGATAAATGTTAAAAGGAACCACATGCACATTTTCTTAATTATCTAGAAAGTTTAAGAATATTCAGAGCAAATTTATATACACATACTTAAATAAGTAATTTATCAATGAATTTAAATAAAATAAATTTTAATTTTACTTCATCTGACAGAGCTGCAAATGTTTTTGTAAATCCTTTAATATCTCAGAAGTGCGTTTTTGCTGGGTGGTTCCTTTTTGCTTAAATACGGACAATTAATGACAATTGAGTGGAATTTGTTAGACTTCCTACAATAGGCGTTTTACTGATGCTTTGTTGTAAAAAATAGTTTGATAGTGATAGTCATAGTTTAGTGCTCATCTGTTTAAGTGCTTTTTTACAATATTAAGTAATAGGGTTTTGAAAACGAAAGTGTTAGTAAAAAGTTCAGTTTGGAGTCAAACATTTCATTAAAGTAGGTACCTATGTACTTACATGAATACTTAAATAATTATGTATTTCTTAATTTTGTAAAATAAATATGGCACGATAATAATATCACGAGTAAGTGTCCATATAGGTACGGCATAAATAGTAGAATTTATACTGATATTTACCCTCCTTTTCTGCCCCCATTGTATTTACTGTTTTGCATACATACCGAAACAGTTTGTTTTATAGTTCGCGTGGAATCATTAAATCGATGACTCAGTATTTACCTCTTGCTATATGAACACGTAACCAGGTCTCGATTTGAATGAAGATTGCAGATAAGCATTCCGGTACGAGGAAATACGCGGGAATATTGTTAAATGCATGTGTGCAGTTCAAAGAATACGGGCGAAAGAGTCCGTAACGATGATTTCCTTAAAAGATTATTCTCGATTGTATTATTAATTATTTTTGTATTATAAGATGAATTGGGGAAGTAGGCCGTAGGCGGAAATCTAGTTGTAGTTAGTTTAAGATAGGTTGTGTTTGATCTCAATGCACTCATTTTGTTAAAGGTATCTAGACGTATGTATATTATATTATGTCGTACATACTGACGAAATAAAGAAAATTTTTTGTGCTTCGTTTCTGGAACAAAATTTTATTACACGGATGATGAATTAATTATTTAAAAAATGTAATTGGAAAGAAATACGATTTAAAGTTTACAGCGCAGGTGAACACAATATAAAATCTTCATAAATAAAAACTCAGAATCCTTACCAATTTACCTGCACCTGCGAATCCTTACTAATAATTATGCAAATTTTTAAAGGAAGTTTTTCATACTAATAAGCCTTGATACGTATTATTGTAGCAGGAAGCAGAACCGCGCTCATTAACGAGTTCACTATCACGTGCTGTGGCTAATTACGGCGGAATTCAACTTGCCAAGAATTTATACACTGGACTATTTGTGAATTTGTACTGAAGAGTTTTCAGTTCATTCACGATATTTTTAGTTATAGTAAAAATAGTTTTAGGTAAGGTTGATTGTACTACGTAAACTATGACATGGTAAGGTATTTATTGTAAACTAGATTTCCGCCCGCGGCTTCGCCCGCGTTTTCAAAGGAAAACCCGCATATTTCCCGTTCCCGTGGGATTTCCGGGATAAAACCTATCCTATGTGTTAATCCAAGTTACCCTCTATATGTGTGCTAAATTTCATTGTAATCGGATCAGTAGTATTTGCGTGAAAGAGTAAAAAACACACACACACACACATCCTACATACAACTGACAAGTATTGATTGCATGAAATAGTGAAATATTTTAAATGTAGTTAATAAAATAATGTAACAAATTACACTTTTATCATAAAAGTGTTTATATTACAAAATATGTACATACATGAATATGTTAATTTAAATAATGAATGGGCAATTTATTTAATTATACGTTTCGGTGTAAAAACATTAAAAAGTTACGTTTATGGACTGATATTAGATAGGTTAATGTTTTCATCATTACATTTATTACATACATTAAGCTTTATTAAGATTACAGGTTTTCTTAATTTGTTTAGGTTGTAATTTGTATCTGTTCGAGTACGTTGGTGGTTTTAGATATATCTCACTCAATGTCGTAGCCAAAAAAAAAAATTAATTAGATTTAAATTATGCTTTAGTACCTGTAAGTATATCATAATAACAATGTGTCTGCAAAATCTTCTAAGACTTAGTAATAAACTAAAATTACAAAAAAATTCAGGTTTTTTAATACAAAAATTATTTTGGCATGGCCTTACCTTGCAAGTATAAATCTGTATCTTTTTTTTAATATTTTGATTAAAAAAATAGGTAATTTAAGAATTAGTTTTGATCATTATGTTGCCTTATCGCTATAAAACTTTTATCAAGTTTTTACACAACTTTAGTTCAAATGCAACTAATTATAATGGTCGAGTTTAGGCCTATAGGCATGCAAATAACTAATTAAAGGAATGACATCACACGGCGTCAATTGAAGCTGACCCTGTGGTCAGTTAGCATTATCAGTAACAAGAGATTCGTTTTATGATTGCGATCAACGTATTATAATTGTGCTCCAATTATCTTAACAGTATTGGAATGTTTGGTTTTATTGTTACATTCCATTTAGCAATAATTTAATAGATCTCTATAACAAATAAGGACTAATTTTAATATTAACAAAGCTGATTATTCATGGCTTACCACAACGGTTTATATTTTACCCCCTACAGAGAGAACATAAATAGCATAATGTCAATAGACTAGCCATTTCATATTTTTCAAAACCTCTAAGTATTTTTATTCCTTTAAAATTACGAAAAGTAACAGCTGACAGCATAATATGATGCTTATCTAAAGATGAATAAGATTATATCGGACGAATTCATCATATTGCATATTGCAGGGAAGGAGGGCGTCTATAAAATGCTAATTATAAGGAACAGAGAGCCATCTTGCGTTAAAAAAACAACCGAATGGCGCCCGTCTCGGCGCCTGCGCATGTTGTTTTGTTTTACATTGCGCACGGTGAATTGGGACACCGAGCGTGTGAATGTTAATTTATGTACGCGACTGTACTTCCCTGCGTAGTATTACACGAATAGTCCTTCGAGTTTTAATGGTTTTCTGCGCGCATGTACCGGCCATAAAAAAGTTACTGAAGCGTGTACAAATTTGGTATAAGACTGAATATAGAAATGAAAATGTAAGAGAAACATTGCAAAACAAAAATAGGAAATAGACACCAGTAGTTGAAGATTATTCTGAAGTACAATAAATTAATACAATTTGTAAATAAATCAAAATAAAGAAAAAGACGCGATTGTGATTTAATTAAATTCAAATTAATTATTTATTATTACCACTCATACAAACACTACAATTACAATAAAACAGTTTACGAAATGTTATTTTCTCATTAAAGAAACCGCCTAACGTGTATTTAATTGAATGATTAGTCCATTGATTGATAGATTGTGTTGCGAAATCTCGCTGTGCTCTGTCAAAACCAATTAGCTGCCTACTTAAAAACAACCAAGTCATTATTATTAATTGTAAGGAAAGTATCATTTGTGAGATCGTAAATATTGGAAGTAAGTACTTGGACTTTTATTGACTTGTTTAATTACTTGTTAGGTTCTTATCGTTCTTTCTAGGAAGATGTATTGTGTTGTGTTTTCTGGGATACGTTATGTGGTAACTAAATGTGTGTATTTTAGCTCAATGTCGCTTTTAGTTATATTTGAACAAATGATGCACATCATCAACTTTATCATAAACTTTTATTTAGGATAATTTCTCTTCTTATGAATTCAGATTTGAAAAGGAAAGTCAGACAGTAGAAGCATATTTTTATTTACAATAGAAAGCATGTGAATTGATGCGTCTTCTCTTTGTTAATGACACCAATAAAATTAATCTGCTAGTGTCCTATCTAGGAATTAACAAAAAACTTTACGGAAGAAACATATTGAAATTGATAGTAAAAAGACAGGATTCTGCATCTATCAAAACAGCACGTGTGCATCGCTTTTAAAATTCTTTTTGCCACAAAAAATTAACAACTGTTTCGACTGTTTTGTTTAAAACATTTCTATAACGTTTTTGCTTTAATATAATGAAAAAAGATCTTTGTAATCGAAATTTCTATGATTGATTATGTAATCATGTTTTGTGCTCTACGTGCGTAATTTTAGTGCATACTTTTGATAGTTCTTTCTGTGGTTCAAAATCAAATTTTCTCTACGTACCAATTTTTTCGTACAGTCAAGAACTGAAGACTAGCCAATAAATACTAACAAGTATATCACCAATTCCATTGATAGCATAAATACCTACCTCTTTCTTATAATTAAAAATCCTACCCATAGGTTGCCTGGTAGAAATCGCTTAGTAGCGATAAGGCCGCCTTTTAGCTTTATAACATATTGTATGTTTCTTTTTTTACGTGTATTTACTTGGTGCTGAATAAAGTGTATTTATTATTATTATAAATTCGCACATTGTATTGGTTAGACAACAATTAAAACTATACATAATATTTATCCAATCATTTCAACAAGTTAAAACTTATACATTTTCGGAAATAAACCTTAGACCACCATGTTACACATTAAGTTTTTCTCAAATTGTTTTTGTAGAACAGGTGCTGCCTTAAGTGGCACTTAACGATGGTACAGTAAAGCAAATATAAGTGATCTATGATAACCGTAGTATCTATGTAAATTGGTGGAATATCAATCACTGAACACATTGTGAATTTAGAATGAGTAGCTTACGAGTAACGTGTAACGATAAATACATTTTGACCAAGCTTTACATTATAATAATATCGCAGAGGTTTTGCCTTCTTGATTCCTAACTAGGACTTTCAAGTTTGTTTCGTGAAAACTGTTGTTATGTTTTATATTGTAGTCAATAAAGTTGTGATTATTTTATTGAGAACAAAAATAACACCTTTATCTGCAAGTCTTTATATACGTAAACATTGGTTTTTTTTCTATAGTAACACTATGATTAACTGAAAATATAATTATGAATACATACAAACATTTTTCTAACTAACATTTTATCCAAATTTATCTACATGTGATATAGCTGACGATAATATATAAAATAAACAATTTGAAAGGTCAAGCACACGTGTCCCGTATAACGAGTCGTATGTTTTTGTTTGTTTATGTCACGTCACGCACGAAACGCATATGCTGTGTTTTTATAGCCACTATATGTATTGTTCTACGAAAGACTCGGATATTGTGAATAAAAATTTTAATGTGAGATTCATGTAAACTAAAAATAAGTGCATAATATAAGTGTTGAGAATAAAATATAAGGTTAAGCTTGCATCTATTATATAAATGTTTACTTGAATAAGTTAAATTGAATCGGAAAATCTGTAAATTCAGCTAAGTAGCTATGTAAAGATTAACGGATGTACTTACAAGTCTGTATTTTTTGTTTTAAAATAGTCGTTTTCAACAAAAAGTTTTATTGTAGGTACTTGTACGCCTTTACAAGAATACTTATCTAAAACCCAAAGAACGCTCATATAACACGTTTCATTTGCTATATTTAACTAGAAATATTTCTGGTACATAACTGTCTTTCTAAAATTTATTTCCCTTGCGCAATTATCGATAACCATTATACCTTGAGCTCGATGAAGTATCAATATATATGTTGGGAGAGGTCTATTTAATTTGGATCTTTATTAAGACAGTAATTTGTCACTCCGTCAACAAGATTAACTTTTACCTTAGACGTTGGCTTTCCTAACGGTGTTAGCGGTTGTCAATCTTAATTGTATTTTTAATCATTTACTTTACTTTTAGATTTATTTTCGTGAAAGGTATAGGTATGGAAATTAAGTAAATTTTAATGGATTTTCTAAATGTAAATACGTGAATCAAAGAGTGGTAACTAAAGCATCTTTATAACGATGTTTGCGCCAACTTTCAACCTAATCTTTAGTCTTTACCTTACTTGTTCCGTGTCTGAGCAACAAACAAACATACATAAAAACTTTCCATATAATATTACTAGTATAGCACCAATGAAAGTATATTTTGTTCAGTAAATAATAACACTAGGAGCCAAAGATATGTGATAATTCAACGATAAAGTTACGTATTAACTAGATTGGCAAAGTGTCTAGATTGTCGAAGCCCTTTCAACGGAAGTACTGTCCTGGTTTCAATATTTATATAGGACATGATAAAAAACTTTTGGGCGTGTTGAGATTTTTTATTTTACCTACCACAGCTGTTTCGAATTCGAAGTTTTTTGCTAAAGTTTTAAGAATAGAGTACCTACCTACCATAATGTTTTATTACACCATGACACGTATAAAATCCTACAAAACCTTGGCTTTGTAAGCGTTGTACTTAGTGTTACCATATATCAAAATCTAAACGATATTTATTTTGGAAATAGGCAACAGACATTCATCATCATCATTCAAAGTAGACTGCTTCTTATTTTTACTCACGAAATCAACATAAAAATGTATTGTTCCGAATATCATCGAAATTTATCTTCGCATTTGATCTAATAAAACTCGATGTGGGATCCGTGGTTGACACAAAAACTACAAATTAAATGAAATGACCTTTTCTGGCGTTCCAACTACTAACAATGGATCCATTTTGGGTTTTATTATCAACAAATCGTTACAATGAAAAGTTACTGCCAGATGTTTCTTTTACCATAAATTTATAGGGCATTGCGTCGCTTTTGTTAAATTGTGACGTTTTAAGGTTAAATAACCACAGATACGCAATAATACGACGGTTATTTATAAGTCCTTCTGGTAGCAATAGTACAGTCACATTTTAACGAAGCAATTATCTTGTCACAACCATTATCCAATATGGTTCTAATTATTTTGTATGCGATAGTATCTTTTTCTAAAGCGCGGTAAACCGAAAATAAACTGTCAAGTTTTGGCGGGGCGACCACAGATAGAGAAGATAGTGTTGACAAACCCGACCTTGAACGTGACAGGCCAGGATTTGGAATTTAAAAATAAATTCGATTACAGTCGAACAGTTCCCGCGGCGCATCACTAACGGCCAGTTTAAATTTAGAACGAGTTCTATTCTCGAGCGCTGAACTCGCGGTCGATAGCTTCTTATTGTTTTTGCTTTAGTACGCAAGGACTCAATGTGTGGGTGTGTTATTGGAGACATTTTTAAACCTGTTCTTGGCGATTTAATAAATCGTAAGAAGAAAAGGTTCCGTATATTATGACAGGAAGTGGAATTTTGAAAAAGTTTTATTTTAGAGACGTTACAAAACGCGAAGGTTTCGATACAACTTTTATGTCTGAAAACTTAAGCGAAAATTTCATAACGTCTAAAGCAACCATACAAAATTGAAACGAAACTCGCAAACAACCACTTTCATTTTGAGTTTTTTTTTCCTTATTTTATGCTATTATAATTTTGTTTTGTTTTATTTTTAGATAAGAATTTGTAAAGAAACAGTGAAAATGAGTGCTAACGAAATTTGAAGGTGTTCACGTGATTATCAAGTGATTTATAGTGACATATAGTGGAGTGTTGCAAACCGGCTTAATCATTCCCGACTACGAGACAAAGGAGGGGCAAATGGGTAATTAAATTATTATTTTTATAAATTAATCATAAAAAAATATATTTGAAAGTATAGTCGAGATTTTCGCACCACACGCAAACATATCATCATCTATACTAATATTGTAAAGCTGAAGAATTTGTTTTTTTGTTTGTTTGAACGCGCTAATCTCAGGAACTACTGATCCGATTTGAAAAATTATTTCGGTGTTAGATAGCCCATTTATCGAGGAAGGCTATATATCATCACACTAAGACCAACAGGAGCGGAGCAATGCGGGTGAAACCGCGCGGCACAGCTAGTTATCAATAAACTAATTCTAATCCACGATTGGCTCAACACAAGGGATTATCCCAAACACTCCTATAAGTTATATTATTTCTATAAAAATTAAAGCAAATTTTTAAAAGTAAAGTAACAGTGGTAATAATTATTGTGTACAAAAATGAAAAGAAAATAATAAAACATTCATTTACCGTTTTATTACCTTTTAACATAATAAAATAACAAATTTAAAATAAAAATAACAGTTAAAATTAAATGCGATTTCATAGCGCTTAAGGTTATATATTATACAGCATCAATTTCAGTCGTTTCAAGTTATTTAAGTGCAAGTTAATACTTTAACTTGAGCAATAAAATTAAAACTCGAACAAGAATAAGTTATGGAAGTTAATTGTGTTAAGTTACAATTTTTTTATTGTGGTTTTATGAAATATATATTTGGACCCCAATTACACTGGATTTAAGGATTAAATTAGTTTAATTTTGATTTCCGGTAACTGTAAGGAGTTTTTATGATTGGTACTTTTTTGTCACTTAACGCGTTGTGACTTGTGACTGATTCAGGATTTTAATAAGCAAAAAATAAACTTAATAAATTATGTATGATGTCACAGATTAATAATAATTAAACATATCTATTAAAAACTAGTATAATCTAGTTACAGGATATTAATAAAACGTATTATTTGCACTTTTAACTTTAACTAACGAAACATCCAGTTTATAGGTACCTTTCGCTTTCTAGTAAATATAGAGTAACGTTTAAAAATCTTTCAGTTAAATAATAAACCTGTTAAAAGATCTACAAGCAAAAAAGCACTACAATATTATATAACATTATTTACATTTAAAAAATATAATTTATTACTTTATCCACCTCGCTACCATACATAAAAAAACATACATAAAGATACAATCAAAAATAAACAGCTCATACCTCGCCAAAAAAATTATCACTGTCTGTATGTCTGTCTGTCATGTGAGAACAATGTCAGAGGTTGACAAAAGAAACGGGGCTATATCCATTTTCGGATGTTTTTATAGCGCTGTATTTTTATTAAGAGTTTCAGGTTTTATGACTAAATTAAATAAAACTGTATGCGTAAATTTTAATATATATAAGTAATTCAGTGCTTATTGTTTTAATTCTTGCATATTTCAATCATTTTAACATGCAAATAAAACAATTAATCCAAATTCGTTAAGCATATTGTGCATTTTATTCCCGTGATAATAAAGCGTAAAATATTATGAAAATTTAAAGTTCAACTTTGTTGAATAGATACGATTTATGTTTTGGTTTTAATAATTTAAGCCGATGTTATTCAAAAAGTGATTACTTATAGTTCATGGTAGGTCATACTGTTTTCTTGAATAACTTGAGACGTATGACGAAAAAGCATAATTATAACCTTTCTTAAACAGGAAATTGGACCTGTAATTTTATGTAATTGTAATTAGGTCGTTCACCCCATTGATAAGCTAGACATAACTATTCGAACTATCTGTATTGATAGTCAAGGTCCGCAGTTATCTAATCGGGTATGTAAAGTGATTTAAGTTATGCCTACTTGATAACTTTCAAGTATAACTTTAACTTAGATTTTAATCGGAAATATTTTAATTGACTGCACTTTATGTGAAGCGATTTTTTGAATGAAATTCGTTTTTCAGTAGAATTTGACAATATCCAGTATAAACTAAACATATTTTAATATTGCATACAGAAATCTTCACAGCTAAGAATTTACTAGAACGCGATAGCCATTAATTATTGTCCAATAAATGTAATTAATCAAGTCATTATAATTACTTATACTGGTAATAATATGCAAAGAGCATTGCATCTTTATTACGATGGATAATTAATAACAAGTAACATCTTGCACAAGAAAATATTACCTAATGTTGTGTGACCCCTCGATCTCTTACGTTGCCTAGTAACTTGTAATAATATGAAGATGGTACTAATATGATATTTTACGTAAAGTTTATGGTTGACTCTATTTTTAACTGACGTCCCTAAAAACTGTAGAATGTTCTTCGTAGAATATCGTCAGTGTTTATCTTATGCTTATGCATTGATAAACTTTACTTTACCTAGATATTCCATAAGATATTTTTTAATATTATTGAATATTGACCTTCATCATCCACCAATATCCTTTTAATCGTTTTAAAATCAATGCCATATAAAAACACATTTCCGACATTTAAAATCCGTTCCTTCATGCCTCTCAAGTAAACGGAAGGAACGGGGAAGAACATAAGCCAACAAAAAGCAATAAATTCATTGTTTGGTTGTCTGTGCCACAGTAAATAGAATACGAACAGTAAGGCAACTGCCTCTAAAAATTCTGACCAACGCAGTACGCACCATTGAAGCTAGGGTTGCTATTGTGTAAATCTTTACCTTAACCGCGATACGCTATAGGTTGTACGACTGGTGTGCTTTTTGAAGATGATACTCGCTACTTACAACACTGCAACTACCTTTTACCAATCTACTCGATATATTTGAACGTTTTGTTTGTAGCTTCTATACGGTTATTCTATTTGCTGTGGCTGTGGTACATACACCTATTGTAGTCTATGGTCGATGTGTGTCAGTGCAGCGGATGTGCAGGTACTCTCCTTCCGGTTTTTACATTCGAATTTCGAATCAATTTGAATGGTACCTTTGTATGGATATTTGTTTATGGTTCATAAAATGGAATCGGTAGTGGTGAATGAAGTGCCTATTCTATTTATGAAATTTATTATGATTGTTTATTTTTATTATACGATATTGATTGTAATTAATGACTACAACGTGATGTGCATTATAATACATATTATGTGTTGATGTGAAGGACAAAATTACTTTTAAAATAATGTGATCAAATCTCCTGAAAAAAATATAAGTATAGGTAGTTTCCATTTACGGAATCTGGTTAAATCTCTTTAAATATTTCTTTTCTCATACCTTTTCTCTCAGTAAAAAAGCAGACTTCATAAAAATGAAAGTTACGTTCATCTCAATTACTTTAAGACCTCGTGAAAAAAACACTACATATTTACTTTGCCCTATAATCTATGACATGCGATTTTGAACTCTATTCACATAGCAATTATAACACGAAGTACTCGTAAATAATTTAGTAGATTTCTCTCAATTATAGGCTCGATGGGTAATTTAAGGTGTTACACGTGACACCGAAAGTGATAGCAAATATGTATGAATTTGAACGCTGTTAGAGAATAAATATACATTGGATCATTTTACTGAGTAGACTTGCTCAAATACTTCCAAGAATTTGAGTAAATAACGTAATATTATAGGTATTTTTTGGTATGGTAAGGAAATAATGAAGTAAGATTATAGTCCGGGATACATCGCACATTTTTGCAAGTGATTACTATCAAGCTAATTTTTCGTGAGTAGCTTTATTTTGATGAGATGCCCAATAATTTCTTGTACAAAACTCTCGATTGTGGTAGCTACCAGAGGAAACAAGGATAAAATATTTTGATTTGATGGTTCTCAAATATTAATTACTAACTGAATGTTTTTTTTTTGTTCAATCTCAAGATAATTATCTAAATTATTCGAAAAAAATATTTGTCCTACAAAATCTATGGTTTGATCAAAGAGTCCCCCTTTACAATGTGTATCGATAACGAAGTCATCATAAATGATTACTAACCAGCAGATTTTTTTATTTTCACTTATTTAATACTTATATAATTCAACAGACATATTGTCCTACAAATTGCGTAATAAATATTTGAAAACCGTCAAATCAAAAATTTTTATCCTTGTTACCTCTGTAAGCTACCACAATCGAGAGTTTCGTACATGAAATTATTGGGCATCTCATCAAAATAAAGCTACTCACGAAAAATTAGCTTGATAGTAATCACTTGCAAAAATGGGCGATGTATCCCGGACTATTATTTTTATTTGAGACATAGACTTGAGAAATTTTTATAGACTTATATTTTGTACTTTTTTTATTTTTTACTATCTATATATGTACGATAAATCTCCATTACTGTATTTAAAAAAAATACTTTCACTAACAACTTAATAAACACGAGAAATCGTGCTATATTTGGTCATTATAGAATAAATTGCTATGCGATTACATGTAATATTACTAAATCACTTTACACATGTTATTATAGTTCATTTTTAAGGCGATTAGTATAGGCCTTTGAAGTAATAAATGTACTTATGTAGCCACGTATTTCGGTACAACGGTTACTAGGTGCGGTCACGTTAGCGTGGTCTAACTAATTAGTGTGATGGTCAATGATGTCAGCACTTTGAATGTACGCACTGGGTCCTAATTGTTCGAAATATAATGAGCAATATTTAGTTGGAAAGACAATATTTAAATGTAAGATGTGTAAGAGGTAGAGCTTTCTAGGGACTGTTTTAGTAAAAGACATCGTTTAATATTATAGATGAGATCTTATTATTATAAATGCAAAAAAAAAATCTAGATAGGTTGCCTTTAGGACAATATAGGCCTATGAAGGTTTCTGCTATAATCTAAATTAGGGTAAAAGTGGGATAGATGCCGCACGGGGATAGATGCCCCATTTTCAAAAAACCTCACTTCCCAGAGTCGTGACTACGAATTAATGATTTAAATAGGAGCTCCTATCACCCCGCACCTCGGGTACGCATGAGCTGTTGTTCGGTGAAGACGTGTTTCGCTGGTGCGTGTTATAATATCCGGGGCAAACTTCACGAACACGTTAAAATTTAAAAAGGTTGATATTTGCCTTTGCATAACTTTATAAGTATTAATAAATTTCACTATATTTCTTATTATGTCTATACACTAGTTCATTAAGTACAAATCTAAGTGAAAATAGTGGCTCTTTTGTTTTTATTTAATAAAAAAAAATACTGGGGCAGCTATTCTTATCAAAAAGGATAGTTGCCCCTTTCTTTTCGAGGGATAGATGCCCTTAGGGGCCTCTAAGGGCATCTATCCCTCAATACATATGTACTGTATGTTATTATCGATAATCACAGGAACTGTTTATATTTTTACCTGATTGCGTCAGAGGTTTTCTCTATGTTAACCGATTTTACTCGTTTAATTTGCTTTTTTTTTGTTATGTATACTTACTTATGATCTGCCCTTATACTGATTGTAGGAGAACCACGCCACGAAAATACAAAAGAAAAGAAGGAGTGCGAGCGCAAGTATATTTTTGGACAACAGAACAACTATGTTAACACGACATTTACTGGTTTATCATATAAATTTTATTAGATTTCGCGTTTATAGAGTATGTAAGGCATCTATCCCACTCTGTAGGCATCTATCCTCCTTAGTATTTTCATGGTGGGGCAACTATCCAACTAGGTAGGCATCTATCCTCAAAAAAGGTGTTCTACAAAAATATTTATTACACATTATCTATAAATGATAGGATAAAAAATATATACAGTAATTCAAAACAGATAATTAACCTAGCTATATTCATACAAAGTGTTCGTATAAGATTCATGTTTTTAAAATTATGAGGCTATTTCAAAAAGTGGGGCATCTATCCCACTTTTACCCTAGTGTATGAAGGTCGCAAGGTACATGCCAAACTTTGAATGTAGGACATGCCGGTTTTATCACTTTTATCCATAGAAATATTTGAAATTATTATAGTGTCCAACTGTATAAAAATTATCATAGAAACTGATATAAAACTATTGCTTTCCTTTGTAAAGGTTTTTCTAGTCAAATAGTATAAAATATTATGTATTCTTCTTACTAATGATTAGCTATTCAAGCCAGTAGTCTTCACAATAACAAGATAACTGTGCCCTTTAGACGGCATTCAGAGAAGTCACGACTTCCTACTTTAGCAATAGATTTCTCACGGTTTAATTTGGGACTCGCTGATAGCAATAAAGATTAGTTACTGGCTTCCAATTTGTTTGGGAATTTTTTCGTGTTTTGAATTTGAAATTACTATGAAATTATAAATGTTATTGAATAAATATATCTATAGCAGTGTGGCAACAGAATCACTATTTAAAATATGTATTTCTTTTAATATTTTGTTAAAGATTAAATACTTACTTTATGTTATACGACTTATAATATACTGATTCCTGAATGTAAGGCTACCTTTCTAAGTGTTGATGTTCGGACCGTGATAAATTTCTGCTTCTAAAATTAATTAGCGTAAAATTATTTTAAAATAATGTATGTAAAAGATGTAGATATACTTATAACCATGTCGTTTCTTAAAAACTTTGTTAGAGTGAAAGTAACCTCAAAATAACAACAATAACACCAAGTTATTTACATGTTATTTAATAATAGATTATATCACTAAACGAGGCTTGCCATAATAGGAAAGTGGAGACGTTGCAAGGTTAGCAGGTGTAGTGGGCTGGTGCAACGACATTATTGCGTGGTTCCATTGTTGTACGACACGAATTTGTACACTTTTTTATTGTTGATAAAATGTAGCATGTAGTGATGTTGGTATACGTAACGATCGTTGTTATTAATAGTGGTATAATTACTTAGACTTCGCGTATATATAATATCTTTGCATGATACTCTCCACCTAAAATATTAAAAGTACTGAGTATTTCGAAGTTAAGTTGTAAGTACATAGATAATTTTAGGGTCAAAATTCGATGACCAATAGGACGCTATATTTTGACCTTTCCTGTGTATTTATCAAATTAATCACGTTTTTATTTTCATTATGTAAATTGTTGTGAACTCTACCACTATACTCTTCAAGTAATATTTACCACATTACAACTTAATATTGAGTTTACATCGTTTATAATTGGACATAATAAGTTAAGGAATATTTGCCATTAGATAATGGTTTACCAAGTTTTACAGAAAAGTGTTATTTCGTTTGATAAATAATAAATATTAATAACGCTTTATCGTATCGTTCGCTATTCTCGTTCTCGTATCGCAAATGCGAATGGAAACGTATTCCTATAAAGTCATCGAACCTCCTTTGTAAACCATTTATGGCAACCATAATTTAAGGGCGCGTATAAAGTCAAATCACCAATCAACTTTTAGTTGATACGTGTAATATTCAAGACCAAATATAAAAAATAAAATATATGTAAAACTTGATGATATTTTCGATTATATTGTCAGATCAAAAACATAAAATATTGAAATTGACTCGATAGAAAAAATTCACGAAGTTACCTCTAAATTTCACACTTTTACGTTTTTTACTGGACATGGTAATACTTATTATGATTTTTTTTTCATAAACAATTATATTAAAACATTTGCAATATATTTGTCAGAGCATTTCGTGTAATTACTTTTAGTTTTGGTTTAATCACGATAAAACACTTTTGGCGCTTACTATATTTTTAATTACGCAAGAAATCATCTTCCATCGCACGTTCCGGGAGCTAAAAACATAATTCTATTTCATACATCAGACGCTATCGCTCCGTTGAGACGAGTAGACCACGCTAAAATTGCTGCGCCGTGTTTTATAATTACGCCGAATATTGATTTGTTGAAAATGGTAAACAACAAATGAAAAGACTTAAGAAACGAGAACTAAAGAAGATTCAAATTGAAAAGATAACTAAATGTCGAAGGTAATAATGTATATAATGTATAATATAATAGTATTGTTATAATATTAATAAATAATAATTATAATATAAAAAGATAAGTCTTGATTTACCTATTTGAGAAAGTTTAGTTTCTGTAAAATAATTTCCGCGGGCTGAGTATTGACGCGATAGCAGCAGCAACTATAGATAGGTAAATAAAATTCATAGTGGTACCTAATTCTTACAGTCGCGGTGCAATCAATCAAGTCAAGAAATATTTATATTATTATTATTACTATAGGCAGATCCTATGTTCGCTCCAGTAAATAATAATATCAATAATATGTAAACCGGTTGTGAATAGTACATATATATTATATTTACAATCTGTATTAGATAATCATACATAACATCTATACATAGGTATAACAAATTCGTACGAAAGTCAAAATTGTACTTACATTGAATAGGTATTTTTTTATAATATACATATGTATATGTATATATATAATATATTCATAATCTGTATTACATAGTAATATGTAGTACATATCTATACATAAATATAGTTTTTAGAATTTTTGTATGTGTGTCTGTATGTAGGTATGTCTGGGCTCTAATTTTGGTGCAGATATAGCTTGAGACCTGAGAAAGGTCATAGGATGAGTTTTATCCCGTAAATAAAAAAAACTGTCTGTGTTTGTCTGTTTGTTTGTACACGCTAATCTCCGGAACTACTGGACGGATTTGAATGAAAGTTATTTTGTTGTGTAGGTACTATTATATTATCCGGGAAATATAAAATAATAATTTATTTTGAAAACTGAAACACCTGATGCAGAACCGCAACAGACCACCTAAACTATAGATTCATTTGAGAAAGTTTATCCAGGCGAGTTTGGATATTATTATTTGTGTAAATTCTGTAAATTCGTTTCCGCGAGTTGAGTATTCATGCGACGATATTTATAGATACCTACATTCATAGTGGGTACCTACAATTTACAAAGACACTTTTTATACTTAGTTATGTAGGTACCTAATTCCTACGGTCGCCTTGCAAATGCAATCAATCAAATTGACCCTGTTTGAAAGTAATTTACTAATTTCACAGAACAATTTTAAATTTGGAAAATGTGGACCCTCACTCTCAACCTGTGTCTACTGACTATTGCCACGCAGAAAAAAATACTCCAGAAAGGTACCTGCTAAAGTTACCAGCTCTCGATAAAATAATACGTAAATTTCGAAGAACTTTGTAATATTTTATAAAGGATAATTTTTATTTTTATTTTTAGAATAATTGCTGAGTCGAAAAATGTCGTACAATCTAATAGTCCATTGAATAAAAAGTTCTAGAGTGCGTGAGTTAGTAACGTAAGATGTTTCTTCGGAAACATGTCAAGAGTCCCTAGGTAATAAACATACTAAAACCCCGGGCCACTAGGAGGAGCCCCGGAGTGGGGGGAGGGGGAAAATGGGTCTATTTTTTCATTTTTCGCTTAAATCTCAAAAACGGTACATGTTAGAGAAAAACTTTCAAGGAAAAGTTGAAAGGCCATAAAATTATCTACAAGTTGTACCTGAATCATTTTTTCCTATATCCTACCGTTTCTGAGTTATACGCAGTAAAACATGATTTTGGCTCAAACAATTTCCACATCAATCGATCAAAAAATATTTCTTTCTTCCAAAAAACTCAAAAGTGCTACTTGTGACCGGTACTGATAGATTGCTCTTAATTAGGTCTATAATTGGTAAAATAAACACATTCCTCCATGGAAGCCTTTAGGAGGAATCGATTGTCAAAATATTATATTATGGTAGTTTGAGTTACTGAACTTGATCTTTTTATTTTTTTCTTCCAAAAAACTCATAAGTGCTACTTGTGACCGGTACAGATAGATTGCTCATAATTGGGTCTATCATTGATAAAAATACCAGATTCCACCATGGAGGCCTTTAGGAGGTATTGAATTTTATTAGGGTAGTTACGATACATGAACTTTTTAACTTAACTACCCTAATAAAATTCAATTCCCCGTAAACGCCTCCATGGTGGAATCTGGTATTTTTATCAATGATAGACCTAATTATGAGCAATCTATCTGTACCGGTCACAAGTTGCACTTTTGAGCTTTTTGGAAGAAAAAAAATAAAAAGTTCATGTATCGTAACTACCCTGATAAAATTCAATTCCCCGTAAACGCCTCCGTGGTGGAATCTGGTATTTTTAGCAATGATAGACCTAATTATGAGCAATCTATCTGTACCGGTCACAAGTTGCACTTTTGAGTTTTTGGAAGAAAAAAATAAAAAGATCAAGTTCAGTAACTCAAACTGCCCTAATATAATATTTTGACAATCGATTCCTCCTAAAGGCTTCCATGGAGGAATGTGTTTATTTTACCAATTATAGACCTAATTAAGAGCAATCTATCAGTACTGGTCACAAGTTGCACATTTGAGTTTTTTGGAAGAAAGAAATATTTTTTGATCGATTGATGTTGAAATTGTTTGAGCCAAAATCATGTTTTACTGCGTATAACTCAGAAACGGTAGGATATAGGAAAAAATGATTCAGGTACAACTTGTAGATAATTTTATGGCCTTTCAATTTTTGCTTGAAAGTTTTTCTCTAACATGTACCTTTTTTGAGATTTAAGCGAAAAATGAAAAAAATGGACCCATTTCCCCCCTCCCCCCACTCCGGGGCTCCTCCTAGTGGCCCGGGGTTTTAGTATGTTTATTACCTAGGGACTCTTGACATGTTTCCGAAGAAACATCTTACGTTACTAACTCACGCACTCTAGACCCCCCTTGGAGGGACTCATTCAATGGACTATAACCAAATTAATCAAAATAAAGTTCTGGAGGAATGTGTGTCGTCGACTGCGTATGTTTATTTAAAAATAGTATCTATACTCGCTATTTCGACAGACTTTTTTTACGGATTCGTGCTCTATACTGTTTCCCTAATATTGTTTTTTTTTATATATTACATACAGACAGTTTTTACTTTTTTTATTGTTTTATAATATGTATAGATTATCATTAATAATTATAAACAAATAATAATAAAAAGACATATTACATAATTTGTGATGATTTCAACTTCACTGTTTTATACAATTATTTTAGACAACATACCTACTAACTACCGAAAATACGCGTTGAACGAGCGAAGAATATTGTGTATAATTTAGCGTGCGATGAACTTTACGTACGTTGGATGAGCCGGGTGTATGAGGGTATTGTGAGGGCGCGCGGCATGGCGCGTAATGTGCGGGGCTTAATCGTAGAATTATCTGGCTTTATACGCCCTCTTAAGTGCAGGCCTCTATATTTATTGTATAAACAAACTTCGATTTGTATAATCCATACTAATATTATAAATGCGAAAGTAACTCTGTCTGTCTTTCTGTTACTCAATCACGCCTAAACTACTGAACCAATTTGCATGAAATTTGGTATGGAGATATTTTGATACCCGAGAAAGGACATAGGCTACCTTTTATTGCGAAATATGTACCACGGGCGAAGCTGGGGCGGACCTCTAGTTCCATATAAAAGTAATTTTGTTTACATAAATTTGCAGTAAGGTTTCTTTAAGGAAAAAGTTAAATAACTTCCTTTGGACATTGATAATATTATACGTGAATTTCATATTTCTAGCTTCACAGTTTAACTACAGTGTAAACTCTATATAACGACACTCCATTTAACGTCAAACTCCGTATAACGTCAAGATTTCTCGACTTTGGTTGGTTTATATTGTTGTCTACACAATAATGCACTCCATATAGCATCACGCTCACTCTAATTAACGACCACAATAAGACATTACAACTAGGAACTAGGACTAGGAAGTACTGACTAAGTTGCCGAAATCAATGAAAATGTAGTTGTTTACATTCTTTTTTACTGACATACCGAAGATTCTCAGAAATGCAGACGTAGAAAAATAAAGAAAAAATTCTGCATGCCGAAGAAGATGGACGATCTGCCAAAAAATTGAAGAAACCTCAATAATATGAAGACCTTGATCAAGCGATGATAACATGGTTTCATAGGCAATGTCAAAATAATATTCCTGTCTCTGGACCAATCATGTAATTTTCCCTTTCTCTCCATTTAACGACCACTCTCTATAACGTCGAAAAATGCACGGTCCCTTAAGTGACGTTATATAGAGTTTACACTGTATATATTTTTTTTTTGGAGATGGAAAAAAAAAATATATATATGTATATATCATACATATGTATTTTTAAATTATATTCATTATGTATATATTTATAATATAAGTAGTTATTTGGTTTAAATCTATTATAATTCAATTTTCATTACTGCAGCACCTATTGTTTTTCCCCTTTTTTAACTCAAAATCCTACCCATAGGTTGCCTGGTAGAAATCGCTCAGTAGCGATAAAGCCGCCTTTTTGGCTTTATATTATATTGTCTTTTTCTTTTTGTTATATTGTCTGTTTTTATTTGGTGCTAAATAAAGTGTATTTATTATTATTATTAAAAAAAGTTTCTACAAATCACACGTCATGCATAACACATTTTGACAGACTTTAATTTCAAAAAAGGTTCGTATATTGTAACCTGTATATTTATGAATATCTACATATATAATTATTTATTATAAATTGGCTCAAGTTACCGCGGTTTTCACAGCTTAATGATTTTAATCACAACGAGTAATTTAGACGGGCAGCGGTCACCACAATATTGTGACTACCTTACATTTATATTTTAATTTAATAAATTAATTTTACTCGTGTAATATATATTAAAGGTTCCGTATATAAATATAAAATATTGATACGTTGATTCATTAAGGAAGTGCAATCGCAGACTGTTAACTAAGAATAAAAATATTAGAATCAGCCCGCTATGACCTGCCAAACTGAAACTGTTTTTGTAAGTCTCCACCGTAAATGTTACCCAAAACCCCTTGTTACTAGTTACTACATTCATATTTCATACGAAAACCACTACATATTACATAATTATATATTGATTTGATTTGATGTATCATATAGGCTGAAAAATTAGTAGAATGGACGTTTTCCAGCTATATAGGGAAGCGCTTTACTATAATCTCGCCTACTGGTAAGCGAAGATGTGGCCTAGATGGATCACGCTTCTTAAGAAGATATCCGAGGTTAAGAACTATATAAAAAAATTAAATAAATGTTTCAATTGCGTTGCTGCTATGAACAGTATAAGTTACATAAAGTCCTTGGATGATTTTGTTAATAAAAATAATCAAGCTTAAATAATGTGAACATGTTACATGGCCGCAAAAGGTCAACGTAATATAATACCAATAAATATTCAGAAAGGACACTAGTTTTTTTTTTTAATTTTATTGGTATTTGTTTAAAATAATACCCGTATTTTAGTCTTAACTCTGGGTCAAGGGTGTGTTGAAGATTTTGTGTTGATAAAAATATTATTTTGTTTTATTTTATGGTGTATGAGATTGCGAATAATGAATAAGGATGTCTTCCTTGGTACAAAGGCTAAAGGTTTGGCTTACAACTGATTCGTTCTGGGTTCCGTTCCCAAAATTATTTTCTACATTAATGCAATCTACATGTTAATCAAGTCGAATAATTCGATGATATTTATTGAATATATCTACAATTCAAATATAAGGATGCAAAATTAGATTTCAAAATATGTATGTTCAAAGTTAAAAACCCAGTGGAACAAAATAGTAATATCTTAAACAAATCCTTATCAGTAAATATGACTTAATTTCAATCGGTATTCAGTAGCTTAAATGCTATAATGATACATTTTCCTTTACAATGTTATTATATCATAACGTATTATCAAATATTTAACAACTTTTTTACTGTAAATGAGTAATATATGAGTCATTTGTATAGACGTTGACTCAACGAGACTGTTTGGTTTTGTTTTATCTCTAGAGAAGAATTTTTAGAGTTCTGTAGAAATAGATCGATCTGACTAACTTCGTACCGCGTTATGATTGTTTTGGATTATTGTTTTTCGAAATATTGTTCAGTAGTTGTAATTTGTACTTTTATTCGAATTTGAACGGTAACAAAATAAACTAATGAAATATACAATTAATAGGGTATTTATTGGTATATATTTTTGGTAGGGAAAATTTACAATATCTTTATGTACCACGCGAGTGGAACCGTGGGCTGCAGTTAGTAGGAATACCAAAGCATATACACACCCTACATTTAAATAAATTTACAGAAGGTATATCGAGGAAGGGTTAGTATCTTAAAATATATTAGTTACAATAAAACATTGACATCTCAAAATTTATGACGAGGAAAATCTTTTCTCGTTATAATGACTAAGTACCGAGAATTACAAAATTGCAACATGTACTTATGATACGGGCTTGATAATAATTTAGCGGAAAAATATTATTATAAATATTGATTTATTATCTATGTTTACGTTGAGATTCTTATAAAATACTCGTAATGTTTAACAAAACGAAATTTTTAATCTTATTTCTTGAAATTTTATTTCAGTTGACTCAAATTTTCCAAATATTGGCCGTTAATTACGGTTTTTAAACATACACATACATTTAATATTGTTTTATACATTCAAATGATAATAAAAAAAATGTAGAACCAAGTTTTTCTATGGATAATTAAATATAATAGAATAAACTCAAATCTTTCTAAATATCCTGTTACAAATCCGTATTTGAATTGTAGAGGTACATTGTGTTGTATTGTATTTGTAATCTGTAATCTATATATTTTTAAAGCTTTTTTTCTAGAATTATAAATAAAAAGACATAATAAAGCAATAAACAGTAACCAGGATAGTACATAGCTAGTTTTTAGTGGTTACAAAAATAATTAAACGTACCACATGTTACACTTTTTCTCAAATAAAAGAATGTCTAAAACCACAGGAACTATCGAGTTTCATTCTACACTGATAGCTTAATTTCATCATAGATATTGATCGAAAATAGTTTTTATCTCTTTGAAATAAGGTTTAAAATGTTTTACACGACCGTTAGTTGGTTTAAACTTTATCTGTTACAAAGTTTGACATTAAAAAATACAGTGTAGGGTTACATTTGGGGTTGCGTTATCTTGGATGATGGGTTTACGATATTTTTTTCGTAAAATACTATAAAGACGGTAAAAAATATATTACACATTGTTTTCATTTTGTACGTACCCAATGTTGCATCTTAGTTTAGGGGAATTAATGCTATCATGTTTAATGAAAAAAGTTTAAAAATCAAATTCCTTCTTAAAATAACATACTCTAGCAAGTCGCTTTCCAGAGCGCAAATCTATTACAATTTATGTTAATATTTATTTTTTTACTGCGTTTTTGGATATAAAAACATTCATTTTAACTTTTGATGCATTTAACCGCATCATATTAATCTATACAATTGTAAATTGTAAAGGGTTATTGTTCGAGGACCGATGTTATCTCGCAAGATATCGAGCCAAATAATTTGGCCTTGGCCATAAGATACCACATGCTTGGCTTTGAGACTGTTTTCCAACGACTGTATGCTATTAAAAGCTATATCAGTGAACCTTACATTATGTATTGCATTTTGTATTGACCGTTTTTATCTACTAGCCACTTTCCCTGAATTCGCCAGGGTTAATCCGAACCCGAAAAAAAAAAGTTAATTAAATTAAATCGAGTAGTTTATGAATTCAATTAAATCATATCAAACACACATAAAGTCTTATCTCTTCTATTGATTATGGGATTGTAATTACATTTTTTTTTCATTTCCACTTTTTCAAAGGCATCATACTCGAAGTACCTAAATGTTCATCTCAATTTAATTATAATTCACCAATTTCGATCGTTTTCCTATATTTTAATTGGTAAAAATAAGGAAGTATCATAGGATTTTCCTTTATTCAAATGTCTCTACTCTCTATGTATTCGATATAGTTTCTTCAAGTGGTTGAAATCCTTACCGGCGTTGAAAGATAATAGTCCCCATATGCTACTGTGTGGTGTTCAAATGTGTTCTTCAGATATATAGAGATAACTTTATTATACAAAGGTTACTAATGTTAGTTGTATTAACTGTTTTTCTAGGAGTTAGGAATACAAACGTACGCAAAATATGTATAAACTAAACTTTTCTCGGATTCGAAAAACTTTTAATCTTATCTTAATCTTAATCTTAATCTTAATATCTTAATCTTAATACTATTATAAAGGCGAAAGTTTGTAAGGATGTATGGATGACGGATGTATGGATGTATGGATGTATGGATGTTTGTTACTCTTTCACGTAAAAACTACTGAACCGATTACAATGAAATTTAGCACACATATAGAGGGTAACTTGGATTAACACATAGGATAGGTTTTATCCCGGAAATCCCACGGGAACGGGAACTATGCGGGTTTTCCTTTGAAAACGCGGGCGAAGCCGCGGGCGGAAATCTAGTCGATTATAATAAACCAAACTAAAGATGAAAACGAATAAATATGTCAAGCAATTAAAAAAAATATTATTTAAATATATTAACGACTTATACACTTTTCGCCTAACCTTTCGTAATATTAACTAGGTAAGATGCATCTAAAGGGCCCTCTCGACGGCATTTAAAAATAGTTAACTAGAACAAAATTTACATATGCTAATAGCGATAGTGATAGAATTATGAGCATAATTAATCTTGTTGGGTTTTTTCTTTAAGTTCTCACGGCTCGTTAAAATAATATCCAGTTTGACTTATTTACAAGGATAGAGAAGATGTCTGAATCATTAGCGTTATTAATTGTAAGCTAAAAAGGATTGAGATATGAACTAGTTTGGTTTTGGCTAGTGAGGTCTTGTTAGTTTTTGTGATTAATTTGATGGCTTATTTACTCTGTTATCGTATTCTTTTATGAGTTAATTTCGGGATAGCACTGCTTAAACAATGTGGCATTTAGTACAAGCTATTTGATGCTACAAAAAACATTGTAGAACTTCTACAAATTATTATTTTTAATTAACGTTTACATTTATTTATAAATAAATATGCAGCTGAAAATTTAAGATTTATTATTCTGTCCTTGACGATGCTCGTTCTAATAGCGCTTGTTTTTAGAGAGAGAATTTAAAGTTATAGAGCCACAGTTTCCTTTTATATAAAATTGGTTTTATTCTTGAAATAAATTGTATAATTTCTGGTATCTGTAAATAGATAAGTGAAACTAGATAAAAACTTAATTAAGAAAAAATATGCTGCGCCTTTTTATCGATTTGATTTATGTATAAAACTGCACCTACGCAATAAATTTTATCTGACTCGATCAAGTAAAAAATGCACTAGAAATGATATGATATTATCAGGATAAATATGTTTATTTATTGCGATTAAATGAATGAAAATAGCTCAATTACATCAGCTATTTGGGCTTATCTCTTAAATTAAGATATTGCTTCCAGATATAATAATTCATAAAATTAGTAAAAATAATTAAAATGAATAACATAAGATACAAATTGGGCATTGTTATCATTTTGTTACGACCTTCAACACAGGAAATGACTTTCCAGAAATATTATGTAAAAGTCACCAAAAAACACATTTTTTGTCATGCAATTACGAGTAAATCTTACCCTTTTAGCTTATCTACCTTCAAGTCATCCAAACTTACAAACTCACGTCAGTAAAACCCAAAAAACAAGCTTAAAAAGTCATGGTATTGTCCCCAAAAACTTCAGTGCGCGACTGTACCCCGTATACTACGGTTACAATTGTATAAAATTATATTGTCTGCGATTGTACCTCAAAAACAATTGATGCAGATTAATAAAACGGCCAATATGATTCAACAAGTTCAGACGTTTTATCAAATTCACTTGCAACTGCCAGTGCCTTCGCGCGCGCCTAATGGAGCGAGCGTATATCGATAGAATTTTATTCCGTACAATAATTGCGAATTCATTGATGGGATTCGTTTAAAAGTGTGGGATTGAAAGAAAAATCATCGATGGGATTCGTTTAAAAGTGTGGGATTGAAAGAAAAATCATTGATGGGATTCGTTTAAAAGTGTGGGATTGAAAGAACAATTATTGATGGGATTCGTTTAAAAGTGTGGGATTTAAAGTACGGTCATTGATGGGATTCGGATTAATGTGATTTGCGGTTAGTGTTTTATGTGTTGTGTGTCTAATGAGATGACGGCGTTACGCGATTCTATTGGAGTATTCAATGTTTGTACTGATGGGAAATTGTAAGTTATGTCTTTTTATGCGTTATACTCTTTAGGACATAGAAAAAAAGTCCGCCGTAATACAGAAAATTTCTCGACTCTACTTTATTGGGTATTACTTCAATTGCACGATGTTTACGAAATATTAAATAAGATATAGGTACAATCAAAAGCATTCAAACTATATAAAATGTAATCTTCTTATCTTCTTATATATAAAAATGAATCGCAAAATGTGTTGGTAAGCGCATAACTCGAGAACGGCTGAACCGATTTCGATAATTCTTTTTTTATTATATTCCTTGAAGTACGAGAATGGTTTTTATGTAGAGAAAACGTAAACATGTACCACGGGCGAAGCCGGGGCGGACCGCTAGTAATATATAAAAATGAATCGCAAAATGTGTTGGTAAGCGCATAACTCGAGAACGGCTGAACCGATTTCGATAATTCTTTTTTTATTATATTCCTTGAAGTACGAGGATGGTTTTTATGTAGAGAAAACGTAAATATGTACCACGGGCGAAGCCGGGGCGGACCGCTAGTATATTATAATATTATCAACCTATAATTTCTTTATAAATTGAAGTCCCGTGTCCCCGTAGTGGGGTAGGGGGCAGATGCATTATTCATACATCTGTTTCACTGATCGATTTTTCTTTAGGGACAAGTAGGTGATCAGCCTTCTGTGTCCTGCCAAACCGAGACAATTTTTTTTTTCGTCTCCACCGGGAATCGAACCCAGGACCCCTCGGTTCTACGCTCACGCGTCAACCACTGTACCGAGGAGGTGGTCAACGTTATAATTTCTTTATAATACATGTTAAATGTACGAATAATATAATATTGTAATAAGCAATGCAAAATATTTTTCTTAGCTTTACATGTTTTGGTCGTGTTTTATTATGGCAATAATTTATTTTTACCTTCATGACATCACTCTATAAGCACCGTGAATGATTTAATAATATATGCAAATGCAAATACCTCATTCTGTATGTTGGTATCATCTTATGGCCAAATCACTGAGCTAGATAAAATAATATTTTGACAAATAGGTAGATATATACTTAAGTAGGTAACTAATTATTGTAATTCTGGGATTGTAGAGTTTGGTTTTAATAGAGAAATAAAAAAATGTAGGCAAAACAGCGGTAAATAACTAGTTATATATTTTAAATCATTTTTCATAAGAAGCGCAATATACCTAATGACTCACCTGAACATACGTAACCTACTTAGAAAATGTTGAATATTTATGATTTATCTTTCAATAAATATATATTGTGTATATAAT
The DNA here is from genome assembly GCF_061535395.1 of Colias eurytheme. Classification (NCBI taxonomy): domain Eukaryota; kingdom Metazoa; phylum Arthropoda; class Insecta; order Lepidoptera; family Pieridae; genus Colias; species Colias eurytheme. The sequence continues at coordinate 5,688,424 of NC_143005.1, read as the reverse complement.
AATGATTGATATTGACATTGACTTACTTATCTGTGTGATAACTGATAAGCCTTTAATATGGTCGTGTGAACGCGCCAATGTATCGAAAATTTGATATTTCAAATATTTAATTTTCAATTTAAATAGGTACTATGTTCAAGTTGGCATTATATCGATTTTACTTTTTCGGTCAGAAGACGTATCTTAAATACATATAATTAAGTTTGTCTTCAATATTTGAATAGGTTTATATTTATTGAGTATTCGTTATCCGCCCCCGCTTTGTCCGGTTCGTGATAATTAACACATACTACCTTACAAACAAACTTTTTATGATTTGTACATGACTGATTGTTTATATACAATACAGATGATATTTTATATACCTTAAGTATTTTAGTACTATCTGTCTGGTAACTCGTAGTGTACTAAAATGTCCATAGAATGATACATATATCTATCCTTCTAATTGTCAATCTATCGCCCAATCAATCTCTACTTCGATAACAATCATATCTTTCATTGCGATAAAATATTAAATAATAAATAGAGATAAAAGTCTGTCCTTTTCTTGAACTGGGTAAAAAGTTCCTTCTCAAAAGACGACAGGACTCGAAAGTCTATAGAAGGGACCTTGCCTTTTCATCGATCTTCTTAAAATGACATGTACTTTTATTAATGATCAAATGGCGTGGTATAATCTATATAAATTTAAATCAGATGCTGTTGGTGAGTGAATCAATTGAAAATGACTGGACAGGGCATCATTAAGCATTTGTGGCCCGTATGTGGTTTGAAGGAACAATTGACAAGGAAGGTCGTAAAATTGTAATTCAGACACTTTAAAAAGTTTTTTATATGTCATATAGGTAGATCAAATAAAATATTGTAGAATACCTACTAGTTTGCTTTGTAGTTTTAAAGAACGACATGGACAGTCAAACAGACTTTTTCATACTACCTATGTTGTGACTAGTTCGTTCCTGCGGTTTCACTCACGTTTTACCCGGATAAATGTAGACAATGTATTTATCCAGACCATATAATCTATCTCTCTACCAAATTTCATACAGATCCGATAAGTAGTTCTTGCATGACATGAACAAACATCGATACATTCTTACGTACTTTCGCGATTATAATATTTAGGTAGTAGGATTGTTTTATCATTTCCTTAAGACTTTTTTAACAGACGTAATGAACAAACTATATTACAAGTACGTACGTGTACTATCATTTACACAGTCGGTTAAGTCGTGCGTAGACGCTAATGTTACAATAGGTCATTGTTTCCCGTATTGTTACTGTCGCCACCATTAACATACGCATTGTCTGACTTTCACTACGTTATGCTTTTTGATTTTTATATACCTACATCCTTCGTAATGAATATCAATGGTTGGCTGCGTTAGGGCAATGCTGGTTATAAAGATAGAATATAGGGGACCTACTAGTAGGGTTGCCAACTTTTTTTACAAGAAATAAAGTATATTCAGGTCTATGAAGATTATTAAACAGTATTTTAGCAAAACAAACAGTATTTATTGTAGTGTGCACCCTCTGACTAAATAAAAAAAAATTGTGAGCGTCTAAATGTAACACATAGATGTGTCTGCACTTTGATGCTGAAAACAGTATTTTGTATACTTTTTTTTTGTTAAACAGTAAAAAGTATAATTTAGTGATAAACAGTAGAATACTGTTTAAAACAGTATAGTTGGCAACCCTGCCTACTAGGAAAGTGCATGCATTTTAGACCACATCTTAGCTTTCCATCAGGCGAGATTGTGTTTACGCGCTTCCCTATCTACAGAAAAAAAAGTTGAGGTGTCTAGCTTTTCGTAAATGATTTACCAGCTGACGAAAGTAATATTCAGGCAATTGATTTTTGATCGATTAATAAGATTTCTTTTCAACGTCTGGTTGCTTTGTAGCGTACCTTAGCGGTGCAATTTTTGGGAAACAGAAAATTAAGGCCATGTAAACTGATTTTTGACCATTTCGTAAACTCTGTTTGATTACAGATAGATATTTCATACTTAGATATGATTGCATAACATACATTAAATCCACAAAAAATAAATCTTCTATTTTGAAGTCGGATAAAATCCTGTAATCAGGCAAATGTCATGCTAAATTGTGAGATAATAGTAGTCACAAGATCAATCTTATCAAAATTTGTGATCGGATTTCTTGATAGCGACTTCCTTTGTTGTACGCTATTATTTTAAAAATCTTATCGTTACGTAATACAGTAGTTTATTGTAATCTGATTGCAATTTCACGGTAGGTATACAGAATAAGCGTACATATCGAATATTGCTATAAACTTTAGCGCAACTAAATTAAACTCATTACGAATATAAATTCCATCCAATCCAACACAGAAATATGAAAGATTTTGCATGCATAATATTCAAGATAGTGTAACTATACGTGTTAGATATCGTTGTATCCCACTTCCATCTTACAATCCTACACATTGAATCCCACTTTATAACAAGATTTATTACTCAAAAATCTAACAATTTTTACTCAATTTTTACTAAACACTTTTATTAGCATTCATATTCTAGGTGTTAGATATCGTTGTATCCCATATATCTTACAATCCCACATTCTGAATCCCACTCGCTAGCAGCAATTTTACTAATTTTTGTGGACATTCACATATCATCGAAAGTATTGAACATACCCAAAACGTGGTTTATGTTTTTGAATTATTTTTTATCAAACGTCTGAACCTACCTCAATATAATTGCAAGTTATGCCATAGGGTAAAAGTGGGATAGATGCCGCACTAGGATAGATGCCCCATTTTCAAAAAACCTCACTTCCCAGAGTCCTGACTACGAATTAATGATTTAAATAGGAGCTCCTATCACCCCGCACCTCGTGTACGCATGAGCTGTTGTTTGGTGAAGACGTGTTTCGCTAGTGCGTGTTATAATATCGGCGGCGAACTTCATGAACACGTTAAAATTTAAAAAGGTTGATATTTGCCTTTGCATAACTTTATAAGTATTAATAAATTTCACTATATTTCTGATTATGTCTATACACTGGTTTATTAAGTACAAATCTAAGTGAAAATAGTGGCTCTTTTGTTTTTATTTAATAAAAAAAATACTGGGGCAGCTATCCTTATCAAAAAGGATAGTTGCCCCTTTTTTTTCGAGGGATAGATGCCCTTAGGGGCCTCTAAGGGCATCTATCCCTCAATACATATGTACATATTAGTATCGATAATCACAGGTACTGTTTATATTTTTACCTGATTGCGTCAGAGGTTTTCTCTATGTTAACCGATTTTACTCGTTTAATTTGCTTTTTTTGTTATTTTTACTTACTTATTAATGATCTGCCCTTATACTGATTGTAGGAGAACCACGCCACGAAAATACAAAAGAAAAGAAGGAGTGCGAGCGCAAGTATATTCTTGGACAACAGAACAACTATGTGAACTTGACATTTGCTGGTTTATCATATAAATTTTATTAGACTTCGAGTTTATAGAGTATGTAAGGCATCTATCCCACTCTGCAGGCATCTATCCTCCTTAGTATTTTCATGGTGGGGCAACTATCCAACTAGGTAGGCATCTATCCTCAAAAAGGGTGTTCTACAAAAATATTTATTACACATTATCTATAAATGATAAGATTAAAAATATATATAGTAATTCAAAACAGATAATTAACCTAGCTACATTCATACAAAGTGTTCGTATAAGATTCATGTTTTTAAAATTATGAGGCTATTTCAAAAAGTGGGGCATCTATCCCACTTTTACCCTATATAACCTATTGAAAACTCGTTTTAGCATTGATTTGTTGAAGTTATAAGGCGATGCCAAAACAGGTTGGTTTTTTATTGATAAGGACATGAGCTTATAATTTAGATATTATGGAAGAATTAGGTTTATACATTTAAATATTTTAATTTTGATTAGGAATTCTTATTACTTGGTAAATTCAGTTTTATTGCACAAAATATTATAAAGCCTATAGAATAAAAGACTTTACGACTTGTTAGTTGTTGTTGCGAATTAGTAATTCAAAAGATTTATGTTAGTTATTTATTTTATAACCCATTGAGCCCCGAACGGCCCGATCGGGCCACGACACAATAGATTTTCTATTGTGTCTGTGATTCCGGGGTCTGAGTTAATAACACAGTTTTGGTAGAAATAAAAATCACAGACATATACGACATGAAAAAACGATCGAATTTTGGTGTCTTACTGCGTACGTGAATCCATATTTGTATTTTTATTCTTCATTCTATACTATCCATCTATATCTATGAGAAAATAGCATCAATTCATCGACAACTATTGCATATCTACGTCTGATTCATACAATCCGTGTCAGACAGAAAGGGCGTCAGTCGATTGTTTATCGTCTCTCAAATTGAATCAAATTGTACGAATATCCGGTTATCGTACGAGGGATATCATTTTAGTTGCTGATCAGTTGGAGATGGATGTTGTAGAAAAACTTGGTATAGAACAATTTTATGAAAATAAGGAGAGAAAATCGTATCGACAAGTAAAAAAACTAAAAAAAAAAAAATTAAATATTCAATGACGAATATCTCCTTTATGAGCAGACAACAACTTTTGATGAATTGTCTATTTCTAACTCTAGTTTTTTTTGACTAACTTGCGGAGCTCTATCTACTCTTTGATCAAAAATAATTTATTTTTGCTCGGTTATAGTGCAGTAGCAAACGTTTTAAGTGCTATTTTTTTGTAATATTTTAAGTAATTTGCAAGGCCTAGAACTATTTAAATATGGAGTAACAATACCGTTATATGCAGATTTCTAATCGTTTCTCTTTATTTTATTGTAAGCCTTGATTTCAATGTCATTCGATAATGTTGAACTTCACGGTATCAATTTGTCTTTTTGTAGCTCTATCAGTCATTCGTCATTCTACAAAATGAAATACGTTATGACTAAAATACTTACGTTTTTATATGTGCATGTTTGATTAATGACTTTTTCAACTTATATTTAAGTAACGAGACGTAGGTACTTAATTTTTTGTACGACTTTCGTACGAGAAAACGATCCGTTTTCCAAACATCATTGTATTAATCTTTATTCTTATTTTAGAAATATTTATACTTTATAGTTTATTATTAGTTGATAATTGTGTCTAAAGCATTACCTATATTTTACTACCTTGACCATCATATCAGCATAATAATTATAACATCGCATGAAGAAGAATATTTAATAGCTAGTCAATATAATTAAAGACAAGCGGAAGAATAGCTCAGCATAACTCTTACATCTAAGAGCAACTATCGAATAACTAAAGTATCATCTTAATCACTATAAACATAACTAATAAGTTTCCTAAAAGCATAAAAAATTATATCTAAAAGCTAACTATCGAATTCGTAGCGCAATATTCTTGGTTTAAGTTTCGTAAAAGTATATTTAAGCATTTTTTGATTGGGTGTTAGTTCCCTGTATTCAATTAATTAATTTCTTTGTTCGCAGGCCTCTTCAAAGGCTCAACCACCACTCTCGACGGTATCGGTCTGCGGCCGATGCCGGCGGAGCGGCCTAAGACGTTGCGCAAACTGAAGTCGTTGTACGATGCGTCGCCGACAGAGCCCCCCAGTGTGAATACTAATAACATAGGCAGCAATGGACAGGTAATAACTTTTAAGTCTCTTGGTCGAGTGTAAGATTGATTTGTGGTCGGGAGCGGTTAGAAATTTTTGTTATATTTAGTAAATAATAATAATTAGAGAAAGGTGCTCGATGACTTTTAGTATTGCTCTTTTCTGTAATTCATCAATAAGCTCTACCATAGTGAGGAGAATTTACATTGTGATTGTAAATTCGTAGTTAAAAGTATCTCTTGAATCCCCCAGATCTTGTTGTTTCAATAGTAATACTTTTCCTAGTCCAACCAATTAATCAATCACAAAACAGTATGCTTATCGATACATTAGAAGGCGTTGTCTGGCAGATATCATTTCTAGCGACAAGGCTTCTAAATGTCCTTTCTTCCCTAGGTGGATAGAAACCTCAATGGCACAGAAGACGAGGTCAGAAGAAGGAGTAACACCACCAGCTCGACGCACAGCGGAGACAAGTCCCTGTCAATCCTTAGCCCATTTGATGAGCAGGTAATTAGTACTAGTTATGATTGACAACACATCTACATAAGAATAATAAATACTTTGTGAAATCCCAAACCTGAAAGTCCAATAGTTTCTCAGAAAAATGTATCACCACAAAAATGCATTGTAGAGGCTCGGATTCTCTGTGACGTAGAGCTCTGACTGTAAAGTTATATTCATTTTGAAATTAACTAACGGAATTTAAAAGTAATTAATTAATTTTATACCATGTTCCATATAATGCCGTTATTAATACACACCTATATGCTATAATTACAATTAGTTAAATCCCTATCTCAAAATCACATGAGGCATAAAAATTCGCAATATGTAGGTATACAACACTAAACCCCATTTTTGCATTACGATGTTAAAATTATGACTTCTAGCGTTACCTAGGCATTGTGTTGAATACAAATTTAGTCATTCGTGTTCATGTGCCCATGAAGTGATGACAAAGGCAGGAAGTGGTAGAATTAGTGCCTAACCGTCAGAACACCTGCGGTTTCTTTAAGGATATGTTCTTGAATATAGTATGTACATATATTGGTTAGACGTATAATTGTATGGCCTTGGATAGATATGGTTGAGAAGGCAGGTTATCGACAGAGACTTTTTAATGTGAATTTCTGATGGTATTTTAGCATCATTCTAATAGACAAAGGTTAAGTTTAAATTTTTAATTATTGAGATCAAGAAAGTGTAAATACATAAATGTATATCGGGTATAAATATTAAGATTTGTAACGCACTTATTTCAGTCTGCAAAGACATGGACATAAAAAAATTAAAGAAAAACATGCAAACATTCGGATTCGTAGTTAAGATAGGTGAAATATTAATTGTGCTATAGTACAGCTAAATGTAGTCCTACTTTAAAAATAATATTGCAGTTTTTATTAAAATATAAAAATCTCGATGTGGAAAAATAAACCTGCTACGGAATATTTCACAGCTGCCGATAATAATCAGTCATCATGACATCAACGATAATTTAAATGTACTGAAATTTATTTAAATCGACATGAAAATTATGTCGAATTTGCATTATACATACATACATGATTGTGGCTTAAACGCGTGAATTCAAGGATACGTGATGAGGCTACCCTGACACGAATTTTGCGAATTTATCACGAAAATATAGAAAATACTAAAATACTGTAGTTTTATTATGTCTTTATTTGTTTTAATAATTGTCATTTGGTCGCAAAATGTGAAAGATGATTAGAAATTGTAAACTTAGTTTATAAATTGTACTCGTACTTGAATTATTTTGCGAAGTTGTTCTTGTTAATAAAGAAGGTCCTATTTAATTTTAATTAAATAGATCAGAACTAAAACAAAACTTAGAATTTATAGAGTAAGAACTGTATAAAAAAGAGTAGAAACTGTATTTCTGCTGAATCAAAATGTTGCCAAAATAGTTCCTAATTCTTCAAATTTTAACTTTTATTAACATTCAATTAAAGAGATATTTTATGTTTATTTTTTAAGACTTTAAAATTAAACGATAAATACCATTTTTGCAATTCCATTTATCGATTTAAACAGTTATCCGCTCATACGTCGAAGTGACACCTTTATGCAAGCGGACAGGTGTTTTGTAAACTGTCAGTCACAGGTGCACGAGACACCTTGCAGACTGCAGTTGTATACGATATTACTGTGTGAAATTAATTGGTTATAAACATTTCAATTGTAACAATAATTGTTTAATTTTCCAAGACGAAGAGCGAATTTTTATGCAGTGTTTGTCACTTTTTTGAAACTGCATGATTAATGTTGATCAATTTATGGTGTATGTAATTTTAGGAATAGTTTAATATGATTAATTGATTAATAATTCGAGAGTAAAGCGCGTCACACACGGTGAAGATACTATAATATTTTATCTTAAGATACTGTTATATTTTATATTACAGTATCTTAACGCTTCCGGTATCAGCGTTCGGACCATCATTTTTCTTTTTGTCATTGCGTACTAAGACTCCTGTAGAACCGCCATCCTGTTACAAATTACCCACAAAATTTCGCGTCATTTGTAACAGGATGGCGGTTCTACAGGGGTCTTAGTACGCAATGACAAAAAGAAAAATGATGGTCCGAACGCTGATACCGGATGCGTTAAGATACTGTAATATAAAATATAACAGTATCTTAAGATAAAATATTATAGTATCTTCACCGTGTGTGACGCGCTTAAAGCTTATAGTATAAAACTAAACATACCTACTTGTAGATGTATTGACTATTTTAGATCAATGCATTCCTATTGTACACATACAAATATTAATTCTCTATTAGGATTCGAATTCACATCCTCTGTGTATTATAAAACGACATGACACCACTTCCTAAGAAGAATATCAAAACAAAAGACATTGCGGTTAACTTAGGTACGTTATTTGGGACAAACGGGCCATTTAACACGTCACCAGGTCAAAAGGAACATTCGTAATCTAATCGACAATAATTAGTCACGCGTTTTGTTCTATATTATATAATTATCTATTGTAAGAAAATTGGCCCCCTTGGTTCTGCTGTATATGTGACCACAGTTCGATGTGTGTGGGTAGGATAAGCACGTGCTGTGAAAAAATAAGTTTCAAACAATATTGTACTTTACTAATAAACAACAAATTGAAATAAGTTAAAGTGTAACAATTTTAAATAACCCCTAATGCTTTTAGTGTCGTGAAAAGGCAAGGAGTATTAGAATTCTTAATTTATTTTAATGGTGAGCAAATTCTTAAAAAACAATTTGATGATACCTGGTTACTTTGACTCGATTATCGTACAATATAAAATAATTGATCAGGAATGCAAAATAAAAATACATCGATAATTCCCAGGAGTGTTACAATAGGTAGTAAAAATACAATTTCTTCAACAGGAGGAATGGGCAAAGATCTCCGAGATAATGGCCTCATTCGGCAGCAAGTTAGTTCGGGAGTCTGTCTTCGTCTCTGAGCTAGAACAGGAGTTCACATCCAGGCTGGGTTTGAGCTGTTCTGAGTCCAGTCTCAGTCCTTCTGTGGCTTCTACTTTGGGTTTATGGCTGTCTAGCTTGGGCCTGCATGATTATGAACCCTTGTTTATTGATAGCGGCTATGACGATATCGATTTTGTGGTAAGTACCCTTAGTAATACGTTTTTATAGTGTTCTTTAGATGTTTTTATTGGTATTTATAGGAACTTTTGTAAGGATATTAGCATGGCAAATTACCAGAATGTTAGATACCATATATAGCAAACAAACCACTTGACTAACTGGATTTCCATTAAACCGAGGAATCCCGGGAGTTGGTATATTTAGGTCGATGAAGATGAATTATTACACGTATTATTTATGACTCGAGCTATGAATAACTCATATTACGTAAAACAATAAAAATATATTTAGTGTAAGGATAGAAATTATTCATGACAAAATGATTCAGGATCTTCAGAGAAATTATGGACATGTAAACGGTTAAACCATGAATGATGACCATTTTATTAAATAGGTGCTCAGTGTTTTATTGTGTCTTAATAATTGAAAAATTTCGTAATGAATTAAAATATTAGTCGTGAATTGTAGGATATATTATTATGAGACAAACTATATTTCTTGGGCTTATTACTAATGCAAGAACTTATTTACAGAACGGCATCCTAGACGAGAACGACTTACGCGAAATGGGCATAGAAGAGAACGATAGACAGAAAATACTAGAATCATCCAAACAGTTACCTCTTAAAATAGCAGAAATAAGCAATAACCATAACAATAACCTTATTAAAAACCAAAACGAATCCGTGGACGAATGGCTACGGAATATTAACTTAGAACAATATAGTGATACGTTTAGAAAACATTTATATGTAGATATGGATAGAGTTAGGAGGATATGGGAGGTGGAACTTACAGCAGTTTTAGAAATTAATAAGTCTGGACATAGAAAGAGGATATTGTGTTCCGTGTCTGGAGAGCAGAATGGACCTATCAATAATATAGAAGATATTAATTCGGATCTCAATAATTTGGTAAGTTATATTTTATATTTCATAAATCTGTATGTTAATCCTTCTACAAAAATGTATTACGTAAAAATTTATATTTACGTTCGATGTTATTTCCGTGATAGATATCTATAGATAGAATTTATCTAACTAGTAGGAACACACACACAGACACATACACTTCTTCAAAAATTATTGTTTTCATTTGTTCTCTAGAAAATAAGCATTGTCAGCGTTCTAAGAAGAAGGTCCTGATAAAATATTTTATTTGAAACTTTATCAAATAGTTTATCAATCATGTATTCTAATAAACTTATATTATGATTGATGTACAGTTACGTTTCAAAATGTTACCTGATAAGACATAATTCCTTCGTGACTTATATTTAAATCTAATTTTGTTCATCAACGTTCATTTTTTTAATCTTCTTTTACTGTTTGTTCCAAATATCGAAATATAGACGCTTATAAATACGTCAGTTAATGAATATAAATTAACCTTATAAGGTAAAACAAACATAAACATAAAAGCCATATAAACAACATCATGTATTTTATTTTCAAACATATAATCATACTCAAATAAAACGTCATTTAAAACCAGTTTTTGCATGCGCAAATCGAATTCACCAGAAAATTTAAACAGCATAAAAATAACTAGAAAATTTCGTCACTAATTTCGTGGAATAAGCGAATTTTCCTTAATGTGACGTTGGATGGGTATATTTTATTCTATGCGTGTTTGTGACGCGCGTCACCAGCATGTTGATGTGTGGTTTCCCATGTCTGTCTGTCTGTTACGGAATTTTGTTAATGTTGTCGAAATTACGTGATCGGTTGCGGAATTATTTACGGTTTTACAGGCTAGGTGGTCGTCTAAGAGCTGTTCTGGTAGAGTATCTTCTAGCAGTAAAATCAAAAATTGAAATAACATTTTTTATATGAAATGTATGCTGACTAACACCAACTATCAAAATTAAAAAAAAGTTCACCTTTTACAGGATAACGTTATTGATAAATTAAAGCATTTGGATAACCTAAAACATTAACAATATATACTATAACAGTATTGTTTTGTCCTGGATCACTTTGGAAACCTTTTTGAAGCTCTATATATGTATTTCTTTTTTTAGGGAAAATTTTTCAGTATTCGAAGAACACCTTCTTACTATATTCAATTTAAAAGAAAAAGATAGACCAGTATCATATAGTCGCATAATTTACTTAAATAAAGGAATACTTATTTGTATTTTAAACAATTCGTATGATTGCAATCGATTACAATAGCAATAACGTTCATACAATCGTGTAATAACATGAAGAATGGAATATTTTATCAAACAATGGATCTCACATCCTTCCAGACGTTTTAATTGAATTTTATTGATATGATATTCATTCCTATTAACTATTAGTATTGCATATAAATGGTTTAATTAAAAAACCAGTCACGATGCTCTTTGAAAGAGTTATATTAAAAGAAACGACTGTTTCTTAGGTAAATCAATAAATTATTAATATTAGTGATTGATGTTTTAAATTGAAGTAATAATGCCAAGGTATGAAATAGAATGAAAATAATTTGAACATCTATTTTTTAAAGAAAATCTATTTCACCAAAATATTTAGTATCTGTTACCTTATTTAGATTGTATTTGGCCACCTTCAAACCGATTTAATTTAGCTATACATATATAGTTATATCTCTGAAACAAATTTCATAAAATTTTATTGAAAAAAACAGTAAAAGTATGATGCCTAATAGTTGCGATAAGTCGATAACAAGAATAAACTTATTCATAGGTAACGTAGGTATATCCATATTCATAATTGAATTAATATAGGTGTTATTACGCGTTAAATCTATTAGGAAAATAAATTTTCATACATCGGTAACTTTTTTAATATTTTCTACGATGCGTCCAGTTTTTATATGAACAAATCACTTGAATTTATTGGCATTAAAACGCGGACCGGTCTACTAAAAGCAACCTTGTATGTCTGTTACATGCATTCCAATGGAATCTAATGATAATGTAACCATCTGTGCAATTTGTTGAGCGTTTAGAAGGATATCCGATGGTACTAACGATGAAATTACGGTATTCGCGATAATATGAGTATAGTAACATATCTTGATAATATAAATAAAATAAGTAAGTTAACTTAGTTACAATCAATTTCAAACCTCTTATTTAAAAATATGTACATCAAATTCATGATTATAGTCATATAACAAATTGTTTAGGTTACATTTTCTTTATTGAAGAATATTATCATTGATAGCTCTATAAACTATTTTTCGTATAACCACAGACCAATAATAATATACTACGTATACAAGGTATAACTATGTATTCAAAAAATACACGCGAAACTATCTGAAAATCACAATCTAGTGGAAAATTTTCTCTTTATATAATATTGATGTCGTTGATCGCTCAAAAAACTTATTTTTGTAACATATATCAAAACTACACGTGGCACGATCTAAAAATCACTATACCAAGCTTATTAAAATAATTGGCGCGCTAACTATCCGATCAAGTGAACTTTGATCACATGAAATTTTATTAAAAGCCAATCGCCAAAAGGCGGATTAAAAGGGCTAATCTTCAATAAATTGCTCATCTCGTTGTAATTACATGTGGGGGGTAACTTAGCAACCCCCTACAGGTGTGATCGTCTTAAGTGACGAAAGTTGAAGTGTGTTAACGACTTCTTAATGCGCTAAGTTTGCGTGGTTATGGGGTAACTTAAAAAGTCTGTTAGATAATAAAGGATTTTTTATTTGGGATAGATAGAATAGTTAATAGGTATTGAGGTTATCTAGTACACTTTTGTATTAGTATTAACGATTCCAATATTCATATTTGTTCAATGGTTTAATTATAGTGTCGGAAATAGGTGTAGATTTCGCTGCATTGCTATTGAAATTCGCTGCATGAAGAAAAATACATATACAGGGTGTACCAAAAAGTAGTGATGAACGGAAGCTGAGAGGTAGAGGACCTAGAGGGCTATCCGAATCACCCCCATGTATGTAATGCGATTTTTCGTATTTTCGGAGTTATGACGATTTTTTAAATTTTTCACCTATCGCCGAGTACGATGATATTTTCACTCATGCTGACGTCAATGATTGCGGAAGATGCTTGATTTTTTTTGTGTGCTAAGCTGAAAGATAGGCCAATTCAGTATGGTAACATTTACTATCGTTAGATCTTTGAATGGAATAAAAAAAAGAATTAAATGGCAAGAAAGATAAAATTACCCAGTATGTTCACCACTTCAAGGGCCCGTAAAAAAACAAAATCACATAAAAAAAGTTTTCCGTTTGACTTTTAAAAACTTGCTCTATCTATCAGATAGCTACCCTGAAAATTTCATTTTATTATTCAGAAGGCTTCAATCGAAAAATTTAAATCTAAATGTGGTAAGTGCAAAAATTGAATTAACATGATGATCATTAAAACCAATAAATAGGTGTTTAATTACCAGAAATTTTTAAAATAACCCCGCTGTTGCTCAATGCAAGTGCGACATCACCGTAAAAAGTTGTCTTTTAAATGTCTGAATGCCCTTTTATCATTTTTAATGGTTTCTTCTGCTACTATGAATTTCCGGGTTATTTCGTCCAAATTGTGGCAGTCTCTCGTCTTTGTAGTATCCCCACGGAAAAAAATCAATAGGGTTTATGTCCGGGGACCGCGCAGGCCAGGCTAAAGGGCAAAGATACCCTGAAAGATGGATTGGTCGTTGCAGCCTGCGCATGCGCCGGTGACGCCTGCCTTAAAGCCTGGCCTCCACGGTCCCTCGACCTAAACCCCATTGATTTGTTTCAATGGGAATATTAAAAAGACCTCGGCTACATGAGAGAATGCCACAATTTGGACGAAATAACCCGGAAATTCATAGTAGCAGAAGAATCCATTAAAAATGATAAAAGGGCATTCAGGCATTTAAAAGACAACTTTTTACGGTGATGTCGCACTTGCATTGAGCAACAGCGGGGTTATTTTAAAAATTTCTGGTAATTAAACACCTATTTATTGGTTTTAATGATCATCATGTTAATTCAATTTTTGCACTTACCACATTTAGATTTAAATTTTTCGATTGAAGCCTTCTGAATAATAAAATGAAATTTTCAGGGTAGCTATCTGATTGATAGAGCAAGTTTTTAAAAGTCAAACGGAAAACTTTTTTTATGTGATTTTATTTTTTTACGGGCCCTTGAAGTGGTGAACATACTGGGTAATTTTATCTTTCTTGCCATTTAATTCTTTTTTTTTATTCCATTCAAAGATCTAACGATAGTAAATGTTACCATACTGAATTGGCCTATCTTTCAGCTTAGCACACAAAAAAAAACAAGCATCTTCCGCAATCATTGACATCAGCATGAGTGAAAATATCATCGTACTCGGCGATAGGTGAAAAATTGAAAAAATCGTCATAACTCCGAAAATACGAAAAATCGCATAACATACATGGGGGTGATTCGGATAGCCCTCTAGGTCCTCTACCTCTCAACTTCCGTTCATCACTACTTTTTGGTACACCCTGTATAATATATATCATTTTGTCATTAAAAAAATATTCCGTAGGTCTTCCTATAGAATTAGAAAAAGAAGATTACTTATAACATTTTAAATACATAAATCAAATTCACCACTAGCACAAAACGCGACATAATTATGTAAACCATAATTCATTTAGAAAAAAATCGCATACCATTCAACCTGCACGTACCTACGAGATCTTGAAAAATACCCCGTTCTCGCATAAAACCAATACTTTTATACAGCAACAGAACGTGTGTATGGAGGTCTTTTTTTAATTTCACACATCGGCGGGTCCGTATGGCTAATTAGTGTTCAATTCGTATGTATTCAGCCTCACTATTCATGAGTGAGGCACTCGCTTGGAGCCTCTAACTGGTGTGCCACAACTATTGGTTACTGGGGGATATTTTAATTTGTACGTCTGGATGGTTTTTTCGTGGATGGTGCTATTTTTTGGGGTATGCAGGATGATGATGATTAAGACTTATTGATAATAGGACGTTTTAATCGTGAAACTTTCCGCAGATGGTTTATACTGTTTTATATTATAGTGAACATTTCATAAAACTATATTTCCAAGTTAGTCATATTTTAAATTCGCTACAATTTGAAGATGAAATTGGGCGCTAGGGGAAAAGATTATAGCTTGAAGAAAAGAAAAATACAAAGGTGAATATATCTTTTAATTCATCTGAAATTTTGGTAAATCAAAGCAGCGTTCGATTCGACGTCTGCTCTCTGAATGTAAGTTCATTCATCTATAGAGAACTCGCTAGCAACAGATATTCGTGTATCATTCGCGAACCGATGGTTCCCTCTAAATAGGGTTGCTATCTCCCTCATTCGAAGCCATCACTACGGAATATCCATTCAACAGATTTCAATTCACTTACCCTAGCATTTTTTATTGCCTACAAATGACACTCGTCAAATTAGACGCCTCACATCAATTATAACTCTTTTGTATAAGTCACCTTAGAGGCTTAATTAAAATTTCACGCTAGTCTCTTCGGTGTACTATTCCATTTTTGCGTTGCATCATTACTTTTGTTTTGCACCTCTGAAGTGTGAACTGTTTTGAGTGCTGTTTTCGCATTTGTTCCCGCCTTTGTTCGATCCTCTTTCAATTTAATTAGCGTTTGTTCTATGTTTTCGTAGTTATTATAATTGGGAGCGACAATGGATTGACGCGAGCTTTGTTTTAGTGCGTCTTTTGACTGGTCGGGTTTTAATAAATACGGCTTTTGGGATGTGTTTTTGTTAGTTTGACCTATTGGTTTACCCTAGTTTAAATTTTGAGTTCAAATAGTTCTTGGTAATTAATGTATCTTAAGGATACTTTGGCTTTTTCTTTAGGCATCACTGAATACAACAAAATATTTTTTTATGTAATACGATCATAATAATTATACGTTGATTGATCCACATATATGTTGTACATAATAATTTGAATATTATATACTGTTCTTATGAAAAGACATCGAATATAGGAATATTAACCTTCTTGTATAATATATTACTGCTAATATGTAATGTATAACACATATAACATAATTAACACATAATTTTTTTATAGAAGAACAACATAAACCAGCTAAAAGAGGAAATCAAAGAGAAGTTACCGTCAGAGAATCTAAAGCCAGTACCGCCTCCCGTGGTGCCATCTCTAGCGCCACCTGGTGGTGAGACCCTCAAGAGGAGTAAGAAGAACAGGCCAGCTCCTCAGCCGCCTAGACCCTCGGATCTGGAGATCAGGGCGCCGTCGGAGCTGCTGGTGGGTGTTCCCGGGGCGTTGAAGACGCAGTGGAAGCATCAGCCCTTCGTGCTAGTTACAGGGGCTGTCACTTACGTGGCTAATGTGAGTCTTATTTACAGTTTGATTGAATTTTATTGTTTTCTGTTATTATTTAGGAGTCGCTTTTGTATGTAGGTCCGGTAGATACGTCATAATTAGTATATGGTCATTCAAATATAGATTACGGTTACATTGGGAATTTGCAGAACTTATTTAAAAGTAACACATGGTAAAATTTTTTTTGCAACTTGATGGTTTTTAGAATCAATATATCTACAATTTCGATTTTCGCTAAATTAAATTAAACTATAGAAAAGGACATTTTGTTTGTTCACATAATGCTTTTTGTAATTGAATTTTATTTATTTAAATTTCAATGATATTGTTTTTTTTATTAATTGATATCTTATCTTTCATTCACTTATCAAGATAATTAATATTTGTACGAGATAACCTTGCTATAATTAAATATTATGTCAATACTCAAAAATTAGAATAAAATTGAGTTGACTTCGGTGCAATGTAAGAAAAATTTCTAATTGAATGAAGTACATTATATTAAGTACGTAGGTAATAACTCATTCATAACTAATACAAGGAAGAATACAGCAAAATATGATGATCCTTTATTAAGGTACTTAATTCATAAATGCACACGGAAAGTTATTTATAACTTCCAGGATAATATACGGAAACGATATGCAAGTCATTCAATATCTTAAACATTATTTATACCTTATATCTTCGAACCATGACAAATCATGATGACAAGGATCGTCCGGTGGTCGAAATTCCCTTTCTAAAGACTTGCGTTCCACTGCACGTATCGCGATGAAACATACATTCGATAATGCTGCATTTTAATACGAAAATGCCATCATGGAGTTAAATAATAATAGTTTAACAAAACTAAAAAACACGCTTTTAGTTCGGTTTTCTATAAAACGTGTGTTTTTTATTTTTTTTTTAACTATTATTTATTTTATCAAATTAGTGTATTGTCATCGGTCCTAAATAAATCTACAAAGTTTGAACGAAATCTGGCCGTTTAAAGTGGGTCAAAATCGCGCCCAAAGAAGTCGGTTACAAACATACAGGTGAAGCTAATATAAAGCGTGTAAAAATAAAATAAATAATACCTACTTCGGTTGCTTTGCTTCTACGTTATTATACAAAAGTTGCGTTGCGAAAGGAGAAATTCGTAAAAATTGTCGTACTCCCACATTATAATAATTGCATGTTAATGTAAGCTAAAAATTGAAGGAAAAATAAAAAGAAGACGTGTGGCACTCGGGGACTGCCGCGGTAAAGCTATTGCATGCTATGCCTTCAAGCCACACCTCCGAGCCCGTCGGAGTGGGACGCGTGAGGTTTTTTCGTTAAGGAATTTCTCGATTCGGTCCCCGCGCTCAAGGCCCGCGATGGAAGCTATGCAATAGCTTAAAAAAATTGAAACAGAAACGTTAACACAATTCATGCAGAACTTTGCTGTGTCCCGCGGTGTTACCCGCATTGCTCCGCTCCTGTTGGTCTTAGCGTAATTATATATAGCCTTTAGCCTTCCTCGATAAATGGGCTATCTAACACCGAAAACATATTTCAAATCTGACCAGTAGTTCCTGAGATTAGCGCGTTCATACAAACAAACAACCTCTTCAGCTTTAAAATATTAGTATAGATTATATATGCATAATTACATAAGTATTAATTTCACACAGTATTTGGGATCGACGGTGGTAAAGGAACTCCGAGGTACGGAGTCTACAAAGAAATCGATTCAAAAACTGAAGAAATCAACTAAGGAGCCGCGGGATTCCCCCGACATTATTCTGTCGATCAGCTATCGAGGTGTCAAGTTCCTAAACACTATTACTAGGGTGAGTCTTATTTTATATATTCTCTTTGAATGGAAATACAATGCACACATACATACACAACACAGACATGATTAGTTGATGTATAAATTAATAGACCTAATTTTTTAGCATAGGATATGTTCATATAACTACGAGTAATATGGTCCTTAAGTGATTGGTTTAAAAGTTGAATAGAACAGTAACAGAGTAGTAGTACAGCATAAAAAATATATTGTATTAAAAAAGTAATCAACACGTAGGTAACAGATGAAATTGTAAGCTGCATATTTTCACATATTAATTTGTAAGTGAATTTAAACTACGAGCAGCCGAATCAATCGAAAATGTTTCATAGTAATTCAGTCAAACCCAAATGCCAATGCTATCGAAACTAACAGTAGTCATTTCGCCGTCTAACCGGGGTCAGTTCGCAAGTCGGTCATTATTTACTCCGAAAATTTCTTCTGTACAAGATCTTTGTAAACCAGCGAACCGAGCGGAGGGTAAACATCCCTATATAAGAGAGGGTCAACTAAACAAAAGCCCCGACTTTACCCGCTTGATTTTTAATTATGGATCACTTCACGCTTCATCGAACACCTAATCTTGCCTTTGTTTCTTCTCAGAAAGGATTGCTTTTTTATAAATTTCGATGTTAGAACTCTTTACGCTCAGTTACGCGGGTTAATTAATGTTTCTGTAATTCTTTTTGTGTAACAAAATATTGTTAGAGGAAACAGCTTTGTTTTGCGAGCTGTTTGTTAAAAATATTTTTTGGAAACTTTTGATGTTGAGTCTTGTACGTTTGAATTTAATTATATTAAAATGTTTGTTATTATATTTACGGAAACAAGGTAACTTTATATTATTATAACCTAGAAATATTCTCTGGCCTCGTGACTAAGCTTTCTTACTAATTCCCTAATACAAATGGTTATGCACTTACTTCAATCATCATATAAATTCCGTTGCAACAAATTTTACGAGTTTTTATATTTCCTATATTTATTTTGAATTAACCGATTCAAAATGTACACATGTTTGAGATTTCATTTTGTAAATAATATTCATTTTCATTTTGATATTACCTGTTCAATCTTTTTAATTTATGTATCTTCTGTTTGTTTCAATTGATTATTCCAAGCCTCGTCAGTTGAACTGCATCGCAATTTAAAGCCATAATAAATACGTTTTAAACCTAAAAATGGAAATTGTGTATCTCGTTTCCTTCAACCTTTATTCATTTGACACATTGCACTAAGTCTTGACCCCATGTTATGAACCGCGTTTTGAACCCCACTGTTTCTTAACTATTTGCCATTTATGTACTCCAATCGTGATTACCATTGCGATGTGCAGGACATGATCCACATGTCCTTCCCCATTTGACCTTCCGTTGTAATTTTAACTTCAATTTATTTTCCTAGGAGTTGGTCTGCGAGCACGAGATACGCAACATCCACTGCGCGTGCCAAGACGCGGACGATCTCACGCATTTCGCTTATATTACGAAGGACCACACGACCAGGAGCCACTACTGTCATGTCTTTAGAGTTGCTACTATGGTGAGTTGGTGCTTTGAATTTTATTATACATATGTGAAGAATAAGAATTTATTTACTCTGCCTGTATACTTGAACTTAGTTTGTTCGATTGAGTCCCGATTGTTAAGATTTGTGATAGGATTGTTTAATTTTACGTATTTTTTATTTAGATGATTTAAGATTCTTATACGTACTTTATTGTTAGAAATGTTACTTATTTTATTGGTCTTTATTCAGTTTTAATGAACGTAATGTATTGTGATAGTGTCTGAAATTTTATTTAGTTTTTGTACTTCCTAAATTGTAACTTAGGTCTAACTTTTGTTGTAGGTTTTTAAGTGATTTACTTAATGTAGAACAAAACTATTGCACAATTTCATCATTACTTTTCTCGAAATTATATATTCTATTTCTTCATTCGGAACAAATTTTGATAATCCCAAACTATTCCAGGACCAAGCGACCGAAGTGATCCTCACGCTGGGCGAAGCGTTCGAAGTGGCATATCAAATGGCGCTTCGGGAACAAGCAAATAGAAGTAAAGTGACGCAATCCATCACCAAAACCCCCACCCACGATCCCAATACCACCAGCAATAAGGACAAACTCAACCACGGACGATCCCACTCGATAACAGAGATAAAACTTAACGGACATCAACTAAAAATCGCTCCCATCCCGGCTTCATTGTCTAACGAAGATTTCCAAGCCTCGAAAAATCTAGAAATCACTAGGAGCCCTAAAACACCATTGTTAAAAGCCCCCATCGCGTCTACAGAAGAATTGTGAGGCATCAGGTAATTGAGTGAGGATATTAGAACATTTTGATAGACATATTTATTTGTGAACGTTAGTTTTAATTTTAACCGTGTCAGCGAATTTCATGGAACGGAGGCCTATTGATGTTGTTTTGTCTTCCGTTTGTTAAACGTTTTTATGGCATTGTGAGGCTATTTTGTAATTTTTAATGGACTTGTTTGTATCGATAAAGTATTTCTTTTAATGCGATTGGATTTGATTCTATATAAAAATATAGAAAATCGAAATTTTCTCGAATAGATTTGATATTCAAAAATGGCGTCGTAGTATTATTTGATGTGTATATTCGATTTCAAATGATTTGAACTATTATGAATATTGTACGCGAAATTTGGAATAAACTATAAAATATACATTTATATATTCGACGCAAATCATACACATTTAGTTAAAAATTTTACTATTGAATAGTAAAATTATACGGCTGTTATATTTATAATAATTTTAGTGATTGTATATTTTTGTTTCGTTTAGACGTTAATGCAGCTATAACCTATAATTTTAATGTACGTATTGAAATTAGTAGTCGTAATTTTGGCTCCGTAATTAATAATAAAATATTAGGCCTAATGTAATCTCGAATGAAGATATTATCGCATGATATTGATCGGTTACCAGTTTTCAGTGTCGTATGAGAAATGTATTTAAATATATAAGCGAATAGACATAATTATCGGTTGTTATAAATCTTATGACAGATTTGTCGTGTAACTTATAGTACATAACACATATCAAGACGATGTTATATATGTTGAAATGTTCAATAGTTGTTGGCTTTACATTTTAGTTGTAAACTATCTTTCGCTCAGAGTAGCTCGGTATATTGTTTAGTCGAATGTTATATTGCTAAAGCTGTACAATAATTGTCAAAAAATGACAAAAAATACTTGTTTTTTTTTTCAATTAAATTTCAATAAATGTATTGCTCAATAAAATTGTCCTTCGCGTTTTCTGTTAATATTGTTATGTACATTTTAATTAGATATGCTCTGTTCAAAATTAACGAAATATTTTTTATTAATTTTGACTGGAGCATAATTAAGTGGTTTGATGTATATTACGTCATTGGCTTTAGTATGATTTAGTTTGAGATTTCATGTAATGTGATATAAAAGTAAAGATATTTAAAACATTGTGTTTTTTCTTTTATTAATACTGTTTAACCCGCTTTATATGCTTAAATTATATGTAGCACAGCTTTCATAACTATATAATGTTGATTGTCTCTACAATAAAATTTATAAAATGTATCTATGGATGTTGAATACTTATGTAGATTATAGTATTTATATGATATAGTTATAGATTAACGGTCTTACTAATAAAATGTTACCCATTCGCTTTGCAATGGATTAGTTATTGCAATAACCTGTCTTGTTTTTATGATTGACGTTTCATGTGAGCAAGAGCAGGACATAACTATGGTAGAAAATGGTAGAAATTTATCCATTGTTTAACTTTTTATTAGTAAGGCCATAAGAGTGTGCCAAAATGCAATAATACAGGTTATAATATATGACGCTAATACTGAAACCCCAAATGTCAATATAGATAATAAATTGCTCACAGATAAACACCAATTATTTTATAGACCGACTCAACTGAGTCGCTATAAGAAACGATTCGTGTTATACAAGAAAGTTTTATAAAAAAAATGGCTCATGTTATATCTTCAATTATATTACATTTATTTCGAGTGAATTTTGACACTGTTTTTTATTATTTCTAATTTACAAGTAAATAGTTAAGAATGAAATCGCACGACTTCCGAGTTAAATCACAAAACGCATCAATGGTTGAATGGCTCATTATATAATGTAGTGATACAGTTTTAAGTAATATATTTTTAAATCTGATGTATACCAAAGATATATAGATATACTGTATATTATGACGTAGATTCGGATTTGTTGTTGTAATTTTCTTTATAAGAAATGTCACTGCCGACAGAACGAAGTATACATAAGCGAATTTTATATGTTTATATTGTCTAATAATTTGTATTTAATTCTCTCTATATTATCTTGTTATTTATACTTTATTTTATACAGGGTGTACCAAAAAGTAGTGATGAACGGAAGCTGAGAGGTAGAGGACCTAAAGGGCTATCCGAATCACCCCCATGTATGTTATGCGATTTTTCGTATTTTCGGAGTTATGAGGTTTTTTTCAATTTTTCACCTATCGCCGAGTACGATGATATTTTCACTCATGCTGACGTCAATGATTGCGGAAGATGCTTGATTTTTTTTGTGTGCTAAGCTGAAAGATAGGCCAATTCAGTATGGTAACATTTACTATCGTTAGATCTTTGAATGGAATAAAAAAAAGAATTAAATGGCAAGAAAGATAAAATTACCCAATATGTTCACCACTTCAAGGGCCCGTAAAAAAATAAAATCACATAAAAAAAGTTTTCCGTTTGACTTTTAAAAACTTGCTCTATCTATCAGATAGCTACCCTGAAAATTTCATTTAATTATTCAGAAGGCTTCAATCGAAAAATTTAAATCTAAATGTGGTAAGTGCAAAAATTGAATTAACTTGATGATCATTAAAACCAATAAATAGGTGTTTAATTACCAGAAATTTTTAAAATAACCCCGCTGTTGCTCAATGCAAGTGCGACATCACCGTAAAAAGTTGTCTTTTAAATGTCTGAATGCCCTTTTATCATTTTTAATGGTTTCTTCTGCTACTATGAATTTCCGGGTTATTTCGTCCAAATTGTGGCATTTTCTCAAGTAGCCGAGGTCTTTTTAGTATTCCCATTGAAACAAATCAATGGGGTTTAGGTCGAGGGACCGTGGAGGCCAGGCTTTAAGGCAGGCATCACCGGCGCATGCGCAGGCTGCAACGACCAATCCATCTTTCAGGGTATCTTTGCCCTTTAGCCTGGCCTGCACGGTCCCCGGACATAAACCCTATTGATTTTTTTCCTTGGGGATACTACAAAGACGAGAGACTGCCACAATTTGGACGAAATAACCCGGAAATTCATAGTAGCAGAAGAAACCATTAAAAATGATAAAAGGGCATTCAGACATTTAAAAGACAACTTTTTACGGTGATGTCGCACTTGCATTGAGCAACAGCGGGGTTATTTTAAAAATTTCTGGTAATTAAACACCTATTTATTGGTTTTAATGATCATCAAGTTAATTCAATTTTTGCACTTACCACATTTTGATTTAAATTTTTCGATTGAAGCTTTCTGAATAATTAAATGAAATTTTCAGGGTAGCTATCTGATAGATAGAGCAAGTTTTTAAAAGTCAAACGGAAAACTTTTTTTATGTGATTTTATTTTTTTACGGGCCCTTGAAGTGGTGAACATACTGGGTAATTTTATCTTTCTTGCCATTTAATTCTTTTTTTTATTCCATTCAAAGATCTAACGATAGTAAATGTTACCATACTGAATTGGCCTATCTTTCAGCTTAGCACACAAAAAAAATCAAGCATCTTCCGCAATCATTGACGTCAGCATGAGTGAAAATATCATCGTACTCGGCGATAGGTGAAAAATTGAAAAAAACGTCATAACTCCGAAAATACGAAAAATCGCATCACATACATGGGGGTGATTCGGATAGCCCTTTAGGTCCTCTACCTCTCAGCTTCCGTTCATCACTACTTTTTGGTACACCCTGTATATTACTCGCTTTCTATATTGCTTTAAATATCTTCGAAAACTCGCTTACAAGTACCTTAATAGAATGCTATTGAATACAATAATGTATCTCCTATTTTTATTTATTATAGAGTTCTACACTTATGGTAGCTATCAAATCAATGTAAATACAATTATAATCATAAATTTGAATTCAATAAAAGGTTAATAAAATGGATATTCATTGTAGCTTTTTATTTATTACTTGCTAAACCCAAAACTGAAGCAAAGTTTTACCAGGATACCCTTATAACAACAATAACCAACTTATCTATACTAATATTATAAAGCTGAAGAGTTTGTTTGTTTGTTTGTTTGAACGCGCTAATCTCGGGAACTACTGGTCCGATTTGAAAAATTCATTCGGTGTTAGATGCCCATTTATCGAGGAAGGTTATAGGCTATATATCATCACGCTACGACCAACAGGGGTGGAGCCACGGGGGTGAAACCGCGCGGAGCAGCTAGTGTTGTATAAAAATACGACGTATTTAGATAACCTACCCAATGTACCTACAACAAAGGTGCAAAAATTTTCATAAAAATCAGTCAAGGCGTTTTGATATAAGTAAACACTACGGCGTGGAAATAATTACAAGGCACCTGTTTTATTGAGACTTCTTAGAATAAAATAATTAGGTATCCATATTCTTTCTATAGATTACTAAGTACTACTACTTATAGCAATAATAGTGATTGTGCAGAATAACATTATATAAACAATGGCTATAACGTTGGGGGTATGTGAAACCGCAGGCAGGAAGCTGGTTTTTTGTTAACGTAAAACTACAACGCAAAACTACTGAACCGTATATGTATAGAATGAAAACAAATGTTGATACCACTAAAAGGTAATCAATAATAATGAATAGTTTACTTACTACTAAGGTTATTTATATCTCAATTTGTGTAAATTTTGTAGACGATACCTTGAAAGCAACTTGAAACGGCATTGCTAGCGACATCTGTTGCTACTCAATTGTAAACTGTAGGGTAATATGGCGAACAAGTACTTGTAGGTATATAAATTTATCTGCAAATGCATCCCTCATAGTATTTTCTTCACTGATTCAACAGTGCATGAATAAAAAAAGTGCGTGTGTGCCGAGCACGCAAGTCAGAAGTGAAACTTCTTTGGCAAAATTTACCAAAATCGTCTCCTTAGTCCTAACTCTATGACGTGATGGTATTTCGATGACGCGATCTTGAAATTATTACTTTCAATAGATAAAGAATTCAATTTATAGTTAATAATTTAGCTGTTCGACACTAATAAGTATTTTTCTTTCATAAGAAATCTTCAGATCTCTCGTCTTCCCCTGAAGGGACTATGGATGACGAAAATATATTTTACCATAATGAGGAATGCATTAACGAACTGTACCTATGTATTTATTGATTGCTATAAATCTATAAATATTAATACTGATATATTATCGAAAATATGTGTATGGATTTTTATGTATCAATGAATGTGATGAATCAAAATTCATCATCAATAGCGACGGCCGCGGCGCTAGACGGTCCATCATCCCAATCATCTGGGTAAGCAAGACTCGATAAAGAAACCACAACAAATTCGATCAACTGTTTGGCAGCTAGGACGAACACAAAAAAAAGTAAACTCCTCTTAATTTTTCTTTAGAGTTATGATACGTAGGCATGTTTATTTCGGATTATGTAGACACTACTGAAAATATAAAATCCCATTAAAAAATCTAAACAAAACCAGCACCTTAAGAGCCCGTGGCTTTGTTTCCCTGATTTATTCAAAGCGAATTTCATCCAATAATAAATTCCGTACAGAGTCGGCTATAAAAAACGGCTATTTAATTTTGCACCATTAGCTTAGCCGAAAAAAGGTTGAATTTTAAGCGTCATTTATTAATTCCAACCTATTACGGGCGATTAGTCGTGTAAAATTAAGCTAGGAGCGAGGTTTTAAGTTTTATTTATTAGTGGGAAATACCTTTAGTTAGGTGTATAATCTGTGCATACACTCAAGAGCAAAGAATATTATATTTAGTACATTAGGAGGATGGAATGCTTAGAGAGTTTTTAGTAATGTTCAGGAGCACAGTTTTATTTTACGATTTTTGTAGAGCTGATTGATTTCGTCTCAGTATAAAAACATGAATGCAGGATATTTCGCTCATTTGCTTCTATAACGTGACAAAGTCAAAATCTCAATTGTTGGGAAAACGCATTTGAAAGTTTAAAATTCCTGTAACTTTTTAATTATTATGCTTAGACTATTCAGCTCAATACAACATATTAAAACGTTATCGTTTTTTTGAATCAAATTGTATTCAGAACAATAAGTCGGTTATTAAATTTATAATGATTATTTATATCAGAAAGGGCCCTTCTTGTTGCGTTTTTCTTGTAAAAAGTGTGCAGTATTGCGTTACAAACAGATATGTATCATTTTTCTTGAAAAAAAAATTGAATAAAAATCTAAAACTTTACAAGTTATGTCGTATTGTTACGTTTTATTGATAATCAGTAATCTAAATGTATTGGAAATTTTAATTAAAACGTGTTACTGTAGTAGAAATCTTTTTATATTTGTACTTTGTTTTACAAAATGAAAGATATTTTTGCGAAATTATTGTGTAACTTTCTCTGAAATACAAGTAATATCTACACATTTAAAAAAAATATACAATTATAACCAGACATTAATATTTTTTATTTTACTTTTACTCACAAACGTTGGCAATTATAATATTACGACCCACCCCGAATTCGCACGGGTGTAATCCTGATACCATCGATTTTTCTGAAGACTTTTTCATGTGTTAAATACTTAGTAGGTAAATTATTTTGATAAATCTTGTAGGGTTCAGAATGCGTTTGCAATGCAGGCGGAAAATAATGTAATTATTTACAACATCACATTAGAAACGTCAAAAATAACAGTTCATTCACCTATTTATGGATGCTATTATACAATATATGTACATATAAACCTTCCTCTTGAATCACTTTATCTGTTAACAAAAACTGCATCAAAATTGCAAAACGGCAAGCATTCGGCCGGGGAAAACGACTTTGTTTTATATTTTGCTTATCTAAGTAATATTAGGAAACTAATCTTTTTTGCGCGTCCCGGTCATACATAAATCAAATAAACATATTAGCAAAACAAATCACAGATTCTTGTCTCGAGACAGCTTCTTGATCTCTCCTAAATTCCAGTAATCTTTCAGTATTTCACGGTGATGTTCTTCGGAAAAAAAAATTGACACTTGAAAATGCAGGTTTCCTTGCAGGATTCTCTTTGTTGACGGGGCGGCACAGTTTTTTTTGTGATGCTTTCGATTCGTAGGACTGTCTTGCATTTTTTAACTGATTTGTAATATTTTTTTTTTCATTTTTCTTTATTCAGTGTTATTTTTTACTCGTTTATGCTATAAAATAAATTGATTGTTTAATTCATTTGTATTTCGAGAATCGGTATGATCTTTTCGTTTTTCTTACTTAAGTGAATGTAAAATAAAATAATGAATATTTTCTCGTACAAGATTTACAAGCTTCCTAGACCGTGATTCCATCTGAAAAATAAATTAAGTAATCAGACAACATTTTTATCATTTATAATGCAACATTGTAGCGTATTCGTTGTAAAAATGTATTATTTTTTATCAAGAATGTGTTAACTTGAGATAACCAACATAAATACCAAACATTTTGTACTTTTATTATCAACTGTAACGGAACATCTTAAATTAACCAACAAAAAACATTGTTTATTTCAGCAACAACGGGACAATCCGATGTAAACCGTAGCATGCGAATACTATTTTTACTACAATAATGACCCACATACAAATGTCCCGTTATAGCTGCAAATATAAATCAGTAAAAAAACAAAAAGCTGTACTTACCTTTCAGCAAAACCGTGATACAATAAGCTGTTACGTTTTTACCGCAATCGGGCAGCAGTTTCCTTCTCAAGGGAGCAGCGACAACTGACTTAAACCGTTCTTGCAAAATTCAAGAGCAAAAAGAGATTTCGCTAAACCGATAGTCGCCGACCTTTTCCCTCATAACTCGGTCATTTTTGGAGCTAGAAATATCGCGTTTTAGCAGCAAGTAGAGCGCGATGCGACGGATTCTACTGTATCATTATTCCATAACGATACATATGCTCGTTAACACGTTCTTGTCGCAAATGAGCGATTTATATACAGGATATTTCTTAATTCTTGTATACTTTCGGATGTTACTCTTATACAATTAACGAACAGAACACTAATGTTTATTATGTCTAAGCACAGGTCTAAGCACAGTCTCTTAGACCTCTAAGTACCTATACAACGCTAATGGTACATATTCTACAATTGTTAAAAGTTTCACATTGTTTTTCTGTACCTTCTAAAAACTCAAATATGCATTCGGAGAAAACATTTTTTGATAAGCACTTTCGAAACGTATCCTTTTTGTACCACTAATGCACAAAATTATGTGTATACACACCACCATTACCTAAATTACTGAAACATCTGAAATGTAAGCTAAAATCAACCATAAAAAACTTACACTACGACGCCGACTTTAAAAAGCCATTTATAAAAAACCCGTAATACATTCACTCTATAAAAACCCAGTTTTCGGTATATTAGCCTTAGGTTGTACAGCAAATGAGGCGTGCTATCGATACGCTGTGTCATGGTGAAACCGCTAATTAATTAAGGTTTTATTCGACCTTTTAAAGGAGTTACCACGGGCGGATTTAGTTTTAAATACAGTGTTGTGATCTGATTCAATTCTCTCTTTTGTTGGTTTGGAGAAAACAGATAATGAAAAAGTTTATGTAGTTTTGTTACAGGGCAAGAAATACGTATTCCGTTGAAATTTTATTAAATGGGCCGAGCACACGTGTCAGAAGTGTAACTTTTTGGCAAGATTCAAAGATACCAAAATTTCCGTCAAAAGTTTTCCCAGCCAAACGCTAAAAGCGCAATATGCATCAAAACCCTATCAGCATATTACATAAATTTATACGTATTACTAAACTAAAATTACCTCAAGGCAGCATTGATCACACGTTCTAGCGAGCCCGATCAGCTGTTCCCTGATGAACAATTTGCCGCGCCATGTGACGGCCATATTGGGAATGAGGGCCGCTCGGGCGAAAATCGATTATAGATATTCGACTCGATTTTAAGTATTCGAATAATCGGAATGGAAATTTGAGCGAAGATTTCTTGGACGTTTTAGCTGTAGGTAAGGTTAGCTTCAATATGAGGAAAATAGATATGAAGTTATGAATTTTTATGAGAAGTGCGAAAGATCAGCACCAAATCTTTTAATTGTCAATTATTTCTAGGGGCATTTTCGTCTTTAAAATTTCGTTGAAATCAAGTCTGTCGAATGTATGAAGTTATTGTATATTAACTTACTTACTTAATTTCGTCTACTTCTAAAAAGTTCTAATTAACTCAGTCTAATGATCGTTCGAGCCGGATTCAAACAATAATTCTCATCAAACAAACAATAACAATTTGTCATAAAGCCCAATATGAAATCTAGTTTTTAATAACGTAAACACGTCGACAAATCTCATAAACATCGGCTGTAGTACTTAGCGAGTGTTCATTACCGTCGAGTGCATAATTAGCAAGTAATTACAGCCTACATCCAACGTGTGCATTGCTTTACGGTTTAACTATGTTTCGCACCAGATGTTGGTTGCTATAGAAGTCACATTTTGGATAGATTTTAAGTCTGCAGTTTTATTTGCTTTGACACGACCCGTTTTAGTATTTATGTAACTAAATACCACAAGAATAATGTATATGAATGTTGAAATAACATGAAAACAAAAGTTACTCAGATATAAAAATTCTTCTATTGAAATAACCGTAAACATGCATGTTTCAAAATATCGCAGGCTTTAGACAATCTCGTTATAGAAAATGTAGCTATTTATTCTAGTGAGTAATATTCTTATTTCTTACAATAATTTTGTTCTGTACCTATACTTAGTATTACATATTTCCTAGATATACCTATACCTTAGAATAGCCTATTACATTTAAAAGAAAATCCTTTCCCTCCCCAGATAAAGACTTACTTGAACGTCAATATAAAAATTCTATTCAATATAAAAATGGCTTCACGGTTGGATCTTAAGGGCTTGGTCTAGTAGTGCAAACAAATGCATCCTGTCATCCTATATATAAATAATACAAATGTACTAAGGGAAAGTTGCTCCACTTAATTTTTAAAAATTAAATCATTCGTATGCATAATTTAATATTCGTAAGTACCAAAAATGACAATTTGAAACAATTTTCGTGAAAATTACACCGGGTGATTTTTTTTTATCAGTACACAAAATTTGCAAATACTTTCTATTGATATCTTCAACTTCATGTTTATATAACTGATCAACTTTTACAAAGAAATTTGGACGAAATATAAAAAAAATAAGCTTTCCATACAAAATGCAGAACTCTATACATTTTTTTCGACCTAAGTTTCTTAGTGAAAGTTGTTCAGTTTAACTAATAAAACGGATAAACAAATTTTGTATATAATAAAAAAAATGTAATGTTTGTGTCAAATGAAAACAAAAGATATTTATTTCTGACTAGCTTCCGCCCGCGACTCCGTCCGCGCGGATGTCAGTCTTCGCGTCTTCTACAGATTTATTATATTATGTGTAATATAAAGATTTATATTGATAAACCTAATAAATCTTTTGCTAGCATTCAGATGCTTTATCGGTTGCACTGGATTTATCTCTTTTTTTTCAATCGCTTGAATGATATAGGATGGGTCCTTGATGGGCATCGAATGCTGAAGTCTCGAATCAATCAATTCTGACAGTAGGCAATTTATGTAAAATCTTGATAATGGTCCATCATTTTATTTTGCCTAAACGTTACATACTTTTTTATATTATATTCTATTTTTAACGAATTATTCACTCCAGTCCAAACAGCAAATAAGCAGACTTCTGCTTCTGCAACGTTTAGTTGTCCCTGAATTTAGAAAAAATAGTCATGATTCTTATCTATGACAAAAGTGTTATTTTTTGCATTGTATTTCAAATATTAAATTTTTTTTAACCGCATCTTCCGCATTCATGTCTTTTGCCGGAATTAGACATTTAACTTCTACTAGTCCCATTTTCCCTTTTTGATATGGGAGAGTATAAAGTAAATTTTTTAGATATTTCTCGTTATACTTTTAAAAAGTTATTATTGTCATTTTGCTCATTAGGTAAAGTGATTTCGATATCAGTTTTAAGTTTTTTGATACCTGCAATAATAACGTCATAATCGCCTGCACATACTTATCGATTACACCCTGTATACAATCCACCATCCACATTCATAATGTTTTCCTGTCCTCCTCTCCTTTACGCTGTTCACCGATTTGAAATGAGTAAATCTGCTACCACTGAAGGATGTTTCATTGTGATCAGCAAATTTTCACCACTGTTGTCGATTATTTGTTTTTCATTTTTAATCAGCAATTGGGAATCATCAGTTTTGTTTTTTGCAAATTGGTGATGTACCCTAACAATACGTCGAAAAGGGAAAGCATCAACGATCGATTATCGTTTTCGTCCTCTTTTTTTATTCTTCGCGTCTCTGTTACTTCTGTTTGTTTAGTTCTCAACACCCACTGAATTTTCTATGTTATTGTGATCTTCCATTACATCTGATCTGATTTTTGATGATGTGATGATAATCCATTCGTTTTAATATTGGTACTTAGAGTTGGTAGACTTAACTAGAAATGGCGGACTAAATTTGTCAGCGCGTCTGTAAGATCAGAATATAAAACCAACATCCTGTATTTAAGTTACAAAATTAATAATCAAACAACATGCCGCTACGTTGAAAATGACTAGAAGAAAAAATTAAAACACCTCGGATCAATTTTGGAGTAAACAAATCATTTTCCCCGTATGGGGATTTCCCCGGATGAACTTGGGAAGTTCAAGTTCTCAATACAAGTTTATATTATATTTCGTATTTCTCAAACGAAAAATAAACATTTTTGGAACTTCAAAAAAATTATATTATAAGAAAATTTATGAGCTTACTTTAGTTTTAAAGAAATATACATACATCCCTTTACTGACACCCCGTAAAATAAAGAAATTGTTGCCAATCACCTTTGCAATCTATTTGGTTTCATTAACTTTATGTTCGAAGATGAAATGAATGTTTTTTCTAGTATGTAGTTACACGCGTATTTTTTTCGTTTATTTTCCATATCGAAATCAAATGTTTAAAAATACGAATATTTGCACAAAACTAAGATAAAAATAATCAATTAACAAAAATATTAAATTTAATGAAGTAGAGCAACTTTCACTTCGGTATGAAGGAAAATCGAGCGTAGAGCACACGTCAGAACGCTCCGGCCCAAGGAGCGCGACTAAAGAAATTCGCTAGGATTTTTCCTAATTATTTTAAATATTTTTTTAATATTTAAAGAATTATCAAAATTCAAAAAAAAATTTTTTTAAAGGATTAATACTCATTGGTCTTCAACCAACTCGATTAAATTAATGGAAAAAATAACTTTTAGCAGTATTTATCAATAGATTTTGTAAGGCAAAAAATGGGAAATTTAATGAATTTATAACGTTCTAATTAAGATAATCATAAGTTTTTCGGCAATTGTATTCAGCAGTTTTTAATAACGACTATATAAGGATAATAATGCGCTGATCAGATTGTGTAAATTGTAATCGGTTGCAACGTAGTGAGTGCACAAACTTAGCTCGAAATGTCTTTAGGGGAAAGAGACTTATCTTCAAGGCCTGATTAAGGTAAAATAAAGTAACTTTATAAATGTGAAAAAATTCACGCGCATTGCGTATATAACACTAATTGATAAACAAGAAAAAAAAATTCAGTTTATCATTTCATTAGCCGGGAAAAATTTGTCAAATAACTTGTTGAAAACGCAATTTTGCTAGACTGCAGCCTTAATAAAAATATAATCTATCTCCATTGTGTGCCAACAATGGCACAATATATAGAGGCTTATATGTGATTACGGTATATAGAGGCAACGTGAGCGAAGCCGCGTGACAACCGCACGTACACAGTTCTTTCATCGGGAAATAGAGTTATAAATAATGGAAACGTCGTCGTTTAGAGGAGGACAAATAGTTTATAAGACAATTTATACACTCAGGAGACTCTAGGTATCTTGTCCTGTACTTCGTAACCACATTTCATGATGACGTGGGCTGCCGTTTCTTCAGATGCTTCAGACTGTCGGTGGTCAGTAAGTTGAAGAGATCTTTATTGAGGGGCCATGTCCGGTAATCATGCCTAGTCATCATGAGAAGCTGCGGTCTACGCAAGCTTAGAATCCGAAGTGCAATTTGCGAATATAATAATTATATAAATACTTTCTTTTTCTTTCTTTAAAGCTTATATTTATAGTCCACGTAGTGTCTAGAAATGATATATTATATTTTTCAGTACTTTATAATGGTAAGTACTTATTTTAGGGAAATCATATTACATTAGAATTTGAGTAATTAGAACCATATATTTACATAACATGTGATACCAATCTACCAATTGACCGTTAAAACAAAACAGCACATAATATGCTCTAACACTTGGTGCCGCATATTATCTTATTGCTAGTGAAAAGCCAGGAATCTATAAAGAATACCTAAGAATCTATACATAAGGATAAAGCACATCTAGAATATCCTATATCTTGGTACCGCGAGCTCCAGCAACTCCGCTGAATACAAAACCGTAGTGATCTAAAATCTTTACGCTATCGACAATCGGGGTTGAACCTCCGACTTCACGCTCGCTGAGCGCTCTAAATCGACAATTTCATATCTCCTCTAATACCATAATATTATATTATTATTTCTATTCTTTAGTATTTTTTGTAATGATGAAAATTTTATGAAAATGAATTGTTTTGAGGTTAGACAGTCTTTATTTTATCTGAAGTACGTAGGACCTAGGTAGTTTATAGAATGGGTATCTTTGGAAGATTTCCCCACAATAAAAAAAAGGTAGTTTATAGAATACCTTAGTAAGTATAGATATAAATTTCTTAATATTTCTAAATTAGAAATTATTCAAAATCTTTCTGGCTAATAATTTGAACAACCTACCTATTTTAAACTCTTTACCTTCAAAATGTAATGGTAATGGTATAACAATTGTTATGAAATGGTTTTGTTATTTGTAATCGTGAAATTTTACCTTTGCTTTAGATCTATTAGTAGTGCCATAAGTATAAGCATTAAAAAGGTAAATATTATGTACCTACAATATTTTATAAATAGAGTATTAATAAATAGTAATAGCAGCTTATTACGTCGGATTTTCTCTAAAGTATTTACTTTATAAATAGAAAACATAACGTCGACTCTCATGGTGGGTGTTTCCTACCCGTAGCCCGCCTACTCCATCTTACAATGAATACTTAGAATCAAAACGAATCATTTTATATTATTGAAGAAATAGTCAATTCCTTAAGGGTACATCCCCGTGGGTTAATGCGATGCCCTCGACGCTATTGTGTTCGGATATTATATTTCTAAGCGATATCAAGACACCACGACCGAGGAAATTGTATCAGTCACAAAGACTGTGAACTTGGGTACATTTTACTCAATTTTTAAAATTCATCTAAAATACACTTTCAATATTCGTACTTCTTTATTTAATCTTCAGATACTTGTGTCTTATAATTTAAACTTCATTTTACTGAACAGTTTCTTGTCCAAGATAAAGTTTAACTTATACCAAATTACAGAAATGATAAAACAAGCCTGTTTTTATTAATACTATTGATATATAATTACAATCTTAAGCCACGGCACGATCTCGCTACTTCATACATTATGTTCTAAAATTATAACATAAAAATGTAACCTGGAATTATTCGCACTTATTTGCGAAATATACTAGTTTTAGTGGTAACTAAGTATGATATCAGAAATGAGGTTCCGTTTTCATTTGGACGCCTGATTTGACTCCAATTGCGTCGTTGGTAGTTGTTATTTCTATCGGCTGAACAACGTATTTCGCAATTATTCTCTTTTATTATATTTCGGAATTTCTAAGTACCCTACACATCAATACATTTTCTGTAATAAGAATCAATAACCTTGAAAATGAAGCTATGTGTTAACTCTTATAACAGTACATTGAATATCAAAATATTGGATAAAATTAATTATAGAGGCTATCCACCTATATAACCGCCTCCTTGGTACAGTGGTTGATGCGTGAGCGTAGCACCGAGGGGTCCTGGGTTCGATTCCCGGTGGAGACGAAGAAAAAAAATGTCCCGGTCTGGTAGGACACAGAAGGCTGATCACCTACTTATCCCTAAAGAAAATCGATCAGTGAAACAGATGTATAATGCATCTGCCCCTTACCCCACTGTGGGACATGGGACTTCACACCAATATTGTTCATTTCTCATGGTATTCACCCGATGGCATTATTATCTAAAACAGGAGTTATACGTATAAATTCTTAACATACAAAAATACACTCGCATATCAAATCTTATTAACAATCTTTCATTAATACATTAAACAGAATTACCATAAGAATTACATTTGGCAACGAATATGGCGCCTCAATCTAAAATTCTAATTCAGCAAATTTAAAACTGAATTCAGAAACGAGGTTCGTGATTTAATCAAAATAAAGAGACAACAAGTTTTGCATATTTCGTTATTAATAATTAGAAAGTCGGTAGAGCGTGTGCGATGCGATTTACTTCGATCTTCCCAACCGTGAGCGGGAGACGACTTTAAGAATTAAATAATTCATCCAATTTAACATAGCTGTGTTGTATGCATGTTTTTCATTGATACTATAGAATCTATATAGATGGAATACTATGTTAGTTGTAGATAAAATGTAATATCTTTTTAGCTGAAGATTTTTTAATCTAATTCTAAAATGAGAAGAAGCATTTCATAGGATCTTTTCTGTCTTCTAAGTTCTCAAGCCCTTTCGTTGTTCAATGTTTTGAAAGTTCATAGAAACTTAATTGCATGTTTGCTCAAAACAAAAAATGCTGTTGTTAAGTTATATCTATATGGCACAAGTTTTTTTTTAGTAAAAATTCAATAAACTACGCAATGAGGTAATAGTAACAACATTGCAATTGTTTCAAAAATCCTACACAATTTTAAAACATATTGTCACTTATGTCAAAATTATTAAGTACGAAAGTAGAGCCTCCTCAATGTATTCGGTATTTTTCGGTCGACTGAACGATCTGCGACTTGCCGACGCTCGTACGGCTCACTGCGCCCGCGCATTAAATATGCTAGGGTTATCACGAGCAAGAAAAATACTAAACCATTTAATAATTAGTAATAATGTTCCTTCAATAATTATAATGACTGTAAGTACTTTCGAGATACTTTAAAATTTCTATTCTAATAAGCAAAATCTTGTTTTCCTATAAGTAACACACAACAAACATAAAATCAAATGAAGGTACATAATTTTAAGCATTTTATTACGTATTCACACCAAATAAACATAACAATTAAATAAATCGTACTTCGTAATCGTAAGTTACTACTCATCGAGTTATTATTGTAATAATAAGATACTTAAAAATATAATTACAACACGATTGTTAACCATATATTCGTATTTGTTATATTCAGTTTAGTGTTCATAAATTTCATATCATTAAATTATTATTTGATAACCCTAATCGTATTATAAGATTTACTAAAGGATTGCCGTCTTTGAACTCTTGATTATATTTGGAGCTTTCAGACATAAAATCAGATCATTTTATTTTAATGCGTTTTGTTTAATTTACTTGGACCTTAGATCGAAAGCAAATGCTTTGGTGTAATGAATCCTATTTAAGGAATTCGTTTTATGTTAAATTCGCTTAATGAGGGTATTCCTTTTAATGATATTTGAATTATGATTCCTATAATATTCAGTTATCAAATAATTCACAGATTCCTAAATAATTACTTCCTTATTTATTTATTGCAAACATTACTTCTGACTGTAAATATTTCTAATTAATTCCCTTTAATTTGTCTCCTGGAACTATATATAAATAATATAAAATATCTAATTGTGGAGTCACGAAAAATAGTTGCACGCTAGAAATTCTATTTTCACAGACGTTTCCACACCAAAATCCTAACTTCAAACGCGAAATTAGTCTGAATTTCAAAAGAAAGCGATAAGGCAGTGTAAATACGTCGTGTGTAGTATTCAGCTGGTATTTCAGAACGCCACCGCAATGTGCAAGAGCGTGTTAAGGAGTTAACGGATCCGACTGACACGCACTCGAAACTTTGCACGTATGTCGAATATTATATAGCGTATCTAGTGGAGCTGTTAATACCATATGGACAATTGTTTTGTAGTGGATTTGTAGATGTACATAGTTTGTGTGTTGTGGAATGGGACTGTCACTATAAGCTCTGAATGTACCTTTATAAGTTTAAATTGCATTTCATTTCATAGATATGTGTTATGATGGCTTAATGTCAGTAATAAGATGCTAAATAGGTTCTCAGTATTTAAATTTTGTAGTGTTGTAACTTCTTACATACACAAGCTTTTCCTCGCAAAAATATACTGAAAATGCCTAAGTGCTATTTATAAATTATTGGCCATATCTCGTTATGAAGAGTTTTCATTAATAGCCTAATATTATAAATTTATAATTATAAAGCGCTGCAAAAACTTAGCACATGTATTGGATATAGATGACTTCATCATATTGGTTGCCAAGCGAGCTAATAAATTTCACCCCTTTTCCTTTTAAGGCCATAC
This sequence comes from Colias eurytheme, assembly GCF_061535395.1. NCBI lineage: Eukaryota > Metazoa > Arthropoda > Insecta > Lepidoptera > Pieridae > Colias > Colias eurytheme. The sequence goes on along the minus strand of NC_143005.1, from coordinate 5,650,238 downwards.
AAAAACAAAATTACATATTACATACAATATTAACAGCTCCATATGATATAAGCTGAAATCAAATCGGCAAAACGCAGCCAGGCAAGGGCGCGGACGTGACAACTTCCGCCGTCAGAGGGCGCACGCTCGCCATTTCATTTATTTTATATCTCCTGCATACGGAGTAAATACTGTATTTATGAGATAGTAAACGGTAAGCAACGTTATTTATTTAAATTTAGAATAAGTTAGTGGAATCGTCTTAGGAATTTTATAGAGTTGTTAAACGAAGAAAGGTTGCTGCTGATAAAAGAAAATCGGTTGAAAAATTGGTTATGAATGTTAAGATTATGTTTATTAATATCATATTGATTACAATACTATAAAATATATTAAGAACAAATTAGATTATGGTTGGATTTAATGAGTATAGTTACCTAACCTTGTTTTGTAGTATACCAACCTGCGTAACACTTAACACTTAACTTAACACGTAAAACTTAACAAATGTGTACACTGAAGTTGAAAATAATGTGAAACTTAAAAATAAAATTTCACTTTAACAAAAACATTTTGAAATTCCTAGTTGATTGCTTTCATTGATATTTCGACAGCGTGCAATCAAAAAAATTCTAGTGACTGCACATATTTTTCATTTATCTTCAAAACAATAGAGCGTATGAAAATACAAGCTTTTTATTTTATGTATAATATTCTTTTCTTTCTCATGTTATTTGTTGGATAAAAATACATTTAACGTTAAGAAAAAGACTATAGGCAATTACATAATATTTCGTCGGGAAGCTGGTGTTGATCGACGTTGATTAATGTCTGTCTGTCTGTGTGGACAGATTAAAAAACTGCTGTTTCTGATATGGCCTATAAACAGAGAAATGAATGGAGAAGATACTTGTAAATGTACTGTAGTTATATTTTATGTTTCATTTCATAAAAAGATCAGAAGGAATTAATGAGTTTAAAGAAATAATAGAATTATTAGTGCACTTACGAATAAAATTAATCACTGCAAATAATTATTATTCGATTATAGAGTAAAACTTATGCACCTACTTAGTAATTGAAAAAATATGTTAAAATTTGTAATGAGAAACGGTAGCAAAGGTGGTGTGCAGTTATTATAAATTTCAACTCTATTATCTGGACAAATATGAACTATAACTACATAGAGTTTTAATTATACTATAATAATTACTACATATTTAAATTCATTAAATAAGTTACAATATTTTACCATCGCCTCCACTCCACTTTTGTTCTCGCGACATTTGATTTCGGTGACATCTGGCGGAAGTAATAGATTTTTTCAGTTAGCTGAAGGTGAAAATTTAATCTGTGAACAAGCAGAGACCGCGAAAGACATAAAAGAAACCGATCTCTTTTTATACACGTAATATAAGTATGTATTATAATCAATATAGGTAGTATGTACCTAGTTTCAAAAATAAAATTATGTTACTATGTATTTGCTGTATTTTACGTAATATGATGCATTAAAACATTTATTAAATTACAACCATCAATCGGCCGATTGATTCATTGATTGAATCCGGCTATCGCGTTGTAAGTCAATTTATTTTTTGAGGATAACATCTACAACAAGACTTTTGTTCACTGCACTAGGGATGTGAAATTAGTATTTGCACTCCTAGTGAAGTTTTTTAATAATATAATTAATACAACGTTGTTACTCTATCCTAATTATAATTGCAAATGATTTATATATTTTTATTCTTTTACTATGTAAAAGAATAATCTAGAATAATCTATTCTATCTTTTGTTCATCTTCGTAAGTTTAAGAAGAAACCTTATATTGATGCAAAATAATAATGCAACTGAAAACAAAAGTTCCTAGATGAGCCCTTTAACATATTATATGTACCTCTTGTTGAAAGTTCAGTTTATAAACTATGTGTTTTATGAAATATTTATATAGAATATATATTAATCTTCGCCCAGGCTAAGTTCTGAAAGCGGATGGTTCACGCTCGAAGCGCAACCCATGTCTTGCTAACTACCAACTACTAACTACGTCATGTGATTGAAGTGTTAACTAATATTGTTATTCACTGTGAAATACTTTGACTATGGAAGTATGTATTTATAGGTGTATAAGGTTACTAAGGTTAGGTTACTAGAACTAGAGTATTTTAAAATTAAATTTTATAAGGAGTTTGATATATTCCTATTTTTTATTACTTTATACTTCTCATACGTATTAATTACTACATATAGAATTTATAAAAAACAAATATCAATATGCTGTTCAGAGATCTACTTATTAAATCTACTTCTAAGCCACTGAGCTTAGAAGCTCGAAGCATATGCTTCAATATTTTAATATAAGGTATAAAAATTTACGTATTTTTTAATAATTCAAATGAAACATTATAATATCCTTAATTCTCCTGGATTATTAGGTGCATTATTTAGTCTCTATAATTTTCTAATTAACGAGGCTAAGGATGTTTTCTTTGTGTAACATGCAATAAACTTCAATCTTTCAACTCTTGAAACCAGTGGCCTGCAAGTTTCAGCTTCACTAACTGAAAGCCCATATAAAGGTCCCCAGAACAAAATGTCTATCAGTCTTGATTTGGGTTCTGGTGATAGTGGATTTCAATGTGCGATCGGAAATGTTTAAACAACAAAAATCGTTTTTGTAAAAGTCGGGTGAAAAAGAGAATTTTCTATACGAAACTAACAAAATATTATTGGTAAGTTATAAGTAGAAATTGTAGCGCTTATGTGTGACATTTACAAATTTATGCACAGTTTTCAAAGCAATTTAATTATTCTTTAAAAAATATTTTGTTTGGCTGACCGAAAGAAAGCCTTTAGATAATATTTATGATAGTAAACTTATAAATGTATTAATAATACCTACATCCGACGGCAATGAAATTATTTAACGTATCAGAAAATTAACTAAAAACAAAAGAACCTACCACACAATAACAACAAGACCTACCGTAACAATGCCGTAACAAAAAGTGCCTAATCAAATAACATATTTAGAAAATTCAAGTGGAACGCACAGCGGCGTATATAGGACACTTCCATTCGACATAAAAACGTTCATATAAGCTAAAATGGCAGGACGGTACGCTATTCATTTTACTGAAGTCACGTAGGGTAATGTATATTATAATATATTTGCCTGGAACGACTTTTCGTGCTTATCGGCCCGTGCGGTCTGCGGCCGGTGGTAGGGATGAGATATCTGGGATGTCGATAATCGATAGTTTCATTTAAACTAAGAGTAGAGACATTGGTAAGTAATGCTTTGCGCTTGTGGAATACACTATACAGGCTAGGAACAGATTGATCTGTTACACAAATTATTTGATCACTCAAGTATTTTAATAATCTACAAATAAAAAGTACCAATTTTATAATTAAATAAAAATATGCAGAACTACAGCTTTACAGGCAATGATAAACAATATTTTGTTAATAGCCGACAATCGATAAACAATACAACCTCTCTTTACACAAACTAGAACAAATAAGGTAAAATATTTAATCCATTATAACACATTGAATGGACTTGACGTTGATCTCCACTGTTGTTATTATTACTAAATTATACTAATGTATGTATATAATAATATCGATACATTCGTGCACATCACTATTAGCCCCATATTTACTCGTACCTCGCCAGTTCATCTTCATTTTTTATCTCTTTCACCGGAAAAAGGCAAAAAATGTGAAACCACTATAGTAATGACTGAAAAAATAACTGTAAGACGCAACATTCAGTTGGATTTTTAATAAGTTTTTATTTACAACTGCCCTAAATAAGACTGGACTTCTTTGAATGAAGATCTTTCATTTGCTTTTAGTTGACTTTATATTCGCTGTCGTTATTAAAGAGAGCTTGGCTTGAACTATTTATTTTTAATGATAAATTCTAGATTTTTAAATAGGTAGTATGTTTTAATGCTAGTAATTACAATTAAAAACTTGAATATTGTATTTGTTTCTTCCACATATTTAAAGCAGACGAATATGTTACCTTTGTAATCATATAAAATATTTTGTGTCGATTTGTAGAATAAAGAATAGAATATGTACATCTTTATTTGTGACTCTATTCTGATTTTGATTAAACATGGACTTTTTTATCTACATCGACTGTGAATAGGTATCTATGCTTCGACTTAATCAGTGTTTACAAAAACTATAACAAAATATACTTAAATATAATAATGACAATGCTCTCTAAATGAGTAATTCGCATAATTGAATTGGAACCATAGAGTACCCAATATAAGACAATTTGCTCGTTTTCAAATTGATGCACCCTTTTAACCTCGCAAATTGGGGATGAGATGGGAAACCAGACCTCTTAGGGCCTTTATTTAATACGTTTAGCTTATTTGTAGAATGTGGAATGGAAAACTTGAATATTATGCGTATAATTGTATATTACACAAATTATTCGTTGCGAATATTTCGGTTTCTTATTGCTGATAAAATTAAATTAATAAGGTAGGTAATTAAATTATCATATGATCAGTTTTATGAGGCTATTTCTGAAGATATTTCTAAAATTTATTTTTACATATTCATCGTATGAAAATATTAATTCGATAATTCGATTTCGGTTATTATAATGATACAATGTTCAAAGTATTTCTACAAAACCATGTAGACACAGTAGGCAAGAACCATTTTAAATAATATTAAAATCATCAAGTTTCCAAAACTAATCACAAATCCACATACCGTTTCGCATTACAAAATAAATGAACACAATTAAATTTTAGCTCCAAAATGCGTACCTACATACATACAGGTAAAACAAAAAATCGTAGCGAATACGTTCTGAATTCTGTTATTTGAAAATTAATTAAACGGTCCAACGGGGCGTAACGATTTACGGCTGTGTGACAGACATACCGACACGCGTGACGACATTCGCAACATATTAAATTATTTAGGGTTCTAGCAAAGGAATTGACGCCATACCTTAGAACTTAAGACGTTCTAATTGCTTTCGTATTGGTTGATAGTTCGTTGGGTTGTGTCGCAAATAAAATGTCTTTATTGTTACGTATTTTATTACAAATAACTTACGTATTTGTATATACTAATAATTATTATTTGGGTATGTAAATTACTTCAATATGTTGTAATATTTGCAATAAATAAACATTGATAATCACGATATGATTAAATGTCAATTTCCTTAATTAATTTTTAGTCTCATTGTTTCTAAATATGTAGCATATGTGATTACTTATATGTGTTATTACAGATAGATATGTATTTACTTAGTTTCATTATATCTATTATTCGTCTCGTTTTGGAAATTGACGATGAATTCTGATAGGCATACGTAGAGCACGTAAAATAATAACAGAAAGACATGGAAATTTTGTCGTCAGTCGATATTTTATATCATATAATATCGTAAATTAGAACCATTTTCTATTTCTGTAAAATCTAGCATATTTTATGAATGAACTTTACTCATGTTACCAAAATATTAATCAAAGAATGTTTAAATGTTCGACATTATGTAAAAAATAAATGATATATTTTTTCGAAATCGCCAAAAAGATTTGTTGCCTTGTCGAAAGAATAAAACCGTTTTAGGATTTCATATATTTTATTTCTATAATCTACACAATTTAAGCGTGGGTCACTCCTATCCAAAAAAACCCTAGTAACCACTAAATGATTCAAAAAATGCAGCGTCACTATACCACGTTAAACGCTTACCAAAGGGCGGGGCAGGCAAATCGGTTGCAGGCAACGACAAGACATTTGCGAGGCAATGATTTATGTCCGCTGTTATCGACAACCCGCAGGCTACCCTACTCGTCACGATCGGGAGGCTGTGGAGTCGTAGTTCTGCTTTTTTTTCATCCTGATACCGTTTGAGACGTATGAGGAATATTAAACAAATCTTGTGTCTTCGACATATCTGTAATTCTTCTATTGTTCTGGAAGCTAACTATCTATAAATCTTATTGCACTGACTGGCACTGGTATTATTTGCTATATTTTAACAAATACTTAAATTAATTTTATAACTTGAACCTATCTTATGACAATATAAATCTATATAATATTTAAGTAATATCGTGATTACATCGTGAATTCGACTATTGTGTATGTGCCACTTTATTTTATTAGTAAATCATAAAAGTTTCGAACAACTCTATATTACCTAATAATTAATTTATTCTTCTCCATCCCAGAAAAGCGTCATCAACCGCATATGAAAGAAAGTCCCTTTGGCGACTCCATTCCACTTTTGTTCTAAGCCTAAATCATGTCCAACAGTGCGTAAATCGGTGAGGATTTTTTGTAAGATTTCACGCGCGGCTGCGCGGGCGTCGCTGATTAATCGGCCATTGATTGCAACGGACGGGATCACCGAATCAGTTTTAGCTATATTTGGGAACTAAATGAAAATTTATCAACACTCATAAACACTTATAAAATAAGCTTCAATTTTTAATATTATACAGTAAACTGCAAGTACCCACTGAAAGTGGATTTTGACGACACACTTTTGTGAATTATATTAAATCGTTAATTAACGCCATTCTTTGAATATTGCTAACATTATGTGCAAGAGTTAGATTACTTTGACAAATTATAGTTCTACGTGATTCTGTTATTGCCGTTATTTATAATATAATTTTAGAAATAATCCTCTAATTGAATTTATATATACAGACTGAATTTTGGCGATGTTTAGCATTAAATAAAATGAAAATTGCCTTAATAAAGAAAAAAACGAAGGTAGCCTAAGGTAGCGTCTGAATTAGTAAATTATTGTTAGTTGCATACAATTTTTCATTGTAAGACACATGAATTAATGAATACCAATATCGAACATAATCAAAAATCAAGTTCGTTGATGCATAATAACACAGCACCCCTGACACTATGTCAAAAGCAAACGCATCATGACGTATGGCTATAATGTTGGAAGGTTCTGGAATCATTTTCAGTCAGTTGCTTATATTATAAGCTAATTACTCCTTTTGTAGAATATCTGTTTAGTACTGTACAAAAGCTTGTTCTTATACAGTCAAATGTGTGATTAGGAAAAGAAGGTTTTATAAGCTTTGAACAAAATATTTCAGCTCTTTCTTTTTCATATATTTTTAAACGATATTCATTTGCTGTAAAAGATTTACACCGAAAATTAAACACATTTTCAATCCTGCACAAATAATTACTATTACGTATAGTTACAGAAAAATATACAGACTTTCTATCTTTTAGAAATTATTACTCATAGGTTGTTATTTCAATATTCCTTTGGTTATATTTGAGATGGTTAGAGGTGGGTATATAATATAATACATTATAATATCTATTGGTCTTACCAAAAAACAATTTAAACACAGTCTAACTTTAAACCAGGGATCTGTCACTTTAATATAGATATGTGTAATACGACAAAACCAGATTAAAGAGAACCCGCGCTTAAAGTTGAACCCTGTCTAAATTTTTTTTGTGGTAAGGCAGGAAATGTCTAGAAGATAATTTGGCTGTAAATAATCCTAGAAATAAATGAAAGATTGACAGTAAGACAACATACACACATTATGCCCTTGCATTTATGTAGGTAAAAATGTAGAGCTTTTTGCTCTTCTGTTGAACATTATAATCAAGAATTATTGTAACCTATTTATTAAAAACAGTTTAGATATTATAAAAACGTTCATTTCTAAAGCCAATTAATCTATAACCTAACATCGAGTTGACGAAAAACTCTTATTATGTAGTTATGTACTTGCTTGATATAAGTTGCATTTTTCAATCTCTATTTAACATATTCTGCATGTGCAATATGTCCTTCGTTTCTTTATAACCATTTACTAAGAAATACATTACATTTTATGGAATATTCACCTGTTAATTAGCAGAAGCACATTGCCACTATCATAGCTGGCAATTTGCAGGAAATGTGCCAACAATATTACCTCCATACTATAACTAATATATCTATATAGTTACGTTGATATCTCCGCTTCCATCAAACCACATTACGCTCAAACCACCAATTTGACAAGTTTGATCAAAGACATGTGTAATAATTTACTCGTATATTTGCCACATGTAATATACACTAAATTGGAATGGCTTGTTAGTGTCGAATCAATATTATGTAGTTATCTAGTAGTACATTTTTAAGTAGGTACGAAGTATAAACGTGTAAATTATATTTTAAGTAATTTTATAGTGTTATAGCCATTGCTCGCCATTGTCCAGCAAAGGGTAATGCGAGTTGAAAAAAAATCACTCAGCAATAATGTAGCTTTCTAAGCTTAATACTGATGACATAATTTTAAAAAACTGGTTATGATTTTGGTTATTCTTTCTAAAACAATTAATGAATTAAATTTTTTTGCAGTTTATATCGAGTCCCGTTATATCATTAGTCCCTTTACATACAATTCTGAAAACCTTAACTTTTATCTACATCCATATTTCACTCATGAATCCAAACTTGATCCTAAAGATTATCAAATTACAACCGATTTAAAATAATATTAGAGAATATTGAAGGCTTCAGCCGAAAACCTAACAAATAAAATCTTTTTTCAAAAATAATCGTATTTCAATACGAATAACCCAAGAAGTCTTCTCACTAATAAATTTTACATAAAATAACCATATATCAAGATTAACAAGCTCAAGTAACAGTTCCTACAAACATACTAAAATACATATAACTCGAACTAAAAATATTCAAGTAGGAAGGGAAAATCTATCGTATAAAATTCAACCCCAGTCGGTGCAACTAGCGTGAAAATCATGTTCACGGACGGTACGTGCCTCCGTAGTTATATATATGTAGTTTTAACTATTGATCCTTATCTACTGGGATATAAATGTATAACATTTTTGAGAGGAAATGCCTGGGAATGGATGAATACAATTTTTGAAAGTTTTTGCGCTTTGTGTGAGTATGATTGTGTGGTGTTGTACTAATTTCAAGTATCGATAAGATACAGTGAATAGTCATTTTGCGTTTATAATGTGCATTTTTAGGTTGCGCTATGTGACTTATTATTGTAGACTTGTAGATTTCTACAAAAAATAAAATTTGTCAATTAAATCCATACTTTTAAGTTTTAATATTATAAATGCGAAAGTAACTCTGTCTGTCTGTCTGTTACTCAATCACGCCTAAACTACTGAACCAATTTTCATGAAATTTGGTATGGAGATATTTTGATACCCGGGAAAGGACATAGGCTACTTTTCATCCCGGGAAAATGACGCAATCCCGGAAATTCCACGAGAACTTTGTATGCGCGGGCAATGCCGCGGGCGGAAACCTAGTTTTTAATGAACGGAGAGTTTTGTAATATTGAGTTTTGTAATATTGAGCACATAAAAGAGGCAGATTACCTTATAAAGTTAAGCAATGAAAATATGGAGCGTTTCGAGTCTCTAACCAATAACTATGTATGTAAGTGTTCCATAAGTGACAAGGAGCAACCGTCGCCCCATAAGCCCATTGACTGCACTGACATGCATAGTATTCCATCCACGGCAACAATTTCATCTAGTAAAACAAAACATCTTTCCATGCAGGAAATTATTGTGTTGTCGGATAACATTGGTCAGGGATTTGGCGCTTTGCTTAATAACTTAGGGCATAAAGTAACTAATTTTTGTACTCCTAATAGTTCATTTACATATATCATGAATTCATTAGATAATTTTAGTTTTAATGAAAATAGCATTGTTGTTATATTATATGGAGATAGTCTTAATCTAAAAAAACATGACATTGATATAGGATTTCAAAAAATGTTGAAAATTAGTAGTGAGACAAAATGCAAATTTATGTTGTGTACATTACCATATTTGCCTGGTTTGACACAAAATCAATATAGATTTATCTATAACATTAACTTAAAATTATATAATTTAACAAATCATCATAGTGATGCATTTATATATTTTGACATAAATTCATGTACAAAATCTTTTTGCTTGACAAGGAATACAGTGTATCTGCCATTTAGATATAAGAGAGAACTTGCTATGTTAATAGCATATAAAATTATTAACCAGTCTGGTACATGTTTGGTATCAGACCATCGATCTACTATAATTTTATGTAGTAGTAATTATATACATCAACCGAGGTTAAGTGTTGACGGACAAACTAGCCCTAAGCTAGATTTAAACTAGTATGTAAGACAACAGCTAAGCAGCCTTTTTCCATTGTACATCAAAATATTCAAGGCTTGGCTAGCAAATTATTAGAAATAGAATTATTTTTAAATCATAATAGTATAAAAATATTTTGTGTAACAGAACATTGGCTTAAACAATGTCAGTTGTTATTAAATATTGATAATTATAAATTAAAAAGTATATACTATAGGGCACATGCTATTCATGGAGGTTCTCTTATTTTTGTACACAATAGTGTTAAATGCAAAGAACGAACTGACATTGTAAGTCTTTCTGTAGAACGCACCATTGAACTGTCCTGTGTTGAGCTTGAGCGTTATATTATTGTTTGCGTATACAGACCTCCTTCCAGTGACTATAATATGTTTGAGACAGTCATGGAAGAAACATTAAAGCGTTTAGGCAGGAGTAAAAAGAAGGTAATAGTATGTGGTGATTTTAATATTGATTTACTTTCACACACACAGACGGCAACACGAATAGTTAATTTGTTTCACTCATTTAATCTGTATAAAGTTTTTGATGAACCCACACGAATTACACCTACTTCTGCAACTTGTATTGATAATATATACTGTGATTGCAACTGTCTAGAAAAAAATATCCTCAATATACTGACTTCAGATCACTGTGGCCAGAAAGTAGTTTTGGAATGGGATTGCATACCTAAGTTTAAAAGAATTAATGTTAGGCCTATAACTAAAAAAGGCATTGATAAATTTAGAGATAATATTAATAATAAACTGCCTAACCTGAATGATCAATCCTTTTATAATAATCCTTGTGAAATGTTTACAAATCTTTTTAATTTAGTTCATAATGAGTTTAAAAAAATATTTAAAGTTAAATCTTTAAGTATCACCAAGGATTTACCATTTAGTCAATGGGCAACACCTAGTATACACAGATGCAGGAACATTCTATATGAGTTATATGGCATGAAGCAATATAACAAAGACTTGTCATTCCATAATTATGTTAGAAATTATTCAAAAACTTTTAAAAAAGTTTGTTTCACTGCCAAGTGTCTATATGTCAGAGATAAAATACGCAACTCTGATAACAAAGTTAAAACTGTTTGGACAATTATTAATGGTGAAATGGGCAAAAGCCGGACAAATAGTACCACAAAACTTGTAAATGCTGGCAGAGTAATTGACAAAAGTGCTGATGTTGCGCTTGCTTTTGAAGATTTCTTTAGTAGTGTCCCTGTTAGTATTACTAAAAAATTAAATTCATCATCAGTGCTTGCGGAGTCCTATTTGAGGGACCATGTTGCGGAGTGTAATGTATTATTTGAATTGCGACATGTGACTGCAGATGAAATTGTTAAAACTTTTAAAACATTAAACTTAAAAAAAACATGTGATCTCTGGGGAATGTCTGTGAACTTAGTAAATAATATTATAGAAAACATTGCCAACCATTTAGCGTTTATATTTAATCAATGTTGTGACTGTGGTATATTCCCTGATTTATTAAAGTTTAGTAAAGTTATTCCTTTATTCAAAAGCGGTGACCAAGAAGACTGTAATAACTATAGGCCTATTTCTATTTTACCAACTTTGAGCAAAGTCTTCGAGAAATTGATTTTAAACCAATTATGTAGTCATTTTGTTTCAAATGGTTTACTGCACGCCAAACAGTTTGGTTTTACAAGGGGGCGCTCTACCACTGATGCTGGAATAGCTCTTTTGTCACATATATATAAAGCATGGGAAAATTCAAAGAATGCTTTGGGGATATTCTGCGACCTTTCTAAGGCTTTCGACTGTGTAGAACATTCCACTCTATTACGGAAACTAACTTTTTATGGTATCAAAGGTTTATCTCAGGACCTCATAGCTTCATATCTTCAGAACAGGGTACAGACCGTTGTTGTTAATGGAGAGAAATCTTGCGGTGCGCCGATTAACATTGGTGTTCCGCAGGGATCTATCTTAGGACCGTTTTTGTTCTTAGTGTATATTAATGACCTACCTTATTATTTGCAGGATATGTGTGAAATAGTACTGTTTGCAGATGATACCTCATTAATATTTAATGTGGATAGATATGACACAAATGTTGACGAAGTAAACTCTGCTCTTTTACGCATATCTAATTGGTTTAATGCTAATAATTTATTATTGAATGCAAAAAAAACAAATTGTGTAGAGTTTATCCTTCCAAATGTAAAAAAAGGTCAAAAGGGATATCATTTTAAACGGGGAGGTATTATACCCTGTCGAGTCTACTGTTTTTCTTGGTTTGACACTAGATGAGAAGCTACAATGGGGGACCCATGTTGCCACCACCGCTGCTAAGCTCAGCTCAGCTGCATATGCAGTTCGAAGAATAAGGCATCTCACCGATGAAGATACGGCTAGATTGGTTTATTTTAGTTACTTTCATAGCATTATGTCCTATGGAATTCTACTATGGGGCAGGGCTGCAGATATAGAAACTATATTTATATTACAGAAAAGAGCCATACGCTCTATATATAATTTACGTGCTCGGGACTCACTAAGAGATCTCTTTAAGAATATTGGTATCCTCACTGTACCATCACAGTATATATTTAATAATGTTTTACATGTACACAAAAACGCGGACTTACACACAAAAGTAGGAGATAGACACTGTTATGGCACAAGGAATAGAAATAAAATTGAAATGCCATTTTATAGGTTAGCTAAAGTTAAAAATTCATTTATGGGCCAAGGTATACGTTTTTACAATAGAATTCCTCATAGTATTAAAGAGTTTAGTAGTGTTAAATTTAAAACTTATTTAAAAAATGTATTAGTTCAGAGAGCCTACTACAGCATTAAGGAATATATGGAAGATGAAAATCCATGGAGGGTTGTCGCGTAAGAATAACAGGACAGTTCTTTGGCATATTATGATAATATATAATATTATGTAGTTAGATGTAAGTAACATGTAATGTAAAATTATATTGTATATGGACATGACTTTAAAAGAGCAACTATGGAGTTTCTTGCCGGTTCTTCTCCATAGATACTGCTTTCCGAATCGGTGGTAAATTTAAAGAATGTAATGACGATTCAAAAGTGCTTCTGGAAGAAGTCTAATTGAATAAATAAATGTTTGAGTTTGAGTTTTGAGTTTGAATATTCATGTACATGTATTAGGTACCTATGTGAATATGATAATTTTGGAACTTCTGTTAAATTTTAGTTTAAGCTTACACTGCACTGCAATATAATTAATTATGCAGCCTGTTCTATTATTTCAATTTATTTCCAGAAGGGGTTATGTGTTCCACGAAATAAACAAAAATCCGTACGATGTAAGAAATGTGTTAAGAATATGTAAAGCCCGATATTCCCAATTTGATAGATCTATACGAAAACACCAAGTTATGTAAATTCAATCCAATTAATTGATTGGAACCGAAGGCGCTATAAACATCACTATTCACTAGTGATATGCTGCGGCGTTGCATCTAAATTCCAATTCGGTTTGCGAGGGGATGTCTGTTCGCATAGTAACGTGCATTGCCTGTCCAAATCTGTGAGTGTAGACCTAGATATCAATAGATCTGGGCTGGAATTTGATAAAGAATAGCCATGTATTCAGTAATGTTTTATGATTTAGTTGAGATGGCTTAAAAAAAAGTTCACATGTAATTTCTTAAACGATAAAACAGTTATTGATTTACGTCCAATTATAATTATTTGTTTGACAGTAATTATTTAAATGAGAAAATATGAAGTATAGGCATGATTATTGATATCTGTAAAGTTAAATATTCATGTAGAGATGTTGTAGAACTATGTAGAGACCTTAAAATTACAATTACATTTCATCTCTATATTCTTATACAGCACTTTAATATACAAAGCTCTATGTAGAGTCTTTCACCGAGAGCTTTTTAAAGCTCTACATAGACCAAATTTCACAATAAAAACGTGCAATCTAAACATTATGCAGTACACAACCAATCTGTTGACCGCAGGACACGTATTTTATGGAGGTGTGCGTCCACAAGAGGCATTGTGGACCGCAGACGTCTCATAGCGGGTGTCTAGTGGTATGCTAATCATGTACCAATTAGACCAGCTGGATGTTAATTTTCTCTTGGTTTACAATATTTTTAAGTTTTTCGGTAATATTTTGTTCACAGCTTAGATTGAGAAATTACATGCTTATTATCTAAAGATGTTCACGTGAACAGCATGTTACTACAGCATATTACAACATCTAGATAATTAATAGAAGAAAAGCAACGTTTACGTTATGTATTGTTACATAATACTTAATTTAACCCTCTGTTCAAGATACACGCAAGTATAATATAATTTTGAATTTAAACTATCTTAACAATTCCTGATAAATATTTTGAAAAGGCTGTTACATCACGGCTATTAATACACACATTAATGTTAAATTAAATTATCTCTACATGAGAAAAAAATCTTTATCTTATCAGTTATCATTGGTAATTTATTTCGTCTCTCAACTTTTTCCATCCTCATACCTAATTCTGATATAAAACGTCCGCACTCCACATATAGAAGCACAACGCTGTACACAATTTACATTTTCTGCAGTTTTCACCCACTGTTCACAACTAACGTTCTAAATTATAATCATGTTTAGCGTCATGTGTACACAAAATCAACTAGCCATTGAACTATTCAACAAAATCATAAAGCAAGATGATCGCCCAATCTTTACCTCATTTATAATTCATGAGACCACTTAATTGGTCATTCTGTAGCGAACGCGAAATTATTCATTCACGCCTCGAGCGGACCGTGGTCAACTCAACTAGTGTAGCTTGATACAAAGCAAACATTAGTCCAGCCATGCATTATTGTCAAGCGCAGTTATAATACGGCCTCGTGGTAAAAGGCCGTAAGTTACAAAATGACAAAAATGAATTTAGACTTTAAATTGTGTAGGTTAAGGTATACTTTTGATTACAGGTGAGGATCTGTTTTAATGTTTGTATATAAGAGTGTTATGTATGCATGCCAGCAAGTCGGTACGCGCCGCTAGGTAGAGGCAATGACAAAGAAGCCATGGCTTTATTAGCTGTGTACTCCACTTGTGTTGAAAGTCATCAGCTGAATAACATACTCTCTATGTGCAGAGATGATTAATTGTACAAAATTAATTAAAATATTTGTGCGCTTTGAGAGAATATCATTAATGACACATTTTTACTTACTAATACATAACTAAAATATAATCTACATTACTCCTTTTGCAAAAAAACTACTTAAAATAATGTGAACTGAGTGAAGGTCTGAGCACCTCTAAACGCCTGTTTTTTTAAATAAATACTTTTTACTTGGTTGGATTGAAAAATTCATCAGTTAAAATCATCACTAACTTCAGTCTATCAGCATTCTTCTATCGTAATTGCTATCTAAGTAGCTAAGATTTCAAAATATCACAAAATCTATACCCGGAAAAGTCATAATCTCAAGTGTAAACTATTTTCCATAAACATTTTCAATTTTAGCTCAGATAGTAAGACGCAAATAAAATACCGTTTTCCTGATAATAATTTCCACACATTGAGCACATTACACGGTAGGTAGACACAGGCTACCGTGACCACTCAGCTTTAGAATTTTACACTTTACGCCTGTTAGGCCTATCGTGTACACACCCTTTGTTGGGGCGTTGACTCTAATAAAAAATACGTAAAGGTATATTTTGAAGTCACTCAGGTATTTTTCTCTTTTTATGTTTCGCACTCGTTATAATTAATTGGTTTATACCGTTTTCCGTTGTCTATTTTAAATTTATTTCGTTTTTGTTACGATTGTGATTTTTTTTTTATAAAAATACTGAGAATAATAATAAATCTACATATTCTTACATATACTTTTCATAACAGCAAATTTCAACGTAAGTGCTTTTTCTAACAATATTTTACGATATTCGCTACACTTGTATTTCGTAGCACTAGTGTCGTAGCAATGCTACGAACCATCCATGCTTGAAACAAAATGATATCAAATAATCGTAATGTATCATACAATATAGGAAAAATTATTTATTTTTGTATTTATTTATACTATTTAAACTTTATAGTATATTTGAAGCGTTTGAAGCTTATTTATAAGTGAACTAGGCTTCCGCCCGCGGCTTCGCCCGCACATTCAAAGAAAAACCCGCATTCTCGGCTATCAAAATATCTCCATACCAAATTTCATGAAAATTGGTTCAGTTGTTTAGGCGTGATTGAGTAACAGACAGACAGACAGAGTTACTTTCGCATTTAGAATATTAGTATGGATTAATGAATAATTAACAAGCATTTATGTGCTAAAATGTAATGTGCGTTCTCGTGGTTCTATTTTAATCTAAAATGTTTATAATATAATGTAACTCTAGTGGAAGTGCATGCTATTAATAAAGCTTTAGTGTAGTTTCAACATAATGTAATTAAATTAAATTTTAATAAAGAAATGGGTATGTCAGTCCAATTATTTCTGTACAGTTGCTATATGTATTTCGTATTTCACATTTCTTCAATTGTTTGTCAATTCGGTCGTTTAAAACTGTTTAGTTTTAGGTTTTTTTCAAGTATAATGAACAATAAATACCAAAAAAGGGCTAAATTACCAAAGATGAAAAACCATTGATGATTTCATTAGACATAATTTAATAGAAATCAATATTTTCATGAAATAAATCAAAACTTAATTACTCTATTTACGATAATAATTTAGTAATATCATGTACACAGAGAATTATTTGCTAAAATCCTATTTAAATCAAATCCGCAATGCTCCTTGATATTAATTAATTATAGTACGAATATGGTCGGAATCAACGTCAGTACAAATCCAATCAGAGGCAAGAGGCGATGTTATGGTGCTGTATGTACTCGCAATATGCCGGATGCATTGATGCATCGTACTAGTGCTAGTAGGGTTGTCAAAAGTGAGGTTTTATTTTAAGGAATTGATTTTATTTGACACAAGCCTCCAAAGTAAGATTTCGCGTTGTCGTAGTTTGAAATATAGCTTATAACTATGCAGTCTAGAATACAATATTTTCTGTCTGGTTCATAGATTATAGAACTTTTTAATTAAAAATGCAACTGTCAGCAAACAGTTGAAAGGCTCATTAGTACTAATATAAATAATTGTAGCTTACCTGAATTTACTGGCGTATCGTTTTTACGCCAAAAATAAGACCAAGATTTCTTGTACCCTCGTTGATTTGGTATGGCCACAAAATTATTGAAACAGATATCTACTAAACAATAAAATTAAAAGTAAAGCATGACTGCTAATATAATTCAGTTTATTATTACTTATAATAAGAAAATTTTAATCATTCATAAATAAATACGTACATAAATAAATACCTGAAAGCGTTACATTGTAAGTTGTAGGGTTATTTCATCGACGATTTCACGATATGAATTTAGAATTCTCACATCTAACAAAATCTAAAATAACATTCCATAAATAACACATTTTCATATATTTGGACAGCCCTACCACCGAAGCAGGTACCGTACCGAAGTCATTAGCAGTAATGGCCGATCCCGCGTCGGCAGATTTAGTGCGGTTTATCCATATACCATTACATGCTCTTATGTGCAAAGAATACGCTATACCTGTCCATTGATGGCTTCGTGCAGCCGAATGCACTGCATACATTAGCGTCATTCATTTCGATTCTATAGATTTGATGTTAATTTTTGGTAATGTACTTTGCGATGAATAATATCTTTGGTTATAGTGGTTGTATGTGTTTTTATAGGTTCGTGGTAATGACGTCACTCTCGTCAGTTATTCTCCCAAAGTTTTACTGTGTTACAAAATTGAAATTATCAGGAGAGCATATAATGAAAACGCTCTTTGATTATTGTATGTGTTTTTATAGAATGATATTGATGACGGGAGGAAAGGATTCGGATTTTGGAAGTCATTCTTCGGATGTTTGAAGCAAGTTGCTAAAACGTAATTATCGGTGGACCATGTAATGTGAAAACGCTGTCTCTACATTTGATAATATTTGTGATAATGATTCAGTACTTGGACAAAAGTCTTCGGAAGTTTTAAGCATTAAAAAAACGTGAAAAATTCATTAATAAGTAGATTGCTTGATGTGTACTCTACATTGTTTGAAAATTTTCTCAAATGTATCTATGAATTGTATCGAAAAGTTATATGCGTTTTTGCGCCTATCTTAGTGTGTAATTGTGAAAATATTAACTTAGTTTTATATGTAGAGAAAAAGTAAAATTAAGTAGTTATAAAACCTAAAAAAATGTTTTTTTTTTCGATCATACTTTTAAGTATATAATGGCATTGTGAAATAAAACTTTAAATTCTATTTCTTTTCAAAGTGCAACATAATTTTACAACCAAAATATAACGATTTCAGAGGGTCGAGGGAAGCGCCCTCCCCAAAGATACGGGGTAACTACAGCCATAACCGTATTTTACCCACGTCATAAAAACTAAGAAACATTGTGCCGCAAAAGTATTATAATAAGAGTTCCCTAACTGCTTTGCTTTAAGATTTATTCACTTTTAAAATGACTTGTTTTTATTTTTAAAGTTGGTAGCATTGCGCGGCGTAATGTTAAATTTAGTTACGTGGATTTTGTAGGATTATATTATTAAAGTATGAAGAAATTTTTGTTTTTAGTGTTTCGATGTTGGTACAATAACTGTTTTAATACTTTCGATAAATAAAAACTTTCAGTACGTATTGAGGTTAATGGATAATTAGATATCTAATCATGCATGGTGGTAAATGTTAAAAATATGTACTTAATGACGTTTCAAAAGTGCTTCTAGAAGAAGTCTAATTGAATAAATAAATGTTTGAGTTTGAGTTTGAGTTTGCAAAGATAGATGTTTGAATTGTGTTCCAATTTACGTACTTAATTATACTTGGTTGATAATTTGATAGTACTTGATATTACGTGAAAATAATATATTATTAAAATATATTTGGCTACTGATCTAAAACAATAGACACCAATGAAATATATTAAGTCTTATTCAATAGTTATCTTAATTACTTATGCTATAATATAGAACATCACACTATGTCGTATCAATCATAGAGTTAAGTTTCGCATTCGTAAGCATTCAACATCATCACGTAACATGTAATATTTAAATACAAAAGGATGCTAAAGGATAAAATTATTCTCATTTCTTAAAAATGAGAATCAAAAGCAAAATAAAATGGTTAATCAAACTACACAGTCTATTCGTAGCGTCTGCTTAAAAATAAAACACTTTTAAAGAAACCCAGCCTTTCTATTATCCTCAAAAATGTTCAATTCATTCATCTACAAATAAACTTTAAGCAGTATACAGTATACAGTGCAAGAAAATAAAAACATATTCAATTTCAAAGGCATCTCTGTTACAATGTTCCTTTGCCAGTGTAAGTTTTCACATATTTCAGCTGTGACACCAATCTACGTAGAGCTCGAGCCATCCAATCGTAAATAACCATCTCATTTACATACCAACACATTGTCAGCCGTTCTTATATACTAACATTGTTTGACAAACTATCTTTAAGAAAATTCGCGGGCGTCCCGCTCTAATTTCAGCTTCCGTCTCACTCTCGCACACGGGAAAAGCATCGAAGCGTGCCGATGGGCGGAGCCTCATACCTAACCATTGTAAGATGAACCTAGAAAATTCGCGCGCTCGTACCGTTAGTATCTATTTTGTATAGATCGAGGGAGGCAGGGAAGGTTCCTCCGCAGTGGATGTACTACATATCGCCTGACTGCACATTGGTTGATAAAAGCCACGCCCATTTGGAAATGCATTACCAAGATTGCTATGCAGATCCTGGATGGGAATGCTAAAAGTTTTCCAAGGATTTGGCGGATAGTCTTGCGGGGTTTTAGGTTAATGGCGGGGTATGGCGTAATCTCAATATTGCGAACTTCGATATAGCGATGAAGTTGTTTTGTGTTGGGAAATACTTTTATAATCTTTGTAAATGTAGAACTTGTTCATTTTAATAAAATTACGGAGCTTTTAAAAATATACCTTCTACTCGTTACGGTGTAGCTTTACCTGAACTAGAGGTTAATTATTTTTGAACTAGTTTCATGTTCATTATCATAATACAGAGCTTTTAGCTTTTGTTCATTTTGTTTTTATATTTTAAACAACTACATAATAATGTGCTAATACATTTGTGTTTGTTTCCTCGTAATTTCGATAAGACATTTTTGATTCCCGATTTATTACCCTTTTTAGTTTGGTTTGGTCGAAAATTTTAAGTTAATGTTGAAAGGTTCAAGGATCCTCATGACTGAGCTTTACTTTTGTTTGGTCGATATTTTTTCTTGTTTTCGAAAAGTTTTTCCCAATTAGATCGATCTATCGTCCCAAAAACCTTTTGTATACAATATTAAGAAAATTGTTGTGGCCGATTTCAAATTCAGATAATGTTTACAAGAACAACTCATTCAAAAGTTTAATAAAAGACTAGTTTAAAGCACATTCTTTTGCCCAGATATAAGCCATATTAGTAGACATTTTACTGAGTAAGAAGGGTATAATAGCCAAATTTACTACCTTTAGGTATACGTGTTTATTTCCGTGGAATCCACAGAGAGTAGAATGATATTTTTACGTTATGCACATTTAACTCTATCTACGAGTAAGTGCATCTCTATAGTATTAGCTTTAACTATAGTGTTTTTAATTGTACAGATATATTATAATGTATATGCAAAATAATGATTATGTTTCATTATTTTCCATAGTTACTGTAGTACCTCGTTAATTGCGTATTCAAATGTAAAATGATCTATTTAATGTATACCTTGTATAAATAAATAAAGAAAATTATACTCTTTCCACTTATAAATTTTAAAACTTAAATCCATTACGATTTAAATCTAAAAAATGATACCCAATAAGAACATCAAAGTGAACTACTCATCAGCCACTGAAAAAGCGTCGGACTAATCTGTGGCTAAGGAAAAAATACAGATTTCTTTTCATTTCCTACATAATGCAGGGAAATAACAGAACGGGAGTAAAAACTCGAATGCGATGGGATTGAAAACCAGTGGAGTGAAGCCAGCATTGTACTGCCACGAAGCATTGTTATTAAAATGGCTATATTATGAAGGAATGGGCCGTTTTGTGCGAATATTCTGCTTTTTTGATCTTGCATTAATCAGGTATAGCTTGATGTTTTTGGTGGTTTGGTATGGGGTAATGTTGTGATTGGTAATGTTTCATGTCTGACGTGTTTTATAAATATCGTGCTAATTAAAGAATATTTGACACAGTAAACACGATATTATAGGATAAACCTTGGGATAAACGATTAAATTGTTTGTAGGAAAGATTTCATCATTTTTAACTTATAATTTTTATTAGATTAGATACAACAAATACGTCTAATTTTGAAAATACTTTCACTAGTGAGTAGTATCTAATAGAAGACAGCTACGTTTTTTCTCAGCACTAGATTTCCGCACGCGGTTTCGCCCGCTTTTCATTGTAATTAGTTCAGTAGTTTTTACGTGAAATAATAACAAACATCCATCCTCACAAACTTTCGCAATTTATAATATTAGTAGGATAAACATCCGTTTTTTTTTCTAAAATCATCATCATCAAGTATCCATAAATTTAGCTTTTATCGCAGATAAAACCGAACCGAGCCGGGGTTAAAGGCTAGTTAGAGGGCAATACGAGGGTTCGTAGAGGGGCCGTTTTAAATCCATGCATATTTTTATCACTGAGTGTATATTTCTGAGTATTTTTTTTATATACGTATACGTTTACGTAAGTTTGTAGGTACTAAATATAGTGGCTAGTATGAAAAGGTTATATGTACCTTCCTTGAGTTTGGTTCTTGTTGAGAATTACCTAATACACATAAGTTTGAACACCAACAGGCCCAAAAAACCATTTTAGTGTTAAACACATTTTATATGGCATGTTAAGGTAACACATTTTTTAATCTTTAGTTCTTAATTAGTAACGAGACAAGAAAAATTTAAAAGGGATATTTCAATACCTCCATGCAATTATTAATTTATTACAATTTTTACGTTAGCCAAAGATGATTCTAAACTGAAAATTTGCCAAAACGCATTGTTGTAAAGATCAACAATGAAATAAACATATGCATACGTATTTCGGCCAGCACGGATTACAAACTGTATGTATGTATGCCCGTAAGCCAGGGAACAGATGTGCACACTCTGATGCGATTACACTGTACACTTCGTTAGATATGGCGGCATGCAATTTGTAGATGAACACAAATTCACTTCGATTAATTATTTTCCTTCATATTTCATTGGATTTCGTACAATTACGAAACTGTGGTGTATATTATTGGATTGTTATATTATTTTTCGATACCAACAAATAAATACCACATACTTTAACTCAGTACGTATGTACATTGTGTAATACAAAAGGAGGCTTTATTTTGTTTTAGTTGTTTCTTTCGAGGAATAATTTATATTATACTACGTAAGTCTACATAAGCATTATCTAAGTAGTTTTTGTTATGGATTATTTTTAATATGACATAATATTATTGCCTACATTCCTATTATAATATATTTTACAGACATAGAAATAGAAAGCGTTTTATTTGCCACCATGTAAAAAAAAATAAATCTTAGTAATGCATATATATACACATAAAACAGAAAAAAAAGGTGGCAATGGTGGCAAAAAGGACTCCCCGTCAGCAAAGCAGCAACCATTATTTAAAATGTATTTCAATTATATTCTATTTCGTTACCTATAATCAATTGAAGGAATAAGCAAATTATACTTCAAAACACTGTTTTTAATTAGCGCTATTTTGTACATAGAGTCTGCAGTATTTTTATGTAAATATCTTGAAAAGAATTACCAAACGTAACAAATTTTAGAGGAAAATAATAATAGTTTAAAAAAACTAAAAAACACGCTTTTTATAGAAAACCGAACTGAAAAATAGAAATTTTTTATCAAATCAATCAAAGTTTGAACGAAATCTTGGCCTGGCTAACCACTTGCTCTGGAGATCCGGGGTTAGTTTATAAAAATGCTTTGTGTATTATTTTTCGTTTTAGTTACCTTAGACAGGATACAATTAGCTATCAAACTTTAGTTACGGTTATAATAATTACTATTTGATATATTTAATTTTAAAAGACAATAAAAATAAGGAATAAGTATAAAGATCAAAATTTAAAATTAACCAAAAGTAATCGTGTTTATAGACAAACTACAACATTCCATTATTTTAATGATATTCTGCAGAAAATATTCAGTGTTCATAATTAGCGTCACTAGGTACACCAAACATAACTACTTAAATTATCAAAAAATATGTTACTCCACTACCCTTAATCTCCTATTATTCCATCAAAACGTTACTCCAAATAACCAAAACGTTCACAAGAGGCATGCAAAATTTCATCAAATTTAAATTGGCAAAGACCCTACCAAAGGTCATATATTCGGTAATATTTTAAAGTCGCGTGCCGTCCGGAAGCCAGCCCAACGGACGGACGTCATCTATTACACACTGCGATCTCAATTTAAACCGTTAAAATTGTGAATTTATTTTAATGATCCGGTCGAAAGTATTTGAATATGTGTTTGTGTGGGAATATCGTTATTTAAGGTTACATAGTATATTAAATGGAGATTCTTTGAAAAAGGTTATAGGTTAAGGCCACAAAAGGTTTATAGGTGACTCTATTTTTTAATATATCCGTGTGTACCTTGAATAGTATAATACTTTTAGGGCCGTTTTATCAATGCATTGGATAAAACTTATTCGTCGAATAATGTATAAAACTACCATTTTAAAAACGTATTCCAATTGCCCGTATTTGACAGTTTACGTGACATTTTAATATTATTATCGTGTAAACTTTATTGAAAATTGGAAAAATCGGCCCTAAGAAGTACAATCAATTGTTGTAAAACGTAGTTAATTTAAATTTCTACTCATACGTTTTCCATCAAACATATAGCTATATAAAAAGCTTCCCGATCCTTATAAAAAAACGACTTCTAATTCATCACTGCTTTTTAACATTTGTATTAACCCAGTCAGAACCTATAATAAAACACTTGATTTCCATTTCCTCATAAGTCCTAAGGCCACATCAAATTAATACAATACGATATTGTTACAGGCATAGCACAGTACAATTGAATTATGTATCGTAACCGTGCTCGCTTCCGACGTGGTATTGTCATTCAAATATCCCAGACACAGCCTGTCAAGGGACCAGTTATGTAGAATAAGGGTAGATATATGTTTTTGTACTGAAATGGTAAAATGGGTGCAATTGTAAATCGTCTTTCTATCATATAATTGGTTACAGAATTTCATCAAATATATTGTTTCATATTTATAGTTATTCTTATATATAAAAATGAATCGCAAAATGTGTTGGTAAGCGCATAACTCGAGAACGGCTGAACCGATTTCGATAATTCTTTTTTTATTATATTCCTTGAAGTACGAGGATGGTTCTTATGTAGAGAAAACGTAAACATGTACCACGGGCGAAGCCGGGGCGGACCGCTAGTTTCTTATATATCTACCTAATTATTTACCCGTTTTTTTAACTTTGAATCTAAGTAGCTATCGATTAAATCTAATTAATGTCTATAATTTTAGTGTATTATGTTCTTAGATATTTGATCAATAGATTGGAATTTAAGTAACGGTAAAATAATGGTCGCATTAGTGGTAGTTTTAACTTTTAAAGCTTTTAAAATGTTTCATTATCGGCTCAGCAACTAGCAAAATATATAAAATATTGGAAATGCATTTATTATCCCTATGTTTGTTACTAACTTAATAAATACAAATAAGATAGATATAGGTAACAGTCGTTACTTCTTATCGCCGAAAATCTTAATATATATAAATCTCGTGTCACAATGTTTGTCCTCAATGGACTCCTAAACCACTTAACCGATTATAATAAAATTCGCACACCATGTGCAGTTCAATCTAACTTGAGAGATAGGATAGTTTGAACATGTAGGTACCACGGGCGAAGCCGGGGCGGACCGCTAGTAATAAATAAATTTAAACATGAATATAAAATAAAGCCCCACGCATACACGCTACTCAAAATGCTATCATGGTTTAATAAACCCACCCTTTATACTTTACGTATAATGATGCAATTGAAAAATATGTATTTATATCGCTATGAATGATATGACACTTCGAAGGCGTTGCGAATCAAACACACAAACTTACACTATCATGTACAAAAGTTATAATTGACCTTATTTTTGGTTGGTAGAGTCTAAATTAGCTTGGCTTTAATTTTCCAATAATTTTGCTATGAATTATGTCTCTTATTGTGTTTTTAACACTTGCGCTATAGCAAGGGGTAGTTTGCACCCTCCCTGATTAGCGTTCTTAATCTATGGGGGTGTATGGATGGGTTTATGTTGGAGGCAAAATTGTAACAAGAAACAAAGTAATTTTTATAACTTCTTAACGGTTAGTATAAAGAAACAACTGACTTAAACAAATGATCTGTGTTTATATATTCAACAAATATAAAAAATAAAAATAAAGTTTTATTGTCACTCTATTACATTGAAAGCTTACTAAATACTACAATATATTTATTTTGTAAGAAGCAAACTGTATTTGTTGTTAATTTTCCAATATTTACAATCTTATTAACGTTTTTATCCCAACTTTATCAAAGCATGATACAAAATCTTATTTTTAAATCACAATTTTATCAAATCTCTATACATTTCAATATGTTTCACTCTTGCATAACACCGTTCAGTTATTCAATAATATTTCAATGTTTATTTAACATCCTAAACGTTTGCCTAATGAACTACTAGGGGATTAGGTTTATTTTGTTGACATGTTCATCTTATTATACGGAATACCTATGTAACCTGCCCTTGTGTAAACAAAACATGTTAACATTTATCCAGTGTAACTCTATCGTGGTGATACAAAATAAATCTGTACTATAAAATACGAGTATTGGGTGTTAAAAAGTATATTTAAATATTTGAAATAATAATTGTACTTTTTAAATGAAACTTCTTTAGGCTCGTTGTGAGTAAAATTACAAGATCGCGACATGACAATACCGTCACGTCATAAAGCGACGATTTTGGTATCTTTGTATCTTGTCTAAGAAGTTTCACTTCTGTCACATATGCTCGGCACACATGCCCTTTTTTATGTAATATTGTATTTACAAGAAGGCATTACATACTATCTTGGCTCGGGGAAGACAAATGATATTATGTATTAATAATAATGCTAATCGATTTCATGGAAAATAATTAATTTACTTTATTAGACATTTTCTGTAAATGAGACGAGATGACATATTTAAAATATGAGACAGTAAAATCGCAAGGCCTGTGTGATTGATTTTCGATCAATCGCAAGTCGCAACATAAGGATGTTCCTCTAGTAATCTTCCTCTCGTATAAGATCCCACCGCAGGATTAGTGCGTTCATCGTTTTTTTGATAAAACCAAAATTTTATGTATATTTATAATTAATAATTAGGAGAACATATATCGACTGGGTTGCCAGTCAAATTTACTTTATATTTACTTACCTAGTACGATTATTATTTGTCTGAATATATCAATCATATAATAAAATAAACGAAGTGTCTAGTCGTCCGCTAAACGGATGAATAAAATAAATTAGTCGTCCGATTACCGGATGAATAAAATAATTTAATCGTCCGATTACCGGATGAATAAAATAATTTAATCGTCCGATTATTCGGATTAATAGATAACCTTTTAACACTAAAGCTAGTTGGGTTGGACTAAAGCAAAGGGGGCGCAGGACTTAGAAAATTTTTGATGGAGTTGGTGTCATTATAACACCTATTTATAATTATTTTATCGTAAAGATTACGCTAATATAAGCATGTTTTATAGGAACAACTTTTCTCTAAAATCAAAAATGGCCGAGATATTCGCCCTTAATTCGTTAGGTTAGGTTAGCCTTTAGGTTAGGTTAGGTTAGGTTTCTTAAAAAAAAACTACACAGAAATAGGAGCCCCGCGAAGCGGGGCTCCGTCGACGCGCAAAAAAAAATCAAGTTTAGGTTAGGTTAGGTTAGGTTTCTTAAAAAAAAAACTACACAGAAATAGGAGACCCGCGAAGCGGGGCTCCGTCGACGCGCAAAAAAATAATCAAGTTTAGGTTAGGTTAGCCGTTAGGTTAGGTTAGGTTAGGTTTCTTAAAAAAAAACTAAACAGAAATAGGAGCCCCGCGAAGCGGGGCTCCGTCGACGCGCAAAAAAAAATCAAGTTTAGGTTAGGTTAGGATTCTTAAAAAAAACTACACAGAAACAGGAGCCCCGCGAAGCGGGGCTCCGTCGACGCGCAAAAAAAAAATCAAGTTTAGGTTAGGTTAGGTTAGGTTTCTTAAAAAAAAAACTACACAGAAATAGGAGCCCCGCGAAGCGGGGCTCCGTCGACGCGCAAAAAAAAAATCAAGTTTAGGTTAGGTTAGGTTAGGTTTCTTAAAAAAAAAACTACACAGAAATAGGAGCCCCGCGAAGCGGGGCTCCGTCGACGCGCAAAAAAAAAATCAAGTTTAGGTTAGGTTAGCCGTTAGGTTAGGTTAGGTTAGGTTTCTTAAAAAAAAAACTACACAGAAATAGGAGCCCCGCGAAGCGGGGCTCCGTCGACGCGCAAAAAAAAAATCAAATACCAACGTGTGCCCTCCTCCCCCCTCCTCCCCCCACAAAAAACCTATAATACGTGCGGCAGTTCTCTAAAGAAACCCCGATAACCTAACTATATAGATAAATAGATGTTATCGGACGATTAAATTATTTTATTCATCCGGTAATCGGACGACTAATTTATTTTATTCATCCGTTTAGCGGACGACTAGCTTTGTCCTAAAATAAAAGAAAAGAGATACTGCAAATGATATAAAGACTTATAGATACTGTAATGCATCGGTGGTAATTTTATGTGGCTTGTACGTATCTATAGATCTCGTAAAGATCATTAAAAGAAATTGCAAGTACAGACAATTAAATTTATGGTTATTACCCATTACCTCCTCGCTAAAGACCCATTAATCTATCATTAACCGCAGCTCACGGATAAATTGCATACGGATATATCCGCAACATTAGTTCGGATGCGCAGGCGCCGGATGCGGACACCCATCCATTGCATGTGACGTCACGTCCGGTGAGAAATGGCGCGTGAACCGCGGGGCCAGGTTCCAAACAGTACTATATGACTATTGTTTGACAATCATTGTAATAGTTGATTCACGTAATTCTACGTCTAAAGAAAAAGCCCTTTCAGACATTTCTAGGTCTTTTTCTAGCTATTTTCAGTCAGTAGGTCCTTGATTTGTAAATGTTGTTAACATATTTTTTCAAAATTAACATTTCAGGAGCCAGATGTAAAAGCTTACAAAATTATTGGTCAAACTTAATGATATAAAAATATTGAACACGACTATTTACTACATCCTAGCAAAGTACCTCTCTACTATAGAATGATTAACGATCAAGTTAATTAGGCACGTCATATAAGCATGCGAAGTTCAACAATAGTAGATTATCCACGGCTCTTTGAAAATTCTTTACAACACTGCGTATTCAGTAAACTCGAAAAGATCTCGAAGCGAATTCGCCACGCGGGAATAATTCGATTCGTAATTCAAATTGTAAAAACCACAGATTCGATATGCACCGACCGCGTTTTCACCCACACAAGTGCACAATGACGTCATTTATTTTCAATTGTACAAAATACTCTCTGAAAATCGAATTTGACAGTTGAGCTCTAAAGAATAGGAGCCAAATTGCGTTACAGGTAATCGGCACGGTGAATAAAAGTTACAAAAATTGTACGGTGTATGAATTTAGGAATAATAATATGTCATCACGCGGTCCCTCTGTCTTTTTGATTCATCCTAGCGTAATGCCACAGTCGTATGTTGATTTTGATGAGTGTATTTTGAACTGTGTCCATTTACAGACGACAAATGTTTTGCCTAGAAAATGACGAGAATGAAAATCGTTAACCAATATGGTCAAAATACGGTGAACTATTTTTCTAACTGTTGTTGATCGTAACAAATAATAATACAAGTTATAAGATTCAATGTCAACGAATATGATACGCTATTCTTCATGATTTTTTTTTATTATTGATTTGCTTTGAATAAGTAGATCTGAAATTTTAAAGGCACAGTCCTCTGAAGTATCTCGAGATCCTGGCTTCAATCTTATCCTACTTAATATTTAAATATTAGAAATACTTATTCATTTACAATCACAATACCATGGAAACAAGGCCGATACATTCGCGCGTGAATTTAAATCTCGCCTCGGGCGTTAGGACGCAGTGATTTGTGGTTATTTACCGCGGTTGTTAAGTTTCCATTTTGGCCGGCAACTCGAGCGTAACCCGCGACAATTTCGATCCGAACTCGTTTTTAATTCACGGAATAGGTGCCCTTCATTGCCAGCTATTGTTCGATTGTAATTTAAATATATTGTGGAAATATCTGTGTTTTTGTGTTGAGTTATTGTGGTAGAAACAATTATTTGCGATTTTTGTTGGTTTACGGCAGCTTCGTTGAATTCGTATAAATTTTTCCTACTTCAAAACTTATAAATACGTTGGATTGTAATTATTTTGTGGGTTAACCCTGACAAAATAATAAGTGGATATTACGAATTCCCATCAGATTAAAAATCAAACATCAAGAGTCCTGCATCTGCATACCTTTCAATCTTGACAGCCAATTCAAATCCATCAAAAATTAATTTCAAAGTACATTGATGTTTATTCATTATAAACAAAATTCTTAATCGGTACACCCACTTCAATCGATATCAAATCTGGTAATCCAATCAGAAAGCATCTCGGCGAAACAAACTCGAGAGACGAATTTTCCGTCGGCACCAAAAAACCCTTTGTTCAAACAATCTGCCACTACCAAATGTCACAACCCTTGCCTGGCGTCGGTGGAATTTAACTTTGCGACGGTTTACGCACTGTGACGTGGACACGTAGCGTCAGAATATTTAGTCCAGCTTGAAAACTGTGGAAACAGTAATACGCAATAACGTCATATTGTTACCTTAGTACATAGTTAGTAAAGTTCGCAGTATAAAGACAAAAAATGCAATATTTTAATGTATGTAAGCATTTAAAAATGAATTCAAAAATGGTAAAAGTGTTCAAAGCTACATTCATTCAACAAAATAATTAATTGTCTTTGGAAGAGAAATAAATTAATGAAAATTGTCTAATTCTAAAGTCGAGCTTTTGAAGCTCTTCAGGACAAAACATTATCTATTAACTTATTATAAACACATTTAACAATAGTACACTATCGTAAAAACGATCTCATATAAAACAGTTATAAACATAATATAATAACCGCTGCGTTCTCTCCACCCAGTGGGTACTCAAGAAATAAAATTTTCATAGCGCTCCCCAAGAAACCGGCGGAGTCTTAAAATTTAGTAAATTTACTAAACCTAGGCTTGAACTGATTCCACGATGCCTGCAGACGTCGCCTGTCACAGAAAAGTTTCGGAGACACGACATCTACGTGAAAAAGGTTTTTGCTTTTGTAGCATATTTTCTCATACTAAATGTGTGTTTTAACGGAGGTGACTTTTAAAAAAACTGGATTATATTACTCGTGTGGGTAGTAAAATTAGTTCATAATATTTCAAATTTTGATATTATTACGAGTTTTACATTGTTACGAGTTTAAAAAATATACAAAAAGCAACATGTAAAAATAATAATTAAAACATGTTCATTGTTCATTTAGTATATTATTCAATGTTAAAGTGAGTTATTCAATGTTTAGAGACAATAAAATATTTAATTATAACTAAATATTCATCGGATGTAAAGCATTTTTTTTTTGTTCTGTGATTGAATTTATCTTCATTGTGAGATGCTTTATTTCGAGCTTATCTATCATGAAAAAGATTTAAAGAAAACTAAAATAAACGAAAAGGTACATAAAACATTATTCTTTGACGTTTTACCTGAATATTTGTTCTGTAGAGCAGTAGACAAATTGATTCAGGAATTCGATTTCATGCTGATGGAAGCGTGCGGTGAAATAAAACAAAGTATGTTATAAAGTATTGAAAATTATGTGAAATATGTAGGAATCAATTTTATTAATAACTAATTGATTTAGAGAGGGTTCCGCAGAAGTCATTTTCAGGAATAAACTGGCATACAATTTTTCTTTATTTAAATACTAGCTTTCCGCCCGCGGCTTCGCCCGCGTTTTCAAAGAAAAACCCGTTCCCGTAGGATTTCCGGGATAAAACCTATCCTATGTCCTTTCTCGGGTATCAAAATATCTCTATACCAAATTTCATGCAAATTGGTTCAGTAGTTAAGGCGTGATTGAGTAACAGACAGACAGACAGAGTTACTTTCGCATTTATAATATTAGTATGGATGTACAAATAAGTTGGAAACAGGTTGTAATTAGAGCCCAATAAAAGTTTAAAATTGTATTATAATAGCATGTTGTAACCTCAATAGTAAATTATAATTAAAAACATACAGAATATAAAAAAATGTTGTGTGGTTTTATGAAACCACGGTAAAAGTGAAACTTTCGAACGGTTCCGAACACTGCTTTGTGTAGCGCATGTCGCGTGACGATCGCGGCTGCCGAGTAGGTATACCTACTCGTCAGCCGCGATACACGCGACATGCGCTACACAGACCAAAAAGTTTGAGACGATGTAATAAAAGTTTCACTTTAAAATTATTTTAACTGTGATTTGCGTATTTATGAAATAACTAAATCAAAGCACATTGAATAATAACTTAGCATTAACGGATGTAATTAAAACATGAGTAATAAAAGTCATATAACGATTTCATTGGCACCTAACAAGTGCGGCGATATTCAATAAAGATTATAATTATAACCGAGGGGCCCTAACGCAATAAGCTCTGGGGTCTATATGCAATATAGTCTAATTTCATTTGGAGTTCATCTCGTTTGTCCGTCGGTTTGATTGTAATTCCATGTATGTGGGGTCTATGGTTTGTGTTCGTGTTAGTTTAGAATGGTTTATAACAAGTAAACAGTATTTTTATTGTTTGAAAGTTTAAGTTGTGAAAGGTATTTTTAACGCGCGATACTTTTGCAACAATGGGTACACAATTAAACGGTTTATACCATATCGATTGAGTTTCAAAAGATGTCTGCGGTTTTCGAAGCTTATGTAACAACTAGCTGTTCCGCGCGGTTTCACCCGCATTGCTCCGCTCCTGTTAGTCTTAGCGTGATGATAAAGCCTAAATAAAGCCTTCCTCGATAAATGTGCTGTAATATAACACCGAAATAATTTTTCAAATCGGACGAGCAGTTTCTGAGATTAGCGCGTTCAATCAATCAAACAAACAAACTCTTCAGCTTTATAATACCTACATATTAAGTATAGATTTAACGTAAATAAGCATATAAATAAGCTTTTAAGTAATTAATTTAAGTAATTAAGCTTTTTATTACTTCGCCTATTATTTAAAAGCATTAGTGTACATAATCATTTACTTTTTAAACCATCTGACGTATCGACCAAAAAATTTTCACATCTACAAAATACTTCAACAATTGTGTTTTTCATTTGCCAGAAAAATATTTAAAGAGCCAAAATACTGAATCGTACACATTGGGGTTTGGGGTGGGAGGGGGTAAAGACAATGTGGTAGTTGTAATCAGGTTAGCGAACAATTTGCGTCTCTGCCCATGCGTGCGATATGGCGGAGTAATCCCCCACACTACAATTGCTTTTTTAAGTCCATATAGTTTTGGAATTGTTTTCGTTTAATAGTTTTCGATTGTTTCTCGGTTGGGTTGTTGTTGGAGTACTGGCTTGTAATATCAGTGGTAAAACATTTTGTGTACGCTGATATAACAAGACACTATTTGTTGAAGTAATAAAAAACATAATCACGCGAACGGTGTAGGTAATTATGTCAAGTAAATGTGGTGAAGTATGTATGTAAAAGTTCTCTACAGCTTAATCCATACTAATATTATAAATGCGAAAGTAACTCTGTCTGTCTGTCTGTTACTCAATCACGCCTTAACTACTGAACCAATTTGCATGAAATTTGGTATAGAGATATTTTGATACCCGAGAAAGGACATAGGATAGGTTTTATCCCGGAAATCCTACGGGAACGGGTTTTTCTTTGAAAACGCGGGCGAAGCCGCGGGCAGAAAGCTAGTCACATATAAATGTGACTATAATGTTATATGTGATTATGCTGATGATGATGATAATGATATTCAATTATTGTGGAGCTTTTAGTTAAAGCTTTTAGCATAGCTTTAATAAAATTTCTTTTTAACATAAGTTAACATAAGTATATACATTATACATATATATTAAATAGTTGTTAACATATTTTTTAGTCCTAATAGTAATATTAGGACTAAAAAATATTCTATTTGAATAGGGAATTACGAGTCTTGTTTAAATTTGATATTACAATATGAGAGTGTATATGTGTACCTACTTCTTAAAATTCAATAACCATACATCGGCGTACCTTCTTATAGCATATTATATTATTATGAAAACCTTTGATAACTTGTTTTTAATTTTAAACTAAAATAAACAAGTAAGGTTATTATTTTGGGACACAACGTAGCGCCACCTAGTTTGTAAAATGGCGAAACTTTTATCAAATTGGTGAATAGTAAAAAGAATAATGTTTATTAACATTCAACAAAGTTAAATGATGATCATAAGAATGACAAAATGAAAAATATCCTCAAAATAAACCCATTCTCGTTAATGTTAAAAATTCATGTACGCAGGGAAGATTATACCTATATAATATAATCTTTGGAAGCCTAAACTTTTAAACCCATATTACAATAGTGTAGATGATGATCCCACCGCCTAGTCATTACCACACACTAATTACACGCTTATCATCATCGATTTTT
This sequence comes from Colias eurytheme, assembly GCF_061535395.1. Lineage (NCBI taxonomy): Eukaryota > Metazoa > Arthropoda > Insecta > Lepidoptera > Pieridae > Colias > Colias eurytheme. The sequence continues at coordinate 5,616,074 of NC_143005.1, read as the reverse complement.
TAACCGTCAAAAACTCATGTCCACATCTCTGCCAATAATTAACGACGCGACTGTCGCACACAGTTGCGCCCACGCTTCGGGCACGCTTCGCCCGCGTTTCGCGCACGTTCGGGCACGCGGCACGCACGCGTTTCGGATTATCGCTAGTCACCGTCAGTCAGTCAGTTACGTCTCAATCGCGAAGGATTTGTCGCAGTTCTCTAGCGCTAATGAGATGTGACATTGCTTTTTTTATTGGTATAATGTTTCCGTGTGGATTTTGGTGTTTGGTAGAAGTGATCAAGTGACGTTGTACGTTGTTGGACGATGTTACTAGGATATTTTCACAAAATCAATTGATTTTTTTTATCCCAATTTTACTACATTTCTTAATTTATTATTAACAATAGTGGCAAATTTTGTGCTAGAGCAATTTATACTTCATTTTAAGCATAATGTAAACTTTCTGCTAATATTTGCATATTCGCAGAATGCACAGAATTCTTACCTAACAGAGTACAGCTTTACACAGTTAAATGAATCCAATACATAATATTATACATATATACATACTTAATTCATATTTTTTTACCAAAGAGTCTATTATGAGAATATGTAGGTAAATAGGATAGACGATAATAAGAATTTCTATGTAATCTATGCCTATTATAACAAAGACATGCGAAACATTCGTTTACCAGCAAACGATTCAATATGCAATAAAAAACACAAAAAAAAAACATCGACACCGATAAAAATCATAAAGAGCCAAACACACAAAAGCAACATCTATAACAATAAAACTATTCCATTATTCGTGTGAAATATTATATTATGTCGGCACGTGACTCTTAATGGGTTAATATGTGTATTAACTGACAAAAGAAATAAAAACTGCAAGCCGAGTGGGCGACATTGATATCATAATCAAAATATGAAATGATATTTAGGGGCCCCTCGATGGGGACTTAGGACCGTGTTTGTTTTAATGATGTTTTATGATATTCATACTTTGTTTATTGTAATACTGTTGATTTAATAAATAGGGAATTAATACAGTTATGATTTGATTTGTTGACGTTAGTAAAGGGTTGAATTTTTCACTGCAAAAAAGATCTATAATTTTTCAGTGTGATATAGAGCTAGAGTATATGTTATTTCGCAGTATAGTAGCTTGTTTTATTATTTCTTTCTTTCATATATACTTTCAAAACCATTCTAAAAATCTTATGCATTTTTATTCCTTTTTACCACTCATTGAATGCAAACACAATGGAAAATAAAATGTTCCTTGCGTATAGAAACGAAATATGCATACCAAAGACTTGCTGAAATTAGAAATTTCTATATCGATAAACCTTTGAAGTGGCTCACAAAAGATCTGTACGTCTGCACCAGCCGCCACTTCGGCATTCGCACGAAATAAAAATTCGATAAAAAACGCAACGGCCACGTGCGAACGCATTATTCGATAACCGTCGGGGGCGGTATTTAGATCATTGAGGACAACCCTAATTTTATAATCGCTGATAAATGTAATTTCTAACCTATTACACCGTAAATAGCATTCAATATTGAATGTCAATTCTGCAACTGTCCGTCTTAAAAGTTCAGAATGCAAAACCGACTCTACTGCTTTGTGTTACGTTTACTTTTTATCTAAACTTATATGATCCTTCGTCAATAGGGTTGTAAGATTTCTCTATTTATTGGTGGGAAAGTCCGCGTGTCAAGTCTAACACCAGTTTTAATATTTTGTGACGCGTGGCAGCCACGCGTGAGCCTTTGGTAAAAAAGTGGACGTATAATTCGCATTTTATTGTCACATTCTTGTTATATTGCCTTATATTTTTTGCGGTTAATGGTTGGTCATTACCAAATTGACTGATTTCGAATAGATTCAGCGGTGCGTTCGGAATACGCAATTATAAATTTTGTTTAACGACATGTAAAGACTGTTAGAAATTGTGGAATATTATGTAGGTTCGTGTAGAGAATGAATTTACATTTAAAAATATAATGCTAAGCTTACATATTCCATTCGTCAAGATGTAGGTAATAGATTTATTGTCTGGTGGTTAAATGTGACCATACCTATGTATATCTAATCTATAATAATAGGAATCCATTACAGAATGGTATTTGCTTATTTGAAGTTTTTTTCAACATGCATAATTTTGAAAAAAACTTCAAATAAGCAAAGCTATAAGTTGTTACAACTTTCATGAAGTACCAAGCTTCCTTATAAATAAACAACAAAACCAAACAAATTATATAATTTCAAATGAATTTATAATATCAACTCAAAACACAAAACTTCCATTTCACAAAGATTTCACATATAAAAATTTCCAAAATAGTTCCACCAACGCCATCTCTTATCTAGAAATGGAACTAAAAACAACCCCAGATCGGCCCTAAGGGCATATTTCCGATCACGTGGCGGCAACAATACGATATGACAGAGATATTACAACGATATAATAGACGATGTCATCGCGAGATCATAATGAACGATTATTTACATTGGAGACAGGAAATTGTCTTTTATAGAAAATAACTTTGTTGGGAAAAAAATCTTATAGAACTATTTTTTGTTTACAGGTTGCACTGACGCTGGCAAGGAGAGAATTAAATGAACAAAATTTTAATTTATAAATAAAACAACAGATACTCGTGTATTTTTTATTCATGCAACTAAAATAAAACAATTATTTTTCTTAGAATTAAAAAAAATACATTTCTACATGCATTCATAGTCGTTTAATCGGAGTCAGAGAGTGGAATGCTTTCCTGGAAATAAAAGTTTAAACATTAAAGTAATAAAATTATTGTTTTTAATTTTTTACCTGTTGTACGATAAATGATATAAAAATATATTCTCAAGTTTCAGTCAATACAAATTTAAATAAATTAATATTAAGTACATAAGTAATAAATAAATTCCACAAAGATAGGTAGTTAGTACAAAATAAATAAAGGTTCACCTCAAATTTAGTGATGAATATATCCGAGTCATCAGATGGCGGAGATTGGTCGATATCCACCGCAGTTATTTGAGGCCCTATGAAAATTAAATTATTACGTCACAAATTATTATTTTTTTGTACAATAGGTACGTACGAACTACAAAAATTTTAATCCACATTAAAATTACCACGTCAATATTAATTAATCTTTTTATCCTTACATATTATCTGATAGAAGGATGCAAACTTTTGTAAAAGAATTGGATTGCATCTATTAATTACTGTGGTCATTTATTTTCTAGAAGAATAATAAAATATTATTCTAGTAAAATGACAATAAGTTTTTTCTTTCTTATTTCTATAGTAGGTATAAATACTATTAACATTACCCATAGGCATACACTCCATCGGCTCAAACAAATCCATAGGAATGAAATCCAACGGCGGAGAAGGCGCTGGTGGCAGCAAGGAGCATGAAGACGTTATTATGGGACCTGTTGTTTTTACCTAGCATTAGTGTTTTAAAAATACATTTATTATTATTCTATAATGAATACATTATATTTTAATTATCTAATGTCATATTTCAAGTTTCAACATTGTATAATGCCATCCTCTAATTCTACGTAGTTATATTTTGTGTAATTTTATAAACGCCGTCATTAATTACCTGGTCTCCCAGATTCGTCATTATTATTATTCGTTTCTTTACTGTTCAGATTATTCAGCATTTTATGGCAAGACGAAGTTTGCGGCTCATGGCTTATGCTCATGCAGGGTTCACCGCTATTCTCACCTGATGAAAATCATTTTTATAAGCTTTGGAACTTAATTTAATTAAATAGTAATAATTAACTAATGCTCATCAAACACATTTGTATTGTATGTTACTAAGTTATGTTACAAACGTGAATGCATACACACACACGCCCTCTTACTTAGATACATCACACTTAAACGCGCGTTTGTTTGCGTGTACGTGAGCGTACACGCGAACAAACGCGCGCAAGCGCTCACACACACACACACACACACACACTCAAGCGCGCGCGCGTGCACGTACGAAGAAAGCGTCTCCAACAAACACGCACCTATACGTGTTAGACTTAAACAAAAGCGCAGTGTGTGTGTGTGTGTGTGCGTAGATACACACACACACACACACACTGCTCGACACTAAACTCAAACTCAAACATTTATTTTAGGGATGTAACGATACCGATACCGATATATCGGCCGATATATCGGCAAGCCGATATATCGGTATCGCCGATAATAAATCAACCGATACCGATATTTTTTTATTAAGTAAATTCTTTCTTTTCTTTTATGTTTTTGCATTGTATTCATTCATATTGTTTTATTTCTGTTTCTGTAATAGTGTTAAGGAAGAGCGGAACCTCCTGACACAAGCATTTTATTTGCTTACTAGGAGTGTTCCAATCACAAATTTGTTTATGTAAAGGAAAGAAAGAAATAATTTTGAATTTTTTTAATTTTTAACGTGATAACGTTTTTAAAATCGTTTTAGTCGGGTGACATGTTCATAAACTTGTGTCACACCTTAGTGTCACACCAAAACCTCACGAGCGCGATCGCAGGTATAACGAGAGAGAGACGGACCGATCTCCCGTTTCATCTCGAGCGCTGCCACTGCATTATGTTATCACGTAAACATCTCGATCGTAAACCTACTTTACAAACAACCATTTTTTTTGATATCAAATAATTCAAAAATCCGCGCCCAATGAACGATGCTGGAGGCCGCCCGCGCGTGCGCACTTTGTTTTCTGAAAAAACTCTACCATAGTAAACTTTTATTAGGTACTGATTGTATGTGTATTACTTAAAGTTTAACTGACTTCGTAAAATAATAATCTATACTAATATTATAAAGCTGAAGAGTTTGTTTGTTTGTTTGTTTGAACGCACTAATCTCGGAAACTACTGGTCCGATTTGAAAAATTCTTTCGGTGTTAGATAGCCCATTTATCGAGGAAGGTTATAGGCTATATTTCATCACGCTACGGGCAACAGGAGTGGAGCCACGGGGGTGAAACCGCGCTCAGCAGCTAGTACTAAAATAAATGGTTTTGTTTTTTTTTGATTTGGCATTTTTATTTAAAAGAATACGATTAACAGTTGTCTCTGTTAAATGTTGGTAACTTTTTATGCATAATTCACTATTTATTTTTCTACCAAGCCATCGATATCGGTATCGGTATCGCCGATACATTACCACAAATATCGGTATCGGTATCGTATCGGCAAAATCATGTATCGTTACATCCCTAATTTATTTATTCAGTTAGACTTCTTCTAGAAGCACTTTTGAAACGTCATTACATATTTTTAACATTTACCACCGATTCGGAAAGCAGTATCTATGGAGAAGAACCGGCAAGAAACTCCATACTACGCACCGGTTGGCGCCGCGCGGTAGGCGGTGTGCGGCTCGCGCACGGCGAGGTGCAGCCCGCCGCCGGGCCGGATGCGCGGCACCACCGTCGCCACCACGGGCACGCGGATCTGTACTGCACCCGCCGCTGGCAGCGTCTCCACGTCTACGTCCTGCACAAATATAGTTTTTGAAGTGAAATCTTCTTTAGCGGCGTTGAGCACTCTTTCTGTAATGGGTATAAATACTTAAACTCGCGTCAGGACACGTGGCCTGATCGAAAAAGCGTAAGACGGATGGAGAGTAGACAGCTATCCCCTCTCTTCTATGCGCGTTTTCACTTCTGCCGGCACTCCCGGAGTGCAACCCGTCTTTTTTTGGTAGCAAGTACCAAATACATTATCAAATGTAATGTGCCTAATAATGGTGCTGCCGGGAGCGTCTCTACGTCTACGTCCTGCACAAAATTAGAGTAGTTTGGTAGCAAGTACCCAATACCTTAACAAATGTAATGTACTTAATAATGGCAGCAAATGTTAGTTCTGAATCGCGACAGACAGATGGCTTCTACAACAGTTTACGAGGCTCGGGACTGGACCTTAACATTTATGTTTTGGAAAATGCGTACAAGTCAATAGTCATATCCTTACACATACCTTTGAATCAAATTCGTCTTCCTTCATCACAATTTTACCGCCAACGCGAAGATCCTCAGCTGTTGCAGGAACCAGCATCTAATAGCATATGTATCTCATTGTACAATTATATGTATTAATTATTATGATGAAACTATAATACGAGTATGTCAAAATTATTAAAAAAAATAATAATAAAAAAGCGCTTCGCCGTGTCTGTCTGTCTTTCGTGATAAACTCAAAAGAACTGCACTGATTATCCTTCTGTTTTTACCAATTAATAGTGTGGCTCTCGAGAAAAATTTAAGTAAATCATCTGTTAAGACTTAAGTTCTAAACAATGTAAGCGAAACCGCGGGCGGAAAGCCATTTATAAAACATATACCTGTTTACCGCCTGGCAGCTTCGTATCCACGACTTTAACCAATACCGGCAGTCCACTATCAGACTGCAGCAGAGCAAACGGCGTCTGCCTGGTTGCCATGGCAACGCCCATGTGGTACGTCTTTATCGGGTCGACTATCACACCGTTGCTCCAGGCGCTATCACTTTGGTCCCATTTAAGAGACTCCGGTGGAATGTACGGCCCGACTGAGGAGGATACTTCGCAATGCTCTGATGGTGGTCTAAAGAGGATTGGAAGCATTCTCTTAGCGTATCTTATAAAGCGAAGTATCTTTAAAGCGTATTTGTGGTTTATACATGTGGTAGTTCCTGAGCTTTAGGTACCGTGTTTAGAAGGAACGAACACAAAGAAAGTCTCAACAGCAATCTGCTGTTAGGTTCGGTCACGCGGTAAATTTACATAGTGCATCACATTGTTAACAAATATTGATAAAATTGATGGAACATAAATTGCAATGTAAATGATACAAATTAAAAAAAAATGTTTGTGATTTAGAGGGTCGCTTATAATATGAATATTATATTATAATACCTCGATTTAGGTGGTTTAGTCTTGGTCGGTTTCTGACGATAATTCTGACACCAGATTTTATCAATGCTGATAGTCTCCCCATTTTCATCAGGATGAGCCTGTCCACATATAAATAAAAAGGGAATGCAATACACAAAACAAATATCAAATTAAATTAAATAATAATAAAACAATGCGATGAGTGAGTTTTTTATTTAGTTCCAGAGTATTTCTGAAATATTTTTACACATAAAGAAATGCTTACGCTTAAAAATGCACTGATGATGAATCCATTTACTACTAAAAAGAAAAATTAAACGGTTTTAAATATCTGGATACTACCTTATTCTTATGACAAACAAGATTGGACTGCTGGTTGAAGCCCTTGTTGCAAATGTTGCAGCGGTACGGACGCTCGTTGGTGTGCGTGAACAGGTGGTTACGGAGGTTACCTTTTAGACATAAACAACATAACACATATTATTTTTTACTAGCTTCACCCGCATTGCTCCGCTCTTGTTGGTCTAAGCGTGATGATAAATAACCTATAGCCTTCCTCGATGAATGGGCTATCTAACACCGAAAGAATTTTTCAAATCGTACTGGTCCGATTTGAAAAATTATTTCGGTGTTAGATAGTTCCTGAGATTAGCGCGTTCAAACAAACAAAGAAACTCTTCAGCTTTATAATATTAGTATAGATATATTAAACCATCTAGACTTCTAAAAGTTCTTCTTATGGATAATTTCTAAATATCCACAGTTATGGTCACGTAAATGAAACATCAATCTGGGGATGGTTTTATGTGCACTTTTAAAGGCATGGGGAACTAAGGAAATAGGTTATGGTTTCAGGATAACAAATTTAAAAATATATACGTTGGACGATAGAACGTCTTAATTAGTCTGCAAAATTTGTATAATCTATTCCCTAACATTGGCTTAGATAAGAAATATAATTAATGTAAACTGATTATAAAATTAATAAAAAAATCATGTTATTAAAAACAGTATCAAGTAAAACTAAAAAAGGATAGACAGGATTGGCAAGGATAGGAACCTTTCTGATGGAAGCCCTTGGGACACATGTGGCACTTGTAGGGCTTCTCGTCGGAATGGGTCTTGCGGTGGGAGATCAGGGTCGACACGCGGTTGAACGTTTTGTTGCACACCTGATCGAATTGGGACTTATTTTTAATATTAATTGTTATAAACAGTAGGATGAGTAATGGATATGTTGTTAAGATGATGTGTTGATGTATGAAAATATACCTATATAAAAAAATTAAGATGACTGTATCAGCAAATGATGGAACCGGACCTTATTTTGTGTCAATAATAAAGTCAGGTGAGTTCAATAACTTGAAAGGAAATAATATGACAAATTTTAAAAACAAGTAAGTTTTGTTTGTGCAAAAGGCACAATGATCAATAAATTCGAGAATGATTGCATGAGTTTTGATCTTTAATTTGACAATGCATGAATATCACGATGAAAACAATATGCGGAACTTAATGCGGATGAAATTGCGGAGCAAACTGCACAACTAGTGAAGCATTAAAAGGCATTGTCAGCTGTAGCAAGCAACATCAGCTATGCGCTACCGTGCTCGGATCGGTACGCGATTAGAGTCTCTATAATAACTTCCATAAGAGATTTAATCGCGGAGGGGTCAGGATACCGCTACCCACAGCGGTAGCGGATACCGCTCTAGTTTGAATAGGCCTTTATGACCATGTACTGGCATTGGAATTGGCGACTACCTGCACTCTGTTACAACATCCAAGGGTAGCGGGATACCGCTCTAGTTTGAATAGGCCTTTATGACCATGTACTGGCATTGGAATTGGCGACTACCTGCACTCTGTTACAACATCCAAGGGTAGCGGGATACCGCTCTAGTTTGAATAGGCCTTTATGACCATGTGCTGGCGTTGGAATTCGCGACTACCCGCACTATTTTACAATAAATTACCTCACACGCATACGGCCGCTCGGCAGAGTGTATCGCGCGGTGTTGGCTGAGCGTCGACAGCTGCCGGAAGCTCTTGGAGCACTCGTCGCAGTGGTAGTTGCGCTCGTCCGTGTGTGTGGGTAAGTGCCGCATGAGCGTGTACTGGTGTTGGAATTCGCGGCTACCTACATTTTTTTGTGATTTTTATTTTATGTTTTAAGAAAAGTAAGAAAAGAAGCACATGTATTGGCGAGTTAGCTTAAGTCTCGGATTCATGGTAAATAATTCTTGAGCAATGTTCGATTAACAATGTTACTGGTAACTTTGTTAAAATGTGACACCCTTTGGGCGAGAACATTTCAATATGCGTTATCACTTCTAAAAAACACATTGGTATCAGAAACATGTTGACAGAAACCTATCAACAATCGTTGCTAAACAAAATATGTTTACTACTATCGATATATCGATATACATCCATCAGTAAAATTTATAATACACAAACACGTTTGAAATAATAACTAAAAGTAAAAACACAATAATAATTATATTATAGAACACGGAAACCTGTACCTATAAAGTATTATAATATGTACTTACAAATACCGCATTCCCATAGTTTTATAGTGCGTCCATGTCTCTTAATATATTTCACAAAGTGGAGTCTCGATCGCGGATCTTTCTTATCAATTTTACAGGCATTCTTGCCTTTCGGTTTTTCCGAGTCTGAAAAAAAAAATCATAATATATTTCATAAACATAATAATCTATTTTATAAACAATGTTTTGAAAATACGTTGGCAAATTAATATTTTAATTCTTTAATTAAAAAAAGAAATCATTCCTCTTTAATACTCAATGTATTTTAAAGGCTCTGAAATACCTGTATTAGTTGTTCCTGATGTAGACGACACAGTGCTAGGCTCGACGTACGGTTTTGGCGTAAAAATAAGTCCATTACTGTTCTTTCCTGTTGTCGTACTGGAAGTATCAGCTTCCTGTAGACAGAAATGTAAGTACATATTATTATATTGATTTAAGGTTTAAGTATATTTAAATAGGGATATTTCTTGGTTATGGCATTCAATAATGATTTATAAATATAAATTTATATTAAAATTATGATCATAATAGGTATTTTTTAGTCTGAATCTGAACCTAACGCGACCTTATGTTAGTTCTTTCAGGAATTAATTAAATTAACCATTTAAATCGAACAACGCGAAATATACGCAACAATCATTTACATAATCATGACAGGAATTCATTTAAATAAAAAATTTCCACTGCCACACGCCGAAAACAAAACAATTAATTTAGTACCTAATTAATATCTTTAGCATTATGATACCTATGTGTAGTTAATACCTTCAAATCACTGCTAAGATCAGCTTCAAGCTCCTTCCCAAAGGTCGTTCCAGTACCAAACCCCGGCGCGGAGACCAGCGAGGCTATGTTCCCGTCTTCCTCCGTCCACGCGAACCTGGCCTGCTGCTGCTCCAGACCTTCAAGGAAACCGTCGCGGAAGAAACGCAGGTGGTCCAACTGTGGGAAACAATGGCTATAAAATGATAAATTGTAACATGCACATCGAAATATTGAGTACATGTAGATAGAAATAATACCTATACTTTTTAAACTTATCAGATTAATATTTCTTCCTACTATTATTACAAATGCGAAACTTCCGAATGTATGGATGTTTGTTACTCTTACTTATCTGTATGACATATGGTACAGAGATTTAGAGAAAGTCATAAACGATTAACTTATTTATTTTAATAGCACAAAGGCTATTTTGTACCCGCCGCGGCCGCTGTTTTCAGTTAATTTACATTACAAAGGTGCACATCTTCAGTGTACTTTTTAGTGGATAAGCTACAATTCAAATGAAATTAATTTTATCTATTTAATTAAGTTTTCATGAGGATTGTAGATTATCAGAAAATTAAAACTTTCATAATCTATAATATAAAAATGAATCGCAAAATGTGTTGGTAAGCGCATAACTCGAGAACGGGTGGACCGATTTCGAAAATTCTTTTTTTATTATATTCCTTGAAGTACCAGGATGGTTCTTATGTAGAGAAAACGTAAATATGTACCACGGGCGAAGCCGGGGCGGAGCGCTAGTTACAGTATAATATTCCCAGATGTTGTTGGTAGCGCCATCTAGTTTTAAACTACGGAAAGTATAGAACAAACTACGAAAACAGCTGTTGGATTTCAAATTCTATACGTTTCAAAACATTTATAAAAATTTATAATGTGTTGGTGTAATACGGTGTAATATTTTTTTTAAATATTAAGAAGCAGTTAGGTACGTTAGTTTTTTATAATCTGTAAAGCATCTAAATTCTAAAACATCAATCAATCAAAATGATAAAAATAAGGAACATTCTATTAATTTTAGAATTTTACTGAATATTGTTAAATATTTAAAAAATACGATAACATGAACAGAACCGTTTTGTAACAGTTAAGTAGTACTAAGGTTAGTACCTACGTAGATATACCCTACTTGGACATCAGTTGAAAATTACTATAAAAATACAATAAATCAATTTAAAAAACATTTTACGCACGTTACTGCGACCGGAATTAAATAAGAGCGGTTCGCTGTTAAACCCAAAATCCTTCTTATCGTACTTGTCAACCAAGCATACCTCGTGTATACTGAAAACAAAAATAAATTAAAACATTAGCCATAAAATCCATTTGGTCATGATCCAGTGGTTTTAATAAAAAATGAAGATCGAACCTTATAAGCTCATCACCGGGTCTCGTCAGGCCGCTTTCTTTTATTTCCTCGTCAGAAAACATCTTTTATTTTTCTTATTATTCAATTATTTTGAGACAAAATACACGAGCACGTCAAACTTTCCTTTTTCACAACGCCGTCTATTGTTAATTGTTATTCCCGTATCTAAGATACGAGTTCCAAATTTTGAATATTTTTTTTATGACACGCGTGATATGGCCAATTATTTTTTTCAGAATGACAGCGCTACCTATATGACCTCTTTGAACTTAAAGAGGTTATTAACCTTTTTGAAATGCGTCCGACGATCTATAATAATTATTTAATGTATTTGATATTTTATTTCTTGTATAGACGGTTAAAAAATTTCAACCACTTCATTTTGTTATGGTTACACGTTTAAAATTATTATCGCTAAGCCAAGTACATTTTAAAATTAGTAAAATTACTTCAGAAATGTTATTTCAAAAGTATAATAAGAGCAAATACCAAGCATAACTCGGCACATAAAAACAGAAGGCAGGAACCAAAAGTAAAAGGAATAGAATATCTTTCGCTGAATATTTTTGAGTGGTTTATTATAACGTCTAAGTGCTGTGCTTATTTCGTTCCGGAGCACTCGAAGACTCGAGGCCTCTTCACAAACTTAGTGTTTGCGAAGAGAAAATTAATCTTATGGATGAAAAATAAAAATATTTCCTCTATACTCCTGTAATTACCCTTACGCTAGTTCGAACAAATGATTGCGCGTAAAATGTGAAGTGATTTTGTAATAAATTAATCGTGCAGTGTTTGAACGTAGAGCGTATTTAATATTAAAGTTTTCAGTACCTACTTTAAAGCTATTTTAATTCGTAGTTATAACGTTAGTGTACTTAATTTTTTTTTGTCATATTGGATGGTCAGAAAATTTAAATAAAATTATCATACAAATAGATACTCTATACCTTAAACTTCTGTAAATACCTAATATAAAAGCTGAATAGGTAGATTGTTTGTGTGAACAAGCTAATTAATCTCAAAAAGTAATGGTTAAAATTATTTTTGTGTTGCATACCTAGGTATTTTAGTTTTTACTTATCGGGGAAATCTGTGAAGACTCTATCATCTCTGTATGGCCAAAAAGATTCAAATAAATAAGGTACATTATACCTATATAATATTTTAAAAATATCTTTTTGAGCTTAGAACTAGCAAAACATGATCTAAGAGCAAAACAGATTTGAGAAGACCGCCAAACTAAATACTATTATGCATTTTAACATTTTTTATTTTTCTATCTAACTATAATTTTTAGGCGACAGTTTTATTAAAAAAAATTAAACATTTTCATTCATGAATGTTTCGTATCAAAAATACCACAATACCTTTATTGTAAATAGCGCCATCTATCGCCAGATATAAATAACAGATTAATAAAAAATAATATACTTGTCTGTTTGTGATATTATATGTAACAATTATTTTTGTATATTAATTAAATTTAATTTGTGATAAATATATCATAATATTATTTTAAATAAGTAAGAACATTTTAGTTTCTTTATTTTATTACAACGCCATCTATTGGCAAGTCTGTACACTAACGTAGTTTCTGCTTTTTTCTATGTGAGTATTCTTTACATAGTTCGAAACAAATCCAATAGATGACGCTATTACGTACATAATAATATTTAGATTGAGACTGTTAACATTCTATAAGTACTAACATTTGACAACAGAGGGCGGTGAAACTTAAATAACGTTAATAAAAAAAATTAAATACATAGGTACATATTATTTTTTAATTGTTTGGACTCACTTTTGAACTTGTTTTTATTTTCATTGTTGGTGGATATTTTGCGCACAGGATGTGTTTTTCTTTTTTTATTTTGGCGAAAACTGAGCTGCGGCCGAGACGTAGTCCATTGAATAAAAAGTTCTAGAGTGCGTGAGTTAGTAACGTAAGATGTTTCTTCGGAAACATGTCAAGAGTCCCTAGGTAATAAACATACTAAAACCCCGGGCCACTAGGAGGAGCCCCGGAGTGGGGGGAGGGGGAAATGGGTCCATTTTTTCATTTTTCGCTTAAATCTCAAAAACGGTACATGTTAGAGAAAAACTTTCAAGGAAAAGTTGAAAGGCCATAGAATTATCTACAAGTTGTACCTGAATCATTTTTTCCTATATCCTACCGTTTCTGAGTTATACGCAGTAAAACATGATTTTGGCTCAAACAATTTCCACATCAATCGATCAAAAAATATTTCTTTCTTCCAAAAAACTCAAAAGTGCAACTTGTGACCGGTACTGATAGATTGCTCTTAATTAGGTCTATAATTGGTAAAATAAACACATTCCTCCATGGAAGCCTTTAGGAGGAATCGATTGTCAAAATATTATATTATGGTAGTTTGAGTTACTGAACTTGATCTTTTTATTTTTTTCTTCCAAAAAACTCATAAGTGCAACTTGTGACCAGTACAGATAGATTGCTCATAATTGGGTCTATCATTGATAAAAATACCAGATTCCAATACGGAGGCGTTTACGGGGAATTGAATTTTATTAGGGTAGTTACGATACTTGAACTTTTTATTTTTTTTCTCCAAAAAAACTCAAAAGTGCAACTTGTGACCGATACTGATAGATTGCTCTTAATTAGGTCTATAATTAGTAAAATAAACACATTCCTCCATGGAAGCCTTTAGGAGGAATCGATTTTCAAAATACTATATTAGGGTAGTTTGAGTTACTGAACTTGATCTTTTTATTTTTTTCTTCCCAAAAACTCAAAAGTGCAACTTGTGACTGGTACTGTTAGATTGCTCTTAATTAGGTCTATAATTGGTAAAATAAACACATTCCTCCATGGAAGCCTTTAGGAGGAATCGATTGTCAAAATACTATATTAGGGTAGTTTGAGTTACTGAACTTGATCTTTTTATTTTTTTCTTCCAAAAAACTCAAAAGTGCAACTTGTGACCGGTACAGATAGATTGCTCATAATTAGGTCTATCATTGATAAAAATACTAGATTCCACCATGGAGGCGTTTACGGGGAATTGAATTTTATTAGGGTAGATACGATACTTGAACTTTTTATTTGTTTTCTTCCAAAAAAACTCAAAAGTGCAACTTGTGACCGGTACCGATAGATTGCTCATAATTAGGTCTATCATTGATAAAAAAACCAGATTCCACCATGGAGGCCTTTAGGAGGTATTGAATTTTATTAGGGTAGTTACGATACATGAACTTTTTAACTAACTACCCTAATAAAATTCAATTCCCCGTAAACGCCTCCATGGTGGAATCTGGTATTTTTATCAATGATAGACCTAATTATGAGCAATCTATCTGTACCGGTCAAAAGTTGCACTTTTGAGCTTTTTGGAAGAAAAAAAATAAAAAGTTCATGTATCGTAACTACCCTGATAAAATTCAATTCCCCGTAAACGCCTCCGTGGTGGAATCTGGTATTTTTAGCAATGATAGACCTAATTATGAGCAATCTATCTGTACCGGTCACAAGTTGCACTTTTGAGTTAGATGGAAGAAAAAAATAAAAAGATCAAGTTCAGTAACTCAAACTGCCCTAATATAATATTTTGACAATCGATTCCTCCTAAAGGCTTCCATGGAGGAATGTGTTTATTTTACCAATTATAGAACTAATTAAGAGCAATCTATCAGTACTGGTCACAAGTTGCACATTTGAGTTTTTTGGAAGAAAGAAATATTTTTTGATCGATTGATGTTGAAATTGTTTGAGCCAAAATCATGTTTTACTGCGTATAACTCAGAAACGGTAGGATATAGGAAAAAATGATTCAGGTACAACTTGTAGATAATTTTATGACCTTTCAATTTTTCCTTGAAAGTTTTTCTCTAACATGTACCGTTTTTGAGATTTAAGCGAAAAATGAAAAAATGGACCCATTTCCCCCCTCCCCCCACTCCGGGGCTCCTCCTAGTGGCCCGGGGTTTTAGTATGTTTATTACCTAGGGACTCTTGACATGTTTCCGAAGAAACATCTTACGTTACTAACTCACGCACTCTAGACCCCCCTTGGAGGGACTCATTCAATGGACTAACGCCAAAATTAAATAATTTGCTGTTTTACAACTTGCTCTTTCTAGTTCTCAATGCTCATATCACCAAAAAAGCCAATTGGTAAACTTTTTGTCATTTTACTGACGTAAGCTTCTTATTCCAGGTTGGCTTAAAATAAATAAAAGTAACAAATAATAACACAGATTGAAGAAGTCAAACAGGCGTTTTGTTTGTTTTTAAAATTGATTCAAATCACGTTTGTCAATAAACAGACAATAATCCGATTAAAAATCGTAAACAAAACCCGTTTAGTAATTCAAAACACTCGATCATAGTCCATTTGACAGGATGGCAAGTGCGATTGCCAGTTTTAGATAATATAGGATACCTGGATAGGTAATTGATTATTCTATCTGTTTATACAATGTTGCTAAACTGCGATCTTTAGATATTAGTGTGTTCTGGGATTATTTTGCAATGTGGATTGTAGTTTACTTGTGTCTCCAATAGTCATGTCTGTTTAGTCAAGTTTAACAAAGATCAATGGATAATTACAATATAGGAAAATAAAGAAGATAGGTAGGTACCTAAGTGATTAAGTGAAGAAGAAATTATAATATGTAGGTACCGTATTAGTTTTAATGTTTCATATAAATAAAAGCAGATGAGAGTCGATGCTATAAATTTGGTCTTTGGAGTTCCAATTATGAAAACCACAATCGTTGACTTTTTAACGAACTTATAACCTTAAAATTACGAAATATTCATACATTAGGTCAAATATTCATACTTAAATGACCAAATGCAAAGGAAATAGAACAAAGAATTACACTAAAAAGGTAATAATAATGTAGTACAGAAATATCTGCACAATTGCATTTAGCCAATTTCCCAGCCGGTTGACAGGCTCTAGCCTACGAGATGATGACGTCACGGACGCGCACGTGACTCGCAGACTAGCTATTTGGCAGAATACAGGCGTTGGTATAAAAATTGTCAATTTTTGAAGGATTTTAAATTATTTTTATAGATGGAAATACACGCATACCACAAACCGCTAACCGGTAAACATCTCTCTTTCAATATGAATAAACAATCATTATTGACTGACTTGACTCTATGTAACGTATTTACCTACGAAATAAATTATTATGAAAGAGTAAACTTTAGAAAACATTACAAAGAATAGATATAAGTACAACTGATATATTTTCTCATTATCTGGCCTTTATATAAAAGTCGCATAGGAACACATAACTATTATCAATACAACAAAACCGATGATTCTCTTATTTGCTGCTTATCTCTTTTACTGCTTAAAAAATAATCTAACGTGTACTTTTATTTGCAATCAAGTGTACACCAATGACTAGGGTATGGGGACCAACATTTTGTTGCGCTGACAATAATTTTGTCGCACGCACTACAATTTTATGAATTCCTATCTTCGCTCATGTGAGGGCTTTATGCAGAATGTAATGTGTAATGGCACAGGTAACAGATAAAATTGTTATTTTACGTTTTAATATGGAACACGATTATAAAGTTCGCATATTTATTCAGTATAAATAAAGCCTATAGCCTAAGTAGTATTATCCTCCCGTTTGATATTCTAAAAGCTTTTCTAGTGAATAAATTTATATTACATATTTTAGATACATAATAATATTTAACTGATATAAGGTACATTTTTAACCGACTTCAAAAAAAAGGAGTTATCTAAAATATTCTATGATTGAAGATGGGGTCTGATGATTTATATTTATAATATGTTCTGGCTTTATTTTAGGTATGTGAAGGACACATTAGTAAATAATTAATAAGCGTAGATATATTCAATTACTATTGATGCTGTATGGCATGTCACCATCCACAATCCTAACGAGAATACGTTTTGTCATTTCGTTCCGCCATTTTCTCGCACAATACTAATTCTAGAAATATGTCCCTATTGCACATCATTACGTCGACAATCACACGTGTTTACGTCGAACGTGTCGATATTATGATAAACGTAACGAGATTATAACGATCCTAAAACGATACGATTGTGAGTGCATTATTGGATGATTGATTTCGCACGCAGGCATATATATATTTATATTGGCATTTTAAATAGGATAGTGTTTTGTTTGGTTATTTCATAGAAACTGTACCTTTCTTTAAAAAATGCGTAGGTAGTAGATATGCTATGTTCTATGCGGCTGGACAATATTAGGGTACCTAAACATCAATTAATAATTTGTTTGTACAGCAATTGCACAAAAACTACAATGGTTTTATATCAATTTCTTAAATGAGAACGACATTATTTATTTAAATACGTTTAAATACTAAGTCAGATTTCATAGACCATAGGAGAAAATACAGCATACAGGTTATATCTACGAATATGCTATTCGTATGGGCAAATGTAGAGGTAAGCATTTTTAAAAACTTCTATACACAATAATTTGAATCTGTTTTTCGGAGACACACGGCTGTACATACGGTTATTCGCAGTGAAAATCTACGGTAACGTGTAGACAATTTTTTCCCAGTTGATGTTTGATTCGCTCCACTATATAAACATAGCGGTATTTTATCCTAATTGGGTTTTGTTCTTTAAAAAGCACGTATCATATATCGTACTACTAAATTAAATATTAAAAAAATACAAAGCGTACAGAACAATTTATCGTAGTCGTTATTTTTTCAATAATTACTCGTTAACATGACGTTTTTTACACAGAAAGACGTAACAATGTTTGACTATGATCTCATGCAACACAATTACGAATCAGCCACCCGTGGCATCGGTTATTAAACATTACATTCTAAGCGCAAGTTTTACAGATAATTTACTTGAACAAATTATTCCGGGTGTTGCAAAGTATAAGCTGAAGGCGATTTGAAATAAATATTAATTAATAATTATGTATCTTATCTATCATCTTTGTTAGAATTATTTTTAAAGGTATGTGTAAGAAAATTCACTGAGCTTTATTTAACGATTATTAATTAGTTTCTTCTCATTTAAAAGGCAATCATAAGTATTATAAAGTACTAGCGGTCCGCCCCGGCTTCGCCCGTGGTACATAATATTTACGTTTTCTCTACATAAAAACCATCCTCGTACTTCAAGGAACATAATAGAAAAAGAATTATCGAAATCGGTTCAGCCGTTCTCGAGTTATGCGCTTACCAACACATTTTGCGATTCATTTTTATATATAAGACTAGCGGTCCGCCCCGGCTTCGCCCGTGGTACATATTTACGTTTTCTCTACATAAAAACCATCCTCGTACTTCAAGGAATATAATAAAAAAAGAATTATCGAAATCGGTTCAGCCGTTCTCGAGTTATGCGCTTACCAACACATTTTGCGATTCATTTTTATATATAAGATTAGATTATTAGTATTAACTTTATGTAGTTAAGGAGTGAGCTTTTAGACTAAAAACGAATTGGTAAATATTTATAGAGCCGGCAAGGAACAAATTATAGATGCAGTAAATTAAGTACCTACCTAACTTATTAAAAATTTCAAAAATCATTTAATGAAAACATACTCTATGTACTCGGCTATACGGGTGCAAAATAATTTTTACAACAATTTTATGTAAAAATAGCCACTACAATGTTTAGTTCACTAAAAAAAGCGTTTAATGTCCCAAATTTTTTTTATTAAAATACAGCTATCGCGTATAACTTGCGCCGTCATATAGACAAGGATGCGCAGGCGCAACGCAGCGGGAAACGATCTCTGACAGTAACAGACACACGGTTAACCTTTAGATTGAGATGTGAACTCACTATAATAGCTTCGAGTGTAGGTACGTATTAATAACATTGTGGTGCTATGTAACTTGCAGTGGTGAAATATATATCGCGTTTGTCAAATAAAGAGATACTATATTATCTACTATAGGTATATTATATTCTCTTAGGATGCCATATAGTATGGAATTTCAAGAAAAAGCTTTTTAATATTTATTTAGTTTCCTGATATCAAATAATATTATAAGAAATAATATATTATATACATACCGACTTGCTTTATAGACTAAGAAAATACCTGAAAAAGAAATGTAAAAAAACTTTATGAAAAAAGTGGAAAGACAACGATTTTAAAATTACATTTTTGTGTATTTTTTAAGAAATACTAAATTTCCATCAGGACCGGCTTAGTGCTTTTGAAGTTCAGCCGCGATTAACATCATGAAATTACGAACGAACGAGTAAAGAATGTTAAGGAATAGCAGCTGAACTCTTACATGTTTTATATGAAAAATACTGTAATACCATGCATCCACAGACCGACTTGGCATTAGATTCCCTTATCCAAATATCGCAAAACGATCGATTAATCTTGAAGCCTCACCGATGAGACTGTCAGGTCAAATCAACGTAATAAAAAAACACAATAACCTCAATAAATCTTTCATATTATAATTTACATCGCGTAACGCTCCCATCAAATAAATTTAAATCAAAATAAAGCAATTGTTACGGAACAAACCTGTATGCGTCGAGAAAAAACCGATATTAAAGCCTGACCCAAATAATTAGACCAGTCTGACTTATAAATCATCTTTCGAAAAATATTTATGGAGTAACGCAAACGGGTGGTCAGGTGGGTGCTGCGACTAGTGCAAGCGAAGCTTTAACTTAATTGTATTAATATCTAAGTATTTATAAACTATATGCAAGAAAAAGATGCTTTTGTTGTGGTTGGTAAGTTGGTTGGAAGCTATATGCTTTAAAGGACTCGTTTGATTTGAATCACCATTTTTTACCATATACATAATTTTAAATTTAATACTAGTTGTTTAAGCATCTTCTGCATCTGTTTAAGTGTTCGTCTGAATCTAAATCTTATCTTCATTATGTGATATTTGTTATGTTTTGTCATCATTTCTATTTTGTAAGTGAACTATTTTCAAGTATCGTTAGTTAACTGTTACAAACAGTTAACAGTTAACTGGTGTCCAAAGTAATTTAAAAATAACGAGCGTACAAAACAACTTTATAGCTTCAGCTTCGCACCACACGTGGGTTAGATCCTAACAATACAGGTGGTGTTAATTTTGATCATACAATGAGTACGTATAAATAATCACTTCATAACATGCTCGAATATTTTATGGCAATACTTTTAACGGTAGATGTTAAATGTTTTGCATGATTCATAGCAACACTGGTCGGAAAATGCTCTAGGCTTCTATTTTAAATGGCGATTAAGCAATTATTATGTCCATTTTCTAGGACAGTTTTGTAGTGGGTAATTGATAGGGTTTATTTATGTTTAAAATTTATTGATTATGTTTGTGGAAGTTAATTGGATTACCTTATCTGTGCTTGCGTTTGCAGGTTATCATAAATCTGTGTTCCCTATATAGAATTTATTTGTTCACTTCAATTTGTTAATTTATAGAAAATTTTCTGGCCATTGGTTTCAATTTGATTGAGTTATGAAAAGGTTCGGTAATAAACTGGCATTGTACACTGAATTTTATAATAACAAAATGCCATTTCTTCCTCAATATTCTTTTTAAAATATGCCCCCTCTATATAATATAACTCTGTGTTGCAACCATAAAATACTATCAAATAAATAATATTTAAAACAAACGAAGTGACGATACGTTACTGAACAAACAGACTAGACGGTCTGATTTGTGATGCGATGCCTCTGTCGTTATTCTTTGAGGATTTTTGCATAAATCGACCATAGAGTTAAGTATAAAAGAGACAGAACATTTTACAGAAAACTCCAAATACCTAATTGAATACTTATGGGTAGATTCAATTAAACTAATCGCAGAAAAGGCGGTATTATTTTTGCACATATAAAATTTACTAATATGGTGTGTATATATATTTCTGGAATTTATGTCAATTATTATTGTGGTAAAATCGATAAACAATAAAAAAAATTCTGTATTGCTTATTGATTCAAATAATCTTAAATGTATATGTACTTATCAAAGTCGAAGATTCAGTCTGTCCATTAATTAACTTAGATTTAATAAAATAAATGAAGCTATGTTAATGACGCAGGATGTTTTTATTCAATTAAACTAGATTTCCGCCCGCGGCTTCGCCCGCGTTTGCAAAGGAAAACCCGCATAGTTCCCGTTCCCGTGGGATTTCCGGGATAAAAACTATCCTATGTGTTAATCCAAGTTACCCTCTATATGTGTGCTAAATTTCATTGTAATCGGTTCAGTAGTTTTTACGTGAAAGAGTAACAAACATCCATACATCCATACATCCATACATCCATACATCCATACAAACTTTCGCCTTTATAATAGTATTAAGATAAGATTAAATAAATCCTGAATCATGTCTGAATATTACTAAACCTATAACACTGATTGGGAATGTGTGCTGACAACAGAGTCGTAATTCTCACTTGTTATCGATATTGTTGTTAAATTATTCCGCTTTTAACAAACATTGTACTTTTTGTTGTTATATACGAGTCTTTATTTTTAAATCAAGATATAATTAGCGTACCAACTGGAACATAAATATAAAATGATAATTGAAGACAAAATTTGCTTTAAATTTTCTTTTTGAGATATTTATTATATACTAGCGGTCCGCCCCGGCTTCGCCCGTGGTACATGTTTACGTTTTCTCTACATAAGAACCATTCTCGTACTTCAAGGAATATAATAAAAAAAGAATTATCGAAATCGGTTCAGCCGTTCTCGAGTTATGCGCTTACCAACACATTTTGCGATTCATTTTTATATTATACTAGCGGTCCGCCCCGGCTTCGCCCGTGGTACAAAAAACACATCTTTTCTCTACATAAAAACCATCCTTGTACTTCAAGGAATATAATAAAAAAAGAATTATCGAAATCGGTTCAGCCGTTCTCGAGTTATGCGCTTACCAACACATTTTGCGATTCATTTTTATATATAAGACTAGCGGTTCGCCCCGGCTTCGCCCGTGGTACATAATATTTACGTTTTCTCTACATAAGAACCATCCTCGTACTTCAAGGAATATAATAAAAAAAGAATTATCGAAATCGGTTCAGCCGTTCACGAGTTATGCGCTTACCAACACATTTTGCGATTCATTTTTATATATAAGAAGATAAGATAGTGTTGAATCTTGAAAAATACTTTATTCTATAAATCTACTTCTTTTGATTTGTTTTTGTTGTTTAATAAGAATATATGACTAGTAATTTATTAGTTACTATTTTCGGATACAATAAAAAACATTTGTTTTCACCTAAAGTTCAGTTCGATTTTTTACAATTTAATTCAGGCTCATGTTTTATGAAATTACGTCAACGTCAGTCGATGTTATTTCACGTTATGTTCAAAGTTTAATTATACGTGAAGTTAACAAGACAAGTTGAGTTTTAATTTAATAATTGGGATTTTGTTCAACACAGTTACGTTTTGCTTGTTGTTAATTATAAAAAAATAAATATATTTATCAATCAAGTGATGTAACTTGTCGATAATATCAGGAAGTTTTGTTTCAAACAAGTTTCAGACAGTTACTTTTTAGTAGTATATTTTCGCAGATTTTGCAGGATATTATATTTCATATTGGATATTATATTATTATGGTTAAGATAATAATTTCAACACTATGTAATACGAAATATAAATATAAAATTAAAAACCTATTATAGACAATTTGGGGACAAAAGCTTCAAATTTAAGGATAATAAAATACGCTTTATAATTATTAATTATGTTTGGTGAATATTCTTTAATGAAATTGAATCCTCAAATTATTTATACATTTCTCGATAAATGGGCTATCTAACACCGAAATAATTTTTCAAATCGGACCAGTAGGTAGTTCCTGAGATGAGCGTGTTCAAACAAACTCTTCAGCTTTATAATATTAGTATAGATACATCTCTCCATACTTCCCAGTTGAAGCCAAATAATTCACAATTCCTAACAATTCGAACGATCACCACAAACAAGACAATTTCCACGCAGTTAGTAGGAAATGATTTAATCACCAGCTGATTTTCGCGGTGGCTAGGAAATGGTCGTAATTGCCATTCTCCGGACCACAATCGCACCCTCTTCGGTGCAGCAATATTGGTTTATCATACAAATATACTGAGTTAATAGAGGAGACATTTCGATGGTTACAGTTGTTTTCAGTAGCTATGTTGAACTAGTACTTTTTCGCAGCCTTAAAATAGTAGGTAATATGATTAGGAATTTATTCCATCTCATTATGAAACATTAATTATTTTCGGAATATAGACTATGATGATTATGATCTAAAATACCGCTATTATTATTTATTGTATAAGGAGAATATTTAATCTAAATTTAGCTTTTTCCTACTGATACGCAGAATATAAAAGATTATCTTTGGAACTATCTAAATTCTAAACAAGACTGAAACTGAACTTATTTCTATCTTATATTCGTATCGATTATTTAGGTAGAGCTTTGCGAAATTGTTACGTAGAAGTAGTTCCAACTAAACCAATTCCCGATTATAAACAAGACATGTCATTTCAACTGGCAACTAAATCATTTAGTATCTAGCTGTATTGTAAACGCGGCACTATCAATATCTCTGAACGTGTGAAAGCCAGCAGTTGAGGAACAGGTTAACAATAACAGTGCACGCAATAACTTTTTGTGGCCTGTCCGGATAAATCAGTTGAGACAACTCGTCGATGAGATAACGGATAGTGGGGTGCGTTTGAACTGGCTAGTTGGCTGGGTTGAGTGACTACCCGTTGACTAATTAAGCAGCGTATAAATTCCTGATTAAACACGTTGGTTAGTTGAGCCATGTATTCATGGTAAACATTTGTTTTGTAAAGTTGAATAAACATGTTGAAGAATTGCAAGAACACTGCAGCACAATTTTTTACTGTATATTTCTGCAGATAATATTATGAAATGATAATATAATATTTTTTTGTATTATTTGGTTACTTTTTTCGTGTCAAAGAAAAAAAATTATGAAGTAGATTTCACGTATAAAACATAAGTTGTAGGTAGGTACATTATTTCTTGCTGCGCCTATCGTCTTGACGGAAACTATACATGGGTTGATCCAAAAGTAATGATAACCGACATTAAGCAACTTGATTATTGTTAAAATATTTATGCATATCTCTAGATAGTCTTCTTAATAGAAAATATACTTCATTCATTTTTTTCTAAAATCATAATTTCCTTAGAAAAAAAAACTTTGACAACACCCTTAAAAACCCCTCTACTGTGGTCATCCCTTCACTATCGTCTTTAAATTTCTTGCTTTCCAAGGTGTTTCTTGTGCCGAACAAAGAGATAGAAATCGCTAGGAGTTAGATCTGACAAATCGGGTGGGTATTCAAGCAGTTGCAGTACCGATTTTTGAATTGCAGCCATTGCAACTGACGCCTTGTGATCCGATCTTCTTCTCGACGGGTAACATTCTCGGCATCCAACGTGCGGAGACCTTTTTCATTTGTAATAAATGTTTGAGAATGCTTTGAACGCTCAAAAACTAATTTCCTATGTCCTCCACTATATGTCTGATGGTTATACTCTGATCCACCAACACGATATCTTCTACTTTTTTTACATTATCTTCAGTGAGGGACGAGGATGGGCGACCTTTGCGATGTTCATCTTCCATGGATGATCTGACTTGTTTAAACTCCTGGACCCAGCGTGCAACGATGGAATATGGAAGAGCATACTCCCCCAATGTATCCACCAAGTGGATGTTTACGTCTTTGATACATATTTTTTTCAAACAGAGGTGCTCAATGATAACTCTAATTTCATTTTTCTCCGCTTTTGATGCAATCTCTTCAACAGTTCGTATTCAAATTAATGTAACTCCTTGGAAACATAGCCTGCTGATAAGATTTTTTTATGCTAACTTAGTGAGTAAACAAGCAAGCAAAAAACATTTACTTTTTATTTTTATGTGCACAGGAAATAACCGATTATCATTACTTTTGGATCAACCTAGTACTGTTTGTCTGCACTAAGACGTCTTATTGTACGTGTTCAAACGCAGCACAAAAGCTATTATTAGTATAAGTATCGTAGGTGACTTGAAGCTAGATATATTCCTTAATATATAGCAGTAAATTGTGAAAAGAAAATCGATCCACCAGAAAAGAAAAACTTTAATTACAAAAATGCGTAGAATAGCGTCATCTATTTTCTAATCTTTTATTTTCTTCCTTTTATATATTTTATTGTCAATGTTAGGAAGAAAAATACGATTGAGTAAAACTTATTGCATCCTATACTGTAATTTCTTAATAAGTACAGTAAGTTGCTCTACATTGCCGAGAAAAGTATTTTTTCAGACATAATACAGCCATATCAGCCTAATAATTACTTTAAATTTTCTTATTTTTAAATATCTGGCGATACTTTCAATGTATAAGGTTTTATAAGAAAATTGTACACTGAGTACTGAGTGAGTTACAAATGTAACTTTATTAGAAGAATGGTGGATCCACTTTGGAAAATAGTGACGTTATAGTTATCATGATAACAACACAACACATATTTTACAACTACTAATTTGTCCCCAATTAAATCTTTACTAATAATGTGAATTTTCATTCATCGAAAATGTTACTTTGTACGTTTGACTTAAACGCAAATCCGAGTGCTAAAGCTAAAGCTAGTCGAATAATAAATAAAAATTCACCATAATTCCAACACATTTGTTCAACCAATTGATTTAACATCCGTTGTTAAATTGCCTAAAATGTAAAGGGGAGGAAATTGCCTATATTTGTTTTGCGTACTTTTTGATTGATATAGAAATTGATTGACAGGATTGTCGCGGTATTCGCGGGGGACATGCTGCCTTTGCAATCGTTTAGTTTTTAACTGCTTTTCAAAATAGCTGGGTTATATTTTTGTACCCGACATTTTTATTGATCTTGTGATATTTATTTTCAACAATTAAAGGACAGTTCTTTTACTCATTCAAATTCAACGTTTAATAGTGTATTTTACAAGCAAGGTTGATGGTTTATGCTAGCGAAAAATTAATTTTGACGTGACAACGTCTTATAATTCGATAAAGCCGGCTGCACGCACGAAAAAACATGACTCATGCGGCGTTACCTCGCTCTGACTCATCTGAGGCGTTCCATATAAGGCTTGAAGTGCGAGCGAGAGCGCGGAACGAGCGACAAAGAAGCACAATCGGACGTTGTCACGTTCAACTATCGTCAGTAAACCGACTTTACAGACAACCAATTTAAATACACAGAGAGCTTTAACAATAAAAGCTATATTGATTAACGTACTTACTTACGTCCTTTTTTGCTACTCCTATTTTGCTACTCCTATTTTTAATAACAGTCTATTAATCTACAGTGAATAATAATTACCGTATAGGTTACAAAGAAATGATTCGCAAGATAAGCATCAGGAGCAATTAGGGAAGCCAATAAAATTGATTACGAAAGCACGTAAACTATTATTATTTAATTCACGTTCATAAAATTACACCTACATTATGATGCATGAAGCTTGCTTTACTAGGAAAAGCAGAAATTAATATTCCCAGCATGCTTTATTAACCGCCATCTATTGGCAATTAAAATGAATTTAAAATCTCGTTTTCAAGACGAATTGCAATAAATAATATTTTACGTCAGTTTAACAGACATCTGCATAGACTTGTGCTATAAATAATGTTATACCTACTATAATATTTAAATGGAAATTTTAAATACAATGTGTCGCATGAAATTTATTATAATTTTTTACGATGTTTACATCCTTAATTTTGACAAATCTATGTTATATTGAGCTATTAATCTAATGTTTGAATTATGAATGTGAATGTTTGTTCGTCAACACAACAACATGAAAGTTTTTTGATAGAAACTTTGCACAATAAAATTATTAATGTAAACAAATATAAATAAATAATTCGGTAAAGCTCAAATAGTTTTCATGTTTTTGTAACTAATCTTTCGTATTGTCAGATTTACTCTAGGAAGTGCATACTAGATAAAATAAATCCGCTTTGAGGAATTATAAATTTCAGGAATTATGTATGTTATAGGAAATTATTTACTAAAAACAGCAACTGCGATACTCCCCAGACCGTTACAAATAATCTTTCTTATTTTTACACGCAAATAAAGGGCTATTATTATTTTAAACTGACCAACTGCAATAACGTAAAGACGCGTGCTAAAATTATATATTTTTGATTGTCCAATTGGGAACTGTATCAAAACGTGAATAAATCAAAATGACCTCAAATACATTTTGCTCTCGGCAAATTTCGTCCATTATCAGCCTCACGCGGTAAAAAGCAATTCAGGCCAGTTTTCTTTCGTGCAAGTCCCGTAAGTAGGGTTGTCACTCAAATATAATTAAATTTCAGAATTAAAAAGCCAACAAATTTTAGAAGCATTTATTATGCCACAGTATTGTTTAACTGTAAAGTCAGGATCGGACTTTATTGTCTACTTAAATAAAACATTTATATTTTGTACATTCAATTGTCATATTATCATATTCCATAAAAAATTTGGTGTTAAAACCATGAGCATTATATTTTGCTATCCTTGGTATTATTTCTCTTGATGGACTCTCCTTATTAAGGCGTTACCCGGCAATTTCGACTATGTTCAACCTCTATAAAGTCTGGTACAACATAAAGCACAATACCGAAAAAAATATATAAAATAGGATGGTCTTTGATCTTTAATTGCTCGCGAGGACTTTTTTCCAAAGTTAATAGATTTCTAGAAAAAAAATGTGCCGTGGTCATCGATTTTTCCGCAAATATACTCTATAAACTTCGTAACCTGCTGACTTAGAGCTCTGAAAATTTTATGTTTAATAAATTATCAGTTACACAACAGTCCCTGACGAGGATATTTTGTTTCACTGTTAGTAACTTTTTAAATACAAAATGCGAGGAAAAAAGAAGGTGCAGCGGGAGAGGTTTGAGATCCGTCAAGTATGGTCAAGGTTATTAGCGCATGTAAAAGCCTTAATATTTCGGTCTATCTTCAAACCGCTTTCAAAAATCATCACTGGTTATGGTTACAAGTATTCATAAACAAATCATCAATTTTTCAAGTCGGTTAACTTGTGGCAGCCCTACGTGACACGCATGCGTATTGTAATTGTTGGATACATTGTTCTTCGGCAGATAAAAGGGAGCAGGTCTCAGCTTTAATTAAACTTTTGTTCTGAGAATGCGAAATTTGGTGCAATTTTTTGTAACGTACTCGCAATTTTCGAGAGCACTACAAAATTATATGAAAATGCTATGTACAGTTTTGAATTACTGGTGATTAATTTAATTTTAAGAAAAACAAATACATTTCCCTTCCAGTTCTCATAATAAAATTATAAATATGTAACGCATTACTCAAAGCTAAAGGTTGAAGTATGCTATATTATTGTTATACATATACAGGTTTTTTAACTTCGGTACCAAAATTTCACAATGTCTATAAATTTCCTTTGATTCATGACTTTGAGATAGAGCTTTACATTTCTATATATTCTGTTTGTTTACAGATTGTAAACACCTTACAAATGTCTTTCTTGATTATTTAAAAACTTCAAACACTAACATTCACATTTATGTAGAGGTAAGTTAAAATTTATAGATTAGTAGAATATAAATTATTGTCAAAAATAAAGGACTTAACAACGTTACAAAATTTAGGATAATTAGTTTAATCTTGCACTTAGGGTTGTCACCACATCTATAATAGCTAAGTACTTAGGTAATTGTAGTAAATTTTTAGGAAAGATTATCCAGACTATTACGTAATATACGCCTAAAAATAATCAAGTCAATATTAATTAAAAATGCGCAATTTATATAATCCAATTCAGCATTTAACACCGGGAACTAATCAAAGTTTCACACCGTTGTTTATGAAATAGCTTCTATAATGGAACAGTGGTTATATACAGGATGTTGCACAAGAAACAGGTCCAACAAAGCCCTATTTAAAATTCCCGGCAAATTATAAGACTGACGTAATTGAGCTATTGCCGGCGGCTCTGCGACATCGTTGTTGCGATGTGTAGAAATTCTATGAATAAATTATTATATTTATAGATAGTTTCATTTAAATTTAGTTGTAATGGCATTTTTCATGATGAAAAAAATAGCAATGTTTTATTGGCTGTCGGATGCTAATTGCTCATGTTTTGTCGAAATACACTGACCGATATTCGAGTACATTATAAATAATGCTAAAATAAAATTACACATATTATATGAATAAATACTTCGTTTTTTTATAGTAGGTACCTAATTGGTTCATTAATGAGAAGGGACTACATAGACTTATATTTATTGAATAATTGTTAGTTTTCCGATAATTTCTTATCTTTTAGGTAGCTAAAAGAATAGGAAGTATGTTTAAATTTGCCCTTTTTTGACTGTTTAGTTAAATATATTACGCGACCATCCCTCAATAAATTAACAGTTTAAACTATCTCTACTATATAATTATATATAAAATAAAATAAAATATAAATAAAATAAAATAAAATATATCTTAAGATTATTTCAACGTACTATGCATTCTATTTTTCACAGTCAAAACTTAACAATGCCTTAAAAAGTCTCATCAATCACGAATCAATCAAAGCTGTCAAGCGACAGTCAAAGCATTATTAAATTAATACCACGATAAGTCGTATAACACAATTATACGCAATTATTTCTTGAACAATTAGCGTCGATCAAGCGATCGCCTCCGGGTGTACTTACTAGTACACCCGGAGGCGATCGCTACTGTCTGAGTGAATGTAGAGGAAATATTATATCCTAGACGTAGACACCCTAGTATTTGTAGAAACTTCTGTTAACACTATTTTGTAATAGTGTTTATATTTGTATGGCATTTGACGCGCAATTTTATACGGTCTCTCTTTCAGAAAAGGGTTTGAAGAAAGAATTAAACTCATTTATAAAAGCTGTATAAAATAATTAGCAAATTGTTTGAAATTGTTTTATTTTATTTATACACACATACATCTACATATAGCGCGAAACTACTGTATTTAAACTTAGGCCAAAAACACAAAAGTGAAAAGATATAATATTATAAGACATAATAGTTAAGACACAACTATCCTTCGGCTATTAAAAAAGCCTTAATATAAAATTAAGTTCACATATTAATCCTAGCTACACAATACACATTCCTATCCAGGCTACATTAAATAAAAATCGTCTATACCAGCCTAATACACAAATATGGTAGAACAGTAAATCTCGATAATTTACCAGGCAGCGGCTCATCTAGGCATTCGCAAAAAGCATACATAATTACGTATCGTGCACAAATACGTCCAGATAAATCGTCAACTCAATGGGGCCGAGATTGAATAAACGTAGCCAATAAAACCGGGACTACAATAGACGGCCGTCAAGCACTTGTCTTTAGATTTATAGCTCGTCACTTAAACAATAAATAGTGATTTTCGCGTTTCTCCGAGACACGCACGCGGGGGTTGACAACATTTGGATGTGTGTGATTTTTCTATAAGAGATCAGCAATTAGTAATGAAATCAGCATGGAAACAGCAATTTCATAGATAACTCCGTGGATTATAACTGACCCAATAGACACACTGATAACTCTATATTTATATAAACGTGTAATTTTTTTTATAAATATGCATCATTGAACAATGAAGTACATATACATTGCATTATTAATTTAGATTGTTTATAGCTACAATTTGTTATATTTTTTGAGTTTGCCAGTTAACTAAGCTTGCATACGTTTTAGTATACATAATAATATTATCAACAGTCTAGAACGACTAACATTATAGCGTTCATCTTTAATAAATACCAACGTATTTCACATTACAGTCTGCTCTTTCACAGAACCTTTGCAAACATTAAAAATAAATTGCCAAACCGTTGGTTGACGACCCCCGCCCAAGATCCCGCAAGGCACGTCCACCATTGTGCCGCATATAAGGCAGGGTCTTGATATTTTTATACGATACTAGTCATTGTACGAAGCTCCGCTAACCGTCCCCGATGCCTTGTGACGGAGATTAGCTGATGCGTACTTAGTTGTACTTATTTGCATATATTTTGACAATATCTTGATAAAACGTTTGGAATGGAACGGGAATTTAGTAA
The DNA here is from genome assembly GCF_061535395.1 of Colias eurytheme. Lineage (NCBI taxonomy): Eukaryota > Metazoa > Arthropoda > Insecta > Lepidoptera > Pieridae > Colias > Colias eurytheme. Next base: position 5,584,302 of record NC_143005.1, on the reverse strand, counting down.
ACGATGGATTTGTTGGAACTTGTTAAAGTAATGATGAATTAATGTTTGTTGAACAAACATTTACTTTGTATTATAAAAATAAATTGAATTACTAGAACTGTTTTATCTCAAAGAAGATTTTGCCTTCTAGACACTACTGAAAAAATAAATTAATACATACCAACATAAAAATGTTCACAACCCTGATCAAATCCTTAGAATAATCGAATAAATAATTAACTTAAAAAACAACCAAATCGAATAGCATTTCATAACCTTTACTCTATAGTCCTATAATCTAATCCTAAGTCGCGTTCTAGCATACATTCCTTACCAATCAGGGTTGCCTGGAAGAGATTTCTTTTGAGCAATAAGGCCGCCTTTTAGTACGTATGAGCCGTGTGTTTTCATTGTATCTAATTATAGTTTAGCTTATTTATGTTTGGTATATTATGTACAATAAAGAATACATAAATAAAAATAAATAAATAAATCTATACCATTGCTCATCAAAAACCGCGCCCATTAGTCAAAAGTTATCTAGACCTAAATTTCGTATTATTATATATTTCTTTCCTTTGATTCTTGAATGTGACTTGGGGTCTGTAAATGTGAAGATATCAAGGACATTTCTTCCTTTTAATAAAATTGTATGGGGGGAACGGAATACTGAACAAATAAAAATGTATAACAAAAATTGTAATGATAAATTGAAATTGTTATCTTTTCCTGATGTATTAAATTTGTGTTGTAATAAGCATTGTAATGACATGGAACATAGAAAATTATTAGATAATATGTATAACAAAATTATATCAATATTATGTGACTCCGCTATTAGTAGTAGTGATGACCATAGGCATACCTGTAGGAGAAAAAGAGTTGTGGGGTGGAACCGACATGTGGCTCCAGCATATAGGAAGGCTAGGTCTGCCTTGCAAATCTGGTTAGACATGGGTCAACCACAATTTGGTAGAATATATGATGAAATGCGTGAAACCAAACGCATATTTAAATCACGTTTAAGATGGTGTCAAAATAATGAAGAAAAAATCAAAATGGATATTTTAGCAACACATAATACTAACAAAGATTTTCATAGTTTTTGGAAGGCAACAAATAAGTTAAGTGCAAAGCCAAGCCTTCCTGCTTCTATTGAAGGTTGTAGTGATCCACATGAAATTGCCCATATCTTTAAATGTCATTTTTCTGTAAAACCTTTGCAAGTGGCTTCATGTGAAGAGGTGCCGGATGCTGAGACCTCCGATGATATTACTATTCGGTTCACTGATAAAGATATTCAAAATAGAATAAACTGCGTAACTCGAGGGAAATCACCTGGTCATGATGGTCTCAGCATCGAGCATCTGCGCTATGCTGGACCCCACATGTCGCGTGTACTTGCTTTACTGTTCAATTTATGTATCAGTCATTCTTACCTGCCTTATGACATGATGAAGACAGTAGTTGTACCAATTGTAAAAAATAAAACCGGCGATCTCACAGACAAGGGCAATTACCGACCCATTTCACTGGCTACGGTGATTGCCAAGGTCTTTGATGGGATGCTTGAACCGCTTTTAAAAACCTCTATAAATCTACATGATAACCAGTTCGGTTTTCGAGCCGGACTAGGCACTGAAAATGCTGTCCTGTGCTTAAAACATGTCATCAGGTACTATACATCAAAGCAAACCCCAATCTATGCCTGCTTTCTGGACCTGTCCAAGGCATTTGACCGGGTGTCATATGAGGTCTTATGGAGGAAGCTTAGAGATTACCACGTGTCTCCTGAATTGATCAGGATTCTACAGTTTTGGTATGGTAACCAGGCCAATACAGTTCGTTGGGCTGGTGTTCATTCGGACACATTTAAACTTGAATGTGGGGTAAGACAAGGAGGGTTGACTTCTCCAACACTCTTTAACTTGTACATTAATGCACTTATTGTTGAACTTAGCAACACTCATATTGGGTGTCATATTGATGACACTTGTGTCAATAATATTAGCTATGCAGATGATATGGTCTTATTGAGCGCGTCAGCATGTGGGCTCCGTAAGTTGATTACTATATGTGAAAGGTATGCCGATGGTCATGGCTTGCTCTATAACGCATGTAAAAGTGAGGTTATGGTTTTCGAGGCAGGCCGGAAATCACCCCGGTCAATGCCTCCAATCACCCTGAATGGGCTTGTTTTAAAAAGAGTCAATGAATATAAATATCTTGGCCATATACTGACATCCGACTTGAAGGATAATGCTGACATAGAGAGGGAGCGTAGAGCGTTGTCGGTCCGTGCGAACATGGTGGCCAGGAGGTTTGCTCGTTGTTCCACTGAAGTGAAATTAACACTATTCAGAGCATATTGCTCTAATTTCTACACGTGCAGCCTCTGGTATAACTATGGTCGTCGGGCATACAATGCTCTGCGTATTCAATATAATAACGCATTCAGAGCACTGATGGGGCTGCCTCGCCACTGTAGCGCATCAGGGATGTTTGCTGAAGCTCGGGTAGATTGCTTTTATAGTATAATACGGAAGAGATGTACATCTCTGGTGCGCCGGGTGCGGGGCAGTACCAACACTGCTCTAAAAATGATCGCAGACAGATATGATTGTGTGTACTTGCACCATTGCGAGCAAGTACACACATCCTATATCAATAAAAATAAAATGACATTATATAAATGGTAAATTGTAAAATGATAATATTTAAATAAATAATTAATGTAATGTACTAACATAGTAATTAAGAAATTACTAACAAATGGACCTATGATGTCTTATCAATAAATAAATTATTATTATTATTATCTCCATAATACTCGGGTACCACCAGAAGGACAGTACCCGGATCTTTGGAAGGCTTACGTGGGGACACGGATCCAACACGCAGAGGCCCTTTCGAGACTTTTAATGTGTTGTGGGACACCAGCCGCAGCCTGCCCATGACTGCACTATAGAGATACAGCCCTAGGCAGTCCGCGGCCGATGTAGGACTATTGCAGGGTATGGAAATTTAATAATTGGGCTATGGATTGGGATGCTAAATGGACTGGTACTGGGGACTATGGGAAACTATGGCACCTGCCTTTCTACTAAAAGAAAGTAAAAATATGTTGGCAGGTGGTGACTCGCCCTCTCACTGTATGGGCCCCCGAAATAAGTCGCTGCAATAGTGCGACAAGGGGGCAACATATTGTGAGCAGCTAAGGGTGGAGAGGCGTCCCTGGACTTTAAACTACGATCACGCGCTCCCTGAGGGTCCAGCATCACGTGCCCACTCGCCACTTACGCTTCGCATCCACCCTTCGAGCTAAAAGCTCTCGCGACTCCACTCTGGCCGGCCGGTTAAGGCAAGCCAGAGGCGGGGGTCCTGTCCTCGTCAGGCTTCACTCCGACCGGCCGGTGAAGGCGAGCCGGAGATGAAGACAGGGGCCTCCCCCGGGAGCACTCGGTTCCCGCGGGGTCGCTACTCCCCGACACCCCGCCACAAGGTGTCCTGCGGGTTGACTGATTGCACGGGTGGAATATCTATTGTCACGTAGACAATAGATATTCCAACCGTGGGCGATGGGGTCGTCACATCCCTACGCCCTTATTATTATTATTATTATACGCCCATATTATTATTATTATTATACGCCCATTCCGAACCTAGGTTTCACAAAGGCTGCCCTGTCTCGGCGAGACGATTGTCTCGTGATTTATTTCTGTAAGCACACTACAAAATAAGGAAATAGCAGTTTAATTGACTAATTAATTACGCTACTGATTGATTCTAATGAGACGTTTATTGTATTTATAAATGACGATAATATTGAGTGCTATTGTATGTTTTTGGTGTAATAAAACATTAACTCAATTAGAGTTGAATGATTTAATTGTTTAATTATGTTCTGTTTTATCAACGAATGCTCGAATTTTGGGTATTTTGAATCTGTAGCAAGAATATAACGTGAGATACATTTAAGGTGATTGCTACGATCTGTTCCCAGCCAATGTCCCGCTAGATGGCGCTGAATTCTACATTTCTAGTTTATTTGAGTTTTTGCGTAATTGGAATAGTCATCAAACCTAGGAATAGTCATGGCGGTTACTGAATATTATATTTTATTGAAATATGTTATATCATTGCCTTAAAATCCACCCAATTCGGTAAAATTATGCGTTTTAACATCTGTCATTGCATACAGGGTCGTTTACACACACAGACGTATACAAAAATGATAAAGATTTAACTCTAGATGGCGTGAATGTAAAGCGCGTCACACACGGTGAAGATACTACCTATAATATTTTATCTAATCTAGTAATATTTTATATTACAGTATCTTAAGGTATCCGGTATCAGCGTTCTGACCATCATTTTTCTTTTTTCGCTGTAGAACCGCCATCCTGTTACAAATGACCCACAAAGGAGAATGACCACGGGTGGTATCGGTAAAATTTTAGTTGTGCCACGTATTCGTTATATTGTTAATTCCTATTTGTATTTATAATGATCATATGTATCAATATTAAGTCTTAATTAAACCGGATAAATTGAAATAATAGTAAAAGTAAAAGTTTTTCTTTTGAAACATGTATGACTACGTATGGAATCGGTAAAATACTAGTTGTGTCACGTGTTCGTGATATTGTTAATTCCTATTTGTATTTATAATGATCATATTTATCACTATTAAGTTGTAATTATACCGAATAAATAGAAATAAAAGTAAAAGTTTTGTTTTGACACATACCTATATCTCTCTCTCTTGCAAACGTCATATGTCATAGTTTCTATTTGAAATGTCAAATGAATGTGTTCGACGCATTGTTCGATGTTATTTTGAAATAATGTTTAAATTACGATTTACTTTTCACATTTGTCTTGTAAATTAAAATATTACCTATGTAATAAATGTAAAACTTAACGTTCATCGTTAGTTTAAACTCGATTAAGTAGTTTTTTGAAGTGTTGAATAAAACTATTGTTTTATTTTTATTGTCGCGAACTGCGGCTTATTTACATAAAAACTATAATCATATCTAAAAGTACTAACATCAAGCTTTAAATTGAGCTATATTTCATCTTGACACAATAAGTTTGATTGCGATACCAAGTGCCATAGTCACTTGGGCAATCTCCTGTGGTTTTCATTTTTCTGTATGGGTAGACAAAACTTCAAAACGCCACCTGCTACGGTTTATATTATGAACGATTAGCTTTCCGCCCGCATTTTAAAAAAAAAACCCGTATAGTTCCCGTTCCCGTGGGGTTTCCGGGATAAAACCTATTCAATGTGTCCAAGTTACGTTCTATATGTGTGCTAAATTTCATTGTAATCGGTTCAGTAGTATTTGCGTGAAACACACACATACACATCCTCACAAACTTTCGCATTAGTAGGAAGTAGGATTGTTATAAAAATAAAAGTTATATTTGTTGGCGTAAACTATTTTATTGTAATTTGTAATTTTGGGAAATAAATAATGTCAAAATTGATTACCTACAATAAAACGCAGTTTTATTTTATTACCTACATTACACTATTTTTTTTTTTTATCAAAACATGTATTTGAAGTAGCAAATAATATGATATTATGCTGATCCAAGCATTTTCACTCAAAACTAATATCACTTATGATTTGTAAAAGTAAATTATTTCAATATACATTTCATAACCAACAAGTAAGAATAATTATTCATACAACAACAAATCATAAACACTATTTACTATGGAAAAAAAACCAGGAAGGTGAAAAACATATTTACGATTTCGATGCACTCGACTTTTAGTAAAATAATAGGTAAAAATATTATTATGGTTTTGATCACAGACATATCTGTGGTTTTGATTTTAGCTACTAGTATCAGAAAGCTGCGTGTTCAATGCACGTCGGGGTCCCACAACTGTGGAGGAAGGAAGGTAGAATACCTCCATCGAATAAGTGAAGTTTCTCGACATACTCGATTTGCCGGCCGGCCTCAATGAAGATTGTCCGAAAGTTGTATATGTGCTCTGTAACGAAAAAATTTCGCTAGCGCGATTCAGAGTGAGGTGTCGTACAATATACCTAATGAAGTTTTTCATCTTTTTATTTTACTGCAAATACAAAATAAAAATTAAACAATGGTAATGTAAATTCTAAACAAACTACTACCAAAATACAATTAGAACAAAAATCATTTGACTGGTTGATTTCACCCAGAGGCCAGAGGCGGCTCGTGACAAAATTGTATGGGTGTTCACTTGAAATAAAACAACGAAAATACAATAGCGTAGCAGGATAATTTATTACAAAAAAAAATGAGCACCACATTTTATAAATGTCTATAACACTAAAAATTACAAAGTACAGGCTATTTCAAAACGAATTCAATGATTATCAATAATTAGTAAATCACCGAATTTGCATTCGCGAGCGTACCTACGCGTAGGTATCCATAGTGTTTGTACTAAAGGAATGGCAACGTTGCGTGAGACTCAAAACGCTACCTGCTACGGTATGAACGATTGTTATAAAAATAAAAGTTATACATATTTGTTGGCGTAAACTATTTTATTCATCATTAATTTTGGAAAATAAATAAATAAATAAAATAAATTGATTCAAATTCAAATTCAAATTCATTTATTAATTGCTTGAACACGTACATTAGATGTTTTGTATTACAAAGTATTGCGTAACAGTGTTCGCCATCTGAACTGGCATGCAATCGTATAGTTTATAACATATTGATACATTAGAAAATTAATTTGACTTAATTAAAATACATTGAACTAATTCGATTAAATACCTAATAAAATTATGTCTAAATAATTATTCTAATGTCACAGTTTTAAAAAGTCAGCGTTTAAAAAAAATATATATATATAATAATAAACTAGCTGGTGCGTTGTGCGCGGGCTGCAAGCAGCCCGCGAGCCCCTTTTGCCCCTGGGTTGAAGCAATAGGGCAATCATTAGAAAATGCATTCGAATTTTCTGTCCATTTGTTACATCTGTTAACATCGAATCTACAGTCAGTCGCTAATGCTTATAAATTCCCCATTCAAGTATTTTCCACTCCGGGAGGCTGGGAGCGTGTCCACCTTCGAAGGAGCGTGGTGCGGAAGCATCCCAGGGCAGAAATCTTCAGTCATTTGAAAATGCATTAAAATTCCCCGTCAATTTGTTATTATCTGCTAACAGCGATTCCACAGTCAATCGGAAGTGCTTATAAATTTCCCATTCAAATATTTTCTATTCCGGGGGGCTGTCCACCTTCGAGGGTGCGTGGTGCGCGAGCTGCAAGCAGCTCGCGGCTCATCCCAGGGCAGAAATCTTCAGTCATTTGAAAATGCATTCGAATTTCCTGTCCATTTGTTACATCTGCTAACAGCGATTCTACAGTCAGTCGAAACTGCTTATAAATTATTTATTATTCAAATATTGGTTAAATTTTTGAAACGTGATCCCGAATTTCATTTATTTGAGGTGTCTAATCAATAGCGGTGACTTTTCATAATAAACTGTTCAAGACAATAAATGTGTGAAGATGTATAAAACATATTGAAAACTTCAAGTCTTTTTAGTAGCGTCGTTTAAAATCAAATTCATTATGCTTTCGGCACTAAAAATATCTAAGTGAAAGCCATAGGACTACAGTCAAAGGGTGTATCGAATAAGATATCGTTACACTATAAAAATAACTACTTCAGAAAAACCGACTTCAAAAACGGAAAAGTAAAAAATAATTAATTACTACATAATATTATTTAGTTGTGTTATTCACTATATAGGTTTGAAAAGTCGGTGCCAAGCACTAAGCACTTATTAAACTACGCTATTTCTTGATACAAGAACTACGATTATTTCGATACAAGAACTACCTACTTGCAATTCAATTACATTATTCGCAACATTGGCTATTTTCGATATAAAAACTACACTACTCTTGGTGTAAGTCCTACGCTTATAAATCATCTCATTCACTCAATAAATGTGTGAAGATGTGTATATTATTACGTATTGAAAACTTCATTAGTAGCTTCGTTTAAAATCAAATTCAGTATGCTTTCGGCACTAAAAATAAGAACCTACTTTTCCGTTTTTGAAGTCGGTTTTTTTAATGTAGTCTTAATAGTTTTTAACCTACGTAGTTTTTTTGTTTGACTGGGAATCGCTCTAAAGTCGCTTCTGTTCAAGAGTTTACTTAACACGCTCGTCGCTTCGCTCCTCGCTACCTATTTGAATATTTACGCCGGCCGCTGACGTGAATTGCTCGCTTCGCTCGCTTGGCTAGTGCGGTAGTTCAAAAGTTAACCTAACTCGCTCGTCGCTTCGCTCCTCGCTACTTCTTTGAATATTTACGCCGGCCGCGGACGTGACTTGCTCGCTTGGCTAGTGCAGTAGTTTAAAAGTTAACCTAACTCGCTCGTCGCTTCGCTCCTCGCTACTTCTTTGAATATTTACGCCGGCCGCTGACGTGACTGGCTCGCTTCGCTCGCTTGGCTAGTGCGGTAGTTCAAAAGTTAACCTAACTCGCTCGTCGCTTCGCTCCTCGCTACCAATTTGAATATTTACGCCAGCCGCTGCCGTGATTCGCTCGCTTCGCTCGCTTGGCTCGTGCGGTAGTTCAAAAGTTAATAAATATTTTCTACTCCGGGAGGCTGTCGACCTTCGAGGTTGCGCGGTGCGCGGGCAGCAAGCAGCCCGCGGCGCCGTCTTTTGCCGTTGCTATTCAATTACCCTTCCTACTATGAAAATTTCCATACAAAATTTTCGAAAAAAAAAATTTCGCTTTTTAACAAAAAAATTTATATGCCTGGAAGCGGACCAAGTTTTGAAGTATTTTTTACTTCGGCGACCCCGACCTACCTGTCACCGATTCAGAGAACCATTGAATTTCGTGATGTATGGAAAATGGAAACCGGGGGTCGGAAAGAAATTCTGAGTATGTAGTTTTGTAAATCTGACCGATTAGAGCATAGAAGTCAATTTTCAGACCGATCGTAAAGTAACCGGCGCCACCATCTTGCTTTGAAAAATTGGCCATTTTTGAAAAAAAAATTGCGTCCAATTTGAAATTTCTCCATTGCCCTGGTAGCGCCCCATGTTTCTGATCATTTTTTAGTTCTACACCCCCCACCTATCTGGCGCCGTTTCGGAGAGCCGTCGAATTTCGCGTTGTATGAAACTCGGAAACCAGCGATGGAAACTCGATGATGAGTATGCCAACGTAATGTGAGGCTCGATTAAAGCCCCTGTGCCAAGTTTCAGCGCGATCGGACCAGCGATGGCCGTTTTAGCATTTGTATGGCGGCGGCCATTTTTTCCGCCATTTTGAATTTTTTTCACTATCTGTGGTAATTGCTCGAGATCTACTACAAGTTTAGTTCGAGCACCCCAGATGTAGCTGCTACCGTTTGCGCGGGCCGTTGACCGTCTTCGAGAGATGAGGGAAAGTTTAAGATTTCGTATTTTTCTGGATATCCTGGGAGCTGGGCGAGTACGAATGCATCATTGGTGTATTTCTCCGTTGCGCCACCTCGTCTAAATTTACGTTTTTATGTTTGCGCCAAAAATGGAAAAATTCCAAAATCGAGCGACCCACTATAGCTCCCTGGTAGCGTCCCAGGGTGGTGATCATTTTTAGTTCCGGGACCCCCCACCCAACTCGCACCGTTTCCGCGGGCCGTTGGATTTTACGTTGTATGAAAGTTGGAAACGGGGGCCCGGAGCCACTCGAACGGGACACCGATCGATTCGCCGGCTCGAACAGAGCACGTGTGCCAAATTTGAGACGTAAGGATTCATAAACGGCGATTTCGGCAAAGTACGGCGGCCATCTTGTTTTCGCGAAAATCCCCATTTTTCCACCACCCCTGGTAATCGCCACCAGTTCCGAGCATTTTTTGTTCAGACACCCCCCCTCCAGGTACCACCGTTTTTGCGCACCTCCAGGGGTCCACTCTCTTGTCCAGGGTGTTGGAGATGTCAATATTTTTCCGGTGGTCACTGGGAGCACCTCTACACGTCCACGTCGAAATCCCCCCAACTTTCCGCGTAGTTTCCGAGAAACCCGATGTCAGTGAGTGAGTCAGTCAGTGGTAGTGTAGCTTTATATATTATAATAATGATAATAAACCGATAATAGATATTTAGATAATAATAATTCTCATGTCTGGGTAGAGAAAGACTCATTTAAATTATAAAATGTTCCGTCAATAAGCCATTTTTTAGTCTTTTATTAAACAATGCAATTGGTAATTCGCGTATTAATTTTGGTATGGCATTATAAATTTTAATAATCATAAAATGACAGCTTTTGCGATATAAAGCAGTTTTGCACATCGGTAACATGAGTTTTTCTTTATCTCGGGACGGAAAAAGACTACATTCATTCGCTTTTAAAAACCAATGTGGATTACTTTTAACAAAAATACCAATCTGAAAAATATATATACACATGATTACATGATTACAATAAAACGCAGTTTTATTTTATTACATTAGTACTTACACTATTGTTTTTAGGGTTCCGTAGCCAAAATGGCAAAAACGGAACCCTTATAGTTTCGTCATGTCCGTCTGTCCGTCTGTCCGTCTGTCCGTCTGTCACAGCCGATTTACTCGGAAACTATAAGTACTACAGTGATGAAATTTGATGGGAATATGTGTTGTATGAACCGCTACAAAAATATGACACTAAATAGTAAAAAAAAGAATTGAGGGTGGGGCCCCCCATACATGTAACTGAGGGATGAAATTTTTTTTTTCGATGTACATACCCGTGTGGGGTATCAATGGAAAGGTCTTTTAAAATGATATAAAGTTTTCTAAAAAACATTTTTCTTAAAGTGAACGGTTTTTGAGATATCAGCTCTCAAAGTCGTAAAAAGTATGTCCCCCCCCCTCTATTTTTATAACTACGGGGTATAAAATTCTAAAAAAAATAGAGGTGATGCATGCTAATTAACTCTTTCAACGATTTTTGGTTTGATCAAAGTATCTCTTATAGTTTTTGAGATAGGTTGATTTAACTGTAATTTATTATATTTGCTGCTACGGAACCCTTTGTGCGCGAGCCCGACTCGCACTTGGCCGGTTTTTTTTTATCAAAACATGTATGTATTTGAGTAGTTAGCAGCATATAATATTCTGAATTTCTGATCCATGCCTATTCACTCAAAACTAATAATAGTCCATTGAATGAGTCCCTCCAAGGGGGGTCTAGAGTGCGTGAGTTAGTAACGTAAGATGTTTCTTCGGAAACATGTCAAGAGTCCCTAGGTAATAAACATACTAAAACCCCGGGACACTAGGAGGAGCCCCGGAGTGGGGGGAGGGGGGAAATGGGTCCATTTTTTCATTTTTCGCTTAAATCTCAAAAACGGTACATGTTAGAGAAAAACTTTCAAGGAAAAGTTGAAAGGCCATAAAATTATCTACAAGTTGTACCTGAATCATTTTTTCCTATATCCTACCGTTTCTGAGTTATACGCAGTAAAAAATGATTTTGGCTCAAACAATTACCCCATACTACACATCAATCGATCAAAAAATATTTCTTTCTTCCAAAAAACTCAAATGTGCAACTTGTGACCGGTACTGATAGATTGCTCTTAATTAGGTCTATAATTGGTAAAATAAACACATTCCTCCATGGAAACCTTTAGGAGGAATCGATTGTCAAAATATTATATTAGGGCAGTTTGAGTTACTGAACTTGATCTTTTTATTTTTTTCTTCCAAAAAACTCAAAAGTGCAACTTGTGACCGTTACAGATAGATTGCTCATAATTAGGTCTATCATTGATAAAAATACTAGATTCCACCATGGAGGCGTTTACGGGGAATTGAATTTTATTAGGGTAGTTACGATACTTGAACTTTTTATTTTTTTTTTCTTCGAAAAAACTCAAAAGTGCAACTTGTGACCGACACCAATAGATTGGTCATAATTAGGTCTATCATTGATAAAAAAACCAGATTCCACCATGGAGGCGTTTAGGAGGTATTGAATTTTATTAGGGTAGTTACGATACTTGAACTTTTTAACTAACTACACTAATAAAATTCAATTCCCCGTAAACGCCTCCATGGTGGAATCTGGTTTTTTTATCAATGATAGACCTAATTATGAGCAATCTATCGGTACTGGTCACAAGTTGCACTTTTGAGTTTTTTGGAAGAAAAAAAAATAAAAAGTTCAAGTATCGTAACTACCCTAATAAAATTCAATTCCCCGTAAACGCCTCCATGGTGGAATCTAGTATTTTTATCAATGATAGACCTAATTATGAGCAATCTATCTGTAACGGTCACAAGTTGCACTTTTGAGTTTTTTGGAAGAAAAAAATAAAAAGATCAAGTTCAGTAACTCAAACTGCCCTAATATAATATTTTGACAATCGATTCCTCCTAAAGGCTTCCATGGAGGAATGTGTTTATTTTACCAATTATAGACCTAATTAAGAGCAATCTATCAGTACCGGTCACAAGTTGCACTTTTGAGTTTTTTGGAAGAAAAAAATAAAAAGATCAAGTTCAGTAACTCAAACTACCCTAATATAATATTTTAACAATCGATTCCTCCTAAAGGCTTCCATGGAGGAATGTGTATAATTTACCAATTATAGACCAAATTAAGAGTAATCTATCAGTACCGGTCACAAGTTGCACTTTTGAGTTTTTTGGAAGAAAAAAATAAAAAGATCAAGTTCAGTAACTACCCTAATCAAAATTCAATTCCCCGTAAACGCCTCCGTGGTGGAATCTGGTATTTTTATCAATGATAGACCTAATTATGAGCAATCTATCTGTACCGGTCACAAGTTGCACTTTTGAGTTTTTTGGAAGAAAAAAATAAAAAGATCAAGTTCAGTAACTCAAACTACCCTAATATAATATTTTGACAATCGATTCCTCCTAAAGGCTTCCATGGAGGAATGTGTTTATTTTACCAATTATAGGCCTAATTAAGAGCAATCTATCAGTACCGGTCACAAGTTGCACATTTGAGTTTTTTGGAAGAAAGAAATATTTTTTGATCGATTGATGTGTAGTATGAGGAAATTGTTTGAGCGAAAATCATTTTTTACTGCGTATAACTCAGAAACGGTAGGATATAGGAAAAAATGATTGAGGTACAACTTGTAGATAATTTTATGGCCTTTCAACTTTTCCTTGAAAGTTTTTCTCTAACATGTACCGTTTTTGAGATTTAAGCGAAAAATGAAAAAATGGACCCATTTCCCCCCTCCCCCCACTCCGGGGCTCCTCCTAGTGTCCCGGGGTTATAGTATGTTTATTACCTAGGGACTCTTGACATGTTTCCGAAAAAACATCTTACGTTACTAACTCACGCACTCTAGAGCTTTTTATTCAATGGACTATAACACTAATGATTTGTAACAGTAAATTATTTCAATAGGTACTTATTTGAACATTTCATAACCAACAAGTAAGAATAATTCGTATACAAGATACAATAACAAATCTAATACACTATTTATTTTTTTATTATATTTCATTATGTGAAAATAACCAGGAAGGTGAAAAACATATTTACGAAAACAAAGTAACATATGGTTTTGCTATTAGCTATCAGGAAAAAAATCGTATTGGAACAAAAGAAGGATTGTAACTGAATTAGGTAATTAGGTATGTTTGTTTCTGGGACCTGGGTGCACCGTTTTCGACGACGCGACGGCCGACGCGTGACGTAAACGGAGTAGGTACTTACCTACTTTGCTAAAACAAACTAAGTAATAAAATTGTGTGTCAGTCTGAAAATTCGCTAAAGCATATTTTACCAATGTTTGCAAGTTTGTGATTACTTTGATAGTTTATCGATTTATAATAATTGTATACTTATATCATTGTTTAAAAATATTCGAACACAATATGATATAGGTACTGATTTATCACTGGTTTCAGTGATGAACTGATGAGTCAATGTGAGCCACTATACTTTCGTCATACGTGTGTATGATTGATGTGATTTGCAACGTGGTGATATTTCAGAAAAATCACGGGTCAAATTGTCCCACCGAAAATATAACTGCGTTATAAGAATAACTATACCTACGATAAATTATACATAATACAATATAGTCTCAAATGCATACTAGTGAAATATTTTATTTGAATCAATAAAATAAAAAAAAAAAAAAATAATAATAATACACAAATAAATTCACAACACAAGAAAATCCGCGCGCAAATCATAGCGCGTGACAATGAAATCAAGAACTTTCGAGCCGACGCGGACGACGAAGGAGCCTAACAAAAGTACCTACAATCATAGGCGGCTCGTGACAAAATTGTATGGCCGTGTTCACTTGAAATAAAACAACGAAAATAGGTACCTACAATAGCGTTAGCAGTACAAAAAAAATGAGCACCACATTATAAATGTCTATTTATACACTAAAAATTATAGAGTACCTATTTCAAAACGAATTCAATTATTATTTAGCAATAATTAGAAAATCCCCGAATTTGCATTCGTTTTATTCGTTTCAATTTTATTCGTTTACAAAAAAAAACATAGTTTCTAAGGTCATTAGTTTTATTTTATTTTATTGTTATTTTCTTTGAACGATTGGAAATGAAATTACTCAATTTTTACACAGAACTTTGATTTATTAGAATTATGCTCATTATGTATAAGATAACGAACGCGGATGCACGACATCTAGCGCGTCAATGTCTAAACATCGCCTTTCGTTTAGACATTGACGCGCTAGATCTGTAATAAGTATATAGTCTATGCGCTAGATGTCGTGCTTTATGTCGTGTTTCGCTTGGCAAAAGTCACGCACACTACTGTAGAAGTGTCAAATTTTTCCGGTATTTTACTGTTGTTTTTCTAAGTAAATATTGTAAATTATTGATTAAAAAGGTCGAACGCGCACACATTTCATTATAGAGAAGTGATAAAATGATTAGTTTTAAAGAAATAGTGTCTGTGTTAAGTGTTTAGAGGTAATCAAAAATGTATGGAGGGACGGTCGGAACATCCACCTTAACGGGAAATATTCGCGGTATAATTATGGTTATTATTTTTGTCACAGTTACGAGGACATTAATTATTGTGCTTTTTTGCACGCTTGGGTGATAAATAAGTTTGTGTTTTATAAATGACTAGCTGTAACCCAAGTTTTTGTTGTTGTTGAATTACCTTAAAGCCTTTTTGTTGTTGTAGATTCAAAGCAACTGTAAATATAAAAAAAAAATTTTGGCACTCGTTTGTGAGTTTGTTTTAAACGAAAAAGAAAGATTTTTCTTTTTTACCAATGCTTCGAGCTTTCAATGTACCTAGTCTTGTATCATCCACAAAAATTTAACGCATCTTAATTTCTTGTCACACTTCCCAATCCTGCCAATGGAACTTTATTTTGCTTGCAAAAAACGCAACGCAACAAAGAATTCCAGATTCGCACTAGCGCTACGTGCGTATGTTATAATTCACTCAAAGGGATGTAATGCAAGTTTACGCCAGTGTTAATTCGCTAAGATCTGACCGTTTGACAGCCCACTGGATGCTAGACAAAGGGATACGGTGTGAAATGTGAGGATCGGTTAATAAATAATGCTTGGTATAACATTTGGTAGCAATCATTTGATTTATCATGTAAAGCTAAGCATATTTGTTAATAAATGCAGTAATGAGTAGAATGCAGTAAGTGTAATATGATATACATATATACACTACTAGCTTTCCACCCGCGGCATCGCCCGCGCAGTCAAAGAAAAACCCGCATAGTTCCTGTTCCCGTGGGATTTCCGGGATAAAACCTATCCTATGTCTTTTCTCGGGTATCAAAATATCTCTATACCAAATTTCATGCAAATTGGTTCAGTAGTTTAGGCGTGATTGAGTAACAGACAGACAGACAGAGTTACTTTCGCATTTATAATATTAGTATGGATTAGGTGCAGTTTTTGCAGAACCAGACCATATTACTTACTTTTTGTATTTGTGGAGTGGTATTGACGATAAAATGATCTACCATAACAGATATAAACACTTCATACACAACTATATACAATATTTTAAAAGCTTTTCGCTGTCATAATAGATTTTGTCAATTTCTGTTATTGATCATTAAATTCCATTCAACATAGTAATACAATCGGACTGACATTAATACAACAAAATAAACACAGCACACGATATAATGGTACGGTAATAGTTGGTATACTTACTAACAAAGGTTGAACAACAACTAAAAAGTATTAAAACTGCCACATCCTCACAAAACCAACAACCGAGCCTCGCTATAATAGTTTTGATATTTTATTTATATAAGTTACCAGTACCAATTCGAAGATTATAAATAAAAAGTATTAAAACTGTCACATCCTCACAAATCGAACAACTAACGCGCGTCCAGCTATAACAGTCTTGATATTTTCTTTATCTAAGTTTCAGTACCAGTTCGAGGATTAGCTCTTGCGGTACTCAGTATTGTGGGTTACGATCAGATTATAAATGTGTGCTTTCTGTTTATCTATTTGCATATATTGTATTCAGTTATTCTGTTACTTGAAAGCTATGTTCGTATTTTTATTGGTACATATACCTAGTTGTTATTACTAGTTTTGTAGTGGGTCAATGGTTTGAGCATATCCGAATGTTCTACAAAATATCACGTAGATATTGTTAAATTGATACCTTATCTATGACCAGTTTACACCACCAAATTAACAAAAAATCTGAACAAAAAAGCTGCGTTATCAAACACATAATAATAATTATGAATTCAATATATTATATGAAGCCTACCTTATACTATAGGTTTAAATTAAATTATTAGGTATCAATTATATAATAATTTCATTTTATTATATAATTGATACCTAATAATTTGCTCCTTTGCTTTTAGGTATAAATAGTATTTTAAAAAAGTTCTCTTTAGAAATTAAAAGTAAGAATTTGCAAAATTCGAAATTTTTACGAGACGAATATTGCTGCATTAATTTTAATATCTTCTACAAGGTCAATATTAATAAGGTAAATTTTTATAGCTTTACAAACAATATGTTATTAACACCGCAAATTACTTTTTAATATATTAATTTTTAAGTTTAGGTATCATTACAAAACCCAAATTATTCTATAGTCTACCAAATTGACGTCAGACTCCTTGAGAGAACACATGATCTGTTTGACGGGCATAACTAAATTGAGTGCCTATTTAATTTTTCAAAAAATAGTATTTTTACAATGATCTAAGACAATACTTTTATTTAACAACCATGAAACGAACAAACATCTAAGTATGAACAGAAAGACGTACAAGGAATTTACAAACAATTAATGTTCTTCATACAACCATTGTATTGAATGTACCTACTATTTAATATGTTTTGTATCAGGCTTTTAATACACTTTGTCTGCATCAAATTTATCTAAAAGATAAAGCTGAGTGTTGCGTTTTATTTGTGCTTTTTAGGGTATGGTCATATCGAAAGCTTAATCACCTACTTTATAAAAAAATATTCAGGTGAAATAGTTGTCTAAAAAGAAATACGTCAAAAATATTCTTGAGTTGTGGTTCAAGCCTCTAATCGCTAGCTTATTATGACGTAAAAATATGAATAAATAGAAAATAAAAGGTCTTTATAAACTTTTAATCTAGACATAACTTGTACTAAAAGTACAGGGAGATTTAAATTTTAAGATGATTGTTTATTTGTAGATCTGGAACCTTAATTTTCGTAGTGTACAAATTTAGTCAATCAATAACGCAAAAGCCGATCAGCTTTCAGATAATGGCTTACCAATCTGACCGCACCCTTATTCGCAAATGGAAATCCATATAAATACTAAAATATTGACTATAAACACAATATCTACTATACTGTTATTTGCTATTGTATGTAATGGAGGTAATTTTGCTCTATTTGCAAGTTTTTATTTAACTTGTTATTTTTATATGATAAAGTTATCCAGAACATTATCTCTGACATATTGATATGAATATTGTAATATTTTGGAAACTATATTATCACTGGCTGTGCCGTGTGGTTTCAGCCATGGACGAACCCGCGGACAAAAGCAATTATTTATTTAGGCATATGTGTGATTCTGATACAAAAGCTACATCATTGCAAAGTATCATCAAAATCCGTTCAGTGGTTTTCCTATGAAAGAGTAACTAACATAATATTATGTTACGTTTATAATATTAGTAAGATTATATTTGTAGCGAAATTGCAGCTTTCCTCACTTTATTTTTTTATTAGTAAGTCTGTAGAGCTAGTTTTGTAATTTCAAAATCCTTATTCTCAATGCTTATATCGATATTAAATACATTTCAATAATAATAATCATCATCATCATCAGCCCATATACGTTCCCACTGCTGGGACACTGGCCTTGTATGTATACCATGGACTAATAGAATGATGTATACTAATATTATAAAGCTGAAGAGTTTGTTTGTTTGTTTGTTTGAACGCGCTAATCTCAGGAACTACTGGTCCGATTTGAAACATTCTTTCGGTGTTAGATAGCCCATTTCTGGAGGAAGGCAGGCTATATTATATCATCACGCTAAGACAGGAGCGGAGAAATGCGAGTGAAACCGCGGAGCACAGCTAGTCAATAATGATACAATCAATTATTACTTACCAATATGTCTTGAGTATCAAATTTTCAGATATGTATTACAAAAACATTATTCTTCTAACCAATATTGAATATTAACCAAACCCGTGTGAACCTCCATTGAATTATAATAACCAGATAAACAAATATTAATACCTCCCATTACACCGTAAATTAAGCATAACAATAACAAACAAATGATATTTTTTTAACTAGGTAGTTACCGTGAACTGTTTTTCGATCAAGAACGCAGCGTGCAGCCTAATTAATGTAGGTATAACGATCTGAATACCCTTGTAAGTTATACATGTATAATTGTGTATTCTTAGAGGTGGTATGCTTTTTGTTACAATATAATGTATAAATTACGAACTTGTTAGTATTTTAGCTCGCGTGAACCTATTTAAGGGGATTATAGATTTAATTGGAATGTATTGTTTTGATGGGCAAAGCTCGAATATTGTTAAGATGCTCTTTTACGAACTTGTAAGTATTTAAGCTCTCGCGGACGTATTTAAACAAGGATTATAGACATTATTGTAATGCATCGTTATGATATAATATAGGGAAAACTCTTATTGCAAAAATGCTTTCTTTTAAGTTTATAAAAAAAAAAAAATTGGGAGTTTAGGAATTGTTTGAGTTTTGGCAGAGTGTGTTTGAATTACACTAATTTAAAACATGGTTTCAATTGAAATCATAGTACCTTTATAGATACATAAAATAATTAAGATACGATACTTCTAATGCTAATTCTAATGTTACATCAATGAAAAAAAGAAACACTCCTTTTAGTTATATTGATTATTAAATAACTAACTACAGTTCTAGGTATGGTAATGGCATTACGTAATCAGAACTCAAGATAAAATAGTCCACACGGATAAATAAAAGAAATTGTAGAAATCACCATATATGCATACATTTGCTTTAAGGTACGACACATACATACATAAATCACTTTCTAAATAATTATACCGATTAATTATCACGTTTCACTCAATTTAAGAAAATCACTTACGCTTAGACTTAATAGACCATAATATTAATATTTATAAGTATAGATAATTGTACTTTATCTAACTGAATTTAAGCTTACACGTACGTTAGTAGTTTCATGTTAATTTTATATTCTTAATTATCAAATACATTAATTACAAACGGTAAAGTACGTTATAAATATTCATAAGTTACGTATCGATAACGTCTTAATTAAAAATAAACTACGTTAGTCTCAATCAAGTCAAGTAGGTATTTTATTAAATGATTTATGACTTTCTTTAGTAGTGTGGGAAATAATATTCGCAGTCAAACAGTCAGTTTTATTAATTGTTATAAAAGTTTTGGCTAAGCCGCTTTTTACGTAAATATTGTTAAATTGCTAATTTATTCTTAAGGTATTCTGTTTAATATTGCCATAGTCAAATATTAAATACACGCACATTTATCTTAAATTTTATAAATCATGATACTTTGCTTAAAACTAAATAGAGATTAGAGATTCAATTCCTAACAAAATAGTACATAATATACCTAGACTAGAGAGCCACACATCTTCACACATCACATGTGTGAAGTCCCGTGTCCTCTTAGTGGGGTCAGGGGCAGATGCATTATTAATACATCTGTTTCACTGATCGATTTTCTTTAGGGACAAGTAGGTGATCAGCCTTCTGTGTCCTACCAGACCGAGACATTTTTTTTCTTCGTCTTCACCGGGAATCGAACCAAGGACCCCTCGGTGTTACGCTCACGCGTCAACTACTGTACCAAGGAGGCGGTCAAACACTCATCACATATTATGTACATATATTTTAATTTATTCAATAAGAGCATGTAACTAGAGTCATGATTCTTAATAAAAGTATCAACAATTTACCCTACCAGCCGTATTAATTCATTTCAAGCGACTCAAACCCTACGATAACCTTGAGGAGGCTGGATACAATGTACCTACACTTATCTAATATTTCAGCTTTCCCAGCTACTTATTCAACTATCCTGCACACGAACACATGCAATAAAACAATGCAACTAATCACGCACACCAGCAAACCAGATGCATATAAATGAAGACGGCGAACGGCAGGTGGAGTCACTGATTCTTTGCAGATAATTTGCCTAACTGGTTTCTCTGACATATCACTTTACCACGGCACTTGCGAATTGGTATACCATCGCTGGAGACGCTGTACAATGCTTATTTAGTTTAGTGGGATGATGGTAGAGTGGGAGTAAAGCGAGTAATGTATTGTAAAGTGGGAGGAATTGCAGTTAGAGATGAGTGAAGGCTTCGATATGATGTGCTCTGGTCAGTAGCCTCCGCGCGGCTGATAAGGCGCTCCTCATTGCGACATTTAATTATTATGATTATGGTCCGCTTCAGAGAATATTACGGTTGAAGCCTTTGTTGCAATGTTAACTGGAAGGACGTCTTATCTCAAGAATGTAAGTGTCAAGGATGTTTTGGATTCAATTGTAAAACTTGATTGTGCAGATGTTGTTTTGTTTATATGCGGCTTTTCGGAATTTCTGTAAGACTTGTAAGGTTTCGGAATATAAAATCTAATTGAGATAAGACCTACCTTACCGTTTATTCGCTTACTCTTATATTGTTTTGTATTAATTTATTTTCTTTTCCGTTTAAATATATCTTCATAATAAGAATGCAAATTTAGCAAAATTAAGTATTTTGTTTCTTTAAATATAAATATTACTTAAAATAACTCTTTCAATGACATTATTATTTTGGCATTGTGTAGGTAAGTTTATTGTTGTTTTATTCGTTTTCTGAATCATTATGTTTTAATTTAATTATAATATTCTCGATGTGCCTACTGTTTATGATATTTTTTTTTATAAAGTAGGTAGACACCCGCTTCGTTTTTATTTTTATTTTCAACTTTTTGTTTTATTGTTTCCTAGTTTTCACTAAATGGTACAATAAGTACCTATTTAATATTATGTTTCCGACTAGTATCAAATTATATTGTTTATGTCTTATCCTTTGAATGATTTTCACAATTGAATATACCCACTATCTATTACTATACATTTCAGCTTAATTTGCAAACCTAAGGTCATTGCGCTTTTTTTTTTCAAATATCAAA
The DNA here is from genome assembly GCF_061535395.1 of Colias eurytheme. Classification (NCBI taxonomy): domain Eukaryota; kingdom Metazoa; phylum Arthropoda; class Insecta; order Lepidoptera; family Pieridae; genus Colias; species Colias eurytheme. The sequence continues at coordinate 5,562,614 of NC_143005.1, read as the reverse complement.
ATTTTACATACATACTAGCAGCTAAAGTGAAAAAATCATTGCTCCCTTTTACAAAATATCAAAGTCTTCGCAAAAAATCTCTCTAATTAAGACTAGCCCAGGTCGATTGTAAACTAACAATACAATTAATTCTACACCAGCCTACCAGTTAATGGAAGCGATTAATTCTTTACCGAGTAAATTTTTCAGATTGAATCATTGCCTTCCCCGATAGCAAACAAAGGGCTTAGTGAGCTATAGGGCCAGAAGGGCAGACCAATACCAACGGACAATGGCCAATTAACGCTACCCACAATTAAATCTGCAAACTTACTATTACAAAGCTTTTTTATATCACATGGAGCTGTTAATACCACCGCCTTAACAAAAAACAACAATTGTCATCACATCAATGCACGAATGCTCTGCTATTTTGAAATTGGAAAAGTCTTTTTTCCTATTTTTGCAAGATTTTTTTTTGCGGTATTAACAGCTCTATATAAATAATTTTCATCAATAGCGTGATAGGAATCCCCGCCCACACGCCGTTGTATTGTTCTGTTCAATTGAGTCGAGTTATTATTAAAGATAATGCCTTATTTATGAAACACCGCTTCAGAGTTAAGACAATGCACGGATTCCTAGTGAAATTCACGCAAATCTGCCGTCTTTGCCTTATATAAAAGTAGCTTTCCGCCCGCGGCATCGTCCACTGTGTCTAAAACCTAATAAATTTACATACATATAAACCTTCATCTTCAATCACTCTATCTATTAAAAAAAACTGCATTAAAGTCCGTTTCGTAATTTTAAAGATTTAAGCATACATAGAGGGATTAACAAAGGGACATAGGGACAGAGAACTCTTTCTCTGTCCCTATGTCCCTTTGTTTTATACTATGTAATGATGATGATTATACTTATAGTGTACCTTAATCTATTCTCAATTGTTTAAACCTTAAAAGATAAGATAATTATTTATTCAGGTTAAACTTACATAGTTTTAATTTAGAGAAGATTCATTCTATCAAATAACGGTATACATAATAAAAATAGCATCTTCATTTACAATGTATAAACTAATCGCGATGGAGATCAACCAGGAAAATCAAGCTTTTATGTTGCCACTTATGTTAAATGTACTGTAAGATTGCTATTCCTGTACTCAGTAACAGCTCACATAGTAATCTTTGATACTTAGTGATGATACAATGTTAGGTTTGATTAATTTATTTTAGTAGTAAATGACAAGGTTTTAATTTCGACTCTAGGGAGTGATAGTATAGTGGTTAAGCAATCCGATTGTAAATAAAAGACTAACAGTTTAAGATTACACAAGCAAACTGAAATTGGAGTTATCATTCTGCACATGGTTTGTATTTTAGAAGAAGAAAGCATCGTAAGAAAATCGGCATGTATACTATAGCCCAAAATATATATATAATATATGTGGTACTTACCTGTGGTACTTACAAAGCAAGCAACAGGCATCGCTGCAGTGGTAACTTCCTAAAAAATAGTTACACTTAGATAAAGAATATTATGACAATTTCTGTGTGAAAACTTATTGTCAATAATACTGATTTATTGAATGTTAATCTCTATCTGGTAAATAGCACTTATTCTATACTAGCTTACCGCCCGCGGCTTCGCCCGCTTTGTCTAAAACCGAATAAATTATATACTAAAACCTTCCTCTTGAATCACTCTATCTATTACAAAAAACCGCATCAATCCGTTGCGTAGTTTTAAAGATTTAAACATACAAAGGGACATAGGGACAGTGAAAGCGACTTTGTTTTATACTATGTAGTGACTATATCCAGTTTTTTTTCTCCTACTGTAAATATACCCTTTAACTAACATATCAGTATTAAACAAGAGAAACAGTTAGCGCGACTAACCTACACACAAGACCATGTCCTTGAAAGCAGTTCAACTATCACACAATATAATCAAGAAAGGCTTCCTGCGGAAAAGAGATAATATTTAATTGGCGTGAAAACTCAATAATAATTGTAGATAGGAATCAGCCGCAGAGAACCAATTACTGCACTAGTGGTGTGCCACTACGCATCCGACCGCGGCCACCACTCGTACCTGCAAGGCTAGTGATGTATCATGTGGCTATCGATATCGAAAGTTATGAATTATTTTTATGCTGAACATTAAAGCTTGTAAAGGCTACACTTTTACATGCTGTGCAGATTTAGAGTAGGAGAAGCGTATGAAATACCACTTTTAATTACTTACACATTTCACAATGGCGCGGCCGTAGAGTAATTATTGTCAAATACTTTTATTTCATATCTCCATTCTCCAACGTTTCCACAGTAGATGCTTTATTCATAAATTACTGCGATATTATTTCTTCATGAAAAATATACCAAATGTTAATATTACTACTTGTATATTGTATTCAAATATAAGTTCAATTATAGCTTTTAAGTGTGTAAATCAAAATATTATTTTATCAATAATATATAGGCATTTATTCATTTATTTCAGTCTACCTAGATCACTAGCTAAACTTAATTGTACCAAATTTCATTAACAGAAATGAACACAGACTATATGCTAATAAAACATGCATTTTCAATAGCCAGTTACAACAAAACCACAACATATCGATATCGATTTACAACACTAGCTCATGTGTTTTCAACCTGCACGACGCTGTAACTCATTAGACTACGGCCAGCACTATTTGTGGCGAGTTGGCAATTCGACAAGAGGTTAATTGTTGAAGCCGACCTCTAAAAATCTATCGACAAATTTTCCCACTATTTTTTATCGATAGATATTAATTGCGTAGCGGCACCGAATCAATTTGTTAAATATAATCCGACTGGGTAATTTATGCGTATGTGCTTATAATAGGTTATTAATATATTATTAGGTTCTTAGACCGTAAGCTACCAAATGTTCAAAATTAATGTGATAGTGAAAGTAAGCTTTTGGGTTAAATGTGAGTCATTATTTTTTAATATTATTGATGCCTTTACTTGCTATGTCTGTGGCTTCATGCACGTGCTGTTGAATAAAATATAGATTTGGTACCTACTTATCGTTTGGTTTATGTAAAATATGGATATTAATTAAGCGATGTAATGATGATTATCAATCATAGCAGATATTTTCAATAACCATTTCAATAATCCTTGTCTCCTGCACATAAAAAAAAACAGAAAATCATAATAAAAGCTACAAATTACTCAAAAACGCTTCTCAAGTTGTTATATTTTTGAAGTAAACCGTTCAGATGGCTGTTCAATATACAAAATATTCGTCGTCGTGTTTTGATACAATCGCGCGAATACTCACTGTATCGTATTTACATCTGTTTACATACTAATGGTCTGATTCTCATTACTATCGAGTTACATTCGAGTTCGATTCGATTTATAGAAAAGGTGTAAATTGTAAGTGACTTGGCAAGTACACTCTTACGTATTGATACTCATTAAAGTGCAGCCTGTGTTGACTTTTTAAATAGTCCCTAGAGTAATTATTATCAATAAGAGAGTATAGGTATAAGACATATTGAATTTCGCGTAATATAATTACTTCATAGGCATTCTTAGTCATGTTCATACAGAAGGTGTTTTTAAAGTGTTTCGCTAATAGTAGTAAACTAATTGAAATCAAATAAAAACACTCAACACAACACTCGATGATCAATTAGCTAAACAATAAAAAAAGTAATTACAACAATTTCTAGAAGTTTCGAGAACCCACAGTACCAAATATCTAAACCTTCACTAATATTCGAAGCTCGCGTGAAAGATGCGATCGTCCGGACCCGAATCGTATATATTATCTCAGCAAAGGCATCCTCCGTATAATTTGTACAATTTCAACAAATGCCGGACACTCACCGATGCGATATGGGACCAGTGTTATGCGCTAGATAATAAATAAATGGATTTCTTTTAGAAATTATGTTTTTGTTGGATATTTGGCGTATCAGACCTATAAACAACTCCAAGAGGGATCACAAATTGTGTTAAGTTGTTAATTACTGTGACGAACCGTTCAAAATCAAATGTTTCTATATCTCATGAGTTTCAAATCTATTTCAAAAACTTTCGGGTTTATAATATGTATTAGAAGAAGTAGGTAACTATTTCGGCAAACAAATGGTAGATAAATTTTAAATTAACATTTTTTACTAGCGGTGGTACTCGTATCTATACAAGCAAATGAAGCTATTTGCCATAAAATACATTCAGTGTGGCACCAAATGGTAGGTTTTATGACAGGATTAAAAGCTTACAATAACATCGCATCTATGTGAAATCCATAACAAATGAACATATCGATTTTCAGTTAGCAACGGACAATAACTCTTTGTATCTACTACATTACGACTACCAAGAAAGCTCAGCATTCAAAATATTTCAATACAAGTATTTGCTTCGATATGGAATTAGCAAGAATCGATTTTATGATTTTCCATTCGATATTCAATCAAAACATCGACAAAGCGCCTGTGAATCGAATAGCGCCTTATAAAGTAATATTCAAGAAATGAGGTTTCGTTTAATGTACAAAAGCGATTGCGTTTTCTTACTTATATTATACTAGATTTCCGCCTGCAGCTTCGCCTGCGTTTACAAAGGAAAACCCGCATACTTCCCATTCCCGTGGGATTTCGGGGATAAAACCTATCCTATGTGTTAATCCAAGTTACCCTCAGATACGTGTGCTAAATTTCATGCATACAAACCTTTCCTCTTTATAATATTAGTATATACTAGTCATATCTACTATGCATGTTTAATACTTAATATAGTATACCTAGCTAAATTGCTCATAATTGACGTCATATTATGTATTTGAAAGAATTTTAAAGTTCAAGCACACCCCGGACACTCCATACAAAATTATCGTTTTGACAGTCACACTGTAGATTGTATACGTAGTATATTATTATTAGTCTGTGCTGTAGAGACTGCAAATGTGTGTGTTAACGCTTTATGGTTGGCACATTTTTGACTAGCGTAAAAAATAATTCGCGTTTTTCTGATGAAATACATCCGTAAACAGCACAATATCTAACCATTTTCTACGAAAAACAATAATCACAATCAATCTTCGTTGCGTATCGTCCTTGTAGAAAAATGTGGACCATTTTTAGACCTTTCGTGCGGGGCCTCACCCCGCAAGTGTTTAATTTTGGCGGGAGGCGGAGATTGTCCGTTCTGTAGCGTTTAGCTACTACATATTAAGTATTCTGTGGTTCAGGTGTAGGTGCGGCTACAAATAGTTTCCAATAATTGTTGAAAAGAAGTATAAATATACAAGTAAAGATTAAAAATATACCGTTAAACATTCAACCATTTGTTTTTTATGCCACCAACAATCTCAACGGGTGTCGGCTGTATTATGATTCACACCAACAGAATCTATTACTAGCATCCCGCTAAGCTAAAAACTTATTAATTTAACGACGTTAATTTCTCAATTAAACAAAATAATACTTAAATTTTGCATAATTAATGGGAGAAATTTTAACTTCTTTAAAACCGTTTTGGTTATTCCAATAAAAATATTATTTAAAAGACAGTTATAATATTGAGTGGTGATAATGGTGACGTTTTGATTTTGTACCGCTTTATCAATAAATTTAACGATATCTTAATGTTGTTAATATTGTTTCTTATTCTGTTAATAAGTTGCTAGAGACAGCTTCGATCCGGTTTAAAGAGGATGTTATGCAGATTGAAAAATATCAGCACTAGAATAACAATCAAACCTCTCTACAGCTTTTATTTGTATTTTATGTTATTCATATTATATCTTTCTTTGGAAAATGATGAGCATTAAATCGTATCTACGATCTCTATGAAAATGAAAAAAGGAAAAGAAATCGTTATCCTGTAGATGTAGGTGTAGATTGCAAATGCATTACAGATTTGTTTCAGTAACATAAGTATTTATTTCTCAACGTTCTGTTGTATTGACACCACAATTGACAATAATTGTTTCATCAAATCTACCAGTTTAAATCCAAAATATTAGCTATGTATCTAATAAAAAAATATCGTAAAGATAACCTCATTTTCACAATATTATGAAATACAACTTGTAAATTATCAACCGAGGTTTCCACGAGCAAAGATACAGAAAACAATAAACTGTATTCACAATTTCTACAGAACTGTTCGTATACATACATAAATTACAAGAAACACCGCTCCCATTTGAACAAAATCATCAAATACAATAACAAATGCCTTGATAAAGCTCCATTACAGCTTCTATCAGACATACGTGCATAACAGTAAAATAAAAATTATCTGAGAAACACCCGTACGTATACAGCGTCTGTTTAATATATGGTAATTCTATGCTGACAGGGATGTACTATGTTTTGTGGAGGCCCCTGGTGAAATATTAAGTGCTGTTAGACATTGTCAAGCGCAGATTTTTATAATGAGATACATGAAGTATATTTCTCAAGTGGGAATCCATAATATTATTACTTAAAAGTCTTAGTCTAAAAGAAATTTGAGAAGGTCGGTTGGTTGTAAATTTTTATTTTGGGATAAAATACGTAGATAGATATAGATAATAGAGATCTTTGTCTGTAACAAAAAAAATACCTACACTTAATCGTCATAATCCATTTTCAAGACCATTATCGGATGAAGGGTTAAAAATTCACAAATTACTATGCTTATATTAAAAATTATTAACATTCACAAATTAGTCTCAATAAACTTTATTGCTAACAATTGTTTTTATTTGGCAAATCAGTTACTTTTTATTTAAACTGTATTTAACATAATTTATTCCTAGATCCGGCCCTGTACTATTCCGCCATATAATATCTGTGTTCTAAGGAAAAGGTTCCCACGTGAGCGGCTTAATGCGATATATGTCATTATGGAAATGATAATTAAGTAAAAATAGTGGAATGAAGAAAGTGCTGTGGACAGGTGCATTCATTTAGCATAACACTTAGATACAAACGATTGGTAAAATACCGTATTTGGATTATGTTTCATTTAGTAACTGGATATAATATTATACTGTCTTTCTTATCAATTGATGTTTGTGTGATATATATACCCGTTTTAAGATTGTTATATTATTATGATTTAATGATAGGCTCCAATGGTGTTAAATTTTGTTGTTAATGTATGACTTTCACTCATGGTAATCATTATAGTTTCCTTATATGTAATTAGAATAGAGCTACTTACAGATTTTTTGCTTGTATATGTATACCCAGTAAAATGTAATATACAAATTGTCTACTAGTTAGTAAGAACCTACATATTTCATTTATATATGCATGAATTTTCGAAATTGATTACCAGATCATTAATAAACATAAGCAAACATCAAACAATATTCTAACAACAAAAGAAACAAGATCCCAACCACAGTACCGAATCCATTAAACTCCCTGCATTTGTGGCCACAGGTCGTTAGAATAAATGCTCGACTGTTAGAGCACAATAAATTGTCACCTAAATGTACTGGGCACAGATTCTAATAGAGATATCTTCACTGGAGATTAGATTTCATTAGAAATGTGTGAACCGTATTGTGTTTAAGATGCGAGAGAGTTCAATATTTGAAGTAAAGAACAAAAGCATAATGTAAAGTTTCTATGAATCTATATGTACGTTTTGTTGGCCTTTAGTGAACTGATATGTACCTACCTAGTTAGATTTATGTACTTATTGAACTAATATTTAACCAATATTATGTATTTTAGTTTTTTCTAGAACGCAAAAAAGGTATATATGCTCTATAAGTTTACAGTTTGAATTGATCAACTTTTAGTGCTTTATTTTTTTATAGAATCAATAATTGATTGATTGGTATTTGGTACATTTTCTTATAAAATTAAATCATTTCAACACAGGAGAAGCAAGGAATTAAATTTTGTAGTTAATATGTCTATTTTCAATAAATACCCACATTAAACTTAAATCCTGTATATCACAAGTTGACAGATAAAAGTCTGAAAGCGTATAACTATTCCACTGAACTAAAGATCCATCCGTGATTGATGAACGAAAGAACGAATGGATGACCGAATGGAATCGATTTACTAAGCAATAGCGCACATTTGCATCTCTATACCAAGTAAAATGGATTCTTTTATCTCGATGGAATGGGTTTGAGTAAACTTTTGTGACGTGTAGGTATATACATTTTGATAGAAACTGTAATGTGATACGCGAATGAATATAAACATTTATTCATGATAATATCGATGGGAGCACATTAAAACAATTACGAATTAAATTCGAGAGTGAAGTATGGGTGTAGTTATTTTTTAAGGTTTCTCAAGAACGCGGGAGGTTTAACATACGTTGAGTAATTGTTATTTGTTATAAGTGAAATGAGTGTTAAAATTTATGCTTTTCATGAATCTTTCGGTACATGATCCATTCAAATTATCTTATATTGTGAAATGCTAAGTCATAATGAGGAAAAATAATTCACTACGATTTTTTTTTATTTTGAATGTAACCTTAACTTATTAGCACCAATGACTCTATTATACTAGCTTTTTTATATATCATAGATTAGCACTACCTACTTTGAATCGATAATAATTACATTTTACCAAAAGCTTTTCCTACAACAGAATACATTGAAAACTTCGTTCTATACCTATGTTATATCAAACGGCTAGACACAAGATTGATACACAAAATGATAGTGCAGCGAGTGAAATGGAACGATTTGCCGCAAATGCTTTTCATTCGCTCAGTAAGAACGGGAGCCGGATCGCTGGTCGTTTTAGTTGTACGATTTGTATTGATTGGGAGATATTTTATAAAGCGTATTGATTATTCTAATACATAGTATACAATCAGCCATACGGTACAATAAGCCAATTTGATATCTTTAACTAGTGAAAAGGTACATTAACTATATAAAAGTGGCCTGTGTATAAACTATAAAGGCTCTACTTTTAGTAGAGATTTTTGCTTTAATTATGAAGTGTGAACCAGACACGAATTTTAATTTATTAAAATTATTTAAAATTTGTTGCTAATAGTTACAAAAATAAATAAGCATGAATAGAGATGGAAAGCTTTTCGTTCATTTAATATTTAGTCTTACATATTGCAATGAAACATTATTCAAATAGTACATAATACTCAACTAAAGTTAAAATTTCTATTATACTTACGAATCCTATATTTGTCGGTATATCCACACAATATTTCCAATCAGCAAGCGTAATTCAGTCGCGTATCATACATGATACACGCACCGTATAATTTTGTAATAGAACACAAAACAATTTGTAACAATGCTACCGTCACGTACGAATCAAATATTTGTATACAGCAGTATGGGTGGTATAAGTGCCCTATGGTATTGAAAATACAATATAGTCTGGAGAAGGTAATAAATATAAGCATTTTCCGCAATGACCGGTGAGAGTAGACTGTTTGCGGTTATTTTGAACCTATCGTAACCAACCAGTACCTTTTGTTATATAATCTGTATAGTTCAAATATATCTTTTATCTATATAGTTTAAGAATTAGAACCCAACCTGATCAATCCATGGGTCTCGAGTTTCAAATATTCAACAGCTATCTTAACAAACCTTTACTCGACCAGGTATACTACACTACAGTAATATGCTGTAATTAATATCCGGCCTGTTATTCTTTATTTCGCCCTAAATACTTCTACATTATTCATATAATTCCCGGACATTACGAACAATGTCCCCATTTATGCTCGGTCCATAAGATATATAACTTATAGATATGGAATTTTGTGGGTGGTGTGATTATGAATGTTATTGGTATTTAATTATCAAATTTGTATTCATTGACAGTGTAAATGCGATGGTTTCTTGTCCCCTAGTGGGCGACGGATAGATATTTATACACCTGCTTGGTGATAGTTTTAAATTTCAATTATAATTGTGTATTTTGTAAATGTTATGTGGATTTTATACAAATAAGTATCACTCTTTCTTGGTATTTTGTAAGCACGAGTTTATAATATCATAACAGTGTCATTTTCGATTTATTAATTGAGGTTTAAACTTTAAAATTGAAATAACGTGGCAAATTTTCACTATTGCAGATCGGGTAAAGGTATAAAGTAAAACGACTATTGTTCATTCCCCTCAAAACAAGTCAATAATAATGTAATATTTAGCAATCGTACGTTAACAACTATTTACGAAACTTCCGTTACTTCAAGTAACAGGGAAAAACCAAATCTTGCCATAGGTGGCCATAGTATAGGTATTGTATTCTCGCAAAACTAATCATTCACATTGTCAATACCCTCTTACCTTAAAAACAATTTAATGTACTCTTCAATAAAATTAAACTTCAAATAAATAATGTATCACTACGTAATTTCCCCACTAAGTTTCAACAGTAGTGTTTGTCGTAATTCAACTGGAGTAAAAGATCAAAGGCTCATTAGCAATCAAAGTTCATTGACCGCTGATCGAAGAAAGTAAGAAATACAAGAAAACCCGTCGATAATTATTGTATATAGCTATAGTTGTTTGTGGTAACGTTTCTTAACCACAGCATCGGACCGAAACGGGTCCTACGACACTTGTCCATTGACAATCTAATTGCAATCCATTATCTATATGGAGCGGATAATACCGTGGTCCTTAAGGACAAATGATACAAATTTAACTGATATAAGTTGTAGGTAAAGTCAAATTCACCTTCAAAATATACAGAAGTCACAAGTTTGGGTACACATATAGCTTTGTGCTGAATTTATTGTAAGTTATCTATAGAGTCTTAGATACTAGGATACTTAAGTCTTTATATTATAATGGTATTTATTTGAAAATATAATATGGTAAAAGATTTAAAATCTGGCAATAGTTGATATGTAACAAGAATGAAACACGTTTTCATCGTAGAACGCTACCATAAATTTCAAAACTATAATTCTTACTTAGAGACGATTTGATAAAATTGTATGAACACCATACAATCCAAAAGGTCATTTTAAATACGTCCATATGTCCTGTGCAATGACTTGCGGGCTCTTTCATTCGGCACCATACTTTTCGTCAACGACATATTGTCAAACAACTACTACTTCTAGATAAACTAAAATAAATATTATGGTAATAACAGCTCCATACAGCTCCGTAGCGCTAAGCAATGCAAGGTAGCGGTTATTGTGCACTGGCCGCTGACAAATAAACAACCTGTTACATCACACGCACACACACGCAATCAATCACTATCTGCTATCACCTTTACTTTGTCTACTAATTTCTGATGTTTGCAATTAATGTTAGATTCAACGGGTTTCAAGTTATTTGTTTCTTTATTTAGCGTATGTAAATAACGTTTTATATAAAAAATAGATAAGAAAATATCTCACAACAAAAATAAATGTAATAAATAAATCTCACAACACAAAAAAAAAGTTTGTGTAATTTATTTAATTTATAAAGATCTGAGTTTCGAACACTAAACTAGTATAACTCTTACGCGCTCTATTGAACAGAAAAATATGAGATATATTGTTAAATTTCATCTTCATTCTTATTAACCACAAACACCTATAGGTATCTTTAAAAATTGCCAAACTAAATGCTTTAATTGCATTACATGATACCATTTCTAACAAATTTTTATACCTTCGCAAATGATAAAAAAACGAACTTACCGGCACTAATAAAGTTCTATTGTAGTTTATACGACTGGCTTTGTGACTGTTTAAATTATTTATATGTATATTTAATTTAGAAAACCATCTTGGACCAAGCCAGGAGAATAATTGGAGCAAAAACTTTTATAAGTGAATAATCTATGAACTGCATTATAATGTGTGATCGAAACGAGTTAAAGACCCTGGATGATTCATTATTGTAATACATATGTGTCACTATTTTTTTATTCCACATAAGTGAGGCAAGGTGAGCAACCTTCTACATAAATGATATTTTATTTACAATCTGATTACGATAACTTTTTATGTAATTCTTTACACTTTGTACGAGCGCAAATTAAAACTATGGGCGAATTAATTATAAAAACTTTGTTAAGTGGCCGATGTCTATGTTGTAGTGTGACGGCTTTGCAAAAAATACCGTTCTTATCAAATCCAATCATATGATTTGATTTGATTCTTGACACATTTAGGTCGTAATTTCTCAGAATTTTATCATAAAATCCACTCGATGTAACACAATACTACTTTCAAACTATTTTTTTTAATTTAAACTTCAAGCGCATAGCCCATGTATATAAGCGACTGCATAGATATTTAGAGTATCTTTAAAAGGAAAAAAACTCTATTATAGCAAAAGCTCAATGTAGCTTTTATTGTTGTGATATAAAAAAAAACAAATATAATTATCTAACATCGTTTATCTAAATAATTAGGATGAGGGTTGTTACTAGTGCTTTAATATTAAGTCAGTGGTACATAAATATAAAGAGCAAGAGATATAACTTTCATACTATAAACATAGCTCCGTCTCATACATTACAGCGACAATTTTGCTATATTTGCGTTTAGAACCATATCCATCAAATTACTCTAAAAACCAGTAAACTGATGGTATCAGAATTGGCTACAATACCCAGTTTGAGACATCAAGTTGCATAATCATTTGCAGCAGCTAAGCGGCGCCAACCAAAGATTATGAACCTGTCATGTCGAACATGAGAAATGAACTATTGTGTTACGATATTATTACTTATTTTGATGGAGATTACTAGATTTATTGGTTTATTACTATATCTATTGAACGACTATTTCATTCATATCATGTGATATCAGTTAATGAGAAAATATACTGTTTTCATTGATAGGGCTGTTTAGTATGTTGTTATTTATATTTCCTACTAGCTTTCCGCCCGCGGCTTCGCCCGCGTTTTCAAAGAAAAACCCGTTCCCGTAGGATTTCCGGGATAAAACCTATCCTATGTCCTTTCTCGGGTATCAAAATATCTCTATACCAAATTTCATGCAAATTGGTTCAGTAGTTAAGGCGTGATTGAGTAACAGACAGACAGACAGAGTTACTTTCGCATTTATAATATTAGTATGGATTATAGGTAAGTGACAATTAATTGACAATAGATTTTATGTTTATGGATCGAATCTCTTAACGTCGTATTTATCTGACTGTTATCCAAGTATAAGTTCGTTCGTTCAATCCCTTCGCTATTACAGTGAAAAATGTAGCAAATAGAAATTTCAATTAAACCGTATTAACCATACGTCAATAAAAGCAGTTATTGTAAAAATAAATAAACAATTAAACATTACGAACGTAATGAATATCCAATAAACATACTCATAATTTACTTACAATAACCCAGCATTAACACAACGCTTCGCAATGCTTACGATAGAAGCCATTAGTCTCAAAATAGAATTTTCTAATGAAAACAATTTAATCACAATGCTGATGTACGTACATAATTCTAGTTTAATATAATGGCCGATAGCCTGTACCAAGTAATGGTGTTGCGTGCGCAATCAATTTATATTGAAAGGGACTTATATTTGAATATACATTAATGGCATAGTATAAAGAGAAAAGTAAGTTATCTTTGAACAAAGGTACATCGCGCCGTTTGTATGTACGCGGAGCGCTTGGCCACGCATGTTCATGTACGTACGCAAGCTTGACGCACGCACACAATACCGCTCGGTTCCTTCTCATGAACCAATCTCGTGAGGGCCGCGGTTAACAAAGAATATATAAAATACGCGGGCCATTGCTGTTCGCGGTAGGCGTTTTTACAATTGTTTGTACAATTATTTGAAACATCAACGTGACAAGTGACAACCCTGCGCCTAGCGAGTTTAGGGTACCTAGCGCTCCTAAACGCTGGGAATGGGCCTACTTGTCTCTTTATACTATGGTAATAGCGAGAAACAAGCGAGTACACTTGTCTGTTTATTTCTTAAATGTTTCTGTTTGGTGTGAGTTGTTTATCTTTGATATGGCTTTAATTGCTTGGCGACTTCCATCAGACCATTAATTGTTTCTGTCTTTATTCTATATCCTTTGTCCTTGTAATTTTTATAGGAACGATGTATTATGTATTATTTATTTGCTGAAATAAACATCATTTCATAATACCTAACTGACTGTGACCTGTAATAATTAATTGTATTCGATTTATTAATAATTTGTTCTCCATGTATGTAATATGCAAGACGCATAAGAATTATAATTCAAACTTATACTCTCTTATACTCTCTTTAAGTATTAAGATGGAATTCGCTAATCAGCACTAGACAGCTTAACAGTCGTACAATCAGAGCTTACATAACAATAAATAGGCACCCGTCAGAAGCAATAAATAAGCTATAGTCACTACAATTCATTCTCACAGAAATGGCCATTGTCGTAATTTCCTAGTAAGGGTCCTGTCATATTCTACCGTAACGCAATAACATCTAGTGAGAACGCGGTAATAAAACAATGGTGAAATTGGATAGTTTAAGATTGATATGATGTGCATCCTGGTTGTAATATTCCTCCTTTCTATTGAACATAATGTGTATTATAATATCTTCCTCATGAATACCTGCAAATAAAAATGTACATATCTAATAATTACCGATAATAATTACCGAATATAGTCCCCTAGATAGTACACAATTAAGTATGTTGTATTATCCATACTTAATATTATAAATGCGAAAGTAACTCTGTCTGTCTGTCTGTTACTCAATCACGCCTGAACTACTGAACCAATTTGCATGAAATTTAGTATAGAGATATTTTGATACCCGAGAAAGGACATAGGATAGGTTTTATCCCGGAAATCCTACGGGAACGGGTTTTTCTCTGAAAACGCGGGCGAAGCCGCGGGCGGAAAGCTAGTGTCCTATAAGTAATCCGTGTAACTAAATAACTGGCTAAAAGAAATTGATAGGATTAACACATTTCAGATAGCATCTAACTTAAACCAAGTCTATAATAAACTCATGACCAACGTTACAAATCGTTTAGAATAGCGAAATTTTAAAATTCCATTTTCTCAAGTAATGCACTTATAGTTAAATAGTCCATACCTATATAGTTAGTATTACTTGTTACCCTAATGCTCTCTAATGTTGGCTAAAATAATGTTTCATCTTTCGTTAACCCAGAAATTTTTTCCACAGTCCTTCGTTAATTAGAAAGAAAAAGCAAAAAATATTCCAAGCAGCGGCTTATTGAAATAAATGTGATTAAGGAAACCATGCATTATCACATAATATGTTACAAATGACTACAAAGGTTCGCAACCGCAAGATTCATTTTGTTCATATGGTAAACCACAATTTGGAATTCTTATGATTCCAGTATAATACAATGTAAATATCTTTATAACCGTATAACTTGATATGCTTTAGCTAATCTTCTTATATATAAAAATGAATCGCAAAATGTGTTGGTAAGCGCATAACTCGAGAACGGCTGAACCGATTTCGATAATTCTTTTCTTATTATATTCCTTGAAGTACGAGGATGGTTCTTATTTAGAGAAAACGTAAACACGTACCACGGGCGAAGCCGGGGCGGACCGGGCTAGTTTGTAATATAATCATGTTAAATTTATCTTTCAAATGAGATCTTATTATTTCTTTTGTACAAGAATAAGTTTCTGAAGCAATTTGAAATTTTCTTTTGGTCAAGTCATTAGCGTACATTATAATAAATAATTATTTAACCAATTGGGTTTCCTGGTAGGTAGTCACGTACTTACTCTTCCAAGTATAAATAAACGATATACAGAAACCTTAAATGCTCTTAATCCACTGTTTGAAGAATTAATAAATTTGCTCTAACATGCATAGAGACATTCTTATAAAAAGGATCATTTTAATATAAATTTTAATTTTCTTGATTGAAATAGCGATCTCAAAATTAAATGAATAAATACAGTGAATCTAATCTATGTTTGCCTATTTAAGATAAAATTTTTAATGAACTGTTTGATATAAATTTATAATAAGTACAATTGTGCCATCGCCTTTACGTATGAAGCAAAATTAAATACGCACTCTGCTATGCAAATCAATCGTTGCAAGTCGATTCTGTCAGCTTGGACAATAGTTATTTCATTGCGATAACAAAGTATTTTTTCTTATCATTAACGTTAAATAATTAACAAATAAAAACTAAAAAGTATCTTTCTGATATAATTTTTATTACAATAATCATGTTTGTGGTGTAGTTCTCAACCATAAAAAGTAATGAAAATGTATTTTATCGAGGCCTGAATAATTGTAGTTATTAATTATTGTGAAAATGTGCTGGAACCGTAGTTAATTATTTATATTAAAAATAATAGCTCGTACAAATCACTCTAAAATCCTTATCACTTACCCAAAAACGTCCCTACTCGAATTCTACAAGATATGTACTTCATCGTAATCACTTAAACAATTTCCCAACCATCAAACATACCACATCCTCAACACCTCTTGCATTTATAATAATACCAATAAATATAACTACCACAGAACTAGCCCTGCTACTGGTCCTTAGTTGGCTTGAGGCGGTCAATGAATATCCTCAGTATAAACATGGTGAGAAATGGCCCTGGATCAAACAAAAATAGATTTAATTTACACTTGAATTATTCAAAAACTCGCTTTTGATCGGAATCTTGATTTAATATTTTGTTTGTGTGCTTTCTAATTAGTTGATATTAATAGTTATGATCGAACAATTACACTAATAGAAATAGAGATGAGAGAATGCACTAGTAATCTAGACAGTAATCTCAGGTCTAAATAGCAATTATAAGGAGAGGGTGTTCCTTCAACTAAAATAATGCCTAGACAATACTTAAATTCCGAATTGAAAATATCTTGTAAAGAAATCCAGTATAAGTTTTATATATTATATTAGCTTTCCGCCTGCGGCTTCGCCCGCGTTTTCAAAGAAAAACCCGCATAGTTCCCGTTCCCGTGGGATTTCCTGGATAAAACCTAGCCTATATTACTCGTGGATAATGTAGCTTTCGAATGGTGAAAGAATTTTTAAAATCGGTCCTGTAGTTTATGAGCCTATTCATTACAATCAAACAAACAAACAAAGTTTTCCTCTTTATATTATTAGTGTAGAAGACAAGTTATGTTCGGAAAATCACTTACCTAACATTTAATGTCTAAACCAGATTAAAACAATTTGATTTCGTATGCAATTGAATGTTTCACAACATTGGAAACAGGACATTAGGAGATAAAGCTGAGACAATCCTTTGAGCTCGACCTAAGCTTTGATTAATATTGCTAACTTTCCTACATTTGCATAGCTGTACTAACATTCAATTTATACAATCCATTCGTTATTGTTGTACCAATATGTACTTATTTTAAGTGTAGCGAAATATGAATATAATAATTTAACGTCAGGAGCGAGTAAAATGGGGTTAGTTTATCTGAGAGGCTGTTTTGAAGTTGACAAACGTTGGACTATTGTATCGTGGTGTGGCGTGAAATATTAAGTTTGAACCTAACAATGTGCGGTTAGTTAGGGTGGTGACTGACGAGGCGCTTCTCATTTAACTTGACATTATTTTTAAATATACTTTTGCTACAAATTTCGTCAAAAAGATAGAGCATAAGTTTTTTTCGGTCTGAAGATTTAATGTGCAACACACCCACACAAAAATTAAAATAAATAAAGACAGAGATAGACTAACACACTCTATATTTATATTATAGTTATAAAACCAAAGATATTAGTGATATCCATATCAATAAACAACAGCAATTTATTTACAGAATTACATCTATATTTTCTTTCCACGAAAACAGGCTAAAAGTGAATAGGCTTCTTCTAGGCAGACGTGCTCCTTCATAGATCACATCACCGCTTTACATCAGGCGGGATAGTGGTCAAACGCCTGCCTATCATGTATAAAAAAAAACTAAAATAAAGACGGGAAATGGTTTAGAAAAAAAAAGCTTTACTTTTCCACAACTTACTATTATTCAGGTTTAATTGAAACATATATTTAGTTACCTAATATATATATCCTGATATAATATTTAATCTATTCACGATAATATGTTATGTATAACCTCCACGTGTATACACAGCCTTAGCGCAAATTCTGAACCTATACCACCTATACGCGCCAAATGACGCCCCTAGGCATATACTTGTTGCCATATCTTCCGTCACTTTTACCACTAACGAGCTCTCGCAACTTTCCAGTGTTACCATTTTTGTGTAATTATGTTTAATCGTGGAATTATTGCGTGAAATTGTTATAATGTATCTATTTAGCTGGGATAGGGCTACTTCTGGTTGTTTAATATTTATATAAAGTGGAATGGCTTCCTTGATGTAAAGTCAGCATATAAATTTAATAGTATTTATTTTAATTTTTTCTTCTACTTTTTTAAACAAATAAAATACAACTTCATAATATTATTCAAACAATAGATATAATTATAAACTTAGGTTTATTTTAATACGATGGGAGAGTAAAATCTTCCTCATCCATCCATCCTTCCTTTCATCATCCTTATACCAAGTTAAAATATAACTTGATAGATTTCACGTTAGAAAAATAAATTAAGTAGCTAAGCTTTGTAGTTTACAGTTTGTATAAAACGACAGTAGATCAATCCGTTGCAATGAAACATCTACCTAATATTTTTTAATAGCAAGACGTTTTCTTTACCTATATATAAATCTTATAAATCCTTTATTGCTGGCCGTACAATGATAAGCGTAACGATTAGTTACAAAACTCATGCTTTAACTTATATTTTAATAAAAGCTGGATAAAATTTTCCTTTTAATCTTACGATTAAAAAAAAAAACTTATTACCTACAATTTAACACCGAATGATAGTTGTATACGTTAATCACACTCAATCAAAGCCAGTAAATGATAGAGAAACACGAAAAAAAAATATACACCTAACAATATAACTACCGTGAAAAATAAAATTAATACATTTAATGCGTGCTCTAAAAAGTTTAACGGGCAAGTAACAACAATATATTATTAACAACGCATTAAAAACCTGATCTCACTTATGGTGAGGTTCGCTTATTTTTCCTTTAAAATCTGAATGATTGATGAAAGTAAACTGTGTCATATTATTTTTGAGAGCATTCTCCTTGTATTGTAAGTAAATTGCAATGAGATTGGCCGAAATTTACTTGTACGTAATTAAATATACATTTTGTTTCTTGATTTATTGACATGTCATTATATTTTAAAATCGATGAAAGTATTCGGCTGCGCGGTTCTTTCCTTTTTGTTGTAAGCCTTTATGTTATCGGTCAGTTCGTATTAATACGACATCAACAAACTTACCATAACATTCTTGAATTTAATACGATTATCGAGTAATGGCCGAACAATTTTGAAATCGCAAAATCAGTTTATAATACTTAAACACCATACAAAAAGCTGGCATTGCCGGAAAATAATTAAAAAGCTGATTATTTTCAACGGTTCGCGATATCTATCAAGACCGCCCAGTGTGAAAGAGGTCACTTATTGCTACGAAATCAAACCACAAATTACTTCTTGTATAATAATGTAAGGAATAATATGTATGTGCTGTAAAACAGGTCGATAAACGTGCGCTAAATTCTCTGTGGACATAATAAGGTAATGTGTTTTAAAATCGAGCACGGCAACCACTCATTTTGTGGAACAAAAGGGTCGATTGCTCGGAATAAATTTGCTAAATTATTGATGTTTGGCATGGGGTAATGGCTGATTGCTCACATAATTTATTCAGTAGATTAATTCTGTGTGCTACTATTATTTTGTGTGTAATGCAAGGTAAACAGCTCATCGTTTTTCAATTGTTACGGAAGCGGGAGGATCATATATTTTTCTTAGATATCCAATAAAATGTAGTGTTTTAATTAATATTAAGAATATCTTTTATTTCAGTCTTTAATGAAGTATAATTTTAAATAAAATGTAATCGTTAAATATTGCTTCAGAACTCTTAAACATAAATATCAATAACAGCAATTCATAATGAAAGAAACTAATAATTTTAACATCAGAGTACCTATTAGTTATTTTACAAAGCTTCATTTAAATAATGCAGTTTTCAAATACTTTAAAATTCAATACAAAACATTCTCTATACAAAAACGTCGCTTTTAAAATAATAAAATGTTTGAAAAATAGCTATCGTAGCGTGCAATTAAGAATACAATAATAAAGAACGGTCTAAGAGCATTTCCTATTATCATAATAGGCTTTAATAGTCGTGACCCTGTAATAAACTTGTATTATAATGATTATAGCCTAGCCCCTATGTGTAACGTGTGATAAATACTGTACAGTTATATAGGTAATTTGTTAAGATGATTAGAGCAATGTTTTAAAATTAAATCTTATTTATTCGTAAACGAAATTTTGGATATGGGTTGCTTTAGTTAAAAGAAAATGGTAAATAGCGGCTGTATTTTATAATCATAAAATATTTTATATTGGGTTACTTTCTGTGTTTAGTTGTAAAAAATACGAACTTGTAAATTTTCCATTTTTAACTGATTTTTAAGACTAAATACATAACGTCGGTCCTTGCGTGAAACACTATTTTCATAAGTATTGCAAGTGTTACCTATATTTCTAAATTGCATGTTGATTAATGTGCAATATATGTTATATTATAATTAAACTTTTACCGTGGTATTATAATTGTCACCTCAGGCATTAAAATTATGATGAATCTAGTTGTATAGATGCTTAATTTGAGATTTCATCGCGTATAAAAAGTTACAATACAAAATCTTTATTACGTAATGCAGATCGCTCCTGGCAGATTTTGTTTATTTAACATTAATTTAAAAAGCGAAAAATGCGGTGATATCGATGTACCATAATGTACTGAACCTGAGGCCAAAATCTGCGTGGTCAGCCTCCGTGCGATGAATACAAATGTTTAATGGAAGGAAAAAGTAGCGTTGGCTTGCCCCAGGCGATTTTTGGGAGCTGTACACGAACAGGGAAAGAGGTAGAGTCGCTGTTGCGTTCTATTTTTATATTTTTGAACAATTAGTGGTAGATGTTTTATTTGTAAAAAGGTTATAGTTTATTAATATTATATAGAAGAAAACTTTAAACAAACATGATACAATGTGTTATTAACGAATATTTATGCATTAAATATATTAAATGTTAAATTACATTCCTATAGAAAGATAATTTGACTAATTAATTGGATACCAACATATTTTGAACATAAGCAACTAATGAACTAACTTCTATGGGCATCAATTAAGATCACACACATACAAAAGGTCAAATACGATTTGCCATTACTGCATACTGAAACATTGTAATCATACGTCGTTAATTATGTATCGTCGTCGGTTAAATCGCATTTGACTTAATTATCAAGTGTTCATTACATTATAATGAACAATTTAACGGTTGGTATGTTCACATTAGTACTTTAATACATTACTAACATTTTGAAGTCATGTGTTCAGCTATACATGGGATATTTTAATTAGTAGGTATGTCGGATATTAGTTCAAATAACTGGACTTTTGTCCCTCATACTAAGTCCATCTTACCTATTGTAATGCGAATTACAGTTAAATATTATGTTTTTAAGGCATAATTAAATAAACCAAACTTAGTGTTAAGGAGGAGCAGAAGCACAGCAACTATTTAAAACGTCGTTAGTCGTGGCCGTGACCTTTTTAGTCACATTATTTTTTATGATCCAATACTGTTTATAAGTAACTAACTGTATCTATGCATTATTATCAAGCATTCCATTAATATTTCGATCACAATTATAATTAATTATTTTACAGTGCTAAGTCGTCTCCACGCCACCTCTATCCACTTGTCGTCTTACGCTCTGGGCAAGCATTGTCCGTGGTACAAATGTGATCAAATTATGAAGACTGGCGGGTGCCGGCGGCGATCGCTCCTGCTCCCAGCGAACCATCTCTATACTGTGTATTAAATGGAACACTTTAATTGTTATGTACTCCTGGTAGTTGATAATTTTATTTTGTAAATATTTCAGATAAAGTATTGCTAAAACAGGAAAAGCATTATTTTCACAGTTGGAAATATTAACTTAACTATGTGTGGTCAAATAGTTTAAATGATGTTTAATCTTAATAATAAATAATTTATCATTGTTCTAATTGTTATCGTTACTTTATCCTGTTACATTACTTAAGACAACTGGAAATATATTTTAGAATAAATGAATTCATAAAATTACTTGACTAGAATTATAAAATTAGGCATAAAGTTTATCCATACTAATATTATAAATGCGAAAGTAACTCTGTCTGTCTGTCTGTTACTCAATCACGCCTGAACTACTGAACCAATTTGAATGAAATTTGGTATAGATATATTTTGATACCCGAGAAAGGACATAGGATAGGTTTTATCCCGGAAATCCTACGGGAACGGGATTTTCTCTGAAAATGCGGGCGAAGCCGCGGGCGGAAAGCTAGTAATATTATATATCTACATGAGTTTAACAGAATTTAAACTCATTTCTAGACTATGCTACTTAATTATTGTACCTATATTATTGTTATATATGTGTTTGTGTTGCAAATAAAATAAAATAAAAATAAAATAAAATTCCAGATGCAACTAAATTAATCATAAGCAAACAAGTGCTTGAATATACTATGGTAAATAGCGTTGCAAGTGAAATATTATAAAGAAGGTGCCGTAAATTTGAATCTCTTCCATACATTATGAAACTATAAACCGCTTAACGAAATTCCATTTATAATAAGCAGTAACCAGATAAAAACTGTTGCTGTCATTAATTACTATATTTAAAGTAGTTAAATATTATATTTGATTACGTAAATTGGCTATATTAATACTGATCACGGTTTAACCGACACCGTAAAAGAGGGTCGTGAGATTAGAGCGTTTACGTGTGATGTCTTATTCTAATGTGGGAACTTTAAGAGGCCGCTAATAGAAAAGTTAGGGTTGTGGTACACTGAGATCAATTCATGCGATGATTTAGGACTTCGTCGGACGTCGTCCGCTATGACATAAAAATATTTATTAATGTGTTATTACGTCATAACTATGTAATAGACCGGCTGTTTTAATAAATGTAGAGTAATTTTTCATTGAAGAAGTATATTTTCGGTAAACAATCAACAATTGAATCCCCATTACCCATACTAATATGCACCGTGAACTATGTCCTCTTCAAGTGCTAAATCAAATACCTACCACGTTTTTCTCTAAAAATGACGAAAATTTATTCAGACATTTTGATTAACGGAATACCTATACGTATACAAAATCACACAGGTACAAAAGATTAAAAATTGTGAATAGAAATAGTATAATGTAACACCAAGTTGATACAAGTGTGCGTTTACCTTTAACCATTCTGAAAAAGCTCCGACACAGCTGTAACAGGCTGACAATGATGTATTGTGGCTGCAAGTCAAAGGTGCTCTTCTATTCTGCCCACCAGAGACTAAAGAGCAGTAACAGCCCTTTTGTGATTTTTCGTTTTATTAGTGATTCTGAAAGCGGGTTTCTTAAGCTTTCTATTGAATTAACTTACTTATTTCTAAGACTATAAGAATGGTTTTTATTTAACAGTTTTCACTTACTGCAAACGAAAAAAATTAACAATTTGGCGTGATTTCCCAACTAAAATACAGTATAAATTATACTGCAGATTAAATTTTAAGGTTTCATAACTAAAATGCAGTAAGCAATATAATTTTACAGTTCTTTAGATAGTTTTATATTTCTGGAAAAAAATTAAAAAAAAAATTAATACGCAGTAAAATTTACCGCCATACAAGCTATTTTTACTGCAAATTAAGAAAATACAATTTATTGTCACGAACTCCCAACTAAAATGCAGTAAAATCAAAGCTTGTCGCATTTTAGTTGTGAATACTTAACATTCTTTTATCATTATAAACTGACTAACACGCAGTAAAATACAGCATTACTGCAGATTAGTTTGGATAGCATAATGACACAGATATGATTATTCCTAGCTAAAGTGCAGTTAATGTTTTAAATACTGCAACTGTGAACTAGCTATTTTTCTTACTGCACTAGTAAATTGAACACTTTTTTCTTAAAAAACTAACTAAAATGCAGTATTTTTTTGACCTTACTGCATGTTAGTTGGGTTTCTTGACAAAATAACTGATCCAAACGCAGTAATAGGGCTTTTTGCTGCATTTTACTAAGTTTAAAATGGTATTTTTTACAAAAAAGGCTATGCAGTAATAGGCACCAAAAAGAATAAATGGCCATAATAAATTCAGTTATTAAGATATATTTTTTTTTATTGCTTTAACGTGTGAACCTATGCCTTTACAACCTTTCTGCATTCAAATTTTTTTGCTTATCATTCTGTTGATTTTTTAAAATCAATTCTTAACTTTAAATGCGTTTTACTCGAAATCGTGATTTTGCTGTTACTGCACTTTAGTGTATGGTGGGCAGTATTAACATTTTATAATTTGTTTGTGCCCATGTCCAATATGTTGGCATACGCTTGATCTAAGTGGTGATATATTTGACAATGATGGGCCATGCTGGGCAAATGTGTAGTGTTATTTTTGCTAAATCAATAGTGTGCTATGACTTAGGCGGAGAAGATTAATTATATTTATGAATAGGTTAATTATTTCTTAATACCTAAAGTTGATAATTGTCTTGATACTTGTATATAATAATATTATGTATTGTAACTATCCAAAAAGCAGACCCAGAAACTTATAAAGATTCTTTCTAAATAAAAAAAAATCGAAATTCAAAACTTTTTAAATATATTTTTTTAAACAAAGAACACAATTCGCCAGCGACGCGGCGTGCGCATGCGCACACTGTAACGAATAATCGATACAAGATCGAGAACTTAATCGAATTCAAACAGTTTCATTTAGAAACATGAGATAACATGCAGATGAGTCTCTCACATGTATAGATTACCTTTTATTTATATTTTAATGAGAAACAAGTAGATATCACCTGGCATTTGGCAAATGCAAAACACACGTTAATGTAAGAAAAATAATCATAATGTTAATAGATCAATATATCAATAGCATTTCGCTTAAAAATGATCTATGTATGTAATAAATATATTTTTGTTTATTTACCTTCTTGTAATTATTTAAAAAAACATGTTTTCTGTCGGTCCATAATTTTAGTCACACATACAAAAGCGAGAATTACTGGATGTTGTTATTCGTAAAATTATAAATATTATATGGTTTATATTTTAGGCCTGTGTTCCTGTGGAACAATTAATATAGTCTAATGATGATGAAGACGCTAATTAACAAATTGGTGGATTACCTTATACGATTTATCTTCAATATTCTATCACTGCAGTGTATGTGTGTTACTGGTTTGGAAGTAAGTGTCATTTATATTAATCTATGTTTACGCACCTTATATTGAGCCCACTTAAGAGGATTTTCAGGAAGCTCTCCGTACATTAAGGCGAAATTTGGTTAGGTTGATTTTAAAAATAATAAAGAAATGAAAACTAGTACTGTTTCTTCTGTTCTTGTTTTTTTAAGAGTTGATATTTAAATAAATAATGCGTGTAATACAGTAATAATCATAACCGTTCCAAAACACGTTATATTTAATTGACCGGCCATATTTATTGTTGCGATGAACATATCAACGATTGGCTCCACAGGCCACGACATAAGTCAGTGGCTCCTGTATCGTGATACTCCATTTTGTATCGGTGGTTGCGATAACTGGAACAGGGAAAACTGTGGAGTAGATATTGTTGCACAATTTGTAATATTAAAAGATATATTAACTGAGAGCGTGCTTCCACTGTGCGAGTCTTTCTATTTTATTTGAAAAATTGCGTGTTGTTACAAAAATTCAACAAAGTTAAATTTCCATTGTTTAATGTCAATGTTAATTAAGTAATCACAGGGGCTTTTATTTTAATTTTTTCATATCATGTTAAGTAGATAGCATTTTTCTTCAATCGATACAATTTAAAAATCTCTACATTTACTTATCAGAATTTAACACGTTTAATTACTTTATTAACATCTTAAATGATGATAATTACTTTATTTTTAAAACACACAATCTTAATTACAAAAAACACGACTCCACGCATTCAAAACAAACAGATAGCAATTTAACGAAGGCAGCATGAAGCGACGTCTTCATTTATTCAAAATACAAGAAAAACAAAATGCAACGGATTACAATATCAATTTAGGAAAGTGAATCGAGTGATTTATTGTTATGTGCCATGTAAATACAGCTTCTGGAACCTTCGAGCTAATTATTTCGCCGTGTATCGATTTTGTTTTAAATACGGACATATTTTGATAACGCATTCATCATGGCTTTTGTTAAAATGTTTTTATGTTATGGAAGTCAATTGCTTATTCAATAAATTTTTACTTGATTTTTTTTATATTGAAACTAGCTGTGCTCCGCGGTGCCACCCGCGTGGTTCCGCTTCTGTTGGTCTTAGCGTGATGATATATAGCCTATACTCTATCTATAGCCTTCCTCGATAAATGGGCTATCCAACACCGAAAGCATTTTTCAAATCGGACCAGTAGTTTCTGAGATTAGTGCGTTCAAACAAACAAACTCCTCATCTTTATAATATTAAAGTATAGATTAAAATGTTCATGTAATTTGTTATATCTAATGTTGTTTTTACAATATCTAAAGTAAAACGAGTTGACGGATTTTTGCAGTTTAACCTATGTAATAGAATGTATGTATAATTTTCTTGTTGTTTTTTTATACCTAATACATATTAGGTTACAGGCAAATCAATTCTCAAAGGACAGTCTATTATTAGAGCGAACAATGTTAATTTATCACAAACTATTATCACTTATTTCGATACTATTGTGAAATCTGTTTCAATTGCAAGTAATAATTATATGTATTAACAAGAATGGTTTTGCATATTATCTCTCCTTATTCATCTTGGTATTAAATAATTATATCTATTACTTAATACTTCCTAGTTCCTACGTAGACGTTATTGTATTGAATTGTGTCACTAATTTTGAATTTGCATTTAAATTGTGATGAAATTATGGAGACTATGGAGAGCAATGTTAGGACATTTCCCATTAAAAAGCGCATTCAATTTTCTAAATGTGCATTTTTTTCCGGACAATTTTCACACACGGCACGATCTGATCCCATACTAAGCTTTCGCTTGTGTTATGGATACCAATGGCTGATAAACATACTACAATAAACATTTTTTTAAATAAATACTTATATAGATAACTAGCGGTCAGCCCCGGCTTCGCCCATGGTACATATTTCGCAATAAAAGGTAGCCTATGTCCTTTCTCGGGTATCAAAATATCTCCATACCAAATTTCATGAAAATTGGATCAGTAGTTTATGCGTGATTGAGTAACAGACAGACAGACAGAGTTACTTTCGCATTTATAATATTAGTATGGATTATCATTCGGTTTTGGGAATATTAGTTAAAACAGCATATTGCTAGAGAAAAATAGACAATACTTGATTAGATACGTGAACGTGATTAATTTAAAATAAGTCTTTTTAAAATTAATTTAAATATCTGCATGCTGCTAAACAGAAAAAAAGAGCATGTGTGCCAAGCACACGTGTCAGAAGTGAAACTTCTTTGGCAAGATTCAAAGATACCAAAATCGTCGCCTTGCTCCATAGTGACGAGACGGTATTGACCTTGAAATTTGAAATTATGAAATTTTACTCAACGCACCTAAAGAAGTTTCAAAAATAAACATAGATACCTACCTATTACAATATCCTATCCTACTAATATTGTTAATGCGAAAGTTTGTAAGGATGAATGTATGTGTATGTAGGTTTGTTACTCTTTCACGCATATACTACAGAACCGATTACAATGAAATTTAGCACATATATAGAGGGTAACTTGGATTAACATATAGGATAGGTTTTATCCCGGAAATCCCACTGGAACGGGAACTATGCGGGTTTTTCTTTGAAAACGCGGGCGAAGTCGCGGGCGGAAAGCTAGTACATATTACTATTTACAATATACTAATCGTGCATCGTAATCAGATAGATTACACATAGACGTCAACAGCCTTATAATTATTTGTCTACCGATCACAAAATGATTATGTGAAACCAGTAGCGAATTTGTGTCAATTATCGATAGAAAATAAAGTTGTTTTTGTTTTAATTAACGATTAACACCGCGTAGATTGAGCCGCTGATATTTTCTGTGTTTTAGAAGTAATTGATACTAATTTTGATGTAGATAATCGTTGGTACTAGCATAGTATTCAATGTTTTATACTATGGCACTAGTCGATGTTTATTTGAAAGGCTTAAGGTGATTGCAACGATCTGTTCCCAGCCAATATCCCGCTAGATGGCGCTGAATTCTACATTTCTAGTTTATTTGAGTTTTTGCGTAATTGGAATAGTCATCAAACCTAGGAATAGTCATGGCGGTTACTGAATATTATATTTTATTGAAATATGTTATATCATTGCCTTAAAATCCACCCAATTCGGTAAAATTATGCGTTTTAACATCTGTCATTGCATACAGGGTCGTTTACACACACAGACGTATACAAAAATGATAAAGATTTAACTCTAGATGGCGTGAATGTAAAGCGCGTCACACACGGTGAAGATACTACCTATAATATTTTATCTAATCTAGTAATATTTTATATTACAGTATCTTAAGGTATCCGGTATCAGCGTTCTGACCATCATTTTTCTTTTTTCGCTGTAGAACCGCCATCCTGTTACAAATGACCCACAAAGGAGAATGACCACGGGTGGTATCGGTAAAATTTTAGTTGTGCCACGTATTCGTTATATTGTTAATTCCTATTTGTATTTATAATGATCATATGTATCAATATTAAGTCTTAATTAAACCGGATAAATTGAAATAATAGTAAAAGTAAAAGTTTTTCTTTTGAAACATGTATGAACTTTCGCATTAGTAGGAAGTAGGATTGTTATAAAAATAAAAGTTATATTTGTTGGCGTAAACTATTTTATTGTAATTTTGGGAAATAAATAATGTCAAAATTGATTACCTACAATAAAACGCAGTTTTATTTTATTACCTACATTACACTATTGTTTTTTTTTTATCAAAACATGTATTTGAAGTAGCAAATATGATATTATGCTGATCCAAGCATTTTCACTCAAAACTAATATCACTAATGATTTGTAAAAGTAAATTATTTCAAAATACATTTCATAACCAACAAGTAAGAATAATTATTCATACAACAACAAATCAAAAACACTATTTACTATGGAAAAAAAACCAGGAAGGTGAAAAACATATTTACGATTTCGATGCACTCGACTTTTAGTAAAATAATAGGTAAAAATATTATTATGGTTTTGATCACAGACATATCTGTGGTTTTGATTTTAGCTACTAGTATCAGAAAGCTGCGTGTTCAATGCACGTCGGGGTCCCACAACTGTGGAGGAAGGAAGGTAGAATACCTCCATCGAATAAGTGAAGTTTCTCGACATACTCGATTTGCCGGCCGGCCTCAATGAAGATTGTCCGAAAGTTGTATATGTGCTCTGTAACGAAAAAATTTCGCTAGCGCGATTCAGAGTGAGGTGTCGTACAATATACCTAATGAAGTTTTTCATCTTTTTATTTTACTGCAAATACAAAATAAAAATTAAACAATGGTAATGTAAATTCTAAACAAACTACTACCAAAATACAATTAGAACAAAAATCATTTGACTTGTTTATTTCACCCAGAGGCCAGAGGCGGCTCGTGACAAAATTGTATAGGTGTTCACTTGAAATAAAACAACGAAAATACAATAGCGTTCGGGATGATTTATTACAAAAAAATGAGCACCACATTTTATAAATGTCTATAACACTAAAAATTACAAAGTACAGGCTATTTCAAAACGAATTCAATGACTAGGTATCAATAATTAGTAAATCACCGAATTTGCATTCGCGAGCGTAGGTATCCATAGTGTTTGTCACTGACGGTCACTGACCTCTATAACTTATAGTTATAGAGGTTAGTGGTGTTTGTTGTGTAAACATGTATGTATTTGAGTAGTTAGTAGCATATTATATTCTGAATTTCTGATCCATGCCTATTCACTCAAAACTAATAACACTAATGATTTGTAACAGTAAATTATTTCAATAGGTAGGTATTTGAACATTTCCCAACAAGACGTAAGAATAATTATTCGTAGGTATACAAGATACAATAACAAATCTAATACACTATTTATTATTTTATTATTTACTAGCGGTCCGCCCCGGCTTCGCCCGTGGTACATGTTTACGTTTTCTCTCCATAAGAAGCTAGAGAGCTAGCGCAAAGCTACCTGTATGTATTTGACCAGACCTGGATTTTTGTGTGTTGATTCCCCTATACCTACTATACATGAGATGAGGAGTCACTAAGCCCAGAGTGGTGGACGGGGCGCGCGCTTAGGTAAGACAGGTGGAAATTTTTGGCGAACTTTGAAACCATTTGACCACGTCTGCCATTTTGATATTTGAAAATAGATTATTATTACTATCGGAAAATAACAATGGCAGACCATTATCACGCGGATAACATTCTGGCAGACACTTATGAAAGTGCTGAAAAAAATACAATTTTGAAAGTATTTGACCAGATCTGCCATTCATATATTTTATTTATTAGGGTCTTAAAAACTTATTTTCGAAACGGCAGACATTTTCATTGCGTACAGACTTCAGCAGACAACAAAACTTTACAGACTTCAGCAGTCAACAAGACTTAGCTTCTACATGGTCAGATGTATATATGTATTACGTTCCCTGACCTTACATCAATGATTTACTTTATTAATGTTTTTATGGTCATTTACATTTAATTTTGAAAACTATGGAATAAAATTTATAAATTTGATGATACAAAACTAAATATACATTTGTAAAGAATCTCAAATATAAAGTTGTGTTGCAAATAACAAATCATCATTTAAATATTTAGTTTATTTCTTTATTTAAGAAACAATTAACAATTACAAAACAACATAAAAAAAACACGCATGCATTTATTGAAATGTTCATTCATCATCACTATCGTATGGCGTTGTGTGACTCGTCTTCATAATCCATTGAATCGGATTCTGTAAAAGTAAAACGTAAATTATATAATAAAAGAAATGAGTCATTATAAACTTACCTAGTAAGGCAATGCCTTTGATGTCGCACGATGCCGCCGCGCCGCCAGTGTAGGTACTTCTGCTGCTACATGAAAATATGCTAGGGTTGCAACAAATGGGAAATAAAACAATTGTGATTATTACTATTATGATGTAATCATTTATTCATATTATGTACATTCAAAACAATTGCTATTATTAAATCTGATGTAATTATTTTTTCATAAATATATAATTATTATTAATTACATAATATATTGCACTGTGAAATATTTACGTATCACTTTATTTTTGATGTTCTTAATTGTCTTTTATAAAATTTAAGTGACGCATTCGCATTGGGATCAACAATCCGATAAGAAAAGAATGGAGACAACATATACATAGCTTTGATTTCAATTCTACAGATACAAAATATACAATCTATCTAAAATGATACAACGGATGTTTCCTGCGTTTTCTCGTCAAAATACCGAAACAACGTAATTATTGTATAGTAGTTGGGCGTGAAAGTAAAAAAACAAATGAAAAGTGTTTTCCATATGATTATTTATTAAATTTACGCGATTAAGAATAATTTCAACGATACAATTTAGTAACCGAGAATTCAGAGGATTAAAGAAAATACCTGCCTGATCATTTTATCAAACTCTAAAAGAATTATGGTTATTTCGCATCACTCGGTTTATTAGTTTGGTAATAATTATTAAAGGTAGTTACAACCCTAGCCATTGAGTCGAACGGTAGGCAACACAATATCGACTTTGTGCGGGTACATATGGTACATTTCTTCTTGCTGTGAAGCGTAATTATTATTATTAAGATTTTTTAGGCTATTTTGAATCAGCTGTTCTAATTTAATTCTAGAAATTTATTAAAACGTGATTTTCTTAAAAGTATATTATGAGTTTATAAATACCTCAACCAATAGTTATTGTGTCCTATCCTCATTTCTTTATATCTTGGTAGTTAACTAAAGTGTTAAATTTACATAACCTCAACAACAACATTTACACTGCCACTGCACTAAAACTAAACTAACTAGCTCTCTAGCTATAAGAACCATCCTCGTACTTCAAGGGATATAATAAAAAAAGAATTATCGAAATCGGTTCAGCCGTTCTCGAGTTATGCGCTTACCAACACATTTTGCGATTCATTTTTATATATAAGTTAAAGAAAATACCTGCCTGATCATTTTATCAAACTCTAAAAGAATTATGGTTATTTCGCATCACTCGGTTTATTAGTTTGGTAATAATTATTAAAGGTAGTTACAACCCTAGCCATTGAGTCGAACGGTAGGCAACACAATATCGACTTTGTGCGGGTACATATGGTACATTTCTTCTTGCTGTGAAGCGTAATTATTATTATTAAGATTTTTTAGGCTATTTTGAATCAGCTGTTCTAATTTAATTCTAGAAATTTATTAAAACGTGATTTTCTTAAAAGTATATTATGAGTTTATAAATACCTCAACCAATAGTTATTGTGTCCTATCCTCATTTCTTTATATCTTGGTAGTTAACTAAAGTGTTAAATTTACATAACCTCAACAACAACATTTACACTGCCACTGCACTAAAACTAAACTAACTAGCTCTCTAGCTATAAGAACCATCCTCGTACTTCAAGGGATATAATAAAAAAAGAATTATCGAAATCGGTTCAGCCGTTCTCGAGTTATGCGCTTACCAACACATTTTGCGATTCATTTTTATATATAAGACTAGCGGTCCGCCCCGGCTTCGCCCGTGGTACATGTTTACGTTTTCTCTACATAAGAACCATCCTCGTACTTCAAGGAATATAATAAAAAAAGAATTATCGAAATCGGTTCAGCCGTTCTCGAGTTATGCGCTTACCAACACATTTTGCGATTCATTTATATATATACTAGCGGTCCGCCCCGGCTTCGCTCGTGGTACATATTTAAGTTTTCTCTACATAAGAACCATCCTCGTACTTCAAGGAATATAATAAAAAAAGAATTATCGAAATCGGTTCAGCCGTTCTCGAGTTATGCGCTTACCAACACATTTTGCGATTCATTTTTATATATAAGATAATACTAGCGGTCCACCCCGGCTTCGCCCGTGGTACATAATATTTACGTTTTCTCTACATAAAAACCATCCTCGTACTTCAAGGAATAAAATAAAAAAAGAATGATCGAAATCGGTTCAGCCGTTCTCGAGTTATGCGCTTACCAACACATTTTGCGATTCATTTTTATATATGTATAAGATAAGATAAGATTATGTGAAAATAACCAGGAAGGTGAAAAACATATTTACGAAAACATAGTAACATAATACCTATGGCTGTCGCTACAATAATTATATTTCAATTTTATCTTTTTATACCTAGTAGAACTGGCCGACGAATAAAAAAAATCGTATTAGAATAAATACAATAAATTACGGAACAAAAAAAGGATTGTAACATGATTGTAACTGAATTGAAATTGAATTGAAAAATTGAATTGAAATGTTTGTTTCTGGGCGCACCGTTTTCGACGACGCGACGCGCGACGTAAGCGTATAGGTATAGGTACCTACTTTGCTAAAACAAACTAATAAAATTGTGTGTCTGTCTGAAAATTCGGAAAAGCATATTTTGCAAGTTTGTAATTACTTTGATAGTTTACCGATTTATAATAATTGTAATTGTAATTGTATAATATATAATTTGCAATGTGGTGAAATTTCATAAAAATCACGGGCCAATTTTTTGTTTTGAATCCCACCGAAAATATAATTGCGTTATTAGAATAATTAATTACTATACCTACCCACGATCAATTATTACAATATAGTCTCAAATGCATACTAGAGAAATATTGCAATTTGATTCAATTAAAATGCATAGCATACAAAAATAAATTCACAACACAAGAAATTCCGCGCGCAAATCATAGCACGTGTCAATGAAATCAAGAATGTTTTATATCAAGCCGACGCGGACGACGACGCGACGCCGAACAAAAGTACCTACGACGGACGACCACGCTTCGAGTTGCCAAACAACATGAGTAATAAATTGTTTACAAAAAAAACAAGTTTTCCATTTTTCTGTATGAGTAGACAGAACTTCAAAACGCCACCTGCTACGGTTTATATTATGAACGATTGTTATAAAAATAAAAGTTATATTTGTTGGTGTAAACTATTTTATTGATCAATAATTTTGGAATTTAAAATTGTCAACATTGATTACAATAAAACGCAGTTTTATTTTATTACACTATTGTTTTTTTTATCAAAACATGTATTTGAAGTACCATATAATATTATGCTGATCCAAGCATTTTCACTCAAAACTTATATCACTAATGATTTGTAAAAGTAAATTATTTCAATATACATTTCATAACCAACATGTAAGAATAATTATTATTATTCCTACCTACAACAACAAACCTAAAACACTATTTACTATGGGAAAATAACCAGGAAGGTGAAAAACATATTATTATTTACGATTTCGACGCACTCGACTTTTAGTAAAATATAGTAGGGAAACATAATATTATGGTTTTGATTTTTGCTACTAGTATAAGAAAACTGCGTGTTCAAACTACTTTTTTGTCTGTCTGAAAATTCGGAAGTACTTTGGTAGTTTACAGATTTATAATAATATTGTATATATCGTTGTTTAAAAAATATTCAAACACAATAAAATATGATATATGTACTGATTTATCACTGGTTTCAGTGATGAACTGATGAGTCAATTATAGCCACTATACTTTCGTCATACGTGTGTATGATTGATGTGATTTGCAACGTGGTGATATTTCAGAAAAATCACGGGTCAAATTGTCCCACCGAAAATATAACTGCGTTATAAGAATAACTATACCTACGATAAATTATACCTACATAATACAATATAGTCTCAAATGCATACTAGTGAAATATTTTATTTGAATCAATAAAATAAAAAAATAAATAAAAAATAATAATAATACAAAAATAAATTCACAACACAAGAAAATCCGCGCGCAAATCATAGCGCGTGACAATGAAATCAAGAACTTTCGAGCCGACGCGGACGACGAAGGAGCCTAACAAAAGTACCTACAATCATAGGCGGCTCGTGACAAAATTGTATGGCCGTGTTCACTTGAAATAAAACAACGAAAATAGGTACCTACAATAGCGTTAGCAGTACAAAAAAAATGAGCACCACATTATAAATGTCTATTTATACACTAAAAATTATAGAGTATTTCAAAACGAATTCAATTATTATTTAGCAATAATTAGAAAATCCCCGAATTTGCATTCGTGATCGTATTCATATTGTTTGTCTACACTAATATTATAAAGAGGAAAACTTTGTTTGTTTGTTTGATTGTAATGAATAGGCTCATAAACTACTGGACATTTTACCAATGTTTGCAAGTTTGTGATTACTTTGATAGTTTACCGATTTATAATAATTGTATACTTATATCATTGTTTAAAAATATTCAAACACAATATGATATAGGTACTGATTTATCACTGGTTTCAGTGATGAACTGATGAGTCAATGTTAGCCACAATACTAATCACTTTCGTCATACATGTGTATGAACTATGATTGATGTGATTTGCAATGTGGTGAAATTTCATAAAAATCACGGGCCAATTTTTTGTTTTGAATCCCACCGAAAATACATATATTACTAATTGCGTTATTAGAATAATTAATTACTATACCCACGATCAATTATTACAATTTACAATATAGTCTCAAATGCATACTAGAGAAACATTGCAATTTGAATCAATTAAAATGCATAGCATACAAAAATAAATTCACAACACAAGAAATTCCGCGCGCAAATCATAGCGCGTGTCAATGAAATCAAGAATGTAATTTTATATCAAGCCGACGAGCGACGACGCCGAACTAAAGTACCTACAGTACCATTTACCTTCAGTGTACAATACAGTTTACAGACCTACGACGGACGAACAATAATGAGTAATAAATAAAAAAAAACATAGTTTCTAAGGTCATTAGTTTTATTTTATTTTATTGTTATTTTCTTTGAACGATTGGAAATGAAATTACTCAATTTTTACACAGAACTTTGATTTATTAGAATTATGCTCATTATGCATAAGATAACGAACGCGAATGCACGACATCTAGCGCGTCAATGTCTAAACATCGCCTTTCGTTTAGACATTGACGCGCTAGATCTGTAATAAGTATATAGTCTATGCGCTAGATGTCGTGCTTTATGTCGTGTTTCGCTTGGCAAAAGTCACGCACACTACTGTAGAAGTGTCAAATTTTTCCGGTATTTTACTGTTGTTTTTCTAAGTAAATATTGTAAATTATTGATTAAAAAGGTCGAACGCGCACACATTTCATTATAGAGAAGTGATAAAATGATTAGTTTTAAAGAAATAGTGTCTGTGTTAAGTGTTTAGAGGTAATCAAAAATGTATGGAGGGACGGTCGGAACATCAACCTTAAAATGTGTCTTTATATTTCCTTTAGTAATTTGCATATCATGTTGTCTGTTAGAAATTTATTAATTTGTTTTTTTTTTTTGAAAAATGTTTATAGTGGTTGTAGATTTAAAATTTAAGTTGTGAAACATGTTTTTTAGGCTTTATTGATTAATATTCAGTTTCATTGTGACAATATTTAAAAGTGTTTTTAATATGTTTGTGTCCACTTTATCTTATTTTCTATTCAAAATCATGAAAGAATGAAGCGATATTAATGAATACATTACAATAGCAAGTCATCAGAATAAGTCCTTAATAACTTTTTCTAATAGGTACATAAAATAAAGTTGTGTTATTATCACCACCTACCTATAACTCAAGAAGGGCTGAAACTTATTTTAATAAACAATAAAAGGTATTTGAAATGATTGTACATGTACAAATATTTCTTCAAAGCGAATGATTCTAATCAACATTGATGTAAAGTATTAATTTTTATAATAATATATGCAAAGTATAGAGTCAATGTAGATTTTGACATAATTAAGCAACTCTATATAAATATAAATAATTAAATAAAATGCATGCCTTCTAAATGACTCATAGGACAAGTTTGCAAATGAAGCGAAAATGGGTTTATCCTTTTTATTCTGTCTTGAAAATGAATGGAGTAGTAGTAGGTAGTTATGTAAGCGTGGATATGTTATGAGCGAAAGCGATTTCTTAATACATATTAGATATTACAGACGCAGTAATAGCGTGTTGAAATAATGTACCAAACATTGTTTTTATATAGCTGAATGAAGACGTGTCTTTTCGAATTAAAGATTATAATATATGAGGCACGTTTGTAATATGGTTTTTTTCTTTTTTATTCCAGATACGCCAGTCCATCGCATCTTCTGAGCCTGCTACAAGCGAAAAACATTTATTATGTTGTTCGAAATTGTTGAAACCTTCAAGTTTACTTCAATCTTTATAATAATAATAATATAATAATAATAAAAATCTTTATTTATCCATACCTTCAATTACACTGTGTATTCCACTCAATTTATATAAACACAATACTTAAAACTATGGACATTATCGTCTAAACTAGGCCGAGCCTGTATCTTAGACGAATCTTTAAATGTGACTCTCCGATTGTTGAAGTTAAATAAAAGAAGAACTAGGACTTCTATTTTCTACATTAGATTTCTATTTCATCTTTTATATTTTAGTTGCACCAATAAAGTTACGATAGATAAATAAATATTTCATGACATTTTTCACA
This sequence comes from Colias eurytheme, assembly GCF_061535395.1. NCBI lineage: Eukaryota > Metazoa > Arthropoda > Insecta > Lepidoptera > Pieridae > Colias > Colias eurytheme. Next base: position 5,524,756 of record NC_143005.1, on the reverse strand, counting down.
CACAGAATCCACACCGATCACACCGATCCTATACTAAGCTTTTCGCTTGTGTTAAGGAAACCAAATGGATGATAATAGAGTGTAATAGATGACATATAATTTAAGATATATACTTATATTGATAATTAATTAGCTCCCAGACACAAAGCATCTATGTTCATCACAAAAATATTAGCCCCGAGTGGGAATCGAAGCCACGACCTCTGGTTTCGAAGGCAGGGTCGCTACTCGCTACCAACAAAGCCAACCAGTCCGACGTTGGGCATAATATAATATTAAAATCGCTACCGCCCATCCCAAAGACCACGCAATAATAACTATTCTGTCATCACATAGATCAGGTTGGCGGTATGCAGGTTGTTGCACTCTCATTTGGAAATACGCGACATTTTAACTCCACTATAATAGACAAATTATTAGCTTTATTATTGTAGTCTTGGAAAGCTTTTATCGTGCGATTTAAACGTTAAAAGCTCTGCGTGGAATTATATCCGCGATTCTGTTTATTTTTAATGTTGTTTGTGAATTAATTTGTGATTTTTGGATTTTGTGCAAACTTTTGGAAATATTTACTGTTAATTTGATGATCATACTTTTTATTCTACCTGTTGATTGAATTAAAATATTTTCTCTGTGACTAACTACTATTTTATAAGAATAGACGTTGAAATAAGCTCGTTTATTGTTACTCATTAGTGCCATACAGCATTCTTACAATAACTCTTGTTTAGCAATATTGTAATATATTTCTTAATAATCATCAACAATCAATTGTAAAAAAATGAATTAAACATAAAATCGTTGTCAATTAAGTAAAAAAAATCAACATAGCACTTAAAATGGATATTTACATTATTAATTATTATTTTACCTAGGCAGTGGAGTTTAAATGCAAGAAGACGTAGAATTTAGATTGCATTTTATCTAACACTAAATACCGTAGCAGTAATTTGTTACACGCATTTTGTAACATCTTGATTACACTGTCCTTTATGGTATTTTTAATTGAGAAATATTTAATTTGTCTTGTATTTTAATGGGTCGTTTAAAAATGACTTGTTATTTCTATGACAGGTGTGTAAACGAGCATGTTTTTATATCGTGATTTATTATGACGAAACTAATGAGGTTGAATTGAGATAGTAAGCTTGATGCTGTTATGATACGATACTTTATTTTTAAGTTTTAAAAAATATTTCATTATTATTGTTTAGAGCTTCATATGTATATAACATTTTAAATGCTGCGTGTAAAATATAAAATGAAATAAGTTTGATTAATTATTGTTAGTATTATACGTATATATAATACATTATTCATTTCAGTGCATTATTTGGTGGCTCAGTGGTTAGAAGAAGGCGCAGACGACCTTTATCTCTTATGAGTGATCTTTTCTAGGCAACTTGAATAAATTGTTTTTTTTTTCAAATTATTATTTAATCCATATCTAAAAACAATAATGAGTGTAAAATCCATCTTTAGTCTTGTTATTAATGATCGCAGTTAGTCTCAAATTACGACTCTTATCTATCCATCGTTGCACTCAATACAATATATTACATTACTAGCTGCTCCGCGCGGTTTCACCCCCGTGGCTCCACTCCTGTTGCCCGTAGCGTGATGAAATATAGCCTATAACCTTCCTCGATAAATGGGCTATCTAACACCGAAAGAATTTTTCAAATCGGACCAGTAGTTCCCGAGATTACAGCGTTCAAACAAACAAACAAACAAACAAACTCTTCAGCTTTATAATATTAGTATAGAAGTATAGATACACTACAGTACAGTTATCAGCAAAAAACTGAACAAAGACAATCGAACATTATATTACATATAATTTCTTTAGTCGCTATAAATATATTAATATGTATTAACATCGCCTGACTGAAGACAATACAACACGGTCGAATTTTTAAAAGCATTCAATCATGCGGCAGCGCAAAGGGCTATCTCGGTTACTCACGAAACCAATCAACGGGAGCACGGAATGAGAAATAAAAGGTTCTGTGTGGATTTAGCATTAAGGCAACATTGTTTATTTGAAAATTTAATACTTAAATGTTATAAAATCAGTCATTCGGTATGTAAATGTAAAGAAGGATATAATTTGCAACAAAACGTGTTAATTGAATAAATAAAAAATATTTTTGTTCAATAGTTTATTATGTAAATGGGTGTTTATTTATTGTTTGTGGAAGTGTTGTGACTGCATCTTAGACGCTTGAGATTTTCTCTTAAATTATTACACTACTGAAATTAAAATATATTCTAACTATTTTCAATATCAATTTTAAACAATATTTTAGAAATAACATACCACAATAAACTATAATATACCTTAAACCTTTTATGAATGTTTCAAAGCTTACGCTTGCGAGAGCTTGAGCATGAAACTAATTCTGCCGGTTTCAATGAAAATCTTTATACATAAAATCGACGCAATTACCGTGTCGTTCGTTGAAAAACATTGTAAACCGTTTTCCGGCAACGCTCCTGTAAATTTCCAATGATTTAAATGGATAATATCGTAAATATCTCTATCAGCACTAATGGTACGATCGAATACGCGAACAAATCAGTATCTAAGCACCGTGCTATATCTTACGTTATCGTACATTCAGGTAGGAAAGTGTTAAATAGCAGTGATTATTTTGATTGCGTCCGGTGGCCGTGTACTACGGAATCTTGTATGCTTTAATTGCTTCAAGCCGAGATCCGTCGAGGCGATTACAAGTCAGCGGACCATTAGTATCTGACTTACTTGCTGAAATGCCCTTTTGTCTCTGTACGTTTTTGTTTCACTTTTTTGTGCGCGCTAAAACGAGACGCGTGTATAGATTTGTTATTGTCACGCTCTTGTATTTTTTATGCGACTGTACATATTGTATTTTGATCGTCGTGGGATTGTCGTGGCTCAGGTGACAGGTTATTTTCTTTGCGTATTATTCATTGTCCCGTTCGTATGTATGAATGCAGCGGATGCTGTTAAATAAAGATTGTTTTAGTAATAAATATAGAAAATAGTTACTGTTATGTGTGTTGTTTATTAACAAACATAAATGTACTTGTCTTGGAAGAATAGAAAATACTTTTACGTGAGAAATAGAAAGATCGCAAAAATGTGTAATTTGTTTTGTAATTAGAATTTCACGTGGGTAATATAATATTTCATTACACATTTGTGATAGGGTAGTTCTAAGGTGGCAATCTAGCACGTCATACGAATCTTAAAATACCCAAGAAACAAAACAATTTAATTTTAGAACACATTTAATTCAATTATACCTACACAACAAAATATAACAATATTTTAGTTTTGTTATTAATTGATAAGTTAAAAAATTATCTCACTAGGTCTTACGAATTCAAACAACCCTAATTAAAGAAGTTAACAGCTAATCCACAAAAAAACCAACGAAACGTAAAGTATCAAAAACGTATACCGCTATCCAAACACACAAAAATCTTGAGTACAAAGGCCATAACGAGCGCAGGGAGAGGAACTAGGGTCGGATGTGATCCCCTCTTCCTTGGGAACTGGGCAATAGAGACAATGGGAGCAAATTACGATGTCAATTGGGCTTGGAACTTGATCCCCCATTGTTTCCGCACGTGGTCATAGTTGGATTGAACCGTTTTAGTCGTTTAACCAATTTATTTTAGGAGAATTTTATTTACTACCTACGTACATGTATCGAATACTCTAAAAGGTATAAGATCTTTCATCTGCTTTTATATTTATATGTATGTATAAACGTTGTAAATGAGAGAATAGCAGAGCAATTTTCTTAGCTCAATAAAAAAATGACATGCTATTCAGTGTTTCAAATAAATTCTTATAATGTCAGTCTTAAATTGCCTCATATTAAACATTATTTGTTCTGAGTTTTACACAATGATTGGTGCCAAATCGGCTCAAGCAAAATAACATTAGCAGGAACGCACCAGGTTTACAGAATGCTTGTCGCATATTCGAATCTAGCGTTTACTAGCTATTAAAATAGCGTTCACTAAAATATTTGTCGTGGTCTTGTACAGATAATGTTCCCAGCGATTTAAACACAAGCATTCGAATAGACATGTTAACGGCAATTACGTATCATTAGCGTACTATGGTTTGCTATGTACCTTTGTAGGTATAAAAGTTAATGTGAAAGATATTTCGATGAAAGAATGTAATAAACAATACGATTTCTCAAATTTGTATATCTATATGAATAAGTACTGATGGGTTATGTAATAGAAGATGAATAGATAAGTTGACAATGTGTATTTGCTTGAAGAAATGTAATACCTGATTGTGGGACAAGAGCGGAAAATTTTATCGCGTTAAAAACGTTCCTGGTAGAGGGCGGTTATTGTTATTATAGCTCCTATACTTTATAACTGTGCACTACTAGATTGACGCCTAATAGTTAAGCGGTAGTTTTAAGGAAAAGTCAGATAAACTTATGACTGTTATTATTCTTGATTAACTTCCACTTTATATCCACAAATCTGTTACTCAAAGCAATTCAATTCAGAAAATTAAATTTTCCATTCATATATAACTGTAAAATTATTATAAAATAAAAGACGCTGACTATAGTTATAAAGTCAGCTTGGCTTTCTAAACGGAAACTTCATTGGTTTATATTGAATAGCGGACGTCACGATCTATCATAGCGGCGTTTCCTTGAGTGTCATCTTAACAAGCATATTGGAGCGATTTTCTCAATGATGCATGGTTCTTAGATGCGATGGAGACGCGTGATTCATGTATGTAGTTTCCATGAGTCATACGACCACCGTGTTAAAAGTTAAATCGATTAAGCAGTTTAGCAAGTCCGATGGGACGTTTTATGACTCTACATACAAAGTAAGCCTTTTATAAGACTAGAAATGAACATAAGTAATCTCATTAAAAATGTTGTAAACATGATCATCACGATGGGATTACAACCTTGGTAAATTTTTAAATGTTATCAACACTGCAGAATGCTTTCTCTACTATTTGTAATAATGAAAAAAAAGTCAGATTCAAGTCATTTATTCGCATAAAAAAAAGTAAATATGAAGTATCAAATCTGTTCAATCCATCTATAAACATAATTAGGTGTGATCGCTCGCCAATTCGCTCGCATCAACGCGGACTTATTTGTTGCTATGATTGTTCTATGACAGTGGATCAGTGCAATATCCTGGAGTTGGGATTAACAATAAATGTTACGGAGCATAATATGTTTGGTTATAAAATTCTTAATACTACACATACATAATATATAATTTTAACGATGGCTGACTGACTGATGATGACTGTATTACGATTAATGTTTACAAGTAACTTTTAACTATTTTATGTAAAAGCGTGCTTAAAAAAGTGAAGTCCCATGTCCCCAAGTGGGCTATAAGGGGCAGATGCATTATACATCTGTTTCACTGATCGATTTTCTTTAGGGACAAGTAAGTGATCAGCCTTCTGTGTCCTAACAGACCAAGATATTTTTTTTTCTTCGTCTCCACCGGGACTCGAACCCAGCACCCCTTTGTGCTACGCACACGCGTCAACCACTGTACCAAGGAGGCGGTCTAAAGTCTAAGGTCTAAAGTCTTAGTCTAAAAGCGTGCTTAATGGTAAGATATTATAATAACCGTCCCCATGAACATTTGCAAATGTAGCGCATCTGCAAATGCGTTGATGAAAGAATTGACAGGATTAAGGAATAGACTGAGAAGAATGACCGTTATCAAATGGAAAGTGAAATTTTATCGAAAAATTAATTTTCCGCATCCGCATTATTGTTCATAATAATTGAATTTGCTTTAGCGCTTAGCCATGATTGGAGATGCCTCAGAGCAATTGTATCGTTCAGTTTTAGCTTTGAAATAGACTAGAGTACCGTAAATAGTGCGCTAGTTTAATCAAATATAATTACATATTGTATGTCATATTAAATATGTTTTCCAGTTTAACTACAATATAAAACACCCGGATATAATGTATTATACACCTCAATTAAAGAGAAAATAGCAGAAGACGTATAGCCATTACTCTTATGAATAATTAAAATACCACTCCCGTTTAAATCTTAGAATAGAATAAGCAATTATTGCATAATCAAGGAATATAAAAAACGACAAGTTCTATACATAATAGTCTAAGCTAGTTGTTGTCCAAGTGATGGACGTAGAGCGAGATAGAGTTTCACACATCGAAAGACTTAGGAGACTTATTTCCACATTACCACCGAAATTATAGGTACGATTACTGACTAATAGCTATGAATACACAACAACACATCTCAAGAAACTCAATTTAATAGTAGCTAACTTATTTGATTACTTAATTACAATCGTCATAAATTTTAGTAACTATTTTTGGTAACATAGGTAGTATTATGTGTTAGATACTAAAATATGTATTTGATAGAACACGGTCGATTTCTCGAACAGCCAACAAGAAAGCCCAAGAAGAAAAAGCTTGTCGTGTGCTACTCCTTATCCTCATATTATGTTCTACTTGTATATTGTTACTTTGCCATCATTATATTTTTAATATAATGATAAACGTACCTGTCGATTATCTTTTACGAATAATAAGTCTGAAAGAGTCGTCGTGTCTTGACTCACACCAACCCATACTTTAAGTACAGGATATAAAGTAGTTATCTAACGTCATTATAATCCGGGATTATGTTTTCTAGATCCAGTTTAAGCCTAGGTTTCTAGATATTAGCAACATTTCAATAATGTTACTGTAATCGTCGACTGAGCATACTAGTTCCATGTTGCAGGTAGTTTATCTTTTTAATTATAGTTGCTGTTGGCGTAATTTAGATAATTTGTAATGATACGTTATTTTGTGTGATTTTAATGTTGGTTTATTTAATTGATTAATGTTATCACACAGTGTAATTATATCATAAATCATGTAACATTTAAAAGTGCTTGATTTAATGAATAAATATTTTTGTTAAGTATAAATATTGGCAACTAAACTACGAGATACAATACATTTGTGTTGTATTTTGAGCAACAAGCAATGAAATAATTTAAATTTTATTAATAAAAATAAAAGACAGAAGATTATGGCGCTATAATATGTGAAGGATGCTACTTCTGGACTTGTTGTTGACGTTGTCAAAAAGCCGGCGAAACCCTTTCCAAAGAGTAGCACAATTAAATTTGTATTGATGATGAATGATGATAATATCAAAATAAGACCATATTATCTATCTGCAATAATAAAAAGTCAATAAGTCAATGTTAGATACAAGAAAAGCCTAAATATTGTATACCTATATACGCTTGAAGGTATATTATTAAGTTCCGATTCATTCTTCATAATAATATTAGGTAGCAATGGAGCATATCTTCATCAAACATTAATCAAGCAATCAATTCGCAATAATGTATGAAATTGTGAATCCGAAAACAAACACTATTGAGCATACAAACGTCTATTGCACGGTCTGGCAAATATAATCAAATTTATTGTATATAAAATATCTCTAAAGATTCTATACAGCTTTAAATCACTCCAAGTATTAGAAAGGTTAACATCGATCGATTCTAATTGCATTCGACTAAGGTAATCAATAATTAATTGCTAGAATACGCATCAGTAAGCAGGCTAGATCTTTTGAACATTTTTTGCTATACTTATTTAATATTTTTTACCCGATCCTACCTAATTGACTTTAATAACGTATTTATATTATATTTCTCTGAACTTATCCCGCAAAAATACACACACATGATTTATTTATGTTAGTTTCTTCATGCATTTACAAATACACGATCAAACAAACATAATTAGAACAGGATGTGATATATTAGTATTTTATATTTGTAAAATCCCACAGAGTGTGTAAAAAAATAAATTGCTCTAAGCGTATTTATGTTTCTATTTATACATTCCCTTGCATGTCTCGTTACATGTCACGTTTCCGTTGAAAACCATTTTTTTATGTCTGTATTGATATAGAAGATATTGTTTATTGAAGTGAAATTTCTTTAGGTGCGTTAAGAGTCAGTCAGAGTCATTTCAAGGTCGCGTCATAGCAATACCGTCATGTCATGGAGTAAGGTGATGATTTTAGTATCTTTGAATCATGCACAAGAAGTTTCACTTCTGACACGTGTGCTCGGCACACATTCTATCTTTTAGTAGTTCTTATACTATCTACTATGAAACCTACAAATCCCTTTTTAAAGTACCTAAACAAGACACCTATAAATTTCTCTTTAGAAAACATGTTTCTATTCTCTTATTAAAAGCATCCACGTCCCCATTACAACTATCAATACGAACCCGATATTTCGTGAATTTCAAACATGTATTGAATCATATTCGTCAATACGATGAAAGGCTGTCAGTTTGTAGGTACTAACGATGACTCATTAGCGACAAACAAACTGGGGAACAAAATATAGCGCGTGTTTCAATCGACGTATCACTGTTAAAAGAAATGTCTCGACAACAAATCAGTGACAGCCCTATGTTTGTGTTGAACATACGGGTGTTGTGTTCGGCGGATTTTGTTTAGTTTTGAACGTGGCTTTTTAATTACCACGGCTTTTTGGCATTTTATAAATAATACAATAATGATATTAATAAATACTAGCTTTCAGGCAAATACATTAGGTAGGTGGAATTTATATTTTGTAAACTTGTTTCTTTTTTCATGTCATTATTAAGTAAACGCTCTTGGTTTAAAATAGTAACAATTTGCAAATAGCTTATTAATTATTGCCTTATTAAAATTCTGAAGACTTTATAAGGAGCAATAAATTATTTCCAAATTTCACGCATACGTATACTTGTAATTACGAGAATTTACCAACCAGATAGCAAACAATATAAGATGATAGCGATTCAATCGGCATACAAACAACAGAACTATTGCACGCCTCATAAGCGAAGCGTTGAGGTGGGTACTACTGTCACTTCGCGCAAAACATCTGATTTTTCAAACTTAAAATGTCTTTATGTATCATACATTGCACTTGTAAGATAATACATACACACACATATTAAGAAAAAACACTATTTTTAACTTTCATGATATTTTTGATGTCATTTTTGTTATTTAAACTAGTTAAAAAACAGTTTAAAAAAGTTCTGTCTTGGACGTCCGTGTGTCTGTATGTGCGGATCCTTTTTCTTGTTAACACGATAGCGACCGAAATACTTTACTAATCGAGTCTTTTTTTTTCTCTTACGCTTGAGTATGCTCAGGAATAGAACCCTTTCATTTTTCAGGGTCTGATTCGATGTGGTTTAATTGTTATTAAATAAACAAAAATAATAATTAATAAATATTTATTAAAAAAAAATTATGAGGCGTGCACTTTTGGATTTTCCAAATTATTTATAAATTTATAAAGAATAGAAAAAATTCGATCACGAGGCGGGACTTGAACCCGCATCCTTTCGCGCCATTCCGGGGCGGATGCCTGACCAATTCAGCCACTCGTGACCCGCCAGAGCAATCGAAACCCGTAATGGCGTGAAAGGATGCGGGTTCGAGTCCCGCCTCGTAATCGAATTTTTTCTATTCTTTATAAATTTATATTTATAAATCATTTGAATGCCATAAAACCAAACATATAAATTTCAACAGAACTATTTGTCAAATCGTCACAACTCCAAATCCAAAATTAGGACAATGACAAGGACAATTAACAATGGCATCTATCGTCACAACATGACGTCACACATGACTTGTTCACCGATCACCACGCCCGTGTAACACGAAACGCGACACCCAATTAAAGGGGTTGAAGAGCAAATTTTTCACCACACCGCCAACCCTATTTGGTTAACGCTTTCGTCAAAGCTCTTGGCTCATACAAACGCCGATCAAGTGCGGATTCTTAGCGCTCCTCCCTTTATATGGAGCCGCCGTTAAATTAGTAGTAGCAATTGTATGTTTGCACGTCGTTATACCAGCGTACGCGATTGTCACTTGTCTGAATTTATCTGCCTGTTTGCATGTTTTAAATAGTGTGTATCGTGTACTGAGATTGTTGGCTTTGTTGATTGAAGAGCTAATGGTTGTCTGATAGTATTATGTTTACATGTAAATAGATTTGCGAAATTGCGACGTGTGTTGTTTAAGATGTGTACTTACACGCAGGTACACTGTAGAAGTTGATTGAAAAGGAGAGTAAATTAAATTAAAAACTTTCTATTATCTAGGACACAACTTAATAGATATTTGTCGGTATCCAAGGAAGCGAAACTGAACATAAACTGCTAAATTACGATATTTCTCTACCTACATGAAATTCTGCAAAAAACCATTGCTATCTTTATCTGAAATTGTCATTATAATTGAAGTTTTTTCAATTTAAAATCTTATAATAAATCTGTACTATCGTCAATACCACATAAAATATATTTGCATAGAAAGTTTTTATTACATAATCAAAGTCACAACACGGCGGAAAATAAGTCATATAGTTGTAAGAGGAAATGCTATCTCTCCACATAGCGCCATCATTCATGTCTTCGCTTTCCTGTAAGAAATGCTTATGATTAGTCAAGAAACACACTTTATGAGGGATATAAAGATTGTTTTGTATACTCTTATCTTTATTTGAATCGATTGTGAGTGCGTTAGTAAAATAATTCGTTTTAATATTCATTTTCGCTAGTCGATCGATTTGGCTAATGGTAATATTTATAAGCACCATTTCAACACGAAGCAATAACTCGTAAAAACATTAGAAAGACGGAAAAAAATTCTGAGAACTTAAAAAATAAGGAGAACATCCTCAGATTATTGGGTAGTTACTATAAACATACCAGTAAAAACACAGAAGTAATTCTCTCTTTTACGTAAACACAACTGAAATAAAACATAAATGCAATACTAATTAAAAGCCTAGTCGTTTAATTTTTCTAAGGTCAATTCAAATCTAGCAGTTCCAATACTGGTCACTGGTCAGTATATAAACTCAAGAACTTAAATAAGATAAGACAACAAAATATTAATATTATGATACCAAGGAAAGTTTTCACAGCACGTCCATTTTCCTGCACACACTTTATATACATGTAAATAAGTTTACCGATGGCTATCTCGCAAGGAAATATATCGTTCACGTGTGTCCGCGCATAACTCCTACGTTATATTATCGACACCTTGCGTTTCCTTCATTGCTTTAGATAACTCTATTACTGGAATTATTAAAGACTAGCGGTACGCCCCGGCTTCGCCCGTGGTACATATTTCGCAATAAAAGGTAGCCTATGTTCTTTCTCAGGATCTAAAGATTGTCTGTGCCAAATTTCATCAAAATCGGTTGAGAGGTTTGTGCGTGAAAACCATACATACATAATTACAAACTTTTCCTCTTTATAATATTAGTTTAGTTTTAAAATAGTTAATAATATATTTTTAATGGGCGATTTTTTGTCATATTAAAGTTAATTAAATCATAATTAACCCAACAAAAAAATCAAAGTAGTAATTAGTTCGAATGCAGTAATTTGTGCTAACGACTTCGTTTTTTTCTTAATTGTGTAACGCAAAATAACTAGTTAATGGTTAGTTTTTCATCCTGCCTTGTATCCTCGGAAAGACAACTTAAAATAAAAATTTTAAAGCATAGCTTTTTGCTTCTTTGCTTAATTTATTGCATTTCAATCACTGATTGAACCATAAATTTTTTTCTTAATATTTTGTGAACAGTTAAACTTTACTATAAAACCAAAATATAATTAAACACATACTAAAGCTCAAAACGTTGGATTCAGAACGTTCGTGTTGTTCTCAATCCCTGCGAATCATGATTTCATGCATCACTTTAAAATGATGTTTAGAAGAATGTATATTGCGCATAATATGTACCACTACATATAATATAACTAGCGGTCCGCCCCGGCTTCGCCCGTGGTACCTACATGTTTAAACTATCCTATCTCTCACGTTGGATCGAACTGCACATGGTGTGCGAATTTTATTATAATCGGTTAAGTGGTTTAGGAGTCCATTGAGGACAAACATTGTGACACGAGATTTATATATATTAAGATAAAGAACCATAGTAACAAGATCTCGTTACACCTGAAGTCCAGTAACACAGTGGGAATAATAGACATAGCATATGTAAATGCGGATCTACATACATCGATCTCCAAACTTGTCGATACCGGGAAGCTACACGATTGGGGTTAGCCACTACTCATTGCGAATGTATTCAGGATTTTAGTAAATGTTTCGACACATCTAAATATATTACCAATCTCAGTAACAGTTCCAACCCCTGTCATGAGTGACAAATTTATGAGTTAGTGCTAAATTTGTGAACATGTGGCCGAATCCAATATAATACCTTTTTTTTTTTATAGTGGGGAAATCTTCCAAAGATACCCACGGCCCCCGGGGAAGGAGCCGTGGGTTATGTCGGATTCTTACCGACTAAAACCCCACTGTGTTCCGTCGAGCCGCTTTAATGATGGGGCCGCGGGTATTTGTTAGAATTCTTCCGCGACCATCCGATATAATACCTAATAACATAATTATTATCTAAGCAAAAATAAATTCAGTAACAGTAAAAAGTTTTTATTTAAACTAAAAATATACATTTAAATATGTTAAATTCAATGTTAATAACACGGTTGAAGTTTTTACTTAACTTTTATTATTTTTCTTAGAATTGTTCAATACAACAATACTGAATTGATTAATATAATAGATATAGAACAATAAATTTGAAAAATGATCTAGGTACTCTACATTGTTTCCGCAATATTATTTCACACAATCGCTAACCAATGGACGCCCCGCTGCATGTGGGAATGTTGTAAGCCAGACCTTCTCAACTGGCTCGATGGCAGTTTTTGTGGTCTGATTAATTCCAGATACGCTTTTGTTATCTCCCTTCTTCGTTACCGTTGTATACGTTTATGGAAAATCTAATAGCAGAAAGGAAAGGTCGTGTATACACCGTTATTTTGAATACGGTATGTGGTGACGTTGAAATACATTTTTTCTGTATGCATGATGCATCTTAGAGTGATTGTGAATTAAATATCTGTATAATTAATAGCAATATTTCCTCTTTTAAGAGCTTTTTAATTAATCCTAAAACAGTCAGTGTTAAGTTTTATCCGTAGAAACTTAGAAGGAAGATAGGACCGGATAAAAAAATGGTTTAATCACGCACAAAAATTTGATCATTATCTCTTAGAAACCATATTACTTTAGCAGTCCAAAATTTGAACGCAAGTATTTACAAAACTGCAACCAAAATATAACCCATCACACAGACCTTTGACAAACCGCCTATCATTATTTAAATCTCATTCTGTCTTCAGTGTTGCGATGCCGACGATAAGTCTGATTAATTATTTCATTAATAAATTGCTCCCTTAATAAAGGTAAAAAGTGATCATGGGAATACACAGTAAATAAACACTGTCGAGATGGTATCAGATTAAAAATGATCTCTACTCTCCTGGCATTTAGATGTTTAAGACAATGTAATGTTATTTATGGAGCTGTTATTACCACCTTACACGGCCTATAAAATGAATAACATATGAGCCTATGGTAGTTAAATTTGAGTCTTTAATTAATTTTATGCTCAGCCAGTATAAAAGGCAGATGGGTATATATGATGATAAAATCATAATGAAATACAATTCTTTACAGGTGAATCAGAAAAACAAATACCATTAAAAGTAAACAGTATAATTAATATTTTTTCATGCATAGCTTTTATTACTTATATAGTTACGTGATATGGTTGCACAACCATTTATATAAAAAAATTCTTTTATTCATATTTTTTTTTATTGTTACAAATTATAAATTTTATCAGCTCCATATTATATATTACAAAAGTTAAAATACGCTAAAATACTTCAAATAGTTACATCAAATTAAAAGTCTTAAAAAATTACCATACTTAACGTCTTCGTTCATACTAAATAGTTAGTTTCTAACGATAAAGTAGATTCTAAAAGATTTTAATGATAATTCAGTTAATTATTCATTTAATAGTGTAATTTATCAAAAGTGCTCATTATTGTCTCTCGAAGAACTAAGTATATATACCTATATTTCACAGATTTAATCTTATATTGTTGCTTCGATCTCCGTGAGATTTCTTTTATTTTTATTTGAGTCAGGCATATTAAGGTTTTAGTAATTAAACGAGATTTCGATAATGTTTTCCTTTATATAAATGGAACAGAGTTGGGACTCATCATTTATCTATACTAAAATTATAAAGCTGAAGAGTTTGTTTGTTGTTTGAACGCGCTAATCTCGGTAATTACTTGTCCAATTTGAAAAAAATCTTACAGTGTTAGATAGCCCATTTATCGAGGAAGGCTATAGACTATACAATATCATCTCGCTAAGACCAACAGGCGTGGAGCACTGCGGGTAAAACCGCGGAGCACGGCTAGTATAAGATATTTCTTCACATACCTATGAGTTGAAAAAAACCGCTACTCTCATATTTCTTACAGGATATCAGGAAGAAAGAAAATCATTACAACTTTGGGTTTATAAAATTTCTACCTGATTAAACATAATACAGCAATTCTAATAAAAAATACTTTTCCTTGCAATTTTTGTTTGTATTAACATACTTTTATGAGCACCACACTACGCCCAGTTCAAATCATAGATGCATTATAAAATCAGCAATCTTTCAAACCACTCGCTTCCTGTAACCTGCTATGAAGTCAAATATCACAGGTATTAATATCGGCTATTAACTGTAATAACCAACGTAGCTATAGCGATATTAAAACAATTTCCTGGACACAGCAAACAATGTTTAGAGCTCGTTCATTTAGCTATAGGACTTATAATTATCCGGTAGCTGGCTTCAGGACGAAATAATAAATAATCTCACTTACATAACAGGTTTCATTAAGGCTCTAGTAAATCAGGCGCCCGCGCAGTTTTGATGTACGGTCGGCAGGAATAGGTAAGGATAGAAACTACAACTGATGTGTGAATTTCATTGGTATATTAAATTTAGTCCTAGTTGAAGCAATAGATTTTTGCATGGGTTTTGGAGTTCGTACTGAAATGACTAAAGAAATACTATTTCAATAAGAAATGTAGAGTTTCTGTATCATTATATTGCAATAAATAAAAGTAATTGTAGAAGGAATATGTTTATCATCAGTTTAGGTATAAGTTAGGTTATAAAAAGTGTAATATTTTTATTGAGTTACATTCTTCAATTACATTAGCTACTCAGATTGAAAAATATAATAAATATTGAAAAATATAATAAATACACAGTTTTTATGCTTCTAAAATTAATGCTATAAAGTAAACATCAACAAAATACAGCCATTAAAAACTGCACAAATTTATAAAACGCTTAGCCATGATAAAATGTCTTTGAAAACTTTGAGCTCAATCCTTGAAGAGACAACTTCCTTTATTACCAATTTACCACAATTACCGAGGATAAAATATTCCTTCTGTGGCTTAACTGCGAAGCCGAGAAATAATGTCGTTATTATAATACGTTTATATCAATTTCTGTTTATGATTCGTTAGTTACAGGCAAATTATTTTGTTCAGTGATCTCTTACTATATTATGATAAGGATTTTACGCGTAGATTTGTTGGTACTTTTTTCGCATATGTTTGCTGAATGTATCATAGAAAAAAAGGCTTCCTATGTTGAAATTTAGTAAACAGATAGATTATTCAGCCAGTTATTTATCACAATTACTTTTATTACATCGTCTCAAACTTTTTGGTCTGTGTAGCGCATGTCGCGTGTATCGCGGCTGCCGAGTAGGTATAGCTACTCGGCAGCCGACCGACACGCGACATGCGCTACACAATGCAGTGTTCGGAACCGTTCGAACAGTTTCACTTTTACCGAGGTTTCATAAAACCACACAACATTTTTTTTTGCCCATCTTACTTAAGGGGCATGTACTCGTATCGTCTTAGAATGTGAACCTATAGATTTTCAAATAAAATAAACTGCTCTGTGCTCATCATATTATTCTTATAAAAAGATAAATTAAGTACTAATATTTTATTACGATTTTACTTACAAATCCATGAAATTAAACTTCACAAAACGTGAGTCTTATTAAAGCAAATAATGCATATAGACAGTTAAATTGAGAACTTCATATATTATATTATCTTCTCTATGATGAAAATGAAGAAGTTTGTTTTTAATCCATTATCACATCACGAATATCAGTTAAGTAGGTACATGATGACAAAAAAAAAAAACAAGCTAAAATCGAAGTATTTTCAACTAGCTTTCCGCCCGCGGCTTCGCCCGCATTTTCAAAGATAAACCCGCATAGTTCCCGTTCCCGTGGGATTTCCGGGATAAAACCTATCCTATGTGTTAATCCAAGTTACCCTCTATATGTGTGCTAAAATTCATTGTAATCGGTTCAGAAGTTTTTGCGTGAAAGAATAACAAACATCCATACAAACTTTCACATTTATAATATTAATAGGATTAATAGGAACTGGACTACTTTTTCAATTCAGTAAAGGCAAAACTATTTGTACTTCGTTATTTCAATCAGGATTGATTGTGTCTAATTAGTGGCATTCTAAGACGCTTTAGGTAAACTATTGAAAGTTACAGATATGAATATGACTTTCTCGTTCTTTATATGTGATTCGTTAAAATTCCTTTTATGAGGTATTCCTATATTGGTAGTATGGAGTGATCCACATTTGCTGATTGTTTCTATACGAGGATTCTTGGTTCATTCACCTTTAGATATATAAAACATAGAAAAAATTGCAATAACAATACGTCATAATATTATTACGAATTACAGATAGAGATTTCAAATCCAAAAAACAATGTGCAATTGCTTTATATAATATTTTTATGTATTACATATTTTTAAGTTGTACATATATTAAATTTTTGCAAAAAATAATTATTAGGTATATTCTAGCGTAAAGGATCTTTTCTTTGTACATCTAAATATCATAATTTAGTTGATTTAAATACATTTTTATATTAAAAATTACGAATATGACAACTTTTACTATTATCATTAAATATCAAACAACAATATATTTACTACTCATACATAGTTTATGCAAAGGAAGACAATAAATTATAAAATAGATTTGTAAGTATGGATGTGACACCTCGCTACATGACCCTTGATAAAGGGTTAATCTCGCTAAGGGGTTGCCCTATAAATCATGTTACTTTTGATCTCGATAGGGCTGCCTCTTTGATATTATTATAATGGTTTTAATGTTGTTTTATTTTTAAGGCATTGTATTGAGAGGTGATTTCGTAATAGCAATGGGCACTTTACGATACCTACAAGATAACAGGATTTTCAGTAATACATTTTAAGATTTTTTACCAAAAGCTGTTTTTTACGACTATATCAGACTATATTCGATAACGTTAAGTCTCCTTTATGCGTATTTGTTGCCCTATGCTCTATTTAAAAAACTAATGAACTAATAGTTCGATTAGTCTTCTTCTATAGAACTAATAGGTAAGTCGATTATTTTATTTGCAGCCAACCTATGTGTCAACTTAAAAAATAAGTTTATGTAATAAAATTAAACGTTCCAAATTTTAATCAAAAACTAAAAAGTCATTTTGCACAGCCCTACCCCTGAATAGTAGCATAATAACTCATTTAGTTGACACAGATGGCGCTACTGTACATCAAAATGGCCGCAGATTACTGTCCCACATGATTTATTCGCATCAATTTAATTGTATGCGTTATATGGTTTTGTTTTGGGTATTTAAGCTATTTTTAATCCTAAAGATCGAAGAGTGCAAGGATATCTAAAGGGGTAGGAAAATTATTTTATACTATAATATAATGTTATGTTAATGTTGATTTGATTATGAATATGTGTAGGTAGGTATATTTAATTATTTAACAATATTAAATAGGGCAGAACCAAATATAAAATTCGTATTACGACTATATTAAAATTACAAAAGAATTAACATTGTAGGTAAGATTTCTATTTCTGTGTCTGTGTTGTGAGTTGTCTCCATGATATAATATTCTATACCTATGTACAAATTGTACCTAATTTCTTTCAGATAAAACAAAGCAATAAATATCTTTATTTGCTTGCATCTTATTTACTTGTCTCTCTTCTTACAATAAAAACAAGGAATTCAGTATATTGATAAAATTATTATCAAACATTAATTTCAAGGAAGTCTCTAAAAAGCTTGGCTTATTTCTTGTTTTATTAAGATCTATAAATGAAAAGCAAGTCAACAACATATCTTATATATAAAAATGAATCGCAAAATGTGTTGGTAAGCGCATAACTCGAGAACGGCTGAACCTATTTCGATAATTCTTTTTTTATTATATTCCTTGAAGTACGAGGATGGTTTTTATGTAGAGAAAACGCAAGTACCACGGGCGAAGCCGGGGCGGACCGCTAGTATAACATAAATATTGATTTATGGAAATTATGTAAAGAAGGAGAAAATAATGCAAAGCGTTGAATGAATGAAATGAACTAAGATTAGCTTTCTTTTTTGTATTATTAATTTATTAGTTTAACTTGAATAAACAACTAAATATTATATCTCCTTAATTCATCATTTGCGAAAATTTATTCCACAAATTAAGACAGTATACTTACAGTTAATATACCTTAAAATTGTATATTATGTGCTTAAACGAACGATAAATACATTGGTCGAATATTTTTTCTGAACCATATTATAATAAAACATACCTAACTAAACTATTAACAGAAACGCAACCATGATTTTTGCACCTTTCTCTGAATGTACCTAAATCTTAACATAAATATTATATCTTCAAGAACAGTCACAACACATGTACGTAATAAATACGTAACTTATTAATCAACCCTCAAGTGCAAGCCAACATATACGTCAAAACAAATATCACTCGCAGTAAAGAGGGCCTAACCCTTTCCGGCGGTATCAATTAATCGGCTCAATTTATGAATTATTGCGTCAAAACGACCCTTGTTACACGGCATAAATGATGAGCCGGGGCGTAATTCGTTGGAAATTGTAAAACGTACAAAATAACATGTCATCGTTTTAAATGTAATTAGGACGGGAGTTACGATTTTAAAACAATATTATAATTTGTGTATATATTTTAAAATAACGTTGTATATTATTACATATTAACGTTTATATACTAGCACTGTTAAAAATAAAGAGTTTTGAAGTTGATGGTTGGATTGATATTATGTTTATTAATCTTTCATGCCAAAAGTTCTTATGAGCATATGAACTATAAGAAAAATGGCAAAGAAAGATAATAGTATTGATAGATCTTTACCCAGGTAAGTATCATAGAAAAAAGGGATAATAGTGTTTATCGAAATGAGAGTGACGAATGAAGATAGTATATTATTGGTGATACTAAATATTCCGAAATTCAATCAATCACGGTCAAATTGTTAGGTATACATCGTAATTAAAATATGGGATTGTTTGTATAAGGCTATGGTGAATGCATACAGTCGTATTTGTGAACATAAAATGAAACATTATTACATCAGTAAGCTGTTGTCTTCCTCTTTATTAAATAATTTAAGTTTAGAGTATATAATATTATGAGTGGTATGTTTATGGAAATAATTACCAACGTTAATTTTAGGCTACATCTGCAATCAATTAAGGAATACCTAACTATATTTAAATGTGTAATATAATGATTGCTGCTTTCAAAGATACATTAAAGCAATGCATTGAATGTAAGCATGAAACAAAAGCATCAACATTATTATCTCCCACATTACCATTTCGTATCATTCATCCCAAAGGATCCGTGAAGCTTTATTGAATAATTAAACACTAAACTTCGTTAAAATCAAAACTGAATTAAAACAAGCCAATTAGTTATAATGCCCTATCTAATGCGTTTCAAATGGGGTCACGAAATCGCTGTTTAATAATGCATTGCATTGTAGGGTTAATTCGTGAATTGTGCTAAATTAAATCGTATTTCCTAACACTTAAAGTTCAATTTGAAATAGTTTAGTTAATGCCAGCAAATCCCATGATAGATGACTTGTCTTTTGACATGTGCTGTTACAGAATCTCATTGTAGATTAAAATCTTGAAAGGTGCGTTAATGTATGTGAAGTATTTGGAAGTATTTATGCTGAATATTAATATACATAGTTGCTAAGTCATAATGACTGGCTTAATAGCGATTTGCCAATTCGCATTGCATAATTTTCTTATTAGTTTTAGGGCCGATTTTTCAATGCTTGGATAAAACTTATTCGTCGAATAATGTATTAGACTATCATTTTAAAAACGTATTCTAATTGCCCGTATTTGACAGTTTACGTGACATTTTAATAATATCGTGTAATACTTTATTGGACGGGTAAGTTTTATCCAAGCATTGAAAAATCGGCCCTTAGAGTAGTAGAATTGGCGGGTAAAGATAACAAATAGTTGAAGTTTCCTGTGGTAAATAATGCAAAAATATTGTATTTTTGTCTACTGAACGTAAAACGTGACCTTTTACTAAAATACCTTTAGGCTTGAAAACAGACATTTTCATCTACCTACCACAACTAGATACAAAGCTTTAACAAAGACTGCATAAAAAGCTTAAAACAGATTGATTTTTAACGATTAGGTACTTCGATAAACACAGTTAAAAATTCTGTCCCAGGTAAAATTTGAATTCGAATACTCTATAACTACATCGTGCCATAACACTAATTTATGATAAAAATTTCAACCATACGAGAATTCCAATCAACCATAAAAAGTTGTTAAATGAATATTAGACCTAATTAGCTATCCTCTAATCATAAATACCTAATAACCTCCTAATAAATTTTCAACATAAAATCCGCAAATTAAATGAATAGCAAATAAATATATTCTGACGCACAAAAACTCATCAGAAATTAAATTTACCAAAAGCTTCCTTATTTATTGAATCAAAATAGACGAAATATGCGTAATTTTTTATACATTTTTTATGATAACAGAAATACATAATACTGTTTGTAATATGTAAAGCGGTTACAGGTAAGAGATAGTCTACAGCCATAATTTTATGATAACAATAAACCAATATAGGGTTGATCGTTGAAATAAAGGCAATTGTTTGTTCGTTCATATCCAAATTTAGCCTCAAAACCTGGGAGAAAACGTGCCTTACAGTAAAGTTTGTTAGACAAGAGGTCAACAGTCAGAAAAGTTGAACAAAGGACATCTAGGGCAGCGTGCTCCATCTTAGGCCACATCTCAGCTTACCATCAGGTGAGATCGTGGCCAAGCGCTCCCCTATTGTACTGTAAAAAAAAAAATCTATCAATTCTCAAAGTTTTGTAATATTGTTTCCTTAGTTAATATTACTTCCCCTAACTCCAATACCCCTCCCCATGCTGTCCCGGGCATCGAACTGCGAACTAAAAAGGCGGTCAATTAGATCGAGAAAGGCACTTCATAAAAGTATAATAAGCAAAAACATTTGATATATTGCTAGCTATATGACAATGTGTTATCCATCATTCTAACGCGGCACTTAGTATAGACGAGTATTTGCTAAAAATGGCTTTTGGTATTATTTCGCAATACTGGTTTGATGTTAGAAGACTGAATATAACGATATAACCATATTTGTGCGTGTTTTACAGAGCTAGGCGGTTTGTAGACCTGTTCGAGAATATAATGAATGCATTTGATTTATGAAATCGTGATTTAATATATCTAATGGTTGTATTTTACGGTCCCTTTTTAGGTACTTGAACAAAAAGTATTACATATTTGATGCATTCGATAAAAATTAAATTCTAAAAAAAATTCTAAATACTGTTTTAATTGTCTTTCAACAGATACTGCCATCCTGAACAACGCTAGACATAAAATAAAACCCAATAAAAACTTTTTTACCTCATAAAATGGTAACGCAAAAGCATACTATATTATCCTGCTAAGACCTTGTTGAAATATGGTCAAACTATTTATATTTTATACTAATGAATACTAATTAATTATTTACATTTTATAACAACATACCAACGAATTAAGAATAATCATACTAATATCAGTAAATTAACGCGTAAATTATTAATATTCATTAGTTTCCGCATGATTTATGATACCAAGGCGCCAGATATTTTCGACACTAGGTACATAATATTATACTCTCAAAACTGGTTAAACTTTAAAGTATTACAAAGACTTTTTCAAGACGAAAAGGACCTTCAAAATAATCAGACCAACTTTGTAGTATCATCATCATCGGCCCATATACGTTCCCACTGCTGGGACCTGGACCTCCTTTAAGCGTACAGGCCATAATCCACTACGCTGGCCAAGTGGGGTTGGCAGATGTCACATATCGTCGAACTTTTGATACTTCGACATGTCGGTTTCCTCACGATGTTGAGCAATGGTGATGTTATAAATAGGAACTGCATCAAAATAAGACAAACTTCGTTGTATATTAAATAAGTCTTGGAAGGTCTATAGATTTATAGTCTATACCACCGTTAACCAATCAAGAAGGCCGGCACGTCAATCAGCGATTACACCACACTTTGTCCCCCGACTATCAACGTATTTGAGCCTTGTTGAATTTCAATCGTAGAGAAATATTCCATCTGATAACTCATAGTTACTTTATGGCCACTGTATGTGATATTAATGTTAATTTATATTTAATAACCGATTGTTGTGTCTCTGAATTGATTTTATCTGTACTATTTGTGATCGTCGTTTCAATTTTGAAAGGGTTGTAATGGATTATCGATGTGTGCTGTGAATACATGTCACAAGAGTTTCATATAGACCGGGAGATACTGACACAAAATTTCGAGTCATTTGAAACAGGATGGCGGTTCTACAGGGTTCTTAGTACGCAATGACAAAAAGAAAAATGATGGTGTGAACGCTGGTACCGGCGGCTTAGTCGCGTGGGCGTTAGTCGAACTCGTCGAAAAATAGCGAAAGTCAAACGATTTGTAACAGTATGGCACTTATTTTTCCTGTAAGTTTGACGATCAACGAATATAAATACCAAATTTCAAAGATCTAGGTGTTGGAAATCTTCACTTATATAAATTAATAATAAATTTATTTTTCAAGTATGACAGCACTTTTTCCCCCTACTAGAAGTATGGCAAATATAATAATGGTCACATTTTATCAAATACTCTCCAAAAAGCCAAATGCAATACTGGTACAAAAAGATAGGCGAAATAAAAAATTTTTGCAGATTTTCGGCGGTATGGCGACCATTTGGAATCGTCCGAAAAGTATGGCATGGCGATTTTCGTAAATGGCTGCACGACGATGGTTACCTGTGCAAAAGTTAGCTTGGTAAAAATGGTTGAATAATTGTTTTTTTTAAATCAACACATTCGTGTCGGTATGGCGGGCTGTAAGTCATACCGGAAAAGTATGGCATGACACTACCGCCTACTTCTTTTTTATGGGCTATCGGTAAATTCTAAAATTGTTGTGTTACAAATCGTTTGACTTTCGCTATTTTTCCGACGAGTTCGACTAACGCCCACGCGACTAACCCACCGGTACCAGCGTTCACACCATCATTTTTCTTTTTGTCATTGCGTACTAAGACCCCTGTAGAACCACCATCCTGTTACAAATGACTCGAAATTTTGTGTCAGTATCTCCCGGTCTAATAATACCTAGCAATTGGTTTTACTACAATAAGGAAATTCGTTCATGGATAGGTACATAATTATACCATCTATTGGGTAATGAATATAGTTTTGGAATTGTATTCACATGAATGTTTTTATTTTAATAACAAAATATGTACATGTAATTGCTGTAGTGTGGCTAAGGAGTGTGTTCGTTTAAAATTCTTAAATGCAGCTCTATCAAAAAATAACTCTTTAAAATTTCCTTTTTAATATTAATAATTATTGTGTTTATCGTTTGTACATCGTCCATTCTTAACTATTAGTTTAACTATAAAATCCAAAACTCAGCTCCGAACTTTTAAACATTAAATTACTCCAGATAAATATCAAATAAATGGTATCATCACATTCTCCTATTTATAAAATAATTAACCAATTAATTGCACGCGTTAATCGCTTCGGTATTTAATCAAATAATTAATACATTACATAAAATACTATGTTGATAAATCCGAATCTAATATAGAGCGAGAGGAAACCGTCTGGTTACAACGCAATTAGCATTTCAAGTAGGCAACATTTAATCCTTACACACATGTTAGGTTCACTTTCTTAAAATAAGCATAAAATTAATTAGTCCTATCTCAGTGTAGTTGCGTAAACTTCTCAGTGAGATGTGGTAATGTTAGGTTCTCTTTGATTTGCAGATCGCGGTTTATTAGATAGATATTTAAAAGTTAAAACTGTGAAGAATAAGATTTGACTGAAATATTGAGGGGGAGTTAAAACCTTGATATCGTTATTGGAATGCTCTAGTCTGCACTCTTTATATTGTGGTAAATACCTGATAAAACCTGAAATGTTATTTAGCTTTTTAGATACAAATTTATTTTAGCATAGTCCTACTAATATTATAATTGCGAAAGTTTGTGAGGATGTGTGTGTGTTACTCTTTCACGCAAATACTACTGAACTGATTACAAAAAAATTAAGCACACATATAGAGGGTAACTTGGATTAACACATAGGATAGGTTTTATCCCGGAAATCCCACGGGAACGGGAACTATGCGGCTTTTCTTTAAAAACGCGGGCGAAGCCGCGGGCGGAAAGCTAGTTGTAAATAAAATAAATACAATTAACAACTTCGAATCACGCAATCTAATCGATTCAAAGGCTGCAGATATAGTCTAGAGAATGATAGAATGGCTGAATACTTGAACAAAATAATATATCGTCCAAGTTTTTGTTACACATTGTTATCCAGTCTTAATTAATGCTTCAAGAGGTCTACTTTATTTAAAGGCCAGTCTTGACAAACGCAGGACGTCCTTAAATTACACATTACGTCGAGATGAATAATTGATTAGAAGTATACGAAAAACGCTCAATTGAGGAAACCATACAACACCTAACAGGGTTGCCAATAATTATTATCAGCTAGCGTCTGTTGAGATCGCATCTCGTCATTCTAATTGGGACTCTAAGCTAACATAATAAGGTTTGAAATAGTTAGAGGCTCGTTTATGAGTCTTGCTATAATGAGCAACGTTCTGTGTCATCCATCAGTGTACGCCAATTACAGGCGATCACGCGTTGAGCGCTGGCAACCCATTTCTCGTCATATGTTTTTTTGTATAACACAGATAAAGTAAATTTTAGTTAAATTTGTTAGTATATTTTAGATGGTTTGTTTAGGAATGCGTGGAATTAGGTGGATAGTAGGAAGTTTAGTAAAAGTAGTGTTTCTTTTTAAAAACTTGAAAAATTAAATTTGAAGTCTCTATACTTTCTTAGGATAATTACCTACTATAATCGTCTTTACTCAAATCAACATAGAAATGATTTTCAAGACGATAATTATTGCCGTAAAAAAATTCTGCAAGCAAAAAAAGAGACATTTAAATTTCCCATAATCTGATCATTGTAATTAATTATTGAATTAAATCTTAACCAATTTGACAGTGAATATTAAACCAATAGAGCTAAACGAAACTCCCATAGTTAATCAATGTATCGGAATCACAGACGCAGTATATCTTGTAAGCTTACAAGCTAACAAGATTACAATTGAGATAAAATTCGTCTCTTCTACATGCTATGACTTCTAACCTTTAGGGTGTGGATTGGGATGAGCGGAGCGGAAAGCGATTTGGGAATAAAATCTCTAATAATAATCATATTTGGATTGCAATTTCTGGAATATTTAATTTTATGTGTGGGTAATGTTCTTCCCGCTGTTTTTGACACTTACAGAAAACGCGACCCCTGTAAAGTGGCTGTTCAAAAAACGTCAATTTCAACATGGAATATTTTATTAAGTATTTTGAAGTAAAAAAAAAATAATATATAATAATATGACGCTTGTTTTAGCTTAGTTTTTCCCATAAGTATTAATTTAATCCTTGCATTTTCATCTATACATCAAGCTGTTTGATTTTGCACGCCTCATAAGCGAAGCGTTGAGGTGGGTACTACTGTCACTTCGCGCAAAACATCTGATTTTTCAAACTTAAAATGTCTTTATGTATCATACATTGCACTTGTAAGATAATACATACACACACATATTAAGAAAAAACACTATTTTTAACGTTCATGATATTTTTGATGTCATTTTTGTTATTTAAACTAGTTAAAAAACAGTTTAAAAAAGTTCTGTCTTGGACGTCCGTGTGTCTGTATGTGCGGATCCTTTTTCTTGTTAACACGATAGCGACCGAAATACTTTACTAATCGAGTCTTTTTTTTTCTCTTACGCTTGAGTATGCTCAGGAATAGAACCCTTTCATTTTTCAGGGTCTGATTCGATGTGGTTTAATTGTTATTAAATAAACAAAAATAATGATTAATAAATATTTATTAAAAAAAAAATTATGAGGCGTGCACTTTTGGAGTTTCCAAATTTTTAAGCTATACTGTTAAATTAATTATTCAATATAAGAATACATGTAAAATGCATGCATGTTAAATTAATTAAAAATTAATATGAACTCACCACACACTAAAGTTAAAACACAAGTAAAGAGTTATGGCGGAACTAAGATCCAACCTTGTGGACATCGTTTTCTGATATATTACACATTTGATTTTATTATTCTATCTTTCTTCCAAATAATAAATATAGCACCCAAAAATAGACCCAAGCTCTTCAACTATAAAGCGCATAACACCATGAATTTTTAATAATGAATACAAGTATACCTCTATATTGTACAAGCGTGGGAAATAATATATTCTAATATAATAAAATCGTAGGAAAGTCAAAACTGTACATTGAATATTTTTTTAAAAGAATACATAATCCATGATCTATAATCGATATAGAAGCCAAAAACATAGTTTTTAGAATTTTTGTCTGTTTGTCTGTTTGTCTGTTTGTCTGTTTGTCTGTTTGTCTGTTTGTCTGTATGTTTGTCCAGGCTAATCTCGAAAAGTACTGCATAGATTGACTTCAAATTTTGCATGAATATTACTAACAGGTCGGGTGACGCTTTTTTAAACATAT
Organism: Colias eurytheme; assembly: GCF_061535395.1. Taxonomy (NCBI): domain Eukaryota; kingdom Metazoa; phylum Arthropoda; class Insecta; order Lepidoptera; family Pieridae; genus Colias; species Colias eurytheme. The sequence continues at coordinate 5,497,652 of NC_143005.1, read as the reverse complement.
TATCATGCTATCACCTCCGGGGGAGGAGCTGTGAACCTTTTTTTTTCTTACGTATTGCGTGTATTACGACAGCGTACAATCTAAAGACTCATGTTTAAATGTTGGTTTCGGGTAAGCCACGCTTATCTAGCTTTACACAATAAAAACTATGTCATTTACGTAATTTGGGCAGAGAATCAGTTTAATGAATTTATTAGTATACAAATTTGAAACAGCGCCATCTATGAGATTTCGTAAAAATCAAATCAATTTACATGTTAACACTACTGAACACAATGTTAAAAATTAATAATTTAAATATAATTATGTTATTTATTTATTTAACTCTTTAACCCATATCTTCCCTTCCCTATAAGGTGCGCTTATAATTCGTGTGAATATACTACATTTTTAAAAGTGAGGGTAGATGTTTATTATTTTAAGTCAAACTAGACACCATTACAGTTAATCTAATATTGATTGTGTTCATTGGTTACATTTTTAAAAATCTTCGTGTTTTAAAAATTCGATAACGAGGCGGGACTCGAACCAGCATTCTTTAGTGGTCGAATTTTTTCTATTCTTTATAAATTTATTGTTTATGAATTTATATTTATAAACAATAATACAAAAAGGTTAGTTCGTTGATAATTATTATTCCTTCATCATTTACATGTTGTAAGTAAAAATATACTTTGACTGTTAATACTTTTGTTCAGTATTTACCTGTATGATTATTGCTTGGTAATTAATATATTTTCATGTCGTATACCTAATTAAAAACATAAGTTTGATGTGAAACTAGCTGGATTTATTTTTACACACTCACAGTCTTATATTTTGTGTTAATGTTAAAATAGTATTAATAGTGTAAATCATAATATTTTTTCACAATTAAAAATATTTTCTTTTTTTGATGGTATTGGCATCGAATTAAACCGCGCTGTCGTTTCGTTCACAAAAAGTGAAGTTATGAGGACCGAATATGTAGCCGCCTCAACTTACGGAAACGAGAGTAACCTGCGTTGTCTGTAAGTTATTGTATAGTCGAATTTAACGTTACATGGAAATTGGCATCTAATTATATGAATAATACTTATATTAAATCTGTAGAGGTCAATTCTGTACATGAAATATATTTCCTAAATAACTATCACGAGGTGATTAGGGATCGACACTGACGCCAAAAATTTTTGTCCGTCTGTCTGTCTGTATAACCGTTATAGAAACAAAAACTACTCGACGGATTTAAACGAAACTTGGTACAATTATTAGTATGAAAGAAATGTTCTCCATATTATATAAAAAATATCTCCCGACATCATAATTAATGTCTATCTTTTATGGTTGAGCTTAGGAGTTCAAAGCTTTCTGATTATATTTGTCTACTAGCTGTGCCCGCAACTTCGTCCGCGTGGAATAGTGACTATGGGACCTATGACCATGGGCTCAAGGTGGGGCAACAATAATTGTTTTTATTTTCATGCTTCCACTCCCACGCCCACTCCCAGGCCCACGCCAACGCCCACGCCCACTCCCCTTCACAATTGGTACCTACCAGATCAAAGCCAGGGTAAGCGCCCCACCCAGCCCCACCGTGGCTACGCCCATGCTGAATTACTACTTAACATACAATTATTGAGTAAATACGTACTACCATAAATAATTAAAAGAATTGTTATTAAAAATTCTTACTAAACTGAGCTAAAAAACTTACGTACCAACTTATTAAAGAAAATCAAGAAATGAAATGCCTAACCTATACCAAATAGTTACTACCAGTTACTACATAATATTGTAATTAAAAATTATGATTAGTATATAATATCGAAAATCAAAAAAGAAATGCCTAACTAATTCTACGTAAAATTTCTTTTAAATTATGTCATATTATTTTTTAGGAACCAGGGGGGGAGAGGAGCAAATTCTATTTCCTTCCTTTCTAAAAATGGATGTTTTTAATAATGTATGGTGTAGCCAATGATCAGCTTAATCGATACTCAATTTTTATCAAATCCAGCAACAAATCCAAATTAGATGTTTCCTGTCTCACGCACGTAACTAAAGGCTGAAGAGAGAGAGAGGGAGCACGTAACTTAACCGTTTAGACGAAGAAAAGTGTATAGAAAAAGGAATAAATAATTTCATAAACTTCCCAACGATCTTTAAAAATAAATTATTATATCATTTTTTTCATTCCCACTTTTACCCCCATGTAGGTATAATAAGTGGATGAACCGATTTCGATACAATTTATCTAAGAACCAGCGTCGGAAAATATGCTGCCTAACAAAAAAAAGCCGCATCTAATTCGGTTTACCTGTTAGCCAGCTACGGTGCCATAGACAGACACACACACACACAGAAATACATAGCAGTCAAACACATAACACCCGTATTTTTGCGTCGGGGGTTAAAAATATAATACGACATAATTTAAAGGACATTTTGTGTGGAAAATTTACCTATTAGAAGTAACCATAATGTTAATTTGACCCCGCCCCCCCTACTACCTCAGCTTACCCCCAAACCCTTGGGGAATTTTGATATGATCATCTGGACATGTAAAGGAATAACTGTAGCGTATAACAGATAAATTACGTTTTATCGTACACTGTACAGTGTACAATAGAATGCCTTAGCAAATGTTCGCCGTGATTACTTATAAATTGTCATAACTTTTTTATTTATGAACCGATTGACATGAAATAAACACTAACTGTTAAATGAAGATTACCACAATACATTAGTGAAAACCGCATCTAAATCGGATAAGCCGTTTCTGAGATTAGCGTGCACAAACATACAGATAAACAGACAAAAAAATTTTTAACTACAGTTTTGGGTTCAAGATCGATTTAATAATAACACCTGCTAATTTTTTTCTACATATTTTCATTGTACAGACATCGCTTTTCCACAATTTTATTATATGTATTGATGATGATGATGATTGATGATTATAACACTCTCAGTCCGTTTTAACTTAATTTTTATTTACTCGCATCAGTGCCACCTAAAAAATCTTTATATCGAAATTCGAGCAAAGCTAAGAAAATGAGAAATAAGAGTTCTCAAGGATCGTTAGAGGTAAGAGGCTTACTATTGACCGAAAACAACATATTGTGTTATGCCGAGAACCTGAAACCGCTTCACAACAAGAATTGCGGCTCACAGCTGACCGCGAACGGCATGTACTATCCTGTGAGACCGAAACCTTCACTGAGAGGGTATAACGTCTCACAGCTGATCGCAAATGGCATATTTTATCTCGATAATCTGAAACTTTTACTCAATATGAAGACCGATTGACAAATGATAGGGTGCACCATAATATTATTCGATCTCTTGAAGATGAACATGAGCATAAGCAATGACTAGAGTAGGGACGCGAATATTACCATTATTTGAGACAAGATTATTTGAGACAAGTACGATTAATAAGTTTGTTTTAATGAAAGATTAAGAATTGAAACTATTTGGTCCCTTGAAACGGACGAATAGCGAGAGGCCCGTCTTACTGTAGACAGATTTCGACAGTCTTAATGACTTAAGAGGTAAACATGGAAGATCAATCTACGAATTCGGTGGTGTGGTCCGACAAATATAAAAGTGGGTTTGCTTATAACCTCACAATTGATTACAGATCATCTTCTGTATAGGCGATATTAACGTAGTATGTTCTTTTTGTAATGCTTTAAAGAGGAGTAAGGAGTCGGCTTTCGTTTGAAGATACACCAGAACCTTTGAAATCACTACTTTTAGAGGAACATGTGCAATCTAAACAGTTCTTAGACAATATTCGCTCTTATAGTAGTGCGTTTTAAATGATCCTTTGGTGCTCAACAATTATCAGAGGATCCTTTCATGCTTGCAACGGAGGGGAACTCGCGGGGGGTCAAGTGACGCGGGCCACGTACCACAAACATGCTTAGTTTGTTGTACCGAGCGCGAAAGAAAGTCATCGTGTTTTTAGTAAAATTACTATGTAAACTAACGTAATTTAATACTTAGGTACATATTATATAATGATGCGCTCAAACTGTTAATCTACATTTAATTTAGATTATTATTTGAATTACTAAGTAATGTAGAATTTAAATCAAATTCATGTTTTCCTCAGATTTTCGATGTCCTCCGATTTTAAGATTTTCTTATCAGAGTATTCAATTTTAATGTAGTTTATTTTTATAAGAGACAATTAAGAACATTCAAAAATAAAGTGTCACGTATTTTTTTTAAACGACGAATGACGAAAAACGACGTAATCGCGGACGAAGTCGCGGGCAACAGCTAGTATTCTAATAAAAAAGAACTAATCTTTCGTCCAAGACAGCCATAACTGTTACTAAGGTAATAATTTTTGCGTAATCGATACGTTTTTAAATATTAATGAGCATTTAAAATATTGAATACCGTGATTGATTTATATGAAAACCGTTTTATTATGCTGTATAATAGATATTATCATTGTAGTTATCTTAAGTTATTTCGTGGGCTGTATGTAAATAAATTTTAGGGATTTCAAATTTATAACTTGGTTTTGGTTCCTTATTGGAGGTCAAGTAGGTATAATAATGAAATGACATTGCGAAAGCTTATGAGTTCATTTATTTGAATAATTTATGTTTTTATTTTGCTCGATAGGCGTAAAATAATAAATAGGCTATTTTATATTCAGAACGATGATATTTTTTTTTATGTGAAATGGATGCAAATTCCATTCCTTTATACGTTATGGTATTTTACAGTTAGTTTAATAAATCATATTTTAATAATGTCTATTTTACGTTATAATCTGGAGAAAGTTATTAAATGCGTCCTAAATCGTGACGTCAATATAACTCAATAGAATGTCATATTGTAAGAAATATTAATAATGATCCTTAAAAATAGATACTAACTAAAAAATATTGTGATCAATTTCTAGAAAGTTACAAAAATAAAACCTCACATTACACTTACTAGGCAATAAATAAAGATCTCTAATCGATTGACAAACGCTGCATTGTCCCACAAATGCGTTTCCACCCTATAGTAAACAATCGAAGGCATTACTCAAAGACGGTGATCTGTCAACGGCTTAATGGCACCGAAACAATTTCCCAACAAAAAAGGAGGAAACACACGTCCCTACACGCCACTACCGTTTCCGAGCTACAATAAAAAAATAACAAAAACGACTCGAAGAAAGTCCCATGTTAACTTTTGGTGATGTTACCCTACTAATTTATGAGCATGTGAATTTGAGCTTTATGCGATTACGTAAGGGTTTACAATGGTTTGTGTGAGTGTTGTCGTTTACGTTGTTCTATTGGATGGAGAGGAAACCATTATTTTCGAGGGTTATACTTAAGGCATTTGTATCGTATTTGAAGAAGTTCGACAGTTTGTTTTCGAGTGCATTTCGTCATTAATCAATGTTTTGTTCGTTTTCGCTCCAGTTTTATATTTTGTGTTTTACCTGTTTTCCCTCGAGAGGAATTTTCCTCTGACAGCTCAGTTGTAATTGATTGTTTCGGGAAATTCCTATGATGATTGATTTATTGAAAACGATGGGAAAAGTTGAGAGTAACTCGAAAGAGTTGAGAGTTGAAATGTTTTGTTTGTTTGTTTGCTTCAGTCTTAAAATAGCAATGCTATGTTTTACGAGTTTTACAATTCAAACATTTAGCATGCTTATTTCATTAAAAATGATCACCAATTCGTTAATAAATCGCGCTTATTTTTATAAACGTGAGATTTTTTTTGCATTCATTTGAAAGTTATGGAAATAGCCGTCTACGTTGACAAAACTAATAACAATTAATTATAGTGTACAAAAAAAATATCTTTCATAAAAATTATATTTAAAAACAACATAATTCTTCATATATTATCACAAAGAAATAAGAAAATGTTGCTATAAGGTTTAATAAACATTTGTGTCGACTCCTCAAAGAAAAAGTGATTGGTCTTAAAATTATCACGTAAAGACGGACAGGAGCTTTGAGATGAAACCTAGCTGCTATTGAAAGCTTTTCTATATCCGCCAGCTTCCTACAATTTTATCTTGCGCTATGGACGTAAAATATGAGAAATAGTGTGGATATTCCATTAATATACCAAAAATTCGATTTATATTTTTATTTATTATTTATTTATTTTATTTATAATCTTTATTGCATACAACACAAATACAAATTTCACACACACAGACAGGACATTAGATGCAAAGGGCGGCTTTATTGCTTCAAGCAATTTCTTCCAAGCAACCCGAGCAGCCAATGTATTGGAAAAAAAAAGAAAATTAAGGTAGATTATGTACACAATAGAAATAAAAAAAGGACATCACATAATAAAATAAAAGACAACAACAAAATTATGACAAATAAAAACACATATAAAAAAACAGTAAAAAAAAACAAGCAAGAAAAAAAAAAAATGACAATAATTAGTAATAAAAATAATTAACAGGTTTGCAAATAGTGACACTTAACCATATTTTTAAAAGAGTGGAGCGTTTGTGCTTTCCTTATGCTAGTAGGTAAGTCATTCCAGAGTTGAACGGCTTTTACGGTGAAAGAGGCGTTGTAGAAATTAGTATGGTGCACTGGAACACGTAGCATTAGGTTATCATTAGATCGTAGGTTCAAACTCCTGGCAGATAAAAATTCAAAATTATCTTTTAAGTAGCATGGGATACGGGGATCAAATAGGATGGAGTAAAGGAGAGAGAGGACATGAGCGTTACGACGAAGTCGTATGGGTAACCACTGAAGCTGCTTCCGGAAGGCTGTGACATGATCAAATTTCCTTAACCCAAAAACGAAGCGCACCGCAAGGTTCTGTAAGCGTTCGAGTTTATTAAGTTGCTCCTGAGTAAGGTTTGAGAAGCAAACGTCAGCATAATCTAGTGTTGGTAGCATCAGGGTCTGAGCAAGCATAATTTTGGTGGGAATAGGTAAGAAATTGCGCAACCTTCTTAAACTAGACGCTGTATAAAATATTTTTCTGCTGATATTTTTAAGGTGTACAGACCAAGACAGTGTTTCATCCATATATAAACCCAAGTTCTTAACAGATCTACTATAAGGCACGATTACGTTATTAATAATTATAGGTGGTAAAGTAGTCCAGTTTATTCTAGCCACAAGACTCTGGCTTCCAATGATAATAGCTTGTGATTTTAGAGGGTTAAGCTTGAGGCCGTAGCACACAGTCCAGTCGAACACCTTGTTTAAGTTATCGTTAATGCTATTAATTGCAGAATTAAGTTCATCTAAAGACGACTGCGCGTATATTTGGAGGTCATCTGCATAAAGATGATATAAGGAAGTCAGATGGGGAGTTAAAAAGTTGATAAACATAGCGAACAGTAAAGGAGAAAGCACACCTCCCTGCGGCACGCCAGCAGTCACATTGCGCCACGTTGAGAAGGAATTGTCAACAAGAACGCGTTGCTGACGACCAGCCAAGTAGCTCTGGAACCATTCTAGGACATTGGGAGATAAGTTGATTGATTGAAGCATGGCCAACAATAAATCAAAGTCCACGGTATTAAAAGCGTTGCTAAAGTCTAAGAGTACAAGAACTGTGAGCATCTTATTGTCCATACCCCAACGTATGTCATCCGTGATTTTAAGGAGGGCAGTAGTCGTACTATGACCGGGGCGGAAACCAGATTGGAAGGGATTAAGAAGGGAATTTTTATTAAGGAAGGAACTGAGTTGTTGTTGTACAAGACGCTCTAGGATTTTGGACAGGAAGGGTAAGATGGAAATAGGCCTATAGTCAGATGATGATTTAGGAGAATTAGTTTTAGGGATCGGAATAACATTAGCCTTCTTCCACATTTTAGGAAAAACACTGGATGTGATAGAGGCATTCAGGATGTGGGTAATGATAGGAGTGACAATGTCAAGGATAGGAACGATCATATTACGACTAATGCCATCCACACCAACAGAATTTGAGGTAATAGACAAGATAATTTTCTCAACTTCACTAACAGAGAAGGATTTAAAATGAAATGATGGAAAGTTAGAAGGGGGCAAAGAAGATAAGTAGCTTAAAGTTTTAGTTTTGATGTTATTATTAAGGGAAAAAGAGGCTGAAGAAAAGTGCTGATTCAATGATTCGATGTTTATGTCCTTTGAGAGACAGCTACTATCCTTACTCCCAACTCCCAATGTTTTCAGAAACTTCCATACCTTGGCTGGATCGCCGTTTTCAATAGAAGTATGTATATGACGCCTCTGTGCATCTCTGCAAGCTGTGTTGCATTTATTCCGGATGATTTTATATTTCTCTCGGTTCACATCTGACGGCTTCATCTTATATAGCGTTTTAGACTTATTCTTTTTATGTAAAAGGACTCTTAATTCGTCCGTAAGCCATGGAGCAGGAAGGTGTTTGATTTTGACAGGCTTTATAGGTGCATGTACATCATATAGATTTATTATAAAATTACTAAATACTGACACTTTTTCCTCAACCGTATGAGCTTTCAATATAGCATTCCAGTCAATATTTGCAGCATCGTTGCGGAGACGATCAAGATCCATTCCACCAAAACTACGCTGCATCAGAATCCTATGCTTTAATTTAGGAAGGCGCAGCCGATATGATAAGTAAAGGAGATCGTGATTAGAGAAGGCATCCGCAGCGCACTGACCATGCTTAACAACATAAGTCGGGGAGGAAATAAGGATAAGGTCGAGTAGGGAAGGTCTGCAATTTGGTACGGTATGTGTAGCATTGAGAGGCAGTAGGTTGAGATTGCAAGCATCTACCAAATTTTGTAGTTTTTTGGACCGAGAATCGTTTTTAAGCATACAAGTGTTTAAATCGCCCATACAAATTATGTGGTCGTAGATGGAAGATAAATTTTCAAGTAAAGTTTCTAATGACGAGAAGTAATTAACATTAAGTGAGGGACTATAAAAAACTCCGAGTAATAATTTAGTCGAATTAATGGTAATTTCTACAATGAGGTGCTCAGCAGCATCGGCAGGCGGGGGTTGAGCCGAAACGCTAACTATAGAGAAAGGAATGCAATTTGATAGATATATCGCGACACCTCCCCCGCCACGGCCTACCCGATCGTTGCGGATTAAATTATACCCAGGTAGGGAGTATGAGGATGAGGAGAGGCAAGGTTTAAGCCATGATTCCGATATCAGGATTGCACTAATAACTTTTGGGTCAAAGGATGTAAGTAAGTCGGGAAAATGTGCTGGGACACTTTGCGCATTTATATGCACAACATTAAAATTTTTAACACAGTTCGAAAAATGAGAAAGAAGGGTTTTATCAAGGGAGGGAAAGGAAGTGCTACTAAAACTGTTGTCATTGCTACCACTATCTGAGGATGCCGAAAAAAAAACGTCACTGTTTGCACTGCTGTTAGACATAAAAGAAAATATATATTATAATAATAATATAAATACTACCAAAATATTATAATAATTTACAATTTTTGCAAATATAAAACTAATTATTCAAATGATACCAGCCATAAACATAATCAAAGTACAGCAAGTTAAGCAAAAGAAAACACCAAAGATACAGAAAAAAAATAACAATTAAAAACACAGAGAAACCAAAAACCAAAAGAAAATACCAAAATAAAAATTCAAAAATAAAAATTTGTTTGCCCAATTGCCCTACGCTCAATGTAGAAATTGTAAAAAGATTTTTACAAGGAAAGCTTCAGTAAACGTCAAATGTCAAAATTGACAAATATGACAGCTGTCGAAAACTGTCATAACAAATCTTCAATGTTTACATTAGTTAGTTTGAACTTTGACAATAACTATTTTGGCATCTTTACAATATGTACACAATTATTACAAGAATGAAGGTATGCAGTTTTGATATTGACATTTTATTGCATTGAGTGTGGGTAACTAGTAAATTTAGTAAGCTAAAAACTACAGGTTGATACAAATATAACCATATATATTATGTAGCAGACAAGAAGCAACGAAATTTAGAAAAGTTTATACTCATTTAAAAACCAGTGGATAAGACAAACAACACAGAGTCACAAGAGACAGCAGAAAGCGATAGTTAATAACACACAGAAAAGGAAAGTTAATATACATATAGTAATTTACCGTCTATTGCTTCTTGAGGTTTCGTTTGGGTCTAATATTATTCAATGCTGCATGGGATTCCTTAGCCACATCACTGGCCTGTGTCAGCCCAGGCTCCGAGGCACTTTTGGTAATACTGTGCAGATCAGCCATACAAGTTACTTGCCGCTTAACACCTTTGGGGTCCAACACAATCACACAACCATCTCTGGTCCAGCATTTATTAATTCCAAAATGCTTGCGAGCAGCAAGAAATACTTCATGCCGCCCCTTAGTGAGGAATTCCGAAATAGTAATTCCAGTTGATTTTAAAGAAGTTTTGCCGAACCAGAGCTTATTTCTAATGGATAAATCACTTAACTTGACAAGTATCGGCCGTGGTTTGTCCAAACCGGTGCGCCCAATTCGATGGCATCTGGTGATATTCACTGAACTGAATTCAGAGATTTTGAGATGTGAGCGAACACACTGCACCACTACATCAGATGTATTTTCTTGATCGACTTCAGGCAGCCCGTGCATCAAAAGAATTTTCTTTCTACTCCTCATTTCTTGATGATCACACAATTTAAAGAGGAGGTTGACTTGTGTATGAAGGTGTTTTAAAGAGGAGAGAACAAAATTCCGAAATTCTGTAAATTCCGCTTCCAAGCTGGAGTTTGCATTGGAAGCCGGTTCAGCATTAGTGCGTTTCAAGGTGTTCTCAAATTCTGCCATCCGTGTAGTGAACATATTAGTCATGCTCTCTATTGACTGTTGAAGTGAGTCCATTATGGTGATATATAATTATTATTGAAAATGCTGTTATTGATAGGAGTGAACTTAGGAGTTATATTGCTGGTATGTACTGGGCACTAATTAGCCATTTAATTTCAACTTTATTTGTAATATATTAATTAAAATGATTTAAAAACTTGATGAGCGTAATTTTTACGTGTTGACGTGTACACATCTACCCGCGAAAAAAAAGCAAGGTTTTGGAGCCAAAAATTCACAAAATATTTGCTACTTTCAATATTTCGATAGTTTTGAAGACCGTTTTTTATGATTTGAAATTTTTTATTAAAACTTTGATATAGGTATTAAAATTAACGCAGCATCCATTATAACTCATTCTTATTATTATTTTCAGGTAATGTTTTCTAGTCTCGATCTCGAATATTTCATAACGAAATATTATTGTAATTTTCTAACGTCTTATCCACACAAAGATATCATATGATCAGACATCCTTTGCCTCCCATGAAAACGCAGATCGGGGATGCTGTGTAACTTCATCTATTAATATCTCATTTTTATTAACATTGCAGCTTGTTTCGGCTCTTTGATGTTCGGAGGCTGTCAGGTAATTACTGGGATGTCTCTAGACGAGATAGTTCGATACCAAGGAGCTTTAGTTGTATTTTGAGGTTCTAGTGCAAAATTTGTCAATTTGTCTCAGACTTCAACTACATAGTATAAAACAAAATCGCTGTCCGTCCGTCCTTTTGCATGCTTTATTACGTATTTTTCAGTAGAATATCTATTTATTATAATTATGCTTGTTACTTATGTAATTTTTTAACTTGATTATAATTTGCTTTTTTTAAACAATTTTACATTATCTATACTAATATTATAAAGCTGAAGAGTTTGTTTGTTTGTTTGTTTGAACGCACTAATCTCGGGAACTACCGGTCCGATTTGAAAAATTCTTTCGGTGTTAGATAGCCCATTTATCGAGGAAGGTTATAGGCTATATTTCATCACGCTACGGGCAACAGGAGTGGAGCCACGGGGGTGAAACCGCGCGGAGCAGCTAGTGTGCAATAATTAAATAAGGTGGATCAATCCTGAAATCTGATTATAATAATGTTTTATAAATCATTCATATTAGTAGAAAAGTAATAAAGATGATTATTTCAAAGAAATCAAATAACATATCATATTCAGCTTCCCTTGCAATTGGGACCACGTTAGACGGTATCAATTTATTGGTCTCCTGGCAGCGAATCTGATCGGCTGACTTAATAGGGATTCTTTTTCGCTTGTATTGCACAATAAAATATAATTATTTTAATTTATGAGTGAGAAGGAGATTTACATTTAGTATAGGAAAGGTAATGGAAAATGACATATTAGAAGTTTTCAGAAAAATATGTTAACAAAATATATAGATAAATGTTGAATGAATGATTGATTTGATTGTGTAATAGAGGTACAATATTCAGATAAAATTTGACGTGAAAAACATGAATGTACCTTATAATTTATATCTTATATAAGTTCTAGAATTACTGAAGGTCTTTACATAAATTATATAGAGGAATAAAAGCTTCATGTTTTTCCTTGCTGAAGACTACGAATGTAACTTACAGTGAGAAATATTAAATACCGATATTTATAATTAACCTTTCAATAGGAAAATATTCTATGAAATAAAATTAAAATAATCCCAAATTTAATTCTTTACTTAGAATAATTTAAAAAATCTATAAAATACCAATAGATACATTAGAAACATGTAATTTTATTGTTTTAACAGGATTATCCACGAAAATATTCAATTACAATAACAAGACGTAACTTGGTGTAATTTAAAGTTTGCAACTATGACCCTCGTAGACATGGCTGTAATATGAGATGACTGAGCTTTACCAAGTGCATACGGGAATTATTTCCTATTAGATATTAATTATTTATATATTTTAGAAGAGCTTTTTCGTTATACACACGATTTTGATGAGTTCTAGAGCTTTTGTCGTTACAGACATAATAATTCTGATAGTTTGACGAAGTATTTAAATATCTACGGTAAATATACAATATAACAGATAACCAAAACTGTTAAAATTTAAAGAATTCGCGCAGTCGTCTAAATCGTAAAGCCAAATTTTGAGTTTAGGTATTTTTTTAATACATAAATTAACAATTTAATTTTTTATTTTATACTAGCAACATTTTCTTATAAACAAAAACAATTTGAAACTTAATATCTATAAGTTTAACAAATTTAATATTAACTTTTGTGAAATCTTCCGTAACAAAATAGTCTCCCGTGCGTACCCGCGTAACTCGTAGGCAATTGCTAATAAATCCATGTGTACTCCATATTAATTAGCTTGCGTGAGACCTCGCTACTGTACGCGGGATTTACAAGCTAAAAGGATATTAAATTTATTTATTATTTATGAAAAATGCCTTCGTTCGAGTGCGTGATAGCGTGAATGGATCGATTGTGATTATAGACTAGTAGAAACGGTTTTTTTTATGTTCATTTTATTTATACATATTAGAATACTTTTTTGTGAAACTAATAAGTTACTAATTTTTGCTCTACATCAGTTTATTTGTAAGTGTGAATGGATACATTTTTTGTGAATAAAAATTGCTACATCGACGTGCACGTGGTTGCTTTAGAGCTAAGAACCTAAACAGTCTTTGACTTGACTTACATATAGTGAATTTCGAAAACCAAATTAATAAGTAATTAACTATAATGAACACTATGAAAAGAACCATTTTCATTCGAACATAAAAGTCTACATAATACATCATCACACAAATTTTAACTTCAACACATACCTAGTTCGTCAAGAATTAGAGTAGGTACATCAACTAATTATTGTTAAATGACCTTTAAAGGTCGGTATTCCTGTAAAGCAATAATATTATTATTAGAAAGGTATTCTCAATTAAATCCTGCGCACCGGATACAATAAATTGTCTATCTATTAAACTACAAAGTAAAATGCACATCGCGTGGAGCTCAGCTACTGCATAGATTTTATGTGACGTTTAAAATGTATGGCCAATTCAGCTTTCATTTCCATTGTAATTTCGCATTTTTAACTGCAGGTAGTTTGAAATGTTTCGTCCTTTCTGCTCTAGTTAGAAGCGGTGATTACTTACTAAAATATTAAGTCAAAAAAGTAAGGTAGTTTAATGCAATGTTTGTGACGTAATCTTAACTTAATAAAAGGTCAATACTATTCATTATACTTTTGAAATTGTTTTCCCCGTTACCCCGCACAGGTTTTCCTAGTGGGTTAACCAGGGATTTACATTGTATATAATAGTTTGTAAAAAATTTGTGAAAAATAATGTACCCTAATTTAACACGCGTATGATACTTAAGGATATTTGTTGAAAATCTTACTAATCGCTACAGCTTAACGATACATATGTAATTTTACAGGAAAATTCTAGCTTTGGGAAACAGTAAACAGATTAACTTGCTGAAAATGTATTTGTATAAAAATGTATAGGTACATCACAATGAAAGAAAATTTACATTATTTGCTAGAAGCAGACTTAAAACATAAGTATTTATGTGTGTTTTTTCTTAATACATATATAAACTTGACTTAGACTGAAATTTTTTAATGTAGACTGAAGCAGATGTAAACAATGTACATACATATTAATCTTTCTTGAAGTTGGGATACTTCGTTAGCGATATTACTTGTTAACAATCCCCACCTTGTAGCATCCACTCAACATTATTTCTTTTTAATATTATTCATACTTAACAAGAGTCAACTAATCTGCATAGTAAAACAGTTCTTCTGATAGCGATCTGGATCAATACAACAATTTCCAGTTGAATAATTACTTCTCGCGCCAACTGAACAAATGTATGCAGTATTTATAACTATAAATAACTGTAGAGTTTGTGTTTATGTTAATTGGAGTGCTTCATGCCACTGTGCGGGGTTCGGTTCCACCACAGTCGTAAACTGCACTTAACGACCGACTTGACGGCAGCTTAGAAATTGCGGGATGAGCGACTAGAATTGTTTTAATACGATTAATTTATGGTGTTGTAGAATGCGCTAAATTATCGTCTGTCAGTCAGTCGATTCGCTTTATTTTCTTTTATGGGTGTTATGAATGGTGTCATAATTAACAAGTTTCTAGATTGGATGCGAATTTGTTGGATTGGTTCTATGTGGGTGATTATTAGGTTTAGGGATAGTTGATTTAGATTATGTTGTTTCTGTTTAAACAAGAATAGGATAACACAACATATTTTTGCGATAACTCTTTCTAAATTTTACACAAAAATAGTGGAATATTTTTTACGATATTTTTCTTAAACTAGAGAGGGTGTTTTATTAAACTGTAATTTATGATAAACTAATAAAGAGTCAGAGAGATACAATGTCACAATATACAATAAACAGTATTTTACATAATTTAATGATTGTATTTAAAGAAAGTTAAAGTATTTGCTGATTAAACCCCCAAATTAATTAATCAAACGTTTAGTGTAGGTGTCACCAGCTGGCCATATCTTCGACCTCTAGCGAGACTAATGTTCGCTCCGGGACCCGCTCGCATTGTGCTTTATTTGTATTTGCTAATGTATACAATCTTTAATTACACGCAACGCCTTTGCACAAAACTAGGGCTGGCTGTAATGAGTTATTAGAATTTTAGAAGTAGGTATGACATTTTTGAGAGCTTTTTACGTTGCAGTTTGTGATGATTTATGTATGTCAGTATTATTTATTGACGTTATAACGTTTAAAAAGCACTTGTAAGAGGCCTTTCCAGATAGGTATTGGCAAAAAAAAGGTACGAGTTAAAATCTAATTAGGTTCGAAAATACGTCTGCCTACTATATCTGTCATTTTGAATACTCTATGAAGATGAGCTACAAACGTACAACTGAGCTACAAAAGTAATAAAGCCTACAGGGTTTGTAAAACAGGTCAGTAATTGTATCTAAGAGAAAATTAGCTACCACGATACGTCAAGAATCAACGGCTACCTATCTAGTAGGTAATAGTTCCCGATAAGCATATTACCTACTACAAGCGAAGTATTCCTTAAAGCATTAATTAAATTCGAAATAACCAGCATTGGCATTATTTTCGCATCCAATTTCAAACAAAATACACCACTTTCAGCAACCCTATTAAACAACAGCTAGGTGTTAGAAGACCCGCAGGTGAAGTCCATTCCCTAATTAGGAATACCGAGGTGTTAGTATGTATGTCCGGTTTTACTCTGGAACGTGTACGGAAAATGTAAGGGTCACGTTGGGCCCTTTGTTACCCACGGGAATTAGCTAAATTCTTATCCCGACCAGCTTTTGTACTTTAAATTGTTAATTAATTAGAATTTATTTAGTGTATGTTCGTAGGTAGATATTATTAAAGCGGCTCGACGGAACACAGTGGGGTTTTTGTCAGTAAGAATCCGACATAACCCACGGCTCCTTCCCCGGGGGCAGTGGGTATCTTTGGAAGATTTCCCCACTACAAAAAAAAGGTATTATTGCATAAATGACACTAGGTGAATATATTTGTGAATGAATTTCCTTTGTGAAGATTAGCTTTTGGTAATTGGTTTTAGCTAGGTAAGGCTTTCCAGACTCGATTGTCTTGTTGGACGGGACTGTATTATATTTCTTGACAATGATAAGAATACAACAGCAAACTTCAAAATCCTTGAAAATATACAAAGGAAGGTACTGTATAATATAAAACATACCTACTTTTAGATAAGGTAACTAGGTACATACCTATATGAGTTACAAGTGATTCCGTCGTACAAAATTTACATTTTGTAGGTATACCTATCTACGCATTATGCAAAATTTTACCCAATAATAAAAATTAAAATAAATCATTCCATTGTTAAATTATTATAGCTTTCTTCCTTCTCACCACAGCGTAAATGACCTTATAAATTAATCAATTCCCAATAACAAAGACAAAATAAATTACACTAATTTGTTTCACGCAAAATCACAAACCGTTAAATTGACGTCAAACACATATTTTGAATTATAAACAATTATATCGAATGTGTTGACGGTGACATCGGCGCACGCGCACGGCTGCGTGACGAAATTTTTATGTTCTATTGTTTTTCAAATTCTTGCCAGCGATTGGCTGAGAAAACCGCGGTAGGCGCGGGCAGTTGTTTGATTGGTCTACGACAAATGAATGCGAAATAGTCATGGCTGCTTAGATTGGTGTGACGGCACGTATTGTTGAATAAATTACCATACGAATAAAGGTTTTTATTGGCCACGCTCCTCTAATTGTTCTTACATGCAAATATATGTAATTTACGAAGTGATGTCAACCTTCAATTCGTCATGCTTAGCTACGCATAACGGTAATCTGGCAATTTTTATGTAAATCTGTTGCTCAATAATTATAGCTGTATAAGCGTGCAATGAAAAAGAGCCTACCAGAATTCCATACCCATTAAAAAATTCAATTCAATACATCTTACAAATTAGCGTACATTCTATCAATATCATTAAGACCATCAGAGACAAATTACATCGATTTCAAATAGATACATTAACGGAATTTATGGGGCTCATAAAATTAACATAAAAATAATGTATAGTGCGCGAAGGTTTCTCAAGCGGTTACAAACATTTGTTACTGGCGCGAGTTACCGTCACAAATTACAAAATAATAACACGCTGGTTAGCCGTAAGTCAGCGGTCGGTGCGTGTATCTGTCCGTCTGTTGCTGTCAATATATCATATCTGCGAGACGTGCATTAGTGCTGAATCGACGTAGTGTTGTGTGCAGCTATATACGATGGAATTGAATTATTATTCTTGAAGAATAACTTGCTAAAGTGAAGAAATAAATATTGCATTCAAAAGGGATACCTACCTAATAGATACTAAATGACATCGACTGATTTTGATTCTATAGAAAAATGTCGCAAGTATAATATAGGTAATCGCTCAACTATATCTACCTATACCTACCTATGTATAGATTATATTAGATATACAGTATATTCATAAATTTTCGTTCCTAAGATTCTCATTCTTTTTCACGTTGCCTAAATGCCTATTAGGTATATTGGAAATAGGGCCTAAGTAAAAATAATTCACAGATTATTTTTCTTCAAAAGTAATAAATGATAATTAAATACAATATCAACAATTACGAACTCCCACACAACCAGTTATTGATTTATAATTTCTACAACCACTACCTTAAGCTACTACTTTTACTTAACAAGCTATTTTATCAGTCCCACCAATCATCAAAAGCGTCACATAAATTAATGTTAATTTAAATATTAAAATTTCCGTATTTAATTAATTCTAAGTATCGATATTTATACACAACACTAACTCGAGCATCTTTTATTTAATGTGTCCGGTGGGCACGTGGGAAAGTGTATGAGGAATTAAATAAACACATTGAAATATTGAAAACAGTATATGAAAACGCCTTATATTGAAATATCGGTAGTTTACTTACGATGCCAATATACCTATTACGATAAAGTTGATTCGCGGTATTGGATAGAGCATTTTCATTTACGTGCTACGAAGTCATGTGTCTCCTGATGGTGTATGGAGTAAATACGAAATTATTTTGAATGATTGGCGTTCTAATAATTATCTTCTTGCTCATGCAAAGCCTGAATTCTTGCTCATCTAAGTAGGTGATTCCGACTTCCGTATTCTATTGTTGACAACTTTTGTGTACTATCTAACAATGTTAGAAACTAAAAGTGACTAAAACCCTAGGCTTTATTGTATCGTTTATCACAAGAACCAATAGAAAATAATTTAAATTTATGTAGGACGTATGTACAAAATTTCTCCACCGTATTTCTCAACTAAATAAATTAAGAGGTCGTTATTGAAGATTGTAATAGTCACTTTATTTATTGAACTAGATTTCTTTCAGAAGCACCTTTCAATCGTCATCATAATTCATATTATTTTAATATTACTATCATTGTCGCTCCCATACTTTCACACCTATTAAAAACATTGGAAGTAAAACAGTAAACAAATTCGCTAAAACAACAATAAATCTCAACCTTAACAGATCAGGGGGTCAGTAAGCTGACCTCAGATATTCGAAGGTATAATTATTGACGATTCAATTTCTACCACTATCTGATTCGAGTCCGTGCGAAACGCAATTAATATTGATCAAGCAATTTTGATATTATGCTCATTTCATTACCTAATTAAAAGCGAAGAACAGTTATGTTTGAATAGCTGGAGGCTGTTGTGGTTTGACTAAGACTTCATCCTATCTATTTATTTTTCTATGCATTTAAAGACTTTGTATTTTCTAGTGTTTGATTTTACGCGAGTATTATACATTTAGAAATTAAAGGCTTTTTAACGGATTTTAGAGACACGGGTCTCCCCGTGACCACGCTCGCTGTAAAGTGTTCGAAACGTCGGGAAAATAATATAATGAATAGATCGCGTTTAAAATCCGTTAAAAAGTCTTTAATTTTTAAAGACTTTTCTTTGCTTAAGGCTTTTTCAATGTCATTATAGTCTAGTTTACAAATATTACTAATATGATGTACGTATTATTTGAAAAGTTATCTTACTATATTTTGAGTTAGGTATCTATTAAAAGTTCTGTTATTATTATGACTGAAGACAATTTCGATTGGAAATTACGTAAGTTTTGTAATAATTGGCAATACATTTTCAACTTCTACATCAGCCAGTTGATTCTAGCCTAATTTCAAAGACACGATGCGTATACATTGCTCAAACGAAGCATCGAATCCACGTCCCTTTCCCTCACGTAATTGTCATGAAGACAGCTTTATGACTGCAGACATCAATACCACAGCTATCTTGATCTGGCTATCTAACCTTTTGTAAGCCAAAGGTTACGCACTAAGCCACTTCGTCGCTTGATCAAATATAAGGGAATCATTCGTATTGAATATACATTTTTGACAAGATCACACTGAATTTTCGTAAGAAAAAAATCACGTATTTCAATTTTTTCGTACTGAACATTGCCTTCAAGGAAATTATTTGTCAATAAAAAAACAAAACTTGTTCTTTTTTTGTGTACACCAAAACCTTCTCTGAATGCGTTACTTTATCAATACAATTGCAAGAAATTCACTTCAGTAGTAGAGCTTATCGTAAAAAGACACAAGTTGTTTTATAACATAGTGATAAAGATTAATTGACCACATTTTCCTTTTTTCTTTTAAACGCAGTATTTCACAGAGTATCGGCACGTCAAGCAAATCCGATAGACGCCGAACTTGTTTCCACTGAATTCATTAAAGATAATCTACATAGTTTCTGTTTATAACAAGACTTAATCTCCTTGACTGATAGGAACAGTTCCATGCATCCGCGAACAGACGCACCGTGTAATTATTTTATTTATATTATAAATAGTTTCCGCCACTATCGCGTTTTACTACTAATGGATTTTTGATGGTTCACCATTGGTCCGGGAGCCAGCAGCAGATTTTATGACCAAGTTCCTCTCAAGCGGTAATTAGTAAAATGCATCAAAGTATAGTATTATGAAGCCTCGTGAACGTCAGCTGGAGCTCGGTTGGGGGGAAGAGCGGTTGTAGCCTCCCGTATCAGCTGACGGTTTTTCCACCAAGATACAGCCAGCTGACATATATATTTATCCACAGTTACATATAAGCTATCATCAGGTAAATTTTTGTTTGAGAGGAAATAACGGAAAATAAATTTTTCTTTAAATTTAACTTTCATGTTCGAGACACCAGCTGACGTATAATACACCATGTTGTAACCAGCTGACTATTTTTTTTCGTTGAGATATTGGGTTAGCTACAATTTGACAAATTTTTAGCTGAGAGGAAATGAATGAATGAATGTATTTTTTTTCCTATGTGCGTGGGAGGCTACAACCGCTCACCCCCCCAACCGAGCGCCAGCTGACGTTCACGAGGCTTTATAATACTATACTCTCATGCGTCTGACGAATTATCTCTTGAGAGGAAATAGTTAACCAAATTTGCACCTGGCTCCCTAACCAATTTATCTTTGGTGTTTTTCTTTTTGAACTGACGGATTATGAAGTTTTGCTTTATATTAAGTACCAATAGCTTTTGAAAATCTACTTTATCAATATAGTAGAATAGAGCATTAATCTTTTAAATTAATTGTTTTAAATATAATTTAAGAGACATATTTGACCTCTATGTTTTATATAGCAATGTATTGTCTCTTAATATTAAATTATTTATTGACATTGGTACATGCTTAAACATCAAAACCGTCACATTCTGCTAATAAAATTAAGAAGCTGCGCAGTAGTCACGGGACACCTGATATATCTCATTCGTCTATAAAAGGAATCATAACTGTATCTAGTCCTGCAAATATATTATGTCATAAATAAAAAAGCATCGCCGTAGGTAATGTAACAATGAATGAAGCGCGGGCGTCGCTCCGGGCCGCGCGCGCACCTGTATCTTGGTGCACGCGATCTAAGGTAAGGGACACATTTGTTGTAGGGTAGAAAAAATGGTTAAAATAAGATAATTAAATCACAAACGTAAAGAGGACAACCATTGAAACTTATAGGGAGGATATAGAATAAAATATATTGATCGAGAACCGTCATTTATTATGGAGAGTATAAATTTGAAATAGAAAATGGTATAAATTAAAACGAATTAAGTAACCTGAATATATTCTAAAATAAGTTATCCTATCAAATAACTAATAACTAAAAATATTGTGTCATACTTTTTGTCGTATTTTAAAGAAATTCAATTAATATTCGCCAAGATACTCTTTCGTTATAAAAGCTTATTTAGTATAAAAATAATTTACATGTACCTCAAAAAAGATTCGATAGTCTTTAATATTTACATGATTAGACTTTCTACAGCCTTCTTAACTGATATGTCATTTATAAAAATGCTAATACTACAGATAGGGAATTGTTCTAGAAAATGGCCATTAATTTAGACCATGTGTTCCCAGCCTAAAGCTCAATGCACGTCGCCTGTGATTACCTGCGAACGGCCCCCGTTTAACCGATTCCTTTTTAAAACTCGACGTTCCTGTTTCAAGAACCTGCGCCATTATTCCCTCGCCTTCCTCATTTTGAATTTGGAATGGACAATGGCAATTGCGTTTTCGCGGGCATTTTTTGCGAGCAGCCAAATTAGGGCGGTTAAGTCATGCAATCAGTTTGTCACTTGAAGACCAGTAGTCGGTCTTTCAACCGCTTTTGTCGAACCATCTCTGGACGAAAGGAAACAATTCGTTACGTCCAAATTGTATTCCGCTGGACAAAAAGACGCCGTGATTGGCTTATCTTATTGTCTTGCTATAAATGTAGATAAGGGTTTTTGGTGGGCAATTATTTTAAATAACGTTTTGTCTTTTGAGCAGCGCAACGTAAATCGGTGGATAGTCGAGATACTTTTGGGGCTTTGTGGTTTTTGTTGGGCGGGATATTTTGTATTTTCGGAAATCATTTAAACGTTTATTCGCCATCTTGGAAAATGGTACATTTGGAAGTAGTTGAAAGCTTCTCCAATAGGCCACCCATTAAAGTTCGTAAAAATTACATTTTTTCAAGTTGCAGATGGATTGCTAGAAGCTAGCAGAAACGCCAATACGTTTGTATTATTTTCATTAAGAAATACAATCATTCAAAATCGTAACAGGAATACAGAAAACTAGAAAACTTGATAATTAATTAAACGCAGGATAATACTATCGCGTATCAAATGTAAATAAGCATATATGTACATAGTCTTATTAATCGTCCTATCTAAACTGTGAAATATTTACTACTGAATAACGTCTTACCGAGTCCAATCATCCAAGCTGTTAAACTTAATAAAGAATGTATCCAGCATCAATTTCAATCAGTTTCACTGCACGCTAAATCTGTAAAATAACACGACATCCGAGGCAAAAATTAAAAATCATAGCTATTATTACGCGGGAATTATAATAAAGCGTCCAGGAGCCCACTATTTTTAAACATTATTGAGTGAGCACGTCCATCGAGATACGCATCTCCCGGCGATTTTTCATAAACAATAGCCATTTTAATATCGGTAAAAAGTAAAAGAGTATGGGCTATTGATAATACAAAAAATGCAATAATAAATTATGGAGCGGTTGGTAATAAACCGCGATTTGCTCCGGGCGACTGAGAGGGCTACTGCCCGTGTGGAAAAAAAGAAATAAAATAATACGCTTAATATCAAAGGAGGTGTAGTTCGTTAATGCAGTCGCTGCCTTGAGGCTGGCGCGTCAGTGCGGACATTGTTTTCTGGAATGTAAGTGTAAGATTCGGGCCACGAAATACGAGATTGAATAATGCTATTGTGAACGAGAAAGTTTGTGAGAATGAAAGGATATTTTCGTTATCCTGCAAAATTCCTTCGATTGGATCATGATGATGTTTGGGACAGAAATAGATTATTGTTTAAACTTTAAATAAGTACATATTATTCTACTTTTCAATGTAATTCGAATGTAGCCACAGGATAAAACTTGTGCTTTACAATTTGTATTATTCTAGGTCATCTGTTTGCATATATTTCAAAGAATTCGCAACATATATGGCGATGTTAGTAACATACATAGTTGGATTTGAATTCCATCAGAAATGTGTTAGATATACATCTTTCATACGTACGGTACATACGATATGGACCATAATTATTGTGTCATAATATACTCGTTTTTTGTTAAAACTTTATATTATTACGGACTAAAATTGATTACAGTATGAAAGACTAACTTAAATTTCTATGCATTTTGATGTTCCGCTAGTCACTCTACTCCGCTCCACTCGCCCGTTTTCTGGCTCCATCACAAAGCAGGTTTAGAAGAGGCCAGTAAATGAATCCAGTTACTCGATTGTTACACTCATTTGTCTCAGCTACCGCGAACTCGCAAATGATTCGCTTATTACCTTTACTTAGAAATGCTACTGTGCTCTATTTTGTTTTACGTAATGCTAGAGGATGCTTGATTTAATTCCCCTTTTCCTTGTGTTTCTCTTAATGTTAGACAAGATGAAATTAGGAGTTAATAATATACTTATACTAGAGAAAATATATACTAGTAGGTATTCATAATTTCATAATAACCTATGTACTGGAATGCTCTGATAACTTCTTTTATTTGCACTGAATGAAAATCGAATGTAACTTAAGAATTATTAATTAATTTGAAGTTATTAGTAAGAATTTATACAGTAGAATAGTTGAGAATTACGAGAGTTTGAATCTAATATATATTATCTACCTACATGGATATATTATTTTAAAACAAATAGTAAGGGAAAGACGTGAAGACATTTTATTTTTATTACCGATATTGAATCGAATTTTACACGACAATAGAAAAAACAAAGGCCAATACCTAGAAATAAACTACAACCTATAAAATGATATAGGATCGAATCTCAGGCCAATTAACTGGCGCGCGAATCTCGGCGACAAGTGGGGCGATTTGTCGCCGGTAACAAGCAACAATGCGGCTTTCGGTCGCGCCCCCCCGCTGGCGTGTCATTTGTACTGCATGGTTATGCTTTTCAGGTGTGGGATACACTGAGAGCTTTTGATATTTTAGTATTCTTATGCTATTTTATCTTGGTGGCTGAATGTGTAGCCAATTATTTAAAATCGTATTGTTTTTGCAAATCGATGTTTGATGCGATTGTATGTCATACTTTTAATTTTTTGTAAATTAAAAGTTTTGGTTCTCATTTTATTCACATTCATCAGACAATGGATTCATTTATGTGTATTGCAAGTACAAAATCTTAATTGTATTTATTTCTACGTAATTTCAGTAATGTATTTTTGATCGATTAATGTTATTTCGTAAACTGCTTTACTAAATGTAATAAACATGCAATCTATCTATAAATTCAATGTAACCAAAATAATTATCTTTATTTCCCACTGTACCACAATCCTTACCAGCTTCATGTACCAAACGATCGTTACGCCTAACTAAGCTACAAACTATCGGTTATCCATAACACTTATTGTGTATTCTTTTGACAAATGTTAGCTGGCATCGCTCGTTAATTTGCCGCAAGACTGCGTGCCGTTTATATCTCTGAACTTTATTGTTTTATTTCTACCCTCCATTTGAGATGCTTTGTTTTATAGGTAGTAAGATTCAACTGATCAGAAGCCTGATTTTTTTCGGTTAAACACGCACATACTTAAGTGTTAGTTACTACATGTTATATTCATTAAATTTTATAGTACGAAGCATAGCTACTAATAAACAAATCAAATGTATTGTTGTGTCATTAAATCACAATTTAATGTGTTTCATTTTTGTTTCAGATGGACCAAGAACATGACATTGGATGGATTTCTATATTTAAACAAGTACCTATTGTAAAACATCGATGAGAATTCAATTCACATGGTCACACTAACTATTGACTACTTTGAATGAGAACTCAAACTGAGTGAGATTAGAATACTTATTGACTGATTGCCTAGTCACATTAAGAAATACAATAGAAGCCAATCTTGCAAAATTGCATTGTAATAAAATTCACGGAAGCAAATATAAGAATGCTCGTTTCATTACAGGCTACAGAACTCAAGCTTGATATCTGATGCAGATAGCGATACAATAGCCCTTCCAGTATCAGCCAGAAACTTACCTTCAAGAAGGCCTAAAATTACCAAAAACACTGTAAGGAAAGCCCACAAGAAACAGCTTTTGCAAAATATCATTGTGATACACGGAAGTTACCTCTTATACTATACTTCATTACAGGAATCAAAAGCTTGGTATCTGATGCAGATAGCGATACAATAGTTATCCCAATATCAACGAAATTTGACTTCAAAAAGGCCTATTACAAGCGCCTACTTTTTGCAAAACTGCATTGTACTAAAATACACGGAAGTTACCTCTAATACTATACTTCATTACAGGCATAAGAAGCTTGGTATCTGATGCAGATAGCGATACAATAGTCATCCCAATATCAGGCAGTGACGGGATCAGGAAGGGAGTGGCGTATTACCATATGATTCACATTGGAATCACGTGCAGGCCGATCGGCGATCAAGTCTTTGTGGCGATGAATAGAACGTCCACCTCTATTGTAAGTTAATGTACCGAGATGTTGGGTACACATTGTTGGTGAGGTCTGCAAACTTATAATAAGTTAAGAAGCAATATAGTAGTATGGGTACTTGGTAGTAATGCGTTTCTTTAAAGTGTCTCTTGAAACATTATACTTCTGCAATAGTAGCAGAGACACGGCTGGAAGAACGGAACCAAAGCATACTATAGTTGAATAGAAATGAAAAAGCTGAACGCTTCTCACAATAATATGAATAAATAGTCCTATTTAATTCATTAGTATGTAAATGATTACACCACAATGTTTCTGCATGTAAATAAAAAAAGTGAAAGCTAATATGAACCTTACTAATATTTTAAAATAAAATACAATGTGTGATGAGTGAATAATTTACAAAGTTCAAAAAGTACAAAAATATTGTTTATCGTTATTTATATTTATGTTACAGGTCCGACAAAGCTGTGTGTTTATCAAGTAGCCTTGCAAGAATGGTGATGTAGCCTCTACAGGAAGCCTTCAGCTTTTGTTCTCGGCGAAATGATAAAAACGTCAACAATCCAGCCGCTACTATTGTTTGCGACGATTTATTTTTTACTCTTTGTGTTTGTTTGTTTACTAGATCGTGCGCGTGTGTGGGTGACAATTGTATGAAATATTTTTGTAGGTATGGAATTAGTAATATGTATGGGAAAATTATTTTAGCTGTGTTCTTTTACAATAATAATAGTAGAATTTAGGCAACAAATTTCGCCTACTTTTATAAATAAAATATTTAAAAAAATAATCAGCTACAGGTTTTTCTTAAATATGGTTGATGAAAGTTATTACATCAATCTTATTTAAGACTAACTGTGCCCTGCGGTTTTACCCGCAGTGCTCTGCTCCTGTTGGTTTTAGCGCAGCGTGATGATATATTATAGGTAGCCTATAGTCTATAGCCTTTCTCGATAAATGGGCTATCTAAAACTGAAATAATTTATTAAATCAGACCAGTAGTTCCTGAGATTAGTGCGTTCAAACAAACAAACAAACTCTTCAGCTTTATAATATTAATAGTATAGAAAAGCGTTTGTTTCAATTACGTATTCTATAAGTATGAAATGTATCTTCCCTGTAACCCGCCATTACTCAATAATATAGACGAATATGCGGGTCGCAACTGGCGAAGTTATAAGATCGACATTTTTACTTTTTTCACAACTCCATTATTGAATCGACTCCCAATAAGTCCACGTAAAAACAGAATTCGATTCCCAATGTTAATTAGCATTGTATTGTTGGATAAATGAATCGATCTAACTTACTTTTTGTTCGATTAAATAAGTATTATGTATATGGATATGCAAAATTATTAGCGACAACACCATTGAGGGTAGTTGATTAAAATTTTAAAACACAATAGCCTATTATGTACGATATATTGTGTGACAAGTAAAAAATAGACAATTGCAAGTAGCAAAAAATTACTTGTGTCGATAATATAGTAGCTATTGTCTTGATACAAATGTGGAAATGGACAAAAAATTATTCCTTTTATGTTGTATTTCATTACCCGTACTTATACATTACATTGGTACTAGTATATTGATAACATTTGACTTTTTAAAATTTATGACGCACAATAAATTACGGGGAAGGTTGTAACGGTCATGTATTGTGGTAGAATTTTATATGAATAAAGCTATTTTAGGGAAAATTTATGTATTGGGATTTCGTAAATAAATTGAGATGTTTGTGAAGGGAAATGTTTTTAAAATTATATGATCGACTAAGGCTATGTCGTAATATAATGTTAGGTGACGAGAGTTATAGCTATATTTGCAATGGTATTTTATCTACGGTTATAAAGCTAGTCAACACTATCCTATCATATAAAGAAAACTACCTTTTCATGA
The DNA here is from genome assembly GCF_061535395.1 of Colias eurytheme. Taxonomy (NCBI): domain Eukaryota; kingdom Metazoa; phylum Arthropoda; class Insecta; order Lepidoptera; family Pieridae; genus Colias; species Colias eurytheme. The sequence continues at coordinate 5,469,857 of NC_143005.1, read as the reverse complement.
ACAAGGTATTATTGTCATTTCCATGTTTCAAAGACGCCATTTAAAAACCTTTCATCCATCAAATAATTTCTTCCAAATCTATCAAGACCTATCATTGACCCTTCTAATTTCTTTTTTTTATTTTACGAGGTGTCATTGACTCTTTTAATTTTGATTTTTTTTTTTCAATATAAGGGCTGTTCCGCCACAATGCTAGGCACCTGTAAAGTGACCGGGCGGCGTTGATTGCCACATTGTGCCCGGACAATAACTCGATTAGACCGGCGGCGGCTGGACATTCGCGGTAGGTTAGTGTGGATATGCCTTTATGTTAGCTTTGGTAAAGAGGCGATCGTAAAGCTGAGAAAATAATTGACTATAGTGAATGATTTCTGTTACATTCATTTGATGCGCAATGATGTACCTATACAATATACTGTAGTAAGATTAAGTAAAGGTTTTTTTTTTTAAATACTTGACTGACTTTTCTTTGACTTTAGATAATCGACTTAAATATTTTTTTAAAAAACCATCACCTATGTTAATTCCGTTTTTAATGTTCTCCTATAACAAAGGAAAATTTAATGATTGATTGAAGGGAGAAGATTTTGGAAGCACGCATTATTTACAACAAAATAAACTTATTTTTAAGTTTCTCTTCAAAACCAAGGTTCACATATAAGACTTATCCACAATATTCAAACGTCCAACCACCCCCAATTAGGCGAGCACGACGCACAAAGGCAAAGATAATGGCCGGTTAACTGGACGGAAGATAGTTCACTTAGAACTTAACTTTATCAAGTTGCAATTAAGTTGGACTTAATTGAATATTCTCACGGCCCATGTCACAATTACCCCGTGAACTGTCCTATCGATTGCTGAGGACATCGTTCATGTTAAACTTGCTAATATAATATAATGGTAAACGTTATGTTTGTCAAAATCAGAATTATTTGATGTGGTTTTAAATCTTTGACTTTATTTTAGTATTCTACAAAAATTCTTGTGAAAATTGTGTTTACTGAGTCAAATACTTAAATGATCTTTTTTTCTTTCTTCTTTCTAAAAAGATTACAATGATAGCCAATCTTGATAGAGATAGAAAAGGCATTTGTATTGTGCATTAAAATATAATGAATTTATGAAAACTATTATTGTAAATCGTTATGATCTATATATGTCGTTTGTATTCTAATAATTGTCATAATGAAGGCAAGTAGTAAGTTGCATACCAAGAGTTAGCACAAAATAATCGTCAACGCAGTCGTCCACATAAACATCAAACAGTTTCGTCAATATAACTCCAACTGCATCTAACAGTATATTATTAGATGAACAATAAATACCTCATATCAAATATATAACCGCGAAATATACACTTCAAATCATTTTACAACCGTCTTGATCATAAGCGATTCTGAAATCTTCATTTCTTCGGTTTGATTGCGGTCGTTAAATGACCAAACTATAAAAGTCAGGCGCGATACTTTGTCATCATAATGGGTTCTGTAGGTTATATTTGTATGTAAATGTTTCATTTTCCGTTTTTGTGCATATTTGCTGTATTACAAAGTAGGGAGATGTTGAAAACAAGTTAAAGTGTTAAATTAAGTATGAAACTTTCTTTAATATTTGTATAAAACATAAGAGAGTGAAAGAGTAAATTACCTATGGAAAGTAACCATATACCAAAATATATTTTTTGGGCTTTAGTAAATTCTCAAAAAGTATTGAGTAAAGTGTATTGTACATTTCATTCGTAGGAGTTTTTTTTTTAGAATGTAGTTATTGAAAAAATAAAAGTTCTTACCGAACCCTAAAACTAAACCAAACCGCTATCGGTAAAAATTAACTTGATATAATTAGATCTATGATTGACATTATCACTGGTCTTGAATTAATTTTATTAGAAAAGGGCGGCGTTTTTTATGATGCAATTCCATCTCGGATCAGATCTTTGTATCTTTATATTTTAATTTATATTTCATAAACCTTTACGACTTCTTATCGGTTTTTGGAATTTGGTTATTGTATGCTTTATGAATTATTATGAAATTGGATATTTCGGATTATAGTGGATTTGGCTTAGTATAATGTAGTATGATTATACAGCTTATTCTGTGGGTAATATGGCGTTTAAGTAGTGTTAAGAAATCCAGCATTTTAAATAAAAAATAAGTGTTTCAACCTGAAATATGTGAAAGAATGTTTCCAGTGTTCTCCTATAATGTTAAATCTTCAACCAAGAACATAATAAGAAGTAATAGTTATTCTAAAATTAGCAGCTACCTTACGTTGTAATAATATTAATGTTATTAATTATTAACATATGGACGGATAATATAATTATTTACGACCGCTATAATTTTTTTAATAATAAATATTATATTTATATTGACCATCAACAATCGTTATGCTTCTGTTATAATATGTAAAAGCGGAAAATTAATTAGCGTTCCAAGTAAGTACTAATCGTATATTCTCATTACAGTCTCATTTGAATACCTAAACAAATGTAGACGCCATGTATTTAGTGAAACATGGACAAAAAGCTAGTGCGACGTCGCTTGTTCGCTCGTCTTTGCGTTGCCGCTAATGCTGTAAATTGGAACAAGAAAGGCGTGGAGCGGTGTTTGCACTATTTTGTATAGAAGACCATTTTTTATTAGGATTTGTAGATAGTCCTTTAAACATTTTAGTTGGTATTGTTACATTAGTATTTAAGTACTCTAAAATGATGGCTCTTCCGTAAATAAATTATTGTACTTTCAGAATGACATAGATTCACTCTTTAATTTTGTTAATTTTACGCAATTAAAGTGGTAACTGAATCTTATAAGAAATTGCTTTTAAATATTCGAAACCGTTAATTAATTTCAATTAAAACACTTCCTATTACACCTGTACATACCTACTAACTATTGAAAACAAATTTTCCCACAAGCACAAATCGTAAATCGTTCAGCAATTACAGATAATATACATCAAATACAAACTACAAAACACAAAAGCATATCTAAATCGTAGCCAGTTAGTCTCCGATACATTACTTTTATCATTACAACGATAAGGGACTAATTGCTTTAATGTAAGTACTTTTAAGTCATTAGGACCTCCCTTTGAATAATACGAGGTATAAAATAACAAATTTAATTTTATTATGCAATAATTTTATAGGTATAAAAGAAATAAACTTGCATATTCGTGCTCTTGAAATGATTTGCTGGGAAAGGAATTTAGCTTTAATATTAAAAAAAAGAAAGAAGCTTTAATTTACATTCAGTAATTAATAAACTAGATTGAAATCTATCACAGATTCTTTAAGCATTAGTTAAATAGGTAGGCAATTATAGCATAAACAATTTTTTTTACACAAAAAGATATATCGTATAATATGTTTCATTTCATTATGCAATGAACAATTAATACGTATTTGTAATACAATAATGTTTAAAAATAAGAATATAATATTATGCACTGAATTCAATTTTGGCAATACAACTCCATTTTTGTTGTATCACGAAAAAAACACTCCCAAACAAAGTACCAATTAAAATTAATTAACAATTAAAAATATAACTGCGAGAAATTATATCGAACATACCACGAACAAAAAGAACGACACATCATATCGTAAACTTTCGGCTTTAAAAGACAATGTCATCTAAATTAAAAAAGCAAGGAGTACTGGCCGTTTGCCCTTAGCCCGAAACCCTATCCAGAAAAAGGTTGATTAAAAAAAAGAATCTAATCTCAGCTGTCATCGGCGGTAACCGAAATAACGTAGAATTTCATATCGAGTTTAATGAGACAAAAGGGTTAATGACAATAACAATGCTGGATACTAAAATATTCGATTTATTTACCTGAGATGGGTCCCGATGATCTGATAACATTTATTAAGGCGACGCGTCTTCAAATTTACATACCGTCAGTATAATATTCAATTTTACGTTAAAGTGCCGTGATCATGTTACAGTACATAGTAATTATTGTTTGTAATAGTGTGTGTTTCGGTGTTTCTTAATTAAAAGTTTGAGAACGTGAAACCGGTAGATTGTTGTCTTTTATAACTAATTATTGCTTTAAAATTCCGCTATTTATATATCGTTAAAACAGAAGCCAATGCGTTGTGATGCTACTGTAAATATATAGTTGCTTTATTAAGATACCAAATAGTATAAGGTTTCATACGTAGACTCTTGTGACGTGTTTAATTATTATTATGTAGATGTGATAAGATTCACTGCAGCTTGCAAAATTTAACTAAGTGAAGTACAAACTTCTCAGTAAATTATAGATCTATGAGTTAACTATTTTAATGGTCACGTACATTCGTAATAATCTAGTGAGAACGATAACAGTATAACGAAATTTCCCATAATTATAAATATCAATAAGAAAAACTAATATCATTGAAGAAAATATTTTTAATACAGTTGAAGCTTACCCTTAACTCCCCATCAGTCCAGTCACAATGATCAAATTTCGTTTTTATTGTTCAAAACTCTAAATGTGTATTCTCAAGCACTGACCAACAAACAAAAAAAGAACTTTCCAGGATTCCAATACGTCGTTTTATTAAAAATTTCGTAGCTTGTTATTATTGTAACAATTTGAGTCGTGAACGATATTTGAGATGATTATAATAAAATTGTCAGTTTATGTTGCGTGAAAATACATTCTATTATTAAGGTGTTTCTTGATTTTTAATATGTTTCAGTGAAAGAGTTTTACTTGCATAGAATTATTGATACAATTCTGATATTATACTAACAGTAACAATCGACAACACTTATTTTGTAACCTATACATAATATTATAATGGATATGTTTCAGTGTACTGAATTCGATTACTTTATTTCAATTTGCACAAGATTCATACGACAGACTGAAGCGATGTAGTTTCCATTGACATATTACAGGCAAGTTATAAGCCTCATCACAAACTTTTTTGTTTCCACCTGTAGCTAATCGAAATCAAATCCTATAGATTCTTACCATTAATAAATCCTGCAAGCCAAATGCAACAATATGAAAAGCAAAGCCTTCGGTACTGAATGTAAAGCTTAATCATTTGTCAAGACTACATTAATGGTAATTGCGCGTGATACGCAATCAGCTTACGAGCGAAGCCGGGTGCAATCGCTATGCTGACATTAACCTGACTGATGTTTTAAGTGCATTCAATTTTGTGGTCGTTTAGCTACATGTAAATTATAGTGTTTATGTTATTTGGTTAGTGGAGATGTTTATTAAAAAAGGTATGATGTTCATTGTTCATATTCAATTGTATCTTCATTATTTTTAATAATTGATTACATATAATTGTATAGTGGGATATAGATGTAAATGCCTTTTGAGTTTTAGTGTTTAATAAATGTTTCTACATATTGTAATGAAAGTAAGGTGTATTGTTTGAAAGCATTGAATATTGTGCATTGAATCATAGATGCTAAGCTTATCAAAACCAGAAGTATACAATTATCTTGGCGGTCGAATATTTCGATACTTTTAAAATATACTTACGTAAAAACTAAATAGGTATATGTAGGTATTTTTCAAACAACAAATTAACTACACACTTAAGACACCACAAAGGATCATCCACAAAATTACACTACAAAGTATAAATCATCACTTCAGAGAGGGTAATGAAAACACAGTATAGTTGGCTTGGCGCAGGCGCAGGTGACGGTACAATGTGATGTAGTATTTCACATTAACATTATGTTCACAAGGTGAGCGTTGTCGCTATTGTCCACTTATGTTCAGTTGCTCAGGTGGTGGGGTTACATGGAGGTATTTTTTATTAATTAGTAAGTAATAGCATTGGAAAGTTAAAACATAGAGCTCATCGTTTCGGGTCAGTACAGTACAGACTCATGCGTACTATTTATAAATTTAAGAAGACTGGATACGTTTTGTTATTTGAATATAATAATTTAATGTGATATCTCAAGAAATGTCGATATAAGTATGAGTTTTCATGAATTGAGGAAGCTCGCATCGGGGAAGGTACCTCCCCCGCATAAAAACCATAAAATCCAAATGCTGCTGTTACCTATTCGTTCATTGGGCCGGAGACGTGTTTCCTTTTCCTCACCATTCCCAGTCCATTCATTTATTTCGTCAATCTTTATCTGATCTCTTAGTCCTTAAAGGCCGCAGAGGCCCTACTTCAGTAAATGTTAATGGGCGAAGCATCAGCGCGATTACCTGTCCTGTAATATAAAGAAAAGTAGAATTAAAATAAAACTTACCTGTACAAATGTAAATTATTATACATAATAGGTACAAACTTCTTTTACTGATCGTTAAATGTAAAATTTCGTCACCATCACTTTGCCAATATCCAATACATAAGATTTAGAAATAAATATGTCAATGTTCTTGAGATTGTAGAGCCAACTCTACTGCAAAACAAATATGTCATAAAATTGTTGTACAAGTTCACCTAAAAACCAATAATCCAATTAGAATATCGTCTTACAAATTAAATTAATCAAACAAAATAATCAAATCCCTACCGCCATGTAGCCTTACCCGCGTCGCTCATTGTGGCGGCATTGGCCATTGAAAGGGCTACCTATTGTTATTTCAGTTTAATATAAAACAATACGCAAAGCTTTTCACATCGCTCCGATCTTTTATTTGCTATCCCTTTGTGAGATGCCGCCGCGGTTTTATCTTCACGCGACTCATTAAGATTACCTTTTTGTGTGTCATGTTTCATTGAGCACGGGCTTGGATGCTCTGGATGTTGTGATAATCGTATGCATTGATTTTTATATTGTATTAGATTGTTTGAAGATGGTATTTATTTTTGGTGTAACTCGGGAGAGTCTTATATTCAATTTATTAACAAACATTTTGCTGTCCTTTGATTGCTTAAAATACATCATGGTACCATATTTGCATAGATAAGTAACTATATTATCTCTGTTGACCAATAAAATTCCAAGAACATTGTCGTTTTAATAAAAATAAAAAAATGTATTGGAGAGTCAGACAGATAAAACATAATATTAATGAACACAAACCCATGTTTTCCAAAAACTAATTATATCTACGCAAATCTATCAACATTCAGCTGAGAGATTTTTATTTTTATAAATTTATTTAACTAAAAATAGTAGAGCAATAATGTCGCGTCATGATTTTATATCAGAATTGATATCGGTATTAGTAGGCAAAGATTCGCATTTAAACTTAAGAGGATATGGCAGACATTCTATTTATTCTAAAATTATCTTCAACAATTGCGAAAAATAAACCCCACGCAAATCCTAAGTACTCTAGTAGGCAATAAAGTAACCGACAATCAGTACGAAATCCATATATACAGCAAATAACATTACAGAGCTGGCATATTCTTAAACTTACGTATCGGCCAATCACAAGGCACTTATCGCTCTTAGGGATTAACGTGAGGCCACGAAACGAACGAACGCACTTCAAAATTCTAATAAAAACCTCTAGAGACTCTCCAAGAATGTCCACTCCTTGCGCTCGTCCAGTTTGATCGAAACGCGTTTTTCGTGGCCTCGTACTAAGAGCTAATACAAAACTTATCCGAATAACAAACGTCGCTCAATAAAAGGTGCGATGAACCTCGACGGTAGTAACCTATATGAGAAATGTCGATTATATGTATTTATATGGAGCTGTTAATATTGTGTGTTTTAATTTTGATTTGAATTCATATAATATGATTACGAAATAGTGTGCGAACTAATGTTTGCATAAATGTAACTTAAATGCTTACAAGAAGGCTAGTAAAGTTGTAATTATAAGTTAACAATACATATTTTATTAAAATTTTAATAATTTTAAAATATCAAATTAACTGTACAATTAAAATATTTGTGAATGGTCTATTTTAAGGTTATATTTTCAATAATTTAAACACAAGGTACAAACACACTTCTCCTTTACAAGTAAATATTTCACGATATAAACGATAAAGTAGAGGATCACAAAAATGTACGCGCATTTTTATGGTTTTATCAACTCTATATCGATACGCGGAGGCTCTTCTGAAGTAAGCCGACCGGTGTGTCGCCGATAATATGGAGACAAATACAAATTGATAAACAAAAAGACGTACATTTAATGTTCTTACTTCTTTACTAAAACTCCAGATATAAAGTAAGTATAGATGAATAAAATAAAAGAAAAAAGATAATGTTCTGTATGGTACATAAACTATACAAGTTTATGTATTGGTATTTTAATTTTGAGAAGAACAATAACATGTAAAAATGAATATGTTAGCAGGTAAATATAGGTCTAGATAACTTTATTATTATAATATGTGATGTGTTGTTAATTTACTGGTAAAGTAGTGCCTAAAAATAAAGCCAATTTAATTTCTATTAAATACTAGCGGTCCGCCGCGGCTTCGCCCGTGGTAATTTAGAACCAACCTCGTACTTCAAGGAATCTTATATATAAAAATGAATCGCAAAATGTGTTGGTAAGCGCATAACTCGAGAACGGCTGAACCGATTTCGATAATTCTTTTTTTATTATATTCCTTGAAGTACGAGGATGGTTTTTATGTAGAGAAAACGTAAATATGTACCACGGGCGAAGCCGGGGCGAACCGCTAGTATAATATAAAAATAATTATCGAAATCGGTCCACCCGTTCACGCGTGATGCCATGACAACGCGAAACGGGTTTCATTTTTATATATGTTACGGCTAAAGGTAGGTGAGAACATAAACTTAAATGCAATTCTTTATAAATTTATAACAAGGAGATGAAATAAGATTAAGGTAATAGATAACAATTAGAATAGTATCTTTTAATCATGACGCATTGATTCAGTTACAAAAGTTGTATTATTTTTGGTTTAAGAAAATGACTAGTTACTAGTAATTAAATAATAATCTTTAATTAATGAAAAAAAGCGTGTATGGCAAGCACACATGTCAGATGTGAAACTTCTTTGGCAAGATTAATATACCAAAATCGTCACCTTACTCCATGACGTGACGGTATTGCCATGACGCGACCTTGAAATTTTACTCTCACATCAAAAAAGCTAAATCACTCGAAGTAAAAAAAAATAATCTATGCTACACACACAATAAAACAGCTCTACATTCCATCCCTTACTGAAACTTTCATTCACATCAACTAAAGCTTATTAACCTTTTCAAAGTATCTATCAGCGATGCATGACACATCAATGCGACGAATTTGCTTAGCAAACGCAGCCAGCGTTTCACCAATTATTTCTTATGCCTACCATTCACGCGCGACCATCCGCCGGACTCGTCGCAAAGCAGAAAATCCTGCCTGCGAATGTCTTGGTTATTCGGTTCGCGAACTGGCTCGGCGCGGCGTACACGACTGTTCGCTTGTGTGGTATGTGGTTTAGATTTGTTCGCAAATAGGTACGGCTTGGTTCTTGTAAGTGTAGTGAATATTAGGCTTTACAATCTATCACTTATTACACTATTGTCGGCTGCCGGAGTGACGCATCAATGGGCGAGCCTAACTACCCGCGAACTTCGCAAGTCTGTTCAACAAATCGCGACACGGGTTGATAGTTTGTGAGATTGTGCAGTTTCATTTGTTTTTGTATTTGTTTTTGTTAATAGAAGTGAGTGGGAGAGATTCAGTATTCATAATCGAGGTCGCACCTTAGGTCTAATTTGTTTCGTGAAATATTCATTTAATGAATTTGTATTGTGAAACGTTCCGTGTATTGAAATATTCTTGTACATTTAATGATTCTACATTGCGATGCCAAAAATTTTATAATTTATAGAGAAAATTGTTCAAATATCATTATACCTATGTGAAGAGAGCACTATAATATTATGTACAAAAAGACGGTCCACTGCATACTGATTATTTTCAAAAAAAATTATTGTTGATGCATCTATTTAATCTGGCTAGCTCTGACATATTTAAAGATGATAAAAAGACGAAATATTTGGAATAAGGTGATAGGTTCCATTAATTGCAATACAAACTTTCTGGTCTTGATTGCAGTCATCCATAACAATAACATTCTTGAAAATGTCTCAGAAAACCACGCTCTCGCTGCAATAATTACAAATCCACTAAATACAACATTCGGGGTCCGTGTTAATCAATCACACCGCGTCATTACACGTCATAAAGCGATTGTGAGCACGCGTCAGATGCTATCGCTGTTGTGATGCGCTGACCCGTGACGTTACGGTGTTTAACTTTGTAATCGTTTTTCTTTAACGTGTAGAGTGTAGACGTATCACCTGATAAAAAGAAAAAAATGGTACAAGTAAGGTAGGTAATGTAAAGTCACTACATAGTATAAAACAAAGTCGCTTTTTCTGTCCCTATGTCCCTTTGTATGCTTAAATCTTTAAAACTACGCAACGGATTTTGATGCGGTTTTTTTAATAGATAGAGTGATTCAAGAGAAAGGTTTTAGTACTTATATAATTTATTAGGTTTTAGACAAAGCGGGCGAAGCCGCGCGCGGTAAGCTAGTTTATTATAAAATATTAAAAAAAAACTTATGAGTTGAGTGACAAAAGATCAAATTTAAGAAACATTAACGATCAAACCAACTAAATGTATGCCATAAAATCTAAGAAGTATATAGATTATAGATTCTATTCTGATTTGTAGACTTTGTGACATTGACAGCAGCGTATACACAAATTTGAAAATAATAATAAAACTTCGTAGTCCGGCGAAGAAGATTAATTTAGAATTCTTTGAAATTCAATAAGTTTTGATACCCATTTGGTTATGGATGCACTTTCGTGGTTAACCAATCATGCCTATGAGATTCATTACTCTGAGCATAAAGACTAAAAATTAGGTCCTAAGGTCGCTTTGTATTAACTTGTTATTATATTATACAAATTCATAAGTAGGTACTATAACAGATCTTAATCTTAATACTATTATAAAGGCGAAAGTTTGTATGGATGTATGGATGTATGGATGAATGGATGTATGGATGTTTGTTACTCTTTCACGTAAAAACTACTGAACCGATTACAATGAAATTTAGCACACATATAGAGGGTAACTTGGATTAACACATAGGATAGGTTTTATCCCGGAAATCCCACGGGAACGGGAACTATGCGGGTTTTCCTTTGAAAACGCGGGCGAAGCCGCGGGCGGAAATCTAGTATTTCATAAAGAGAACTCTAGGAAATAAAATTCGCTCACATGGACTATAAAGAAAATTCTGCCCGCGTTTTCAAAGAAAAATCCGCATAGATTCCGTTCCCGTGGGATTTCCGAAATAAAACCTATCCTATGTGTAAAAAGAATATACCTCCAAAGATACCCTCTACCTATGTTTGCTAAATTTAATTGTAATCGGTTCAGTAGTATTTGCGTGAAAGAGCAACAAACATACATATACATCCATCCTAACAAACTTTCGCATTTACAATATTAATATTAATAGTAGGATCATAATTTCTATAGGTACAAGTTCGTCGAGCAGAATCTTCAAACGGAACAATTTTATAGAGCCATAAATCTTCAAACTAAACAACAAAGCTGCTTTTTACACTACAATAAATAATTGCAAAATACTCAATCATTAATCCTATACAATGCTAATTACATAGATCTTACAACACGAGAGAAAAACGGTTGTGAAAGCGAAGCAAGGAATGCGATCCGCAATACACCGGTTGCCTAATTAGGAAAATGAAAACCTATTGCTTTACAATTCAAAGTATCTGAGTATAATTTATTTAAACTGTAATCGCAAAAAGAAAACCGGTATTGTCAGCGAGAGTATTGCAATGGATTAAACTAGATATAATTGCGCATATCATTACGACATTATATATTTTACTAGCTATTTGATAGAGTAACAAATTGTAATTCCTAAAAATTTGCATCGACTTTATACTAAGTTGCTTTCTAGGAATAGCTCGTGCCTAAGCACGTCTATTTAAAGAATCCATACTAATATTATAAATGCGAAAGTAACTCTATCTGTCTGTCTGTTACTTAATCACGCCTGAACTACTGAATCAATTTGCATGAAATTTGGTATAGATATATTTTGATACCCGAGAAAGGACATAGGATAGGTTTTATCCCGGAAATCCTACGGGAACGGGTTTTTCTCTGAAAATGCGGGCGAAGCCGCGGGCGGAAAGCTAGTATGTAAATAAGTCTGAAATAATATTATAATACAGTTTCATATATTTTTTTGTTACGCTTTACATACCTACTTAAAGGATTTTAAAATTAATTTACTATTAGAATGTTAAATTTTTACACAGTTACATAGTGTTTTATTATTTCAGGTCAATACAGGCAAAGCCGGGATAAGTGGAAGAGCATAGGAACCCTTTAAACAACGATTTGACAAATACAATACCGGTATTTTATTAACAATAGAAAAATCCATACAAATCGTAGCCTAATTTAGAGCTCAAAATCCTACAAATAGGTTCATTTATCACTGATGTTAGAATATTCTTATCACAAACCATATCTAATTATTCAATACAAAAAAGTGTGAGCATAAAATTACGTTTAACAAGAATTAACATGAAGTTAATGACAAATTAGCACTCAATGAATTTCACGCAACATGGCGGTCACCCCACCGTATCCTTAGTTAAATACGTGTAAATTACATTATAATGATAATAAGATTGCATTATTAGTAATAGATAATATCAGTTTTTTTAGTAGCCTGCGCGCAAAACAACTTTAAAAATTTTATCGCTTGCTTATCTTCTGTTTTACATTTTACACCTTGTTAAGAGAATAATTAATACATAATTAATTAGACAATAGATTACTTATAATTAAAACTTGAATTACTATCTCAAGACAAGTTCAAAGTGAAAACAAACGTGAAGCTCTACGCATGTCAAAATCGTCTGGATCCATCATAATTCATATGACATATTTATATTTTATCTGTAGTCCTCTTGCGATCTGTCAATTTAGAAATCATACTGGCCAGTAAGACAATTTTCTTTTTTTTTTAATAAAAAATAAAGCGCGCCTTTATAATCTGAAAAGCGTGACGATGGTGTCGCACGGGCTAGGTTTTTATACAAGGTTAAGTAAGCATGTAATCGCGTGTCATTATTGTTACAAAGGCCTATAATTATGTGCTTATTTTATACGTAATGTGCCGTTTCGAGCCTTTTAAAACTTGGGGGCATAATAAATTGCGACATGAGAGATATTCGCATTGTAAAGTGGCATTTAAAATTCTACTGGGTATGTACCTACGTATCTAGGTTAGATTGATATTTATGTAATAAATAATAATATAATGTAATAGTTTTTAAGCCTTTAGATCTCTTAAATATCAATAAAAATGGAACTACAGAATCTCTTAATATATGTAACGAACATTTTACCTCTGTCGGTGAATCATATGCTACTAATATTTTAAATAAATTACAAATTACTCAAGACACGTTAGCTTCAAGTATTAAATCGAACAATATCCCAGCAAAATCGTTCTTTTTGAGTCCAACGGATACATCCGAAGTTGAAAACCTTATTTTACAATTACGAAATGAAAAATCACCTGGCATTGATGGCCTTAATAATTCACTAATTAAACAGATTCGGGAAGAAATTTTATATCCTTTAACGTCAATATATAATCGAAGCCTATCACTCGGTATTTTTCCTAATAGCTGGAAGGTTGCTGCAGTTTGCCCGATTTATAAAACAGGAGTTCGTGACAATCCCAATAATTATAGGCCGATATCATTTTTAGGTGTTTTTTCGAAAATCCTTGAGAAAATTGTTAACTCCCGACTTACCCAGTTTCTAGAGTCCAATAATCTTCTATCATCTCGTCAGTTCGGTTTCAGATGTCAAAAAAGTACGTCAGATGCTGTAAGCCTATTGACATCTATAATATCTTCACATTTGGACAAAAAGAACGCATGTCTCAGTGTTTTTCTTGACCTTGCGAAGGCCTTCGACACTGTTTCTATCCCGCTGCTGCTTAGAAAACTTGATAATAAAGGTGTCAGGGGACATGCACTGCTATGGTTCGAAAGTTATCTCAGAGGGAGACTTCAATGTGTGAAGATTGGAGAGAGTGTTAGTGCCACGAAAGAAGTTAATTACGGTGTTCCCCAAGGCAGTATCCTGGGTCCCACTCTCTTCATTCTTTACATGGATGATATTCACAACCTCCCACTTAGCGGTGCTGATATTCTTTGTTATGCGGATGACACTGCTATCACTTTTCACGGTGGCAGCTGGGATGAGGCAGTGTTAGCTGCAAGGCAGGGAATGATACAGGTAAACTCTTGGCTCGAACGTAACTTGTTGACCCTGAATCTAGACAAGACGAATTTTGTCTGCTTTCATAAGACCTCTGCGTCCGCCCCATCACTGATCGAATTAATAAATGTATCTCCTGACGAATGTGCACCTCAATACATTGAAAGAGTTGAAGTTGTCAAGTACTTAGGTGTTTTGGTGGATCAAAATCTAAGTTTTAAGAATCATATAAATCTTCTGTCTGATCGCGTGCGTAAAATCATTTTCATTATGAAGCAACTCCGCCGATCTGCCGATTTCAAATTGCTCAAAACTATATATTTCGCGTTATGCCAATCACTAATTACTTACTGCATTGGTTCGTGGGGAGGCGCCGTTAAGACAAACCTAATTCGTATTGAGAGGGCTCAACGAGCGGTACTTAAGACTATGTTACAAAAACCTTTTAGATACCCTACTTTTGACCTTTATAAAGACGCTAGTGTTCTTACAGTTCGCCAACTTTTTATCCTTGATAAATTTATATCGACGCACAAATGGGTCATTACCTCTCCCAATTACAAGAATTATGTGAGAAAGCGTATTTACAAAATACCAAATGTTCGTGTAAATACTTCTTTTGCTAAGCGTTTCAATCCATTTGTTGGTATATTTATTTATAATAAAATTAGCTCCAATTGTAATATTAAAAACTGTACTTCTAGAAAAGCAAAGATCATCGTAACTAATTACCTTAATTCTCTGAACTACGTATCAACAGAAAATCTTCTTGCATCATTATTTTAATTTTAATTTGAGTATAATCGGCACCTATATTATTTCATATATTTTATTATATTTATTGTTATATAAACATTATCTATATATATATGTATATATAAATATATTTATTTATTTTATAAAATATTATGTTAATTGTATTATTTAGTATCTTCAGTATTTATTTTCCTGTAGCTTATAAGTGATAAAATGCCTTTGTACGTGTAAGATATAAGCGTTGATCATACCGAGGACATCTAATTTTGTTTTTTTGGTAAAACGTCTCAGTGCCCACGATACAGGCTTGCCTAGTGTGGGTACTATAGGTAATCCTTTTATAATAAACCTAGATTAAGCCAATTTGTGTAAAGTGTGCAACGTCAATCAAAGTGTATCTGTGTAAAAACATATGGTTTTTAAATAAATATATTTTTCATTTTCATTTTTTTTTCAATTATTTAAGAAGATTGAGGTTACTTCAACAGAAACTAGCATAAATTTCAAAAGATTGATTGCAAATTGCTGCAAAAAATTGATTAAAATGAATTGTACTCTTCTTCTACATCAAATAAATTTAAGAAACCATTTCTTCACTCCTAGAATACATACAATTTTTCTAGATATATTATAACTTCGTTTCAATAAAGCCAAAATTTGTACAGATTTGTACATCTACATTACAAACATTTCTTCATTAATCTACCGAAAGTTTCAGTCCCCAATCTTAGATAACCTATACAATATACATACTTATCACTTTTTCAAACTCATTCAATTCGAAACACCCGTTCCACCTACCCTGCAGGCCAATTAAAAGGACAAGGATATGCGACACGTAAGACGACGTATTGTCGCATTGAAAACTGTTCTTTGTATGTCGCCGACGTCACTGCGACACCCTGTATTGATGTTTACAGGATTGAAAGTATAGTAGAGCCTTTGTATATGTATATGTATAAACATCTTTTGGAAGAATATTTTTTAAATCACGAATATTATAAATGCGAAAGTATGTTTGTCTTTCTATCACATTGGAGATTTTAACATGTAATTTTTGTTTGAGTGTAAATAGTTAGAAGGCTAGAGAGAAACATAGGCTCTATCGCGGGGAGATATTACATTATTATAGTGACTACGCGGATGAAGCCGCGCGCGCAAAGTTAGTGTTTAATATTTTACCGGTCATGTTTAAGCTTTAACTGTAATTTTTAATTTTGTCGAATAATTAGTAAATTGTACACTTTTAATTTAACAGCATGATGTTTGAAAATAGGTATGTGAAATTTTTACTCTATGTATGTGAGAAATTGAGCGATCTTCCCATGCTTGTTACCACGTTTTCTATTATAATAAATTAAAACCTCACGATTTCATCAGTGATATAAAATATACGACTGTTTAGTGTCCCTAAAAACATGGCTACTTAATAAAACTCTTTTCACGCAATAAAAAACAAATTGTTTTCACATTTCAAAAATAGAACTTAAAAGCGATTCGTTGTTCCGATTACGGTTCGAATTTGAATTTAGAACTCGGGTGACGTTGTAAAAATGTCTCGTGACTTTCACCATCAGTCGGCTGCTGTCTTCCCACGATGGCGGTTGTATCATAGTCAACAATTAGACAATTGTCGGTCACTTTAACGATCAACCATAAAATCGGATTTCAGCCTCTCATTAACCGCATTCTTCTGATACTTCCGCTTTTATAGTTTTACTAATCAACGCTTCGAGATTAATACGGGTTCTGTACGTAATGGCGTCGGTTGTCGAGATTAATTTTATTGACCAGGCCTCTCGGACAATTGGTCGTATAGATAATTGAGTTTCGGTTCGATTTTTTTCATCATTTTCCTTGTGTTCACCGTGTCGCTCGCTTTGTTATCGACAGTAATGTATAATTTAGATTATTAAGTTGGGGAACTGTGTAATATTTTTCTTAAACAACTCGTTAGGTTGATTCGAGTGAAGACTGACAATTGGTTTACGTTAGAGGTCAGGCCATTATGAGCTATCTAGTTGAAGCAGTGTTATTTATTAGCTTCACTTTAGGTTCGAATATAGAGTACACTGCAATCAAAAAGTTCTGTCCTGTAATAATTGAATGCCTACATAATAAAAATTGTATGTTTATCGAATCAGCTCCAAAAGCTCCTGTGAGGGAAAACATTAACGTCCAAATGATTAATTATAATTATTAACACTCTGCAGTTATAATGGTGTTAAATAAAATTCTAAATTAAGCTAATACACTGTACAAAATACATATAATTTATTAATAAATTCTCTATGTCACACACACGACATCATTCTTGTAACTTCTAAGATTTAAAAGTGTCATTATTATATACCTACTACAGTTAACTGACTGACCTCCTTGGTACAGTGATTGAGCGTAGAACCGAGGGGTCCTGGGTTCGATTCCCGGTGGAGACGAAGAAAAAAATATCGCGGTCTGGCAGGACACAGAAGGCTAATCACCTACTTGTCCCGAAAAGAAAATCGATCAGTGAAACAGATGTATGCACAATGGATCTGCCCCTTACCTACCCCACTTGGGGACACGGGACTTCACTTTTACTACAGTTAACTAACTTTTACTTCTTTACCGTACATTTTATTCAGGAGTATATGCGATATTAGTAGCTACATGTAATTATTTTCACTTTATAATATAATTATGACAAAAATGACGTAGGTTAGTACTAATATTTCCGTAGCTTAGTTACTTCGTATTTTATGGTAGGATTCCTAGACACATCGTCTGGTAATTAATTTATGCAATTATAAAAGTATTGCGGAGCATCGTGGGGTTGCTAAATAGGTACTAAGAAATACTAGTACTATAGATCCATGGTAAACATGTTGTTCGTCTCTTTAAATAATTTGATGTCTCTACCTTTAAATATGTAGGCACTCTAGGTAATAGGTGCATATTTGTAGAAATTATCTCCTTATTGGAAATAAGAGAAAATAACGATTATTTCGAATTACAGGATATGACGTATGCTGGTATTTTCCTCGGCCGAGCTACGTCCACAATGACCAAGCTGCTTCGCGAAGCTGCAGCTCGTTCCGTGTGAACCCGCCTTTTGAGTATCGACTGAAATAATAACTTTTCATGAGCAGAAAAGTAAAGCGTTCATTACGACACTTTAATTAAGAATCTCGTGTGTGGTCCGCTAAGTATTTGTTAATAATCGATATGTACAAGAAACACTCGATTTAATTATACACCGAGCGAATAATTGTATCGTATTGATTTATAGAGCACCGCCTTGTGGGCAGTCGGGTAATTTTATTGTTTCTGAAATTTGGTACAAACGGTAACGGTAAATGTAGTTTAATGTATAGCTTCTGATGGTCTGGTTAATTAAAAATTTTATCGTTTATAAACTTATTTTGAATGGTTTGGATGTGGACATCATTTGGAACACACAACTCTATACTCAAAGAAAATATGCAAATAGGCTTTCGTCGATTGTGCAGAAACAAATTTTGAAGTTCTTTGACCACATGACCACAATAAAGATTCTTTTGAGATACTTGTGGTGCAAGAAGAAGTAAAGGCAAAAGATCACAGGTCCGCTCACCAATATATTGGACCAACCTCTTCAGTAAAACGACCAAGTCCAGTCGAGTACAATGTGCTCGCAACGCTACTGATCGTCAGAAATGGAGACGTATTGTGGAACAGGGAGCGAACAGGCAGCAGGTATAGATCATCACTTAAACCACGACCACTGTCAAGAGTGCACGACTATAAGAAGAAGAATTGTTTGATTAACAATAGTTTCCACCTACTCTACAATCTATATGCAAGTAAAGCAGTTTATAGTATTTAAATCAAATGCATACAATAGTGCAAGGCATCAATTTCGGAATAAATACTTATAAATTGGAAAAATATTATTATCATTTCTTAAAATCTTTATACACTTTGACACGGTCTTCAATTTTATACTTATTACTATTAATTTTATATTTTATTACTATATCGAATATTATATATATATTTGAAGTGGGAGTCGAGCATGCTTCGGCACGAACTGGGCCACGCTCGCACCGGGGAAGGTACCACACCCTCACAGAATATCGGCGCCATAGTGACAGTTTACTGTCGCGTTCCGTACGGTGAGTGAGGGGTCCGGAGGCCCACATCCCTTCCTATACCCTTCCTCTCCTCCCCTATCCTTAATCCCTCCCATCCTGGCCCCTTTCTCCCTAATTCCTTCCAAATCCCTTAATCTTGGTAGGCAACAACCATAACCTCTGCTATGGTCTATGAGCGACGCAACCTGCTTACCACCAGGCAGTGCGTCCGCTCGTTTGCCTCCCCATAACATAAAAAAAAGAATCCAAAAAACCCTGCGATATTAAAATAGATCGAATTAAAATCACTTATAGACGCGGTTTAAAAAATATATCTATACTAATATATAATATTATAAAGAGGAAAGGTTTGTATGTATATTATATAATATGTATGGTTTCCACGCATAAACATATGTTAGGCCTATAACTAAAAAAGGCATTAATAAATTTAGGAATAATATTAATAAAAACCTGCCCGTACTAAATGATCAATCCTATCCTAATAGTCCTTGTGAAATGTTTAAAAATCTTTTTAATTTAGTACATAAAGAATTTGAAAAAATATTTAAAGTTAAATCTTTAAATATTACCAAGGATTTACCATTTAGTAAATGGGCGACAGCTAGTATACATAGGTGCAGGAACATTCTTTATGAATTATATGGTATGAAGCAATATAATAAAGACCCATCTTTTCTTAGTTATGTTAGAAATTACTCAAAAATTTTTAAAAAAGTTTGTTTCACTGCAAAGCGTTTGTATATCAAAGAAAAAATACGCGACTCTGATAATAAAGTTAAAACAGTTTGGTCAATTATTAATGGTGAAATGGGTAAAAGCAAATCAAGTAATACCATAAAACTTGTAAATAATGACAGGGTTATTGACAAAAGTGCTGATGTTGCGCTTGCTTTTGAAGAATTCTTCAGTAGTGTCCCTGCTACTATTACTAATAGTTTAAATTCGTCTTCAGCACTTGCAGAGACCTTTTTGAGGGACCATGTTGCGGAGTGCAGTACATTATTTGAATTACGACACGTAACTGCTAATGATATTGTTACTGCCTTTAAGACGCTTAATCTTAAAAATACTTGTGATCTTTGGGGAATGTCCGTAAATTTAGTTAATAATATAATAGAAAATATTGCGAAAAATTTAGCTTCCATATTTAATAAGTGTTGTGACTATGGTACATTTCCTAATTTACTAAAGCTTAGTAAAGTTATACCTTTATTTAAGAAGGGCGATCAAGAAGACTGTAACAATTATAGACCTATCTCTATTTTACCAACATTAAGTAAGGTATTCGAGAAGTTAATATTAAACCAATTGAGTAGTCATTTTGCAAATAATAATTTACTGCACACCAAACAGTTTGGTTTCACAAAGGGGCGCTCAACCACAGATGCTGGAGTTGCACTTCTAACACATATATATAAGGCATGGGAAAACTCAAAAAATGCTCTAGGGATATTTTGTGACCTCTCCAAGGCATTTGACTGCGTTGAACATTGTACTTTGTTACGTAAACTTAATCACTATGGAATTAAAGGAAAAGCCCAGAACCTCATAGCGTCATACCTGCATGATAGGATACAGACTGTAGTTGTTAATGGAGAACGTTCTAGCGGTGCGTCAATTAACATTGGTGTTCCACAGGGGTCAATTTTAGGTCCCTTCTTGTTCTTGGTATATATCAATGATCTTCCCTATTATTTGCAGGATAGGTGTGAAATAGTTCTGTTTGCAGATGATACCTCATTAATTTTTAATGTGGATAGGCATGACCCAAATGTTGACGAAGTGAACAGTGCTCTTTTACACATATCTGAATGGTTTACTGCCAATAATTTATTATTAAATGCCAAAAAAACCACTTGTGTTGAATTTTTACTTCCTAATGTAAAAAAGTTGAACAGAGATATTACCTTGAACGGGGAGGTATTGCATCCTACTGAGTCTACTGTATTTCTAGGGTTAACATTGGACGAGAAACTACAGTGGGGAGCCCATGTCAACACCGCTGCAGGTAAGCTCAGTTCTGCTGCATATGCAGTCCGAAAAATAAGGCATCTCACCGATGAAGATACGGCCAGATTGGTTTATTTCAGCTACTTTCATAGCATTATGTCCTATGGAATTCTACTGTGGGGCAGGGCTGCAGATATAGAAACTATATTTATCTTACAGAAAAGAGCCATTCGCTCTATATATAATTTACGTGCTCGGGACTCACTAAGAGATCATTTTAAGAATACTGGTATCCTTACTGTACCATCACAGTATATATTTAATAATATTTTGCATGTACACAAAAGCTCTGACTTACACACAAGAGTAGGAGATAGACACGATTATGGCACAAGGAACAAGAATAGAATTGAAATGCCATTTTTCCGATTAGCTAAAGTTAAAAATTCATTTATGGGTCAAGGTATACGCTTATACAATAGAATTCCTCATAATATTAAAGAGTTTAGTAGTACTAAATTTAAAACTTACATAAAAAATGTACTAGTTCAGAGAGCGTACTACAGTATTCAGGAATATATGGACGATAAAGACCCATGGAGGGTTGTCGCGTAAAAACCACAGGACAGTTCTTTGGCATATTATGTAGTTAGGTAGATATAAGTTACATATTATGTAAATTTATTGACATTATTTAAAAGAGCAACTATGGAGTTTCTTGCCGATTCTTCTCCATAGATACTGCTTTCCGAATCGGTGGTAAATGTTAAAATACTATGTAATGACGATTCGAAAGTGCTACTAAATAGTAGTCTAATTGAAAAAAAAAAAAAAAAAAACTACTGGACCGATTTTGATGAAATTTGGCACAGATAATCTTTAGACCCTGAGAAAGAACATAGGCTACCTTTTATTGCGAAATATGTACCACGGGCGAAGCCGGGGCGCACCGCTAGTTTTAAATAAAAGGAAAAACGTTCTAAAATAACAAATGATACTGTGTATTGAAATAGGTATAGTGATTCGAAGAAAATCTAATTTATTAATTAGATATGCTAAAAGGTCCTTGACTGCAATCTAATTCATGTTATCTTAAAAAGTTAATAATATAATGTTTATATTTTAAAGAAGAATTTTAAGCATTTCCGGTTTACATTTTATGGTTTCATTGCAATAAAAGCATAGGTATTTTTATTTATTTGATATAACATAGACGTTTCTTGAATAAGTAATCAATAGTACCTACAAATACAACCTAGTTTTGATAAAAAATCATTTAATAATATAATCAACCAGCGCCAAAAATTAATCAGATTTTTCTCAAGCTTTTTCATTCAAGTTTCAAGATTAGGTAGAGTAGAATAAAACCAGTTTCATTACAATTGAATAAATAATAAAAATATTTATCCATACTTACTACTCGCTACATTAAACTTTATATACAGACGAAATACTATACATATACATATTATAACATACTTGTTTAAGCTTCTTTTTATAAACATTTGCGGGTGTTTAACCGTAATGAATAAAAGTAGGTACTTCTTTACCCATTAATACGTATACTAAATTCTAAACAACGAAATTTCATACTTTAATAATCTAATAAAATATCGCATTTCGATTATTAATTGGCGAATCACAAAGAATTCATATTATAAAATTATTATTTTGTAGGCTTCGTCATTCCGTTAGGCCATTCATTTTTTACGATTTAAAAAAAATACCAACCAAATGTTTATAAGCGTATTTTATCATAAATTTTGCTTCTATTCAAAACAAATTTGACATCATTTATCGATGTTTTTGAATTTATTAATTATGTCCGTTTACATTTTACACTTAAATTATTATTCGTTATAGTGAAATTCTGTTGTAGTATTTATCTTAATTTATTTTTTCCTATTATCTTTAAAAGAGAATAGGTACGATCCTACTTGTAATTATAGCATCATTATTATATTATCTTATTTTGTTGTACTTAAAGGTATGTAATGGTTTGTTTTATATTCACAATGATTTGTTTAAAAATAATTATCAAAATCCGTTCAAAAACGACGAAGTTATCCGCGAACACACATCAAAAAATATACGGTCGAATTGAGAACCTCCTCCTTTTTTGAAGTCGGTTAAAAAATAAATCAATAAGACATATTCTGTAAAAAATAAACTCCATTATTCACTGTATTGTAAGTGAATTTGACAATGATGATGACTGAGCAGAAAAATCTTATGCAATAATTTTTGAACACTGTCAATTTAAAATTGATCTGTTTTTAATAATTTTGAAAGCAATTATATTGCATATTCCAGTTTTTACACAAGGACATACAAGATTACTTAATTAGTACAAATTAAAAATTATAACCGCGGCCTTTAATTTTGAAGGTTTAATTTTTAAAAAGAAGTTTTTTAAAACGAATCAGGAATAAAGGGTTTTGTGTAGAAATAAAAAAGCGACATTAGAACGAGCTTGAATATATTATTTAATAGAATCAACTACTCAAGTAATTTTTTTATAAAAAAATGTCAAATTATATTATTAAAATTTATTTTATTCTTATTCTTAAATTAACACCTACACAAAAGCTCTCGTTGAGAATATTAGTTCACCTGAAATAATTCTGGTAATTCCGTGAAGAGACATTTGTAACATACCTTTACATACACGTGAAAATAACTATATTATTAGGATTGCCAAAAAAAAATTTATAATTACTAACAATAAAATCATTAAAATTGTTTTATTATATTTGAAGTCTCTGGGTTATAAGGCAAAAGCATTTTTATTAAAGCCCCAAATTAAAAACGCATCCGAAGTTGCAACTATCATAATATGTTCGGCAAACAACAGCAAATTCTTAAAATTTTGAATCTCATATAGATCTTTAAGTAAATAGAAATAATCTTTTCTTATCCAGACTAAAAGTCTATCCTGCCTACATATAATCATTGCTAGGTAAAGACTACAAAGCACCTATTTCATTACAAGTCCTCTCCACTCTGTATTGACCGGAATGGTGTGTACATGTAGTGCCTTTTGGGGCAAAGTCACTTTTTGTGCCCCGCGTAGGTACCGTGCAGCGATCATTGTATTACAAATTGTAATATTTGCCTTATCGGGAAGTGGATAATTGGTACAAATGCACTGAATTTGGTGCATGTTTGATATGATTTGAAGGTAATAAGGTGTGTTGTTTAATACCAATTCAATAATAAATAATATGTAATTTGCATTGAGATAATATTACTACGTATGGAGGAGACACCACGAACAAAATCTGTGCGCCATTTTGTTGCTCTAACTAAGTTTTAAAAATTATTATCTAGTTAGGTACTTACCGATAAAAGTTATTCCTTTGCACTTTTCCGTATTATTTGTATTATTTATATCGTAACACACACGAAGGCATATTTGATGCGTTTCACTTTAAAACAAATAAAAAATGAGCGTGCAGTTACGCCATATGGCGTATGTAGAGCGGAACATAAGTGATGTAGGCGGTGTAGTCTCCATATATGTATATCTCAATGGTAATTTGGTTCAATTTTACAACAGGTGCTGTAATTTCAATGAATTTATAAGTTAGTATAGGTAATAGATTTTATTATAATATAATACATATGGAAACATTCATAAATTCTGCTCTACTTTTACTAAGGCATACTACAAAGGAAACATTATAAAAAATATAAATAAGAAATATAATAGGTAATAAACAAGAAGAACAGCAAATATTCACACATACATTTTTGCACTTTCGCATCCAGAATATGAACTTTAATAGGTGTTCATCAACAATTTGCAGCTACTGTAATGAACCTAGTAAATAGCAGTAGCAACGATGATCAAGATCGTAAAATTACGATACAACACTTCAATCTCACAATCTATAAAGCTGTATACTCGCGTCGAGTAATTATCAACAGATTATTATCATTACTTATATAACGTTCAAAGCAAATTTAGCTCATAGTTATAAATATTAACAGCGCAAACATTTAAACATGTCACCGTACAGAGAGAAAATACGCTCCGAATACCTAATGAAGGGAAAACATTGCACGGGAATCGATGGCTGATCTTTACGGTTGCTTCTTCACCCTCATAAGGCTTGATAATAAGTTCCAACTATACGCACCTTATACTAACATGCGTTCTATGATGTTTTTATACTTTTCAACTAGTTTAAAAGTCGAGTGCGCTTGTTCAAACGTTTTTGTGTCAGCTACTTTATGATGACAGACATATATTTTAGTGCGATGGAGAAGCAATCCGTGGTCCATAAAAACATCGGATTTGTGCTTTAGGTGATGCGGGAATGATGAACGATAAATGACCCTTGTCTCAAAGCATTACAACCGTACAATTGTAATGATTTTTCATGCTATTAATCTTGTAAGTACAATGGTTGAATAAACATAAGGTACCTAATAAAGATATTTAATGAGTTGTTGCAAATTTGTCTGTCGTCCATTTATTACCATGCAATGACGTATTATACTGAAAATGCCGATTATTGTGTAAGTAGTAGAGTATGAATCGAAGCGAAATTTAAAAAAGGGCATCCGATTTCATTTAGGTTCTGTAAAAAATGACTCTTTGAAAACTACTCTATAATGCTTCAAGCAACCTTTAAGACTATCTAGTGGTAGAAAGACAGCTGATAAAATACTTTTTAAAGAAAATCTATCGTAAAAAATATATGAGATGGTATTGTCTCTTAACCTTCTATAAAACATTATAAAACACTCAATTTCTTAACTTTAAAACAAATTTAATAGCACCATAAAGTACGTAATATAAATAACATTTTCTTATTAATCTTCATAAACGAGGCATGTCATTAGGTATAATGTTATTTGTAACCGTGTAGATGTAGTGCTATAAAATAAGTTAAGGTCAGAAGGTCGTACGAGACAATGTATTGGGTACAATAAGTTGACTCAGTCGTATGTTTCATCATTGTGCAGGTATCACGTTTTCTAAAACTACGTTTAATTTAATATTGGAAGCAGTAATACATATTATAAGTGACCATAATATAGTTTATAAAAGTTAAAGTTCCATTTTAAATCAGTTGTAGTCTTATATATCTAGATTCTTACTGATATAATTAAATACAATAAAAAAAAGAAAATCTCTACATGTCAAGTTCTCGAGCTTAATGTCATTCGTAAAAACAACAAATAATTTATGACTATACATTATAATATTATTCGCTTCTTTTACTGCATTGTATAATTAATTATCCTGTAATCCAGCAAGTTTCAATGACATAAAATAAAATATTTATTCAACTTCTAAAAGCTTTTGAATCTAAACATATAGAAATTAATAAATTAACCATACTGGTTGCACGTTTCCAAATGTCGATTAAATTCAGCAAATCTATTCACCATTGTAATGCAATCATCACTAGCCAATAGTTGAGACAGTCTACGTCACGTTTTAACAATGAGCTTTTTTAATCTGTGAGCAAAAAGTTGCCGTGCAAGATTACGGTAAACTCGTAATTATTTTCAGTATAATGACTCTACACCATTTACATCTAAATACCTTAGACTCCTGCGATTAGCATATCTATGAAGCTGCATACATAAATCAAACATCTTATTTGTTACGAAAACAACTAAAAAACACTAATAAATTCGCGATATTACAAATGTTCTAAACTACTATGTAATCTAACTCTATTATTAATGTTCCTATGTATCCACCGATCATTGTGAGATGCCATTAAAAACGGGTTGAATTAAAAAAAATCACACATCTATTAAACTGATTAGATTTCTATAGGTAATTTATTGTCAAGTCGTAAGGCAGGCCGAGCACAATGCCCGCTAGAGTGGGACGGGTGGATGTTAGAGCGAGAGGTCGATACAGGGCCTTGCAAGGTGATTTCAGTTGCGTCTACGCAAGCCTATGATCAGGTTGTAACGCACACACGCGCGTTGTCGCGCGACCCTTATGTTTTCGCGATGTTTGTAACAACAACACGAATGGATATGAACATATTTAACATACACACATACATGAACGAATGTTAGTGATACAGAAACATTTAAATTCATTATAGTGTAGTGAAAAGTGGACGAAAAACCCATGTGTTGTGTTATGTACCCTAATGTGTAGTGGTGGCTTTACTGAATTACTGTGAAGTGCCCATGCAGAATATACTACACTTTATTAAGGTGAATAATAATTTTATAAGCTTGTATAATATCATATTTTTGATATTGTTTACGCAACAAACACTGACATCCAACACAATACGACAGGTGTAATATCCAAAACACTAATTAATTTATATAAAGTAAACATATTTTTACACTAAAAGAAATGACAATTAAATAAACATATTAATCCTACCATTTTTAAACTAATTACTACAAGGAAAATCCTAGAGCTTTGAGGATGAATCATTCGGTAGAGTCGACTCTACCTTTCTCTTCTATAAATAAAAAGAAAGTCCTCTTATTTAACTTTCTTAATAGCAGTTTTCATTATTATACATGTATAGATAAATTATTGTCATCGTTCCTCGTAGAAAGTTCGCGCTTTGAAAGCTCACACGCGTGATTTTCCGTGTCACCACCAAGCTTTTTTTATTGGTAATTTAATAATAAATTTATAGCAACAGTAAACAAAAGTACATGAATGTAATTTAAATTTAAGGTATGTACTTATATAACAAAAATAAAAACACTCCTAAAGTTTTTTACTTCAAATCAATATTACTTCCTACTTCGATCTGAAACGTATTATGTATGTTTCAATCATGTTTTATTAGGTAATCATAATCATGTTAATTATCTTATATGAATAGATTAAATTTAAAGATTTCTGTATTGTTAATTATTATTATAAAATATCCGATATTCAACAAAAACAGCTGCATTTTGAAATACATGAAACTGGGGTTTTCTCGAGCAGTATTTTATAGTATTATTTTCCTTAGAATCGTTGCCATTTGTCTTAAATTACTGATCGATTGTGACAGAATTGTATTGGGTCGTATCAGTTATTGTGAATTCTTAGAAAATCATGGACTTTAAGATAAAAACAACAATTATGAGGAATGAATCAGTGCTACAAATTGGAAAAGCCAATTTCAAATCAAAATAATAGCTTTAAATAATTTTCTTATGTCAAGTATTTTCCTCTTATATTAGATTTGTTTTCCATGATACACTTACATACTTTCAATGATATAGAGCAAATGTTACTGTAAAATAATAAATGCGAAATTAGAGAACTAACTAACTACTATAGACTAATAGAAAGACCTAAAATAAGTTTATGCATGGCTTTTATAATTTGTATAAAATATATAGGCCCAATAGGCCCTTATTTTTATCCAATATGTTTTCGTATTTAATAGATTTACACTTTCACAAAGCTAAAGCAAGTAAATTTGTTTTCAAGTGTATAATTTACAACATATTTTATTCTAACTTTCTAAAGAAGATCGAATCGGGTAATATTTTAAGATTTTGTTTTGTGTGTGTGAACTTATAAATAATTTGCATTTGATAAATACTTATTCGGAAATCGTGCAGTGTCTGATAAAGAAGACATGTTTCTTTTTATTTTGTTTAAATAAATAGTATTCGTAATACTTCAAAAGGTTTTAAAAGGCAAGTATAATTGCACGACATCTGAGATATTTTAATTTATTTCGTGCGTATGTTAACGCTTTTTATCGGAGTATTTAATTAGTTTTAAGATTGTTATAGCAAAATAAAGATTAATATTCTTTCAGTTTTTAAAAATTTCCACGAATTACAAAATAAAATTGATAAGGTTAAATTGTACGTAATTTATATGCAATCATTGTTAATCGAAATGAATTAAATTTGGTAACAAAATACAGCTTTTTGCATTGTTCGGTTTTATTACTTTTTAACACCATCGTATTTTAGATATTTTATTATAGCTTTTTATTGAATGCTTTTAAATAATTTTGGTGAATGAGAATATTTTCGATAATGACGGTGTTTGTTTAACCTACTTTCAAAAAGTATTGTTCAAGTTTGCCCTCGTTAAGTCCGGTTATTGGTACTTGTTCAGAATTAAATTCTTTAATTACATAAATTTTACTTAAAGGAGTTATGATTAAATAATTTATTTCATTTAATATTTCCTCCAAATATGTACATATAATTTCAGAAATATAATTATAGGTTAATCTACATAACAACAGTTAAACGTTTTTTCAAAAATTAATTGTTTTATTCATGTGAAACTTTATATGCAACCAAATTTAACATATCAGCCAATAAAATAAAAAAAATACAAAAGCAGTCATGGTTTTATTGAGATTGTTCTTTTTAAAATGTTTTTGATAATAATTTGATACGTCTGTTATTAAATTCTATATTAATTGTTTTATTCGATCAACGTTTAAATTATATATCCAATTGTCAACCAGCCAATAATTTAACTTTAAAAAATAAATTTAAGTTTCCTTCACTTATTCACAATGAAATGCGCTGACATATTTTATAGATAAAACCCGGACCAAAAACAAAGATATCTTTTCAAAAATCTTGAAATTAACAAAGCAATTATTTTACATATTATCATGTCAACTAGAGTATACAATTAATCGAGAGGCTTTCATAACCTGTCGAGCTCACACACCGTGCCATTCCGCAACTGAAGCCTTTCGTATCGATTCACAACAATCTCATAATAAAATCCTTGTTCTCGCACTTTTAAACCATTTCAACATAAGGCATCATGTTACTACTGTAATGTATGGCAGTTAGATCTTATACCTATAGAAGATAATATGTGAAAAATATTTTTATTCATAGTAAATACCTAGTTTTAAGATTGTTATAGCTATGAACTATGAACAAATAGTTTTGTTTTATTTGATCCTATTATGTTAATGTGATCAATTAATTGATTAACTATTTAGTATTTAAGTAGTAGTGGTAGAAATGATCTCTGAGTATAAGAAATTTAGGCTTTTATTCTCTTGATAAAGATATCAAAAAATATAGATATTTAAAAAAAATTACAGTGAGTGTGACCCGTTGAATTCTTTTGCTCCCGCACGTTTCGACCGAGTAAACGCATTAGTTTTACAAGTAGCATACAAGCTCTTTATTGTACCTATAGATATAAATTACAAATTACAATAAAAATAATTATTTTCGAACATGAGTCAGTAATTTGTTTTCAGACAATAAATAATAGTAAAAAAAACGAATATTGAATTGAAGTTCATGCTTGTTTTATCCACGAGCAAATTGTAAAAGTTATGACTTTTATGTTCACTTCCAAAACAAAGTTCCCTTATTCATTATAAATTATTGTCGTAAAAAGGGCGGTACCGCTAAGTTATTGCACTGCGATTAATAATTTACGATTTATTAATAATTGCTCTATTCATTTTGATGTATTTAAAAAGTACCTATTTTACTGCTAAAATGTAATAAATCGAGCTTCTGAAATAAATATTGATTTTTTAAGGCTTTTACTGCTATTTTGCCTACACATTCATAATTGACATAATTTTTACGATAATACAATACCGAACTCCATTCACACAATATTTTAAACGTTATAAATTAAGTTACATGTAGTTGAATTTATAAAAATAGAAGTATACGTGGTTTAAAAGAACCTCGAAATTATGTTCATTCATGTAAAAATAAAATGAAGTAAGTATTGTCTTGCGTTTGTCATTTATGGCCGCTGAACACGGGTAGAGTAAACGATAGAGTAGAGAGGTAGAGTACTAACTATCCTACTTACTATACTAATGTGGACACCATTGGTAGAGTAGAGTGGCTAGCACCGTGGCAGTATGACAGTTACTCTACTAAAACTGGTAGAGTACCTAGAACTGGTAGAATAGTATGCTAGTTCACTCTACCGTTTACTCTACTCGTGTACAGCAGCCATTAGTTATAACAAATATATTAATGCCCGTAATACAAGAAAGCTTTAACCAACCTCAAGTCCGTATTCTTTTCAATCTATACTAATATTATAAAGCTGAAGAGTTTGTTTGTTTGAACGCGCTAATTTCGGGAACTACTAGTCCGATTTGAAAAATTATTTCGGTGTTAGATAGGCCATTCATCGAGGAAGGCTATAGGCTATATAATGTCATCACGCTAAGACCAACAGGAGCGGGGCCACGCGGGTGAAACCGCGGAGCGCAGCTAGTTATTAATATGGAGTGATGTTCGTATGATTATGTAATTATATTGTTATTTTAAATTCCTATTATAGGTTTTACCCAATGTTTTTTTTTTAAATACATATAAAACTACATTGTAACAGCGAGTAAATGTATTGACGTTTCGGAAATTCATGAACGCAGACCAAAATGAGTATAATTGTTTAAAACAATGAATGTGTATACACTATACAGCCTTCTTGAAGCACGCACTTATTGACATTGA
The DNA here is from genome assembly GCF_061535395.1 of Colias eurytheme. Taxonomy (NCBI): domain Eukaryota; kingdom Metazoa; phylum Arthropoda; class Insecta; order Lepidoptera; family Pieridae; genus Colias; species Colias eurytheme. The sequence continues at coordinate 5,438,367 of NC_143005.1, read as the reverse complement.
CAACATAATTCGTTATAATTATATAATTTTTTACGAAACGATTTTAAACGGCTCAACAATTTGTAGTAATGATATGGAATTTAAAATATAGGCGTATAATTAATTGCTGTTTTTATTGAATTTTAACATTACACTGTTTTGTTTAATGAAAATGATGTCTAAATTTGATGTTATCAATTAATTTTGATTTTCTAATAGTTGTATTTGACTAGTTGTTACAATTTTCTAAAGATCGACGTATTCTCGTTCAAGTACTCTACGTATTATCCCAAAATTTTGAAAAAAAAGTCTTCTAAATCAATAATTTACTTTTTATTCATCTTATTATTTTGCAATACAAATCTATATAAATACCAGGAATAGCACGAATCTTGAAACATTCAAATATTTTCACCCAACGATAAAACCTGACGGTATCTATACCAGCGCGATACAGTTGAAAATAAATACAGTTAACTAAGATAACATATTAATTCAGTATCTTATTTACATATATTGAGACTGGTGACAAAAACACATACTACATTACATTGCTTATACATATTACATAGTGTCTAGGTTCTGAATCAGGTTAGTAATAATATATTTGTAAGGTGTCGAAAACTTTCCACTTGTTACCTTGTGGTTTGTGCGAATGGAATCTTAAGGTTTTATGCGTTTAATTTGTTTATGAGAACTGTTTTATGTGACTCATTATGTGATGTTTCATCTCGATGTATATTAGAAATAATTTGATGTTTGGTTTTCGTCCGTGATTATACGAAAAAATCCTATTACCTAATATTATAAATGCGAAAGTTATCGAGGATGGATGTATGTGTGTATGTTGGTTACTCTTTCACGCAAATACCACTGAACCGATTACAATGAAGTTTAGCACATATATAGAGGGTAACTTGGATTAAAACATAGGATAGGTTTTATCCCGGTAATCCCACGGGAACGGGAACTATGCTGGTTTTTCTTTGAAAACGCGGGCGAAGCCGCCGGAGGAAAGCTAGTTTATAAATCCCAATTATTTCTATCTAGCCTTCTAACAGTGACGTTGTTTCATACTATGTTGTAATAAAATCTATAATAAAATCCACTGCTTTGTCAAATAATAAAATAGGATTACACGTCAAATTTCTACGATTCTTTAACGTCATCTTTATTTTCACCGTTAACTAATGCAAATTGAATAGTCATTAATTATTTAATAGTAAATGTATTCCATACAAAAATAGAAAACTTTAGAAAGCATGATTCTATTATTGTTATCTTATAATTATAATATTATGAAATAAATTGTTAAATGTCTATTCCTATATTTTCTCTCACAGTTCCCATATCCAAGCGTAATTTTATATATATATGTCTTCGAACATAATAATAGATTAATCGTAAAAGCACATCACTATACCCAGTGTATCGATGTATCGATTACCTGGGAGCGAGTAATATATCGATAACAAAGTGTCGATTCACCTTCCGTGCGAAGCGGCACGCAAGCCTGTCTTTCTTCTTTCTAATTTATACTTTCATTAGTCGCGAATAATTTTGCTTTATTTGCGTCGTGCTTTGTTTAAATTCAAGTTATTATCAATTGATTTTGTTTAACAACACTGTTTATAAAAGCTACAGAGGAATAACAATACTTTACCGTAGTATTTTAATCGTGATAGTAGTTATTATTTAATGTTACAACATTACTATATCATCTCTCATCTATTTTATTTATATATCTATAAAAATATAATAATCTAACCTATCACTTTATAATAATACGACGCGGTTGGCGCAGTGGTAAAGTAACTGCCTACTGAGCCGACGGTCCCGGGTTCGATCCCCGGTCAGGGCAAATATTTGTGTGATGAACTCAATTATTTGTTCTTGGGTCTGGGTGTTATTATCTATATATGTATTTATTAAATATTATATTTATCGTCGCCAAGTACCCACAACACAAGCCTTAATTGAGCTTACTGTGGGACTAGGTCGATTTGTGTAATAATGTCCTATAATATTTATTTATTTATTATTATTTATTAATACTAGTGGCCCGCCCCGGCTTCGCCCGTGGTACATATTTCGCAATAAAAGGTAGCCTGTGTCCTTTCTCTAGTATCAAAATATCTCCATACCAAATTTCATGCAAATTGGTTCAGTAGTTTAGGCGTGATTGAGTAACAGACAGACGGACAGAGTTACTTTCGCATTTATAATATTAGTAAGGATGTATATGTAGGTGACATGTCCGCCCAGTAAAGTCTTAATAAATCCATCCCAAACCTCATATTCCTATTCCTATTTATATCAGTATTCTCTTTAGATCGTTAATTCTATAAAAAATTGAAGTCCGTATTCGTTTTTTATAAAAACGGCTCTGAATATCAACCATTAATAAAGAACGCTCGAATTTTATTTCTTATTAATTTAAAACTTTTATTCGACGAAGCTCTCTTACTAAAATGTGGCTTATCACGCGACGCTGGGGAATGTAATTAAAGAATTAATTATATTGTCCTTATTTATTGTATTATTATGTATATTGAATGTGAGATCATTTCTTAAAGCTTAAAAAATGTTGTTTCTTACAAATTTTTGAGAAAAACAAATTTATTAGTTCTATTAATTGTCTCTACTATCGATTACTATGTTTAGATGATGAACCTTTTTTAGTGTGTTTAAATATATAATTAATAAGTAGGTATATAATTTAGAAGATCCTTATTTGATAAATAAGCAGGTATATAATTTAGATGAATCTTAATTTATAGCAACAAAACATTTATCACGTAGTTTTGTAAGTTATAACTTTTTAATCAAATTCTACACAGAAAAAATAACTAAAATTAAAGTCAAAATTCTCGAAATACAACCCCCTTCCATCAACCTACCGCTCCTACATTTACCAATACTAAATATCAAACAGAATAGGCATTTCAATTTTCATATAAACGCAAGTCATTAACTGCACAGGGCATTCGAATAATAGCCATTATATACAGGTGTTTATAAAACATGCCTATTCGAATGTGTTACGACACAAGTCCTGATTCAATAGCTGTTCCTGCACAATACATGCGACATGAACATAATTCACTAGAATGAGGTTATTCCGTTTCACTGTATTTAGTTGTGATGAAAATTTAGGCTTTGTTTATTTTAATCTGTTAATCAGAGCACATATACTTATAGAATAGTGTACCTACTTTGTTATGTCAAATAATTTGGTGCCTTTTTCTTTATGTCAAACAGATAATATGAAAGTAGTAGGAAAAGAACTTAATAACATTTTTTTTTATAATAGGTATTTATTGGTCATAACTACAGAAAATAGTAGACCTTCTACTCATAAAAACTTTTTATAATTAATCGAGATTATAATTAGTAAAATTGTATTTGTTTTATATTGTATCCGTAATTGTAACGAAAGCTCTGGAGATTGTTCCTCTAAAATTTATATGAAATTAACTTTGTACGATGAAAAGGGTAGGTACCTTATAAATTATAAATAAAATAAAATTTTTAATTAATGTAAAATAAAATACATTTGGATTATAAAGAGCAAATTATGACATTAAACCGCATATAAACTCAATTATTTTAATAATGTTAACTATTCTATCGTATGTTAATAAATATATAATAATGACGTTTTCAATGCGATTGAGTCATAATTGTATATTTCAATATAAATAAACTCAATAAAACATGTTTTTCGACTTTTTGTACTAACTGAAACATATGCCATGTGACAAGATAATATTATAAGTAATTCGCTATGTATGAAATAACTAATCTACGGAAAGAAATTAAATATTTTTATCCAACAAGTAAACCTATTTGTAACCAAAAACTTACCAAAATTGGTTTAGTAGTTCTTCCTCTTAGATGCCATGTTGAAACTAACAAGAATGCAGTTTTTATGTTTGTATTGGATTTGGTATTATAAAATTCCTTAAAAAATTATGTCAAATAACTCTTAAAATTCTATACAAAACGCGTAGTTACACAATGAATAAATATTTTATATTAAATAAGTACATTCCAAAAATTCATTAATTGCATTACGTTTTCAGGTTAAAACAATTACCTAATTCTCAAAGAATGATGTCAATCTCGTGAGGATTTTATTAAATGAGCATTCAATGCAATTATTGCCACTGCTATATAAAAATATTTGCCAATAATTATGCCAATGCTATTTAAAAATATTTCCGATATAGGAAATATCGGAAATATTTTTAAGAAAAAACTAGTTTTTAATCTGTTTTAAACTTAAATCTACGTCATTTTTTCGTAACTCAGTTTTGCAGAAACCTATTTCTAAGGATATGTGAAAATGAAAAATGAAATGAAAAAATATTTACTTGGACCCACATTATAAAAAGTTTACATACATGAGACACGACAATCGACTAAACTAGGTACTAGACCTGTGCTATAGGCGATCGACGCTTTCCACTCCATAAGACACAGTGCCATTATAATGAAACTTAATTTATACGAAAATTTATTCTAAATATAAAAATTATAAGAATCATCAACATATTTCAGACTTTTCTCTCCACATTTAGCAATATTCATAATATTACATTGTTTTTGTTGATGATATGTTTCATTTTGTTAATGCGAAGATCAAATTTCAACCACAACGCATTCTTCATTTAACTACATACATGGTAGCCTTTCGTTTTAAAATCATGGAATATCAAGATACGACTGTTTGAAACCTTATGATACCATAGACAAATATACCCAAGTATATTATATTATTCGTCCATGATGATACGAAGGTTGTTCAAATGTTCAGCTATGTAGAGTATGTTTATAAACTGGATTAAATCTGAACCTAAATAGGACCAACACATAATACCTAATTAAACCTCACATTATAACCCTCAATACAATTCATAACAAATTACAAGGTATACCTATTATGCCATACTATTTTCAAGTATAAAATCTTAACCTTTTTAGGACCGAAATATATCACAGATATCACTATGATCTATGTTACGATGACATATGGTATATAATTGATGTATAAAACATTCTAAACCTTTGTAGCAATTAATTAGTATACAATATATGCGCAAGCGACGTTCCACTTTTTAGCTAGCCTAGATGCCCTATAAGGCATTCGTCCCATTCTTGCTAAACCAAACTTGATTGTACTTTGACGTAAAATATGTTTTTCTTAAGTGCTTATTCGGATTATAATAAACATTATATTATACGTGAAATTATTTGTTGAATAAAATGTTTATTTGCGAAATATGTATTTTAATGAGCGCCCTTTATGTACACTGTCTCGTAAATTGTTTTAATAACTTTTGGAATGTTTTTCTTATATATTTTAGTATAAATGCAAGTCTAGTTATGTGAGGATGAATCTAGGTCTATTTCTCGGTCACGCTAAAACCATCAGAGCCATCTAATTTGAATTTTAGAAGGGAGATTGTTAAAGGATATCTATGTTTGTTTCGTTTTATATTAAAAATGATCGAATAAAATCAATTTAAATTCCAACTGGTAAATTATAAACGTAATAAAAGAATATGAAATATGTACAATTAAAAATATATATTAGAGAATTAATTACTCTAATGTTTTAGAATAATATTTCAAACTTATAAGAAAACAATTGGATAATTTTACGCATAATGAAAATTGAATACGGTCTTATTACCTTTTAATAAATCCAGTGAAAATCGACATATACAATGTCCTACAAAACACATTCCAAATTGCACTACATTTATAACAAATAAATTCGGTCACTAGCAAGAAATACGCATTTCACCTCAAACGCATACCAACAACCGCCATCCGTCACAAAACACATTAGCGCATTGCATTGTTAGCTCAAAATATGAAAATATTTCCTGTAATTAGTGTCGTCGCACACCCGGAGGTTATAAGTATAACTGAATAACGATATTGCGTCTTCCTTAACAATATAATATATATTTATAGGCCCAGTACATTCTATGTAATGGCCTTATTAGAATTACGAGCTGAACAATTGCTAATGTCTGGCTTATCTTTACTATTGACGTGATTATGGAACCGCTTAAGATGGGAGGTTGATTTCGTTTACTCGTTTCTATTTTACAAAGTATTTGTAGAATTATAGAAAATTTTGATTATATTATAATAACAACTGTGGGTAATGATACTGTATTATGTAAAGTTACAGAATAAATGTCCGAATTAAAAACCTCCATTTTTATAAAGGTATTGTTTGTATTTTGGAAAACCTAGCGAAGGGCAGATTTTTGCGAAGACGGTTGAACTTATAAAAAGCAACTGCTAGGCTTATTAAAAAAAATTATAAACCTACACCTAACACCTTGCCTATATTTGGTGCTGGTATAGTTGCATAAGGGCCGATTTTTCAATGCTTGGTAAAACTTATCCGTCCAATAAAGTTACACACGACGTAAACACGGTAATATTAAAATGTCACGTAAACTGTCAAATACGGGACATTAGAATACGTTTTTAAATGTTAGTTTTATACATTATTCGACGAATAAGTTTTATCCAAGCATTGAAACATTGGCCCTTAATCTAGTAAATAATTATATTATCTTGTTACGTACCTACTCTCTCAAGTCTCAATTGTAATTTTTATTTAGATTCAATACTAAAGTTTTCATAATACAACTACAGGTCATCATTAGATTTCCTTGCGAGTGGATTTGCGAAATCGTGACTACGTAAACAATAATTTTCTATGTATTACGATGTGAGTGAATATTGTGTATTTTATTATCTATTCTATCAGCATTGAAAATATATTATATACGCTATTGTTCACTTTAATTATTATTGTAGTATTCGTGATTTAATAATTACATATAAATTATGATCGTATCTTATGTAGTCATCTTTTAGGTGTAATAAGATTTTGAATACCGACGATTATAAATGAGTAATGGAGATAATTATGGAATATGGATATGATTGAAAAGTTATTTTGTAATTCAACTGTTAATCGATCAAGGAAGGTTTTAATAAACTATAGTTTCTAAATAAATTAATTGAATAACATTTATTGAACACTGCGCTCCGCGGTTTCACCCGCGAGGCTCCGCTTCTGTTGGTCTTAGCGTGATGATATAATATAGCCTTCCTCGATTAATAGGCTATCCAACAACGAAATAATTTTTCAAATCGGACCAGTAGTTCTTGATCTTCCTATCCTTCAATCCTACTAATAATAAGGTAAAAACTTATTATCTTAAATTGACACATAAAACAGTGAAAGGATAATTTAAACTGAAATTGTTAACCGTTACTGAAACTGTTAGTTACCGTCAGCAGTTACTGTTCATTTGACGATAAATTCAAGAATGCGAGATTTAACAAGTGTTTCTTAATTAGAGCTTTATTTAATTGTAATGTTCTATAATTTGTAATATTGCTTTATAATAGAAATATGAAAGGCAAGTAAACTTTCAATTACTAGATTTTGCAATCAAAACAACCGAAATTTTTTCAAATTGGTTACATATTGGTGGATTCTTTGTTAATAAAAAAAACTGTATTTTTAAATAAAAAGCTACAAATAATAACATATGTACCTTTACATTTCCTGCAAAATGCATAAAAAAATAAGATCTTAATTAACCCGAATTAGCTTATAAACCGAACAAAACCGGGACGGGGTCTAGTATAGCAAAGTTCATTGACACGGTAACAGCTGTGTGCGTCCATCACACAGTAGGACGTCTAACCATTAATACTACAATACTAAAACTTACCTATTCCATATTATTTAGTGGTTAAATATGAGAAATAACTGAACAAATGACTTAGATGTGGGAAGCTCTGTGCATTACTTACATTATGTAATTTGCTTGCGAAGTTTAGAAAGTGTTTCTATATAATAAAATTATGCTAATATATATTATTGTTATATATGTATGTATATGTAGATGGTTTAGGGAAGTGGACCATGATAAGGAAATCAATTTAGATAAGATTCGAGCATATTTATAACTGGATGACTTTTTGTACATAAAATGGTAGTCTCCTTTATCATGTAGGTATATTATTATTATTATATTAATTTGTGATGTCATAAATTAGAAAGTAAAGCTTGACTATTAATACAATAATTTTAACGTATCTTCTTTATATATTTTTAAGACTGAAGAGCTTTTCAAGCTTTTTTACTTCTTGCAATATAACTTACTTTTTCTTCAACATTTTTCCTGTAACTGTAATATCTAGCAAGTATACCAATCAAAGTCCAAGAGACTAAGATACCGGTGAGCGTAAGGGTCGTGGGAAACAATGGCTCAATCATAATGCGCGCGCGCACCTGTCCGACTCATCACAGTTAGACGCTACTCATTGCTCTCGAATCGAAATTATCAAAAGTAAAAATATGTTCTAATAATGTAGTGTACAATTAAAACACTAGTTTTTATTTACACTAGAGTTATTGTTATAAATAATTTATTATTTAAGCTTTATATTTGAGCTTAAAATAGCAAAGCACTGATATCATTCATACAATCAACTCCTACTCAAATCTAAGAAAATCCGACAATGCCATTAAAAAATATAGTTATCTCCCACTCAGCTTATAAAACAAAGTTTTTACAACCATGTTATAAAACACAGCAACGGAGTTAAATGATAAATAAACAGGACCGCGTTACTCGAATCAAGGAAGCTTTGTTTTCATTTCCTCTCGAGAAAGTGACTCGCTATCGAGTTTAACTGGTAAGGGCGGACGCGATAGAAACGTCGGCTTAACACTGTTAAGTGAAAAAAACAATAGTCATCACTTAACTGACGAATTGAGAGCTTAGATTATAGTTTGCTTTATGTATTGTTTCTTTGTTTTTTGTGGCCTCTAATGAAACTGTTATTAATATTTGGGATTGGTTGTTTGATTTGTTTTTTTTTCGGATTTGTAAACTATGCATAGTGTGATGTGAATTTTGATATTGTAGTTATTCTATGTTTATGGACAACTTTTAAATATTTAGATTGATGTCGTAAAGACTGAGAAAGGCTTATTATAAATTATGTTTACACAATTTGTCTAACATATTTGCATATATAAATCAATAAACCATTCAACAATGAAAACAACAATAATTCAATTACATCAGCTAACACCTACGGCTAGTTTTACTATTTCACAATATTTCCGTGGGTGTAGGACATTTTTGTCCGCACAATATAAAAGTCAACAAGTTCTTTAAGCGGTTAATAAAAATAAACAGCCTACCATAGAGCTATTGTAACAAACTCGCCAGCTTGTATATTTCTTAATCGAACCGGTCAAGCGCATCGTTTGCTTTTCTATATTAAAGGCAGATAAAATCCTTTAATTTATTATACAATACTTGCTTTCTACGCGGCATTAAAATGTCACTACGCTTGGTTTTACTATTAAGTAATAGTGTTGATATTAATTATTATTCACTCTACCACGTTGCTATGGTTGGACACAATCAAGAATTAGTAAGTCCTAGAGCTGTTCTTGACCACCTCCTCGGTACAGTGGTTGACGCGTGAGCGTAGAACCGAGAGGTCCTGGGTTCGATTCCCGGTGGAGACGAAAAAAAAAAAAATGTCTCTGTCTGGCAGGACACAGAAGGCTGATCACCTACTTGTCCCTAAAGAAAAATCGATCAGTGAAACAGATGTATGAATAATGCATCTGCCCCCTACCCCACTACGGGGACACGGGACTTCACTATATAGAGCTGTTCTAATCTCGAAATTATGGATATATGTTTGTTAATCTTTCACTCGAATATTAATAATAATAATGAACAGATTTTGATGATACTAGCCAGTGATATAGGGCATAAGAATGACATATTATGAGCTATAAAGAGATTTGTTTTTGTTTAAGGATTCGTCCGCGTGTGAAACCGCGAAGCACAGCTAAAAGTTCATACTATTTAAATTCATTAAAAAGTCATCAATATCAAATTTTTTATTAATATCTTCAAGAAAAAGCTATAAAAACCCACCCCATATAACTTCAGAGTACATAAAAATATCCGTATCTTATATATAAAAATGAATCGCAAAATGTGTTGGTAAGCGCATAACTCGAGAACGGCTGAACCGATTTCGATAATTCTTTTTTTATTATATTCCTTGAAGTACGAGGATGGTTCTTATGTAGAGAAAACGTAAACATGTACCACGGGCGAAGCCGGGGCGGACCGCTAGTAACGTATAAAAATAGAGAACAGGTTCTCTATTCCTATAGGTTTCAGATATAAGATTATAGGGACCAGTGAAAGTATGTTTGCACGCACTTGTTCAATACCAACCTACGCAATTGACTAATCGTTGAGATAGCCTGCGGTGCTCGATATTTGACGAGCTGGTTTTAGTATAATTCAATTATCACTTTTGTGAAATAGCTTCGTATATTTCATAATATTGGCATTCACTGTGATTGTTAGATTTTAGTTGTTCTACTTTTTAGAATAGATGTATGTATATATAATAATTATAATATATACTTTACGCTTAAACTGTATCAATAAATAACTTTATTACTGAATATGTGGACTGTAAACTGCAAAGAAAAACGCACGATGTTACTACACTGAGTCCAGTGAATAATAATAAGTAAGGTTGATACCTAGGGAATGCAATCCGGATTACCCGAAATCCGATAAATCCGGATTTTGCTCGAATTTAAATAGGCTTTTAAATCCGGATTTAAAGAATGGAATCCGAATTTATCGAACATATTAGCACATTATTACAATATTTATAGATTCTAATGTTTCTTGCGTTAGACGATAGATGGCACTGTAAGTGCATCCCGTTCCCGCGCAAGCAGTCGAATTTGGCGCGAATCGCGACACGTCGCGAAGCGGGCCTAGAAATAATACGTTTGAATTTAGATCTTATCACGTTGCATTACTGTTGACTTTTGTTTACAACAATTTATCACCATTCGAAGCGTCGACTGGAACGTATTTCAGCTTACGCACTACGCAGCTTCGAGTATTCGAGTGAAGACAGGCTAAGTAATGGAGTAGCTTCCATTTATAATGTTTTATTTTAGCTATGATTAATAAGTATTTTTTTTAACTTTGTAGAATCTTGTTTATTTAAGTTATAGTTACTTTGTGTGTAGTTGTGTTCATGAAAATTTGAATTTTGTTATTACTGATTTTGATAAAAATAAGAACTCTGATGGAAAGACTGTCATCATTACTAACAAGTCAATAACTGCGTTAAAAACAACCGACTTCAAACTTGCACTTGCAACATTTACAAATACAGACAAAAATGCTCATAAAATAAAAACTACTGGGCCTATCCGAATAAAATTTTTATGGGACCAATTCGACACCATCCCGCATCGAACAAAAAAAGAATCACGTAAATCGGTTCAGAAACCACGGAGTAATCGGTGTACGTATACATAAAAAAAAAAAAAAAAAAAAAAAACATACCGGCCGAATTGATAACCTCCTCCTTTTTTTTAAAGTCGGTTTATAAAGAATGAAAAAACAAAATAGGATTTTGCTTACTGATTTAGAAAATTGAAGCTGTTTCGTTTTAATATGTTTGTATATGATGAAAACTCTGTTTGCAATTTATGTTGTTTCTATTATCTAAGAAAATATTAAATGTTTTGTTATAATGTTTAAATGTCTGATGGATGTGACAATGAGTCTGCTTTATGTTTTTTCTTTACCAAAGTGTAAAAGTTTTTATTTTATTAGAATTTTAGAGTTTGTCTAGTTAATTTCTAGGTATTGAAAAATATAAATACATTTGATTTAACTAAGATTCAAGTTTTTTATTGATTTTACATAATAATAAACGTTTCAAACGGAAAAGTCAAATTTTTCATTCAAAATCCGCTAAATCCGGATTCTCCGGATTATTGTATAAATCCGTTTTTCAAAATCCGGATTTTGTAAAGTAAACGGATTTGCATTCCCTATTGATACCTAATAACTAATAAGGTAAATAATAATAAGTATTATACATACTCCGCTTTTGTATTATGACTTATAACCTTATAATAACATCATGATAGTAATATTCTACAAAATAGTAAATATAATGTAGTTGATTGAAAATTCATAACACACATATTTTAAGTCACTTTATGATCTTCGCATACACAACCAGAATTTTAAGCCAGGTGGGTAAATAATAGAGATTAATATATTATCTATCAATCTCCGTAATAAAAAACATAAAAAGTTTTTAATATTCAAGCCTAAATGCCCATATCACTTCACAAGCAGTTTTAATGACACACTAACTGTGTTTCCACCGTTAAAAACCGAACATATTTATTATAGTTTACTTAATTGATTTTCAAATATGTTAAAATCGTTTTATATAAATAGAGAGTTATAAAACCTCAGTCAAGATTCTTATCCGAATTTTAAATTGAAAATTAACACTTATTTGAGATATCTTACACGGTTATGGTTAATATTAGAATGGAATAGTTAATATTGAACTATCAGTTTATCGTTTGTAATCGATATTTTTATTTATGCATTTTATAAGATTATTACATAGTTCGAATACGTAAACTATTACGTTATGTTAACGATACGATATTGTCTAGCTATTTTATATCTACAGGTATTACATAATTTGACAAATAATAAGTATTAACTTAGATCTAACATAAAATATTCATTATGGAAAATTACCATTAGGTAGCAGACATTTTTTAACATTAACAAACATAGATAAATTTCGTATCTAATATTAACGAGTAATGTTCAATAAATATACGAATAGTTATATTTTCAACCCTCATCGAGTCTCGACTGAAAAGAAAAAGAAAAAATTAAATTAAAAAAATTCTTTTTTCAAATTCAAAATTCAAAAATTCTTTATTTGGAACATAAAATAAAGATGAAGGCCCTATAGCATGATTCCTAAGATAAATCTCACTAATAACTTTGTAAATGAGAACTGCTGTAATGCAAATGTTTTTTTAAATTAAAACAATTTTTAGTTTTAAATATTATGTATTAAATAGTGGAAAATTAAAATGTCATGGTGCCGTCGGCCGTCAGTCGTGACGTTACCAAGCAATTTTAACGCGTGACAATTTTGACCCTCTTAACGGATTTGGATAAATTTTAAAATATAATAATTATAATGGAACCTTGAGGAAGGTCACAATAATGAATAAACATGACAATAAAACTTTCTATATACAGTGCAAGCAAGCTATAAGGCTAGTAGTATAGATTAATAGTTTATGTATATTTATTTATTTATTTATTTATTTATTCATCTTTGACTAACAGTACAAAACATACCAACACGCACAAAGATAACAATTATTACAAAGTTTGACTTAAAAATAAGGTACAATTAGAGACAAACGATACAATATTAACATTAAACAGGTCCACTTCAGATTTAGCACGTAAGAATTTATTCAACAAATTGAGTGCATGATGGGTGGGTGCACTCCAAGCGGCTCGCGTCCGGAGCAGGCTCTCCGCGAACAGCGGCCGCGAGCGCCACTGCACGGAGCAGCTCGGTGCCCACACACCACAGGCCCCCAGTGCCACGGGATTGTCAATTTTGTTATTTAACAGCAGATAATAATGAACCATAAGCGCGCGCTCGCGTCGTAGCTCCAGTGTATCCATTCCAACCATCCCCGTAACGTACAAGGATGGATATAAGTAGGGATAATATCCATACATCTTGCGGAAAAGGCATCTTGAGAATTTGCGTTGGATTTTCTCTATCATTAACGTGTAAATTTTTTCATGTGGGCTCCACACGATAGCGTTATATTCGAGCTTACTACGTACAAATGCATAATAAAGGCTAATGATAACAGTTTTGTCATTAAAACGAGCAGTCTGCCTAAAAATAAATCCAAGGGCTTTATATGCATTCTGGCAAAGATCAATTATGTGGTCATTAAAACTTAAGGTACGATCGAATAATACGCCTAAATCACGTATCGAATTCTCTCTAGCTACAATCTTATCCGAAACTTTATAGCCATAAAGATGTGGGGATTTACTCCTAGTAAAAGTCATTACTTTACATTTTGCCTCATTAAGATCTAAACGGTTGATTTTACTCCATTCACAGACGCTATTTATATCGTTTTGTAATGCCTGACAATCCTCAATACTTCCTATAGCCAAGTATAATTTGAGATCGTCGGCAAACATAAGACACTGGGAAGAACTAATAACATCTGGAAGATCGTTGATCATTACCAGAAATTGAGTAGGGCCGAGGGTACTGCCTTGACTAATACCAGAATTTATTGCATATGGATCTGAACGGTAACTACCAAGTTGTACAAATTGAAAACGATCCCGGAGGTAGTCTGCAAAATATTTTACCAGCCTGGGAGTGAAACCAATCATAGAAAATTTACGCAAAAGGACGTCATTATCTACGCGATCGAACGCTTTTTTAAAGTCGAAATAACTGACATCGATTTGTTTTTTCCGATCTAAGTTTTTAGAAGCGTAGTCGACGAAATTTATTAAATTTGTTGATGTTGATCTACGGGCACGAAAACCGTGCTGACAATCCGATAATCGAGAACTTATTTGTTGTGAGACGTGATTATTTAAAATAATTTCAAGTAGCTTAGCAAAAGTAGATAGCACCGCGATAGGTCTATAGTTCTCAATGCTCACTTTGGAGCCACTCTTTGGAACTGGTGTAACACGCGAAGTTTTCCATACGGTAGGATACGTATCTGTTTGGAGTGACAAATTAAATATATAGTGAAGAGGTTCAATAAAAATTGATATACAGTCTTTAATAATGAACGGAGGTATATTATCCGGACCTGCTGCCGAATGCGGTTTAAGGCGCCGAGTTGCAAGCTTTATATCAGATTTTGAAATGTAATCAATAGAAATACGTGATGATGCAACGCCGGAAACAAGAGAAGCCTCCTTATAATCAAGTTTTGGTTTTTCATTTAAAAATACTGATTGAAAATATTTAGCGAATGCATTTGCGGCGTCAATACCACTTACTTTAACACCATCATAGTCGTATTCAACACGCAACCTACTAGATGACCGCTGCTCCTTTTCAAATGCCCAGAATTTCTTGGGATCATCTTTAATATTGGCTTCAATTTTTTTTATATGGTTCTGATAAGCCTGATTGATAAGTATTTTTACTTTACTTCTATAGTATTTAAACATTTCAAAGTTATACTGTAGACCAAACTGCTTATATTTTTTTAAATTAAAATATTTAATTTTTATATTATTTACAACTTCCGTAGTGAACCACGTCGGATAAGTATATCGTGAACTATTCATAGAATGTCTCTTTTTAGGGACGCATTTATCGAAACAGTCAAATAATTGTGTGTAAAATCTATCTACGGCACTATTTACACTAGTAGACGAATAAACATCATCCCAACGCAATGTTTGAATGCACGCATATAATTCATTATAATCTGCTTTACGGAAATTCCATTCATTTAATTTACTACCAGACCGTACACATGAATCGTTTATATTGTAAGTCCTTAAATATGCTAATTTCACCAACAAAGACGGATGATAACTGTCAATGGGGACAAGTGGTGGTGTGTCACTACTTACCTGTAATTCACTGCTACTGGCATTACTTAATACAAGGTCAAGAATTCCACCCATCTTATTCGTAATAGTATTATACTGATGCAACTTACTGAAGGAAATCATATTATTATATTTATAAATAACATTTTTTGATGCTGAATTTAAGTTAAAATCGCCAAATATTACAATTTTATATGATGAGAAACGTGTACTTAATTCTTCTAATATTTTAAAAATATTATAATATATGTCATCCTTAGAACAAGGTGGTATATACAACACACATAACACTATTTTAATGCCATTGCGTTTTACCGAGGCTACTGTAATTTCGAGACAATCGGTAAAACTACTTATGTAATTTTTAACACAAATATTTTTTATATCATAACAATTTCTAATAGCTAACAATACACCACCCCAACCTGAATCATTACACCGATCTTTACGCAATACAACATAATCGTTAGGAAACAACTCTGAGTCACACACACTACTATTTAAAAATGTTTCAGTTAAAGCATAAACGTCATATTGTTCACATAATATAGAATTCTTACATACATCTAATTTTGTACGCAAACCTCGCACGTTTTGATAAAACATACAGATATTTTTTAATTTAGGGGTTTTGTGTAAAATTATACAAGTCAACTTTGTTAACGTATGTTGGTAATATTAGCCCACTAAGGTGGTCAAAAAATACGTATTAAGGGTTTGTTGCTTTTAACCTATTCACTCAGTAAACTTAACAAACCTATTTACTATAGTCAATCGTGTTACTCTGTTAACAATACCCAACGTGCTCTGTTGTTTTTAGCAAAGTAATTCAGTGATTTCAAATATGTTGTTTTGTAAAACTAGCTAAGTAACACAGTAATGTTAATCATATTTATTGGGTAGGGACAGCCAATCTACTTTGTTACTTCTACTCAATTAAAAATTTGTATACGTAGCCAAGTTACTGGGTACTGTCAATCGTGTTCATTGGGTAACTATAACTAAATATACTCTGTTCTTTCTAGTCAATTAAGATTGGTATATTTAGCCAAGTTACTTTGAATTCTTAGGCGGGTTTATTAGGTAACCATAGCTAAAATACTTTGTTGCAAGTAATAATTCAAATGACACATATTAAGCTATATATTTTCAGTATAAGCTGACCTGTGAATGTTCGTAAAACCTATACAAGGTGTAAGGGGATATACACATCCGAACAGGACGTGATGTACTGTTCAGTTTCATCAGTACATCACGCCCTTCTTAGATGTGTACCCCCTTTCTGTTACACCCTGTATACAATGTGAGGTCAGCTCATACTGAAAATATTTATCTAGTTCGATATGTTGTCATTTGTACCATTATTAATGCAGAGGGAAAAATTTTGGCATGTCGGAAAAAAAGCCAATGAAACGTTCATGTAGGAAAACAACACTAATTTTGCCGACACACCAAAAACTTAGAAGAAACTGAAAGAAAATTATGCAAATTAATGAAATTAGCTTTATTCAGTACATGATACAATCATTTCAAGTAACATATCTACTACTTACACTTAAATACTACTACTTTTAAAAATAGTACACAATTCACAATGTCAAGAAACGATACTGGAGTTCTGTGTTTTAATTTTCACAATAACAGGGTGAAATATAAATCATGAGCAAACTTTTAAGGAATGACTCAGACTACACCTGAACAACTTTAATTAGGTATAGGACCAAATCCAACATCGTAAAAGAAATATCAGCTGTTTCATAATATACAAAAGTGGAATTATCTACTCTGCCAAAATCTACGGAACAGCTGATTTTATTTCGCGATGTTGGTGTTTGTTCTCTAATGAAAGTGGTTTAGGTTTGTTTACATAAAAACAAACAACCATTATGGTAATGTAAGCAAGTTAATACACCTTAATTATTGTACTTATAAATGTATTTGATAAGTCAAAAGTTTAGGCAAAAACCATAGAATAAGCTAGGAGAATAAGTAATCTTTTTGATCTAATATGTAATTTTATTACAACCCAACAAGTAAATCCGTCATTTTTTTAAACATTTGAATTTATTCTCATTGAAACATAATTCACATTCGTCTTCATAAATGCTAAAACTTAAACATTTTTTGCACCAAAAAAAATTTAAGTACAATAAGCTCTTTACATATTGTTCGTTTTCTATTATAAAATATTCTGGTTGAACCTCGTTACAAATTTGATGTGTAGATATGCAGATATCATATCGGAACTATATCGTACCTACCTTATGTAATTTACATATTAAAGTAATAGGTATACCTATGACAATATGATACTTGATCAGAAGTAACTTACTAATTCAAATTTATTTTTGGTTTGATTGTGGGGAAGCTTTCAGTGATTTCGGTATATTGTCCTTTGCTTTTCATATCTTTTTCTAGCTGTAAACAAATAAAAAAAAAACGTAAGTAAGTATACAAAAGTAATTAAACTAAAGCAGACAAAAAATTCTAAAAAACTTAACTCACCAGAAGATATCCTTTGGGTTTTTTAAGAGCAGCATATTCATTGTATTGAGGTATTGGAGCTCTTTTGCAGCAATTAGCCTCGTCTCTGTAGTTTCTTGCCACTTTAGTTCTACGGCTGTCCATGGCTCAGAGGAGTTTTTGAGCCATAATAGTTTGTCTTCTGCATCTTGCTCTTCTATAATAGTTTGATTAAAATTCAAAATGATGATGAAAAATTATTGTTTTTAATGTAAATTTGAATCTGCCTTGTAGGTGCTGAGGCGGCGCTTCAACAGACACGTTCGTCACTCGACTATGATTTGATAGAAATGGCCGACTTTGCAGGCTACGCAGCCAATTCCTTGTTTAATTTTTATCAAGTTACTCGGTCAAAAATAGTATTCGCTCCATTGTTAATTGCCGAGCTGTGCTTATGTACCAATAGATAATTTACTTGTTTGTTTTTAAGTAAGAAACACGGTTATATGCTTCATAGCAAGTGATTTAATTTTAGCCAAATAATATTGTCTAAAAATAAATAACTTACTTATCATTAAATAATAACGTAAGCTTGTCTATTTTGAACCTAATTCGGTAAAGGTAATATTGACCGAGTCGTTAATTTTGAAATAAATAAGTACTTTTTTAATAATAGCTAAGAATATTTAGCAATACTTGCTTGTATAATACTAGCAAAGCTTTAATGCACATTTTAAATATGTCTTGATTGAATGCAGCAGAATAATTTTTAACCGAGCTAAATTGGTACTTTGCTAAAGCAAAATTTTCTCAGTGTAACAGTTTCTACACGACAAAGCAGTACTTACAAAACACAAACATTTACGTAATCAAACGCAATCAACTGTATTAGAATTCACTATAATATCCTCTATACATCCCAGCATCACAGAAACGCATTACTTCTTACGGGACTCCACCATTTAATTACGAGCTGCGGTATCTTTATAGTCTGTTTACATTACGGGTCATTTTATACTGGTGACCCAGGATTAATGGCCATAATATCCTGACCCTCCTGAACTTGCTATCTATTCTATCCAAGAGGCCAGCTTTTATTGGTCCGATGAGTAATACGCAGTTTATGTTCAACAGTTAGGCTATAATGCTGTTTCGCTTTTCATAATAGATGGTCTTACTTTGTGCTTACGGTTCGTTAATTATTGGTTTAAATTAAATGAGTAACAGTTAGGTACAGATAAATAACACTTTCAGTTTTGAGCAGTTAATTTTGCTTTGAAAAGTTCAACTGCTACATAGGTTAACTAACTGTTCACATGGTTTTACATGGTACGTGTGGAGGTAATGTTTAAGTTTTAATTGTCACCATATATTATAAACGTACGGTTACAACTTACAGTGTAGAAATGTTTGAATTATTGCTATAAATCTACCATTTCTATTTATTCACGTACATTGTGCATTTAATAATTCTTGAATGTTATTTTGTGTAGTTATTTTTTTTTATGTTCTTAAATCATAACCGTTTTTAAATGCATGTGGTGTTATGTATATGCACTTGATATGTTAAATTGTATTTTCCTTGTATGTCTATAATTAGTGTTAAAAATTGTTGGCTATCCTTTGTAAAATAAAATAAAAAATAAAAATTTACATCAAACGAGCGACTGCTCATTGACTCCACTGTGTGTAAACAGGCATAGAGCATTCTATCGTCGTTCTTAGTATGTCTGAAAGGATTCTATGCAATGTTCTAATACTGAACAATACTGAATACGAGTTTTCATTTACACTAAAAGATAACGAAAGAATGCTCTTGCTCTAGCTAGAACTGTAGCTCTATGTTCATTTGATGTAAATGCACCGATATTTAAAAGCGAATTGCAAATGTATGTGAGACTAATAATAGAGTCATATATTCAGCTACCTATGATTTATTAATTTTTATTACCTATTTATTACGAATAGATATAACTAGTGATGCAACGAATACTACTTTTACGAATACGAATACGAATATCAAACCTACTATTCGGCGAATACGAATACGAATACGAATATCTCGCCTTGGTAATAAAAGACTTATTTATTTAATGAATGCTTACTCTTCTAATAATTAAAATTTACAATAGGCAAATTTTTATTTAAAAAACATAAAATTCGTAGATTTTCTGGTTCTAGGCGATTTTTTTTTCAGTCTGGATGTTTCCAGCCGTTGAAAAAAGTCTTTCCGAAGCACTGCACATGGCTTAAGTGAAAAATATTTTTGGGCGAGTTTTTTCTGACTTGGAAAATTGACATCTTCTCGCCAAAAGGCCAGTGGATCAGCAGTCTCTGCACACGTCATATTTTTACGCGCGAATTTTTAAATCTGTAGTAAATAGAGTTGCGTACAAAAATATTCGTTTTTAAAAATTCGTATATTCGCCGAATACGAATATTCGGTAAATGTCTACCTACTATTCGGCGAATACGAATATTCGTATTCGTATTCGTTGCATCACTAGATATAACTTCATCTTTACCTTACAGAATACCTACGTTTTATTAAAATAAATTTATTATTTCGTAATAGCCTTACCATGTTCTTCCAAGGCTTAGGAAACTCAGTATAAATTAAAATCGAGTACATAGTATAATAAAATACCAAAGATATTATCGTCATTAATAACAGCAATTCATATGCTCATACACAATAGTTATATTCATATACGAAATTCATGTCCCCGTATCGATATGTCACTCTTGGAATGACTCTATTCCTAAAGCGCTTTGTCGAAAACCTTCATATTAAATATAGACGCAATAAAATGAATAAAAATCATATAAAACGTATTATAATATTATTGAACGCACAAAGTATCGGCTTATCTAAATTCTCTTACAGCGTACTTTTATTCGGTAAAGTTTTTTTTGTAACAAATTGGTGTGATATTTATTGATTTTATTTGAGTTTTTTAGAACATTTACGTAATGTGGAATGCGTGGTTTTTAACATGAATTTGCATAATTCCTTTTAAAATGTGATTATTCATATTTTATTTTTTTGCGACACAAAAATATTTAAAAAATAAAATGTATGCAAATCTATTTTGAGAATATAATCAATAGCTCTCCAAAAACAACAAGGCTGATTGACAAATTGTTTTTTACTATTATGTATTTAATTGACAAAAAAACAGTAAAATAAATAAATTATATCTACGTTAAAAATTATGTATTAATTTATTTGTATGGAAACTAGGACAATCTTAAAAATTTCCATTACTTTGACACATAAATGACCACATTTTTTCAAAAATATTTAATTTGACATAACTTATAAAAAAGACATTAAGCTACTGTGCTAAAAATATTATAAAAATAAACCCATTCATTATAACAAAATTTCCATAAGAGAATAACAAAAACAATAAATAACGCTATTTCATATAAATATAGAACCTTACTTCCTTTCTTTATGCTAATGCGGTCGTTCTCATGAGAAAATATAAGTTTCAAAATTATGCAACACGAGTCGAAAAAACAATTACATATTTATTTTTAACCTCGTTTTTATTACTATGACGACAAAGGATGTCCTAATTATCCAAAATATTTCTGTGTGTCGAAATAGATGTATTTTATTTTGAAAATTATTTTTAAACATAGGATGTCCGTAATAAACATCCGGTAAATATGTTACGATTCTATATTGTAAGTTAGCAATGGAAAAAAACTGTTTTGTTACAGTAACCGCATTTAATAATCTATGCTAATATTGTGAAGCTGAAGAGTTTGTTTGAACGCGCTAATCTCAGGAACTGGTCCGATTTGAAAAATTCTTTCGGTGTTAGATAGCCCATTCATCGAGGAAGGCTATATAATATTATCATCACGCTAACACCAACAGGAGCGTAGCATTGCGGGTGGAACCGCGAAGCGCAGCTAGTAGATAATAATATAGATTCATATATAAAATTTTGATTGATTTTTGCTTTAAAATGTTAATTGCTTTCTTATTAAAATAATGTAATTACCGGTAAACATTTTTACTTGATATCCAATTAGACATGCAAGTGGATTGCTATCCATGTATATTTTAGAAACTTTTTAATAAGAAAGAAATCTCAATGACAGCTATGAACCGAAAGTACAAAGAAAAAAAGTGTCATTCTATTCTTTATCCACATGCCTAAAATAAACAAGGTTTCCTTTAAATACTATCATATTTCATAACACGTACCGCCACGGTCAAAGATCAACAGACAAAAAAATATGACTCGATATCTACGTGATCAATCGATTTTATCTGTAGATAAACATCGAATCACATCAAAGAAAGATGAATCGATTTTATTCGATACATCGATGCATCGTTTTTATTATAATCGTTAGTAATCGATAAGTGAGGCAATACGAAGTTGAAAAATTATATTTATACTATTTCCTATTGAATAAGTAAATAATCTCTAACGGACGAGTGAAAATAATGAAGTTGACAAATGAAGACTGTTCGTTTTATTAGTTTATGCATTCCACAGACTTCCGTTATAATTTATAAATCAAAGAACTTAATATAATTAATATTCGATGTCCGAATCAATAAGCCTTCGTCGCTTTTACCTTTTTACTTACAGATCTATTTTTACCGTTTCTTTACACTTTTTTATCTGAACCATTTGTCAGACCACAAAAAAGCATTTTCGAACTAACAAGGTGTCATTATTAATGATGCAAATAAATTATACACGCGAGCCAAACGCCATTAAACCATTGAGAACCAGATACAGACTAAATAGTAAATGCACATAAAAAGCAGTAGACATTAAGCTGTCTTTTTAAAATATTTTATATAATCTCTGCCTTCCGTCTGACAGGGTAATTGTCACTAAGCCGATAAACGTATAAAACTGTTGTTTCAATAAATAGAAGACAATAAATGACTATAAAAATCAACAAGAACAAAGACAGACATTATAAAAAGTTTCATTTTACAAACATAGGTTTTATTCGCAAAATAATATACAAACTGCAGTTAAGTTCCACGTAAAAACTTGTCAAAAATGCTAAAATTAATGACCGCCGCGGAGTAATCTAAGGTTATTTAACCTAAACCCAGCCCAGTTTTAGCATACCGTGACCGAATTATTTGCAACAAAACAACTAAGATTTAGTTATATATTTATGTATATTATTAAGGCTAGTTAATGCATCCTTTGATAACCTTCATAATCATGTCCCTGCAAACTCTACCAAATTTCGGATAGTTGATGGAAAATAACTTTAAGAAATGCTTAGTCCTCGGCTTTTTTTCCTTCACAAATTGAAACAGATAATGTAATATGATAAATCAATTCAATTTTTGCTCGCCAGTTACTAACTTTTTATTGAAATCGGAAGCCTAACCTTCTATAAAAAAACAAAACATGGCGAGCACTTTCTCTCCACATTGTCAAACTATAAACGAACAGTGAGGCGGCTAACAGACAGTCACTCGGATTAGGGGGGATTAGTATCAATCATAATCACAAATTACTTGCGTCATGCTACCACGGCTTATGGCATTAAGACCTCACTTGCTAAGGAACTATTGTAGTGGGAGATGAGCTATTAAATGCTATTAATTTCGTTTGATCGCTCCTGGCAGGCGATTTTTTAAGAATCAACGAATGTTAAGGAACTGAATTTGGGAAAGCTCTGAAGTCAATAACGAATATGTAGATTCTATTTTTATGTGAGCAATCGTCAACTGGTATTGCATTACTACGTGATACTAGATTTCATTATTAATGCATTTTAAAATTAAAAAAACACTGTCACGTCTATCACTGAACGAAATATGCTTTGGAAGTTTTAAAAAAGGTATGATTTATAAGATAGAAGCAATTACCTAATCAGAATGTAACTAGATATATGTACAAAAGCCTAGCACTTCTTGGACAAATGCCCCGCCAATCCATACACAGAATATGAATGAATAAAAAGTAGTACATTCGATTGTTAATTGGCGATTGTACTGTCCGCAGAAAAGTCGGTCATTTTTTTATTTTGCATTATCTCGGATATTTGAATTGAAAACTTGACGTGTCCGTTCCGAGAACAATCAATGTTGCTTTTAATGAGCTCCCTTTTCATTATAAAAAGCACTGGTTATATTTAACGGGCTTAATTTTGGCGGACACAAACTCAATGTATTTTCATAATTATGCGGCGAACAAACGGCAACTGTAATTAAAACATTTTGACGTATTCCTTTATTGTATGTGATAATTAGATTTGTTATAATGAAGCCGAGTGGGATAGTACTATGCTGTTTTAGAAATTATACAAGTTTATTTTTGTATGTGCTCAAAAAATTATACTGATTTAATGCTAAATTATTAAATATCATGCAAATTTAAATTAATTAGAAGGAAACATATTTTTTTAGAAAATAAGAGACATTAAAACATGTTCGCTATTTACAGCATTGTGAATGAATTTTAATACTTTTACAATATTACCCACACATTTAAATGCATACCTAAATATGTATGTGAGTACGAGTATATATACAGAATGACTGACAGAGGTCACACCGGCTAGCGGCTGTATTAAAAATTCACACATTACCGTACAATTTTGGTCACCTGTTAAACTTGTATAATATTTCATCACCCGCATTGCTCCGCTCTTGTTGGTCTTAGCGTGATGATATTATATACCTAGCCTATAGCCTTCCCTGATAAATGGCCTATCTAACACAGAAATAATTTTTCAAATCGGACCAGTAGTTCCTGAGATTAGCGCGTTCAAACAAACAAACTCTTCGGCTTTATAATAGTACTAGCGGTCCGCCCCGGCTTCGCCCATGGCACCTACATGTTTAAACTATCCTATCTCTCAAGTTGGATCGAACTGCACATGGTGTGCGAATTTTATTATAATCGGTTAAGTGGTTTAGGAGTCCATTGAGGACAAACATTGTGACACGAGATTTATATCTTATATATAAAATTCTCGTGTCACAATGTTAGTCTGCATACTCCTCCGAAACGGGTGGACCGATTCTCATGAAATTTTCTGTGCATATCGGGTAAGTCTGAGAATCGGCCAACATCTATTTTTCATATGTACCACGGGCGAAGCCGGGGCGGACCGCTAGTAATCCATACTAATATTATAAATGCGAAAGTAACTCTGTCTGTCTGTCTGTCTGTTACTCAATCACGCCTAAACTACTGAACCAATTTGCATGAAATTTGGTATGGAGATATTTTGATACCCGAGAAAGGACATAGGCTACTTTTTATTGCGAAATATGTACCACGGGCGAAGCCGGGGCGGACCGCTAGTATATAATATATTAAGATAGATTAAATGACTTTGAAATAGAAATTCCCACATGTGAATATTAATCTACTATCGATATCTTTCCTACGAGCTTCACTTAAAATGACATTCAAGTATTGTTCCTAACTTTATATTCTATGAAATCGAACCAGTTACCTCTCGGTTTCAACGCCGACACGCCACCAATGAACATGTGGTCAAGTGCCACTTGCAGGAAACAGGTTTGAGCTGCATGTAATAAATTAATAGATGCTATTTAAATTCTTCATACAAATTTCGCATGTCTGCCTCAACAATGAATAATCACCGGTCATTTTTACACATGAAATTCCGGCTTGCTAAAAGAACCGTTCAGGTCTATGTAGGTATATATGCTACTAACTACTATGTTAATAATAATTCAAGTCCAAGGTGTAAAACTGTAGTGTAGACTATTCAGTCTAGACATACGTCTATAAGGACCTTATAGACATACGACTATAAGGACCCTTAGATAATAGATATACATACGTCTATAAGGTGTTAAGAATGTTTAAGTTTAAAATCCTTTTTACAAATACTTCGTGAAAGTCCCTGTTACGTTACAATTTTTATTACAGTATTCAAGACAAATGGGGTTTTCTTTTCTATATTAACTTTAACCAATAAGTTTCTTAATTTTTAATTACTTCGATTGAATTCGATTCGGACACTTCAGAAATTCTTTCCTGTAGTGCCTATACTAAGAATTTATTATTCATATAATTTAATTATTATCTCATTATGATAAAAAGTGACCTGTAGACCTAGTGAAACGAGTATATGTTATATTAACATTCGGGTTATTGTAAAAGCATCCTATTTGAATCCATCACAATATTTAAAGACAAAACTTTCTAAGTGTGATTGATTATAGGTACATATTTATATGAAGGCGTTATAATGCTATCGTTGTAATAATTCAAAACAACTTTTTATTGAGCGTGACTAAACAAATTAATTAAATAAATTCGCTACGTTAATATCACATCGACACGTTGTATCATTAATTATTATTTAGTATCGACCTCTAGGTATAGTAGTTTCTTATTAAAAAAACTGTAATAAATAAATAGGCCAAATAGTGGCGTGCATTGGGAAAGGCCTACGTCCAGCAGTGGACAACAAAAGACTGATGATGATGATGATGATGAAATAGTCCAAAAATATTCTAAACAAAAAATTCACATGCGAATTAGTTTCGTAATCGGATATATTTTATTCCCTTTTTAACATGCTTTAAATTCATAACATTTTATTATATAATAATGACGTTAACACATTGAAAAGCAAAAGTTATTAAAAAATAGACGTGTGGCACTTGAGGACTACCGCGGTAAAGCTATTGCATAGCATGCCTTCAATGAGTTCAAGCCACACCTCCGTGCCCGTCGGAGTGGGGAGCGTGAGGTTTTTTCGTTACGGAATTTCTGGATTCGGTCCCCGCGCTCAAGGCCCGCGATAGAAGCTTTGCAATAGCTTAAAATTGCGCAGCATTGGTAGCTGTTATGTGCTCTTTATTATTATTATTTTTTGGTTGTATTAGTTTTTCAACCAAAAAAGTAGAATAGAAAGATATAACAGTGCGTGTCATCAATATATTCAAAATTGTTAAAAGTACTAACGCTTAGGTATAACAAAGCTTATGTTAAAGTCTATCCTAAAATACAAGTACGATTTAACTGCAAAATCGTTAACCCAAAGGGAAATAGTTAAACAACTTTCTATCTACGCCCAAAATGCTTCAAATTACCAACTTCCATTATAGATTATTTATTTGTATCAATAAAACCAGAATTCCCTAAAGCTACACCGATGGCACGCCTCTACTGTGTTTCGGAATCAATTATTTTAGTTTTAGATTACATCCAAGATGGAGGCGAAACTATATAAAATCAATCAGATGTTTAATTTCTAAATAAAATTTATAGTATTGCGTAACGTAATTATAGTGTTGTGGGTTCGCTTTTTATGTTTTCTATTTTAATTATTTCACCAGAACGATTTTATGTGATGAACGACACATTTTCAATTAAGTTACCGTTTGTTTGTGTTTTAGAATTATATATGTATTCAATAAATATTAATGTGGTTTAATTCTTTCACGGTTTTATTTAAGGGCTTTTAGTTTATAGCTTAATCGATGCTTATCTTAGGTGAGATAATATCCATTTATATTCGATAGAGTCACTAATTAAATTGAACTCTATATTAATTGAAAATGAAAAATAAAATAATACTTACTCAAAAAGACCCTATTTATCATTCCCTTTTTAAGACTAAACAGTTTTAAAAAGAAATCCATAAAGTTCAATTGAATTTTATGTTTTTAATGTCCACTAATCTATATACTTACCTATTACTTATTTATATTATAAAGCTGAAGAGTTTGTTTGTTTGAACGCGCTAATCTCAAGAACTACTGGTCCGATTTGAAAAATTGTTTCGGTGTTGGATAGCCTATTTATCGAGGAAGGCTAGGTATATAATATCATCACGCTAAGACCAACAGAAGCGGAATCACGCGGGTGAAACCGCGGAGCGCAGGTAGTAACTTATATTTTTACTTATATCTTACTGTAAAATACAGTTAAAGCACTTAATAAATATCGGTTTAGAACCTTCAACGTTTCTCCTTCAAATCAAACTCAAAAACGATCTAAGTGAAGGACATTAGAAATCCACAGAAAGTCCCTTTACAATTTCCTACCGCTATCACAAACGCCTCGAGACAAACAAACATATATTTACTTATTCGCTTATTTAACTATGTCGCTGTCACTATTTTCCACATTGGATAATTATTATCCATATGAAGTTATTCAATCAAGTTGCTGTTTGCGAAATTATAGCCTACACTATGTTTATTAATAACGGTTATAGATGCCGATGGGAACAATTTTATTATATCGTATAATATAATATAAATTGTGCTTAGCTAATAATACGACTTGATTGACAGGTCCCTTATAAAATAATAAAACTATCTCAGTGTACCGTGTTTTTGGAAAAACCAGTTTTAATTAGTGCGTATCTGCTAATTAAATCGATTCGTCTTCTTGTAAATAATGGATTGGCTCAATTATTTTCAAATGTAATTGATTTTGAGAGACGAAATTGGATGAAAGTTTTAGTTTAACTGTGTTTTTATTATTCTGTAAAATTACGTTTTATGATGCTGAATACAGTTTTTAAATGTCGCAATACGAGTATAAAATAATTGAATGAATTGCTTTTTATTATAATATATGTACCTACGAGAATTATTTAAACAAGAAATTAATCTTAAAAAAGCTCTGAACATTACGCAAGGAACTCAAAATAAAGCAACCAAAAGAATTAAACAATGCATAATTAAGGCCCCAAAACTTGTTGTAATTAGCACGTTACTTTTGTATCGTTTCAAAATCTTGTCACCAATAATTTGGGCATCTCCATATAAGGCATGCATATGCGACAACTATAATATAATAGAAAGTAGAGAACGTCTATGTGTCCACAATCAACCAACATACCACAGACTCAATGGAATCATTCCAGCATTAATAGGTACCGTCAGCATAAAAACAATGGACAAGAACTAACATGAATTATATAAACTTCGCTAGCTTTCAAAACGTTGGTTATAATATTTATAAAGGCGGTTGAATGCGTATTTTTTGTCTCATTGATACGAGTTTTCTTTTCAATCAATTAGTGCTGGTCTCGTAATTTAGTTTGCCTTGTAATAGTATATATAGTACAGTCACAACGTAACTAAACAAATGTAAGAATATAATTGGTCCAAACTATTGTACGATTGTACAGATCGATAAGTAAAACATTTTTAAAACCAATTTACGTGAGCAAATATTCCATAAATGAGCACAAAGTCCTTCAAATGTTTACAGTAACATTGTACAAAATAACGTCATGCGAACAATGTGGAAATAGACACAATATTTTGTGTTAAGACGCTTCAAAACGGTCAATGGCCATTGGACATAAGTACCGTAGAGTGCTCTTAGAGAACAAATGAATCGATTGTTTGCTATGAAAATGTTATAAAATTACATGCGACATAGATTTGTTAATTTTTGAAGTTCAAGTGTTGACAGGAATTAAATAGATATTAGATGTGATTAGCACGCCATTTTTATGACATTTATTCTTCGAAGAACCTGCTAGTTCCACTTTTTGAAGTGAAACTTCTTTATCGAGGTTGGAAAAAAATTTAGTGTAACATTTTTTACGCTGTTACGCGCCATCTTTTTCTTATCCCTACCACGCGTGATTCGACACGTATTTCTGTAAAGTTGCATATAGTAAATTATTTTTTGAAAAATAAGGTCATAAAGAAGTTTCACTTCTTACGTGTTTACACTTAACAGTTTCTTACAACACGCACACATTTTTTTAATATGTAGGTTTTTCGATGTCATTATGAACTATGTAACTAATCATTTTTTTTAACAAAATTTGTATCAATAAAAATACTTTGTCTCTCTGTTTTGCTGTCGCTACCGTATTGTGCCTAATTACTCTACGTGAGTGATTTTTAATTTAATTGTAATACCTGATTCCGTGCAACCAACCGTAAGAAGCCACTTCGGCGGACAGATGTCAAACGACCGAGTTTTTTTTAACATGATACCGATATCTTTGTCTTCTATCCATTTTCAAACGAGTTGTTTTACGCAATGCTATTTGTACTTTGAGACACGTGTGTAGATGATTTGAAATTTTAACGTGACAGTGGTTTTCTGGTATTTGTTTTGGTAATTGGTAAAGTAGGTATATTCGTATGTTAGTTAATACCTACTACTACTACGATATTTGGTCTTCCTTCATAATTTAAATGAAATTGTCGAAATGTCCTCCGATGGTTAAAATTCTGCTTTTTTTTTGTTTAAAATTTTGGTATTTATCGATCTATTTCTATATTCTAATATTAATTTTTGATAACATTATTTATTGTTCCCTCAATTATATCACTGAAAATCACTATTTACAGGAGTAATATTGCCACATTACATAATACCTTAGCACCTACATAATTGAGTCTATTTTTACACAGTTTCTTACAACATTGTACGCACAAGAAATTATTTCACTTAGAAATCTTAACAAATTATCAGTGAATTAAGTACGATTAGAGCATAATTATGTTCCCAGTAAATTGTACAAGTATTTACTCAATAAATACTTTTTTCGCAATGTAATTTCCTATTGATTGTGGACCTTTCACAGAAACTATATGACTACTTTCGAGTATTCGACGCGTTCTAGATATCACCACTTGACTTGTAAGTAGCCTAAAATATGCTACTAATTGCTTTCTTTAGTAAGTAAATAAACTAGTAGTTAGAAATGATCTTCAAGAATTTATTTGAGACCTTAAATATACAGTTTGGAGATAATTGTCTAAAATGTGACAGCATTTGTCATTTGTATATGTATACTAGCGGTCCGCCCCGGCTTCGCCCGTGGTACACATTTACGTTTTCTCTACATAAAAACCATCTTCGTACTTCAAGGAATATAATAAAAAAAGAATTATCGAAATCGGTTCAGCCGTTCTCGAGTTATGCGCTTACCAACACATTTTGCGATTCATTTTTATATTATAGATATCAGGGCATTTTCTACTTGTGAATGAATAATAAAACAAATGTGTAATAGATAGATATATTTTGAAAACAATATAATAATATGGCAGATATAAACCCTGGTACCTAAGTAGGTATATTGTTTATAGCAAATTCCAGTAAATATTCTTGATAAACTATGTTAATTTCATTCGTATTTAATAATGTACAGTACATAATACAAAGAGTCCTTTCTATATTATAACTATGAACGAATTAATCGTCTATATTTCGCCTAATTGTTTACATACTTAATTTCAAAACTATGTTAATTATCCCTAATAAACCAATGTTCTCGTCCAGCCATCGAACCTTGCCCAACGTATCCAGCCGACTAGTTATTACGCAATTAGCACTCCGCATGCGCTAAGACATCCGCCTCCGTAAGCTTCCCTTACGACACGGCCGAGATTTTTCTAAACCCGTTCGCTGACTCATAATTATTGCTTGAGTCCTTTCTTTTGTAACAGTTTATCATTCTCCTGGTGTCAATGACCTGTATGTACCTGTAATATGACACGCCATTGTCTCAGTAAATAGATACATAAGTAAACATGTAAGAAACGTATGAAATTACGATTAAAATTTAATATAAAAGTTGTTTTAATCATATATTTTAGAGCCTTCCTTGACTAAAAAAGGGATATTTCTACGAAACCCAACAACTATATCTGGAAAAACCCAAACTATAAGGAATGTACGATTAATTATAACGTTCTTTTGTCATTGGATTACTCACAAATTTCCCAGTATCTGGTAATACCCACCTGTGCCTCTTAAAATATTCATCTAAAATTGTTTGTAAGGTCATAAACTAAATTTGACCCACACTCTTGAACTCTGAATCGGACGGTAACCAATTCTAATCAATTACAATACGTTACTCTGTGGCGATTAGTCACAGATTAAAAATGTGTACGCTAAAAGACGGATATTTTTTTTACAGTTTTTCTTATTCGTTTCGATGTAAAAATATCTAAACAATATGAACATATATATGATGAGTACATTATTTTTAATGAGAGTCGTGCTTAATTAGTTCGTCTATGTAAGTAAAAAGCACTGGGGTTTGGAACTTTTAGTTTATCAGTATCACATCTACATACATATATTAGGTATATTATATATATTATTTTTTAAAGCGTCGTAACAACAAAAGCGAAGGCATAATATAGAGTATAGACTATAGACTATTATAGAGTTCATCTGAAGCCTCTACCTTTGTCTTTACTCTCTCGCGTAGTTCGTAGTAGGTAAGTAAGTGCCTTTTTAAAATTAATCACATTTAAAAAATATAATATCTATACCCATTGAAGAGTGTGTGGAATATGTTGTAGGTATATTTCATATAATCTGAATTGGGTGAATAACGTGTTTCAAGAAAACAAATACTTAAAAAAATGTAAATCTAATTCAATTCAACATTTTTTGCATCCATGCAACACCAATAAATAATGAATTAATAAAACACCAATTCATATTCCTTTGATGTTTTTAATTGATACAATAAATTTCATAATCTGCAGTTCATTGACCCTGCCAAATAGGCGACGAGTTGTTAACTTACTTTGTTCAAATAAATTAAAATATATCAGACAGTTTCAATTATTGCACAATCATTTTATTTCGCTAGTTGCCATTGAACTCTTAATGGTTATCAACGAGGATAATGAATAAATTAAGATTTATACTGAAAATTGTGTTGGCTTCGAAATCGTGCGTTTTTATTTAATTTGTTTGAGTTTCTTAGTGTACAATAGTACAGCTTTGTTCGCGGTTTCACTCGCGTGGTGCTCTGATAACAAGTTTAAGAGTTAGTTTTTCAAATTTCACCTGAATCTGATCAGCCCCCCTAGTCAAGTGGCTTTCTGTTAGCGTAGCGTTCAATAGAATAGACTACGAATGTATGAGATGGACGTAACCTGTAGATACGTTTATCTACAGCCTACGTCAATCTCATACATTCGTAGTCTATTCTATTGAACGCTACGCTAACAGAAAGCCACTTGACTAGGGGGGCAGTCGTTATAATGTTAAGGCGAACATAAATCCAACTTAATAAACTCCCGATTAACTTTCATGAAATCGTAATAAATCTACAAAATTCTCAAATAATTCATAAGCTTTATGCATCTTAATATTATTTCTATAGAGTCATTATGGTCATATACTTATGCGTATTTACTGAGCCCTTCAAACTATTCTCTTGTTCTTTTTATATCCGATATATAATTTGCAACATATTTTCATTAACATTATGTCTATTATCATCCTTGCTGTTACAAACCCAGGCCAAAGGTAAACCATTAAAATGATAACATTAGCTAAATGCCAGTAGGTAGGTATTACACAAAACAGCACTATCACTTCATAATTCTAAATTAGCCGCTAAAATTGTCAAATT
The DNA here is from genome assembly GCF_061535395.1 of Colias eurytheme. Taxonomy (NCBI): domain Eukaryota; kingdom Metazoa; phylum Arthropoda; class Insecta; order Lepidoptera; family Pieridae; genus Colias; species Colias eurytheme. The sequence continues at coordinate 5,404,975 of NC_143005.1, read as the reverse complement.
TCTCTAATATACGAATAAATAACAGTTTCACGTGCGTTAATATAATTTTAAGCTAGATGTTAATAGGGAATAAACTCTATTACAATGGAGAATATCCATTTAAGCGAAGAACACGATAGCTGGTTAAGTATGGGCTGTAACAAATTCCAAATTAATAATGCTGTTAAGGAGCTTATACATTAATTTTCTTGTGTAATTTGTCAACTCTCACTTTTAAAGAAGAAGTGGTATTTGAGGATGTATTTAGAAAATTGATGGATATTAGTGTGGAAAATTATATGAAAAATATGCTAGATATTAATATAGAATTAAAAATATGGAAATCAGTTGAAGTCAGAGCGTTGTGTTCCTTTGGTAGTTGTTCTTTTAATAAACAGATTAACAATGCAAACTTTTATAGCCAAAAACATACATGTGAAAAAGTTATTAAGTATAGATATATATTCAGAAATAGAATTAATATTGATACAAATATTCTAATTTATTGTTTACTAAAACCGCGATGATATCATGCACTAACTATAAAAAGTTGAGCATCCGGAATTTCCAGTCAAATGTACAGGGAGCTTTATAATCCCGCAGTATAGGTGATGTAAAACTTAGCTCTGACGCACTAATGTGTAGTTTATCGTGATAATAGCTAAATGGGACAGCTTGTGAAATTAGGAAGAAAACTTTAGAAACAATGAACGTATTAGAATAATAAATTATGTCATTAAAAGTTGTTTTTAAAATATAGATATATATATAGGCTGAAAATTTTAATTATTGTACACACTGGGAAACTAATATAAAAATTTATGGTTAACTATCCATTTGTAAATAAAGAGATAAATGATAAATAATGTTCTTATCTACAAATCAATCTTAATTAGAATCCGAAAAAGTTGAAAGTGCGTAACTATTTGATACGTCAAAATTATAATAAAAGTAAGCTTTTGCCTCATACACAAATCGAATTATACCCATTTATAATCCGTTTAACGACAACGCATCAAAACAATAAATTACAATCTACGATCAAAAATATACCATTATAATACCACCTGTGTAATTCGAGCGAACACCTGTTCCGGAATAAATAACCTAATCGGAGTGAAATTCATTCGAGAAAGCATCCACTAGAATCGATAATAAATCGATATATTTGGTAGCTAATCTCATTCGATTTACGATTCGATTCGTTTCGCCCATCGATAATACGGCTCTGGAAATTAATTCTGCGTTAGGCATTCGAATTTATGTCGAATTGTTCGGAGTAGAACCATAGTATAACAAGATTTTTTGTGAAGGTCGCCCGTGAACGAGGAAAAGTTTGACCCGATGGTCTCTCGCTTTTGAACTACATACTTTAGTTTCGTATTTGCATTTAAGTCGTTTTCTATACGGCTTTTAAACGACCTTGGAATTATTTATTCATGCCGTATCTAAAAATGACTCTGGAGAAATAATATATGGTAGAGAGTTTCTGTTATGTGGATGTCATTTAGAGTTTTATGATAATTTATTGATTTTGTTTACCTATAACGAAATTTAAGTAAGTAATAAATAAATTTATTTAAGTGTTCTCAACAGATTTTTGTTGTTGTTTGAATATGTATGTTTCTTTCAAAAATCTGTATAATTATATGAACATCTAAGTATAGTTTACTCTATAAAATTATGTAAGAGAGTCAAGCTACGGATTCTGCGCGTGATCCTATCGTATCTTTAGTAGTATTGTATTAATAAAACAATGAAATAGAGAGTGTAGTTGTGTTCTCGTGTTTTACTATAATGCTTTATATATAACAATTAAATATGATTGTTGTGATAAGACAATGGATTAACATAGGTAATTAAAGACAGTAACCTCTTTAGAAATACTTGTTAAAGAGAACTACCAATTTTCATTTTTTATTGTGTACGAAAACTTCAAGGGTTATATTTAATTTGTATTTTTTTCCATCTAGGTATTACTATATTTTATCGTATATTATTATAATCAAAATAAAAAAACGAATTATCGAAAGATTTTACCTATTTTTAGCACCTTATTCAAATAAATTCACTACAAATGCTCACAAGACAACAAGAACAATTACGCACACAGTTAATTTATTCAAATAACCGAACGGACTATAATACGCATTGTTCGATCAGATAAATGTAACAGTAAGGGGGTCAGACAAGCAGACAAACGTCACGGGGAGATTATGGAATCGCATCTTAGTATCGAATCTGTAACAATGCCAGCACCTGTGCAGTTGATACGAAAGATTATAGTGGATATGCGATTTTAATAATTAATAAATAAATATTTCAGGACGTTGAATTTTATAAGAATTGAGGTTTTATGTTTGTTTTTTAATTATTTAAAATTAGAATCAATGTGATATTAATAGTTTAGCATATAAGATATTGGTAGCTAGTCGTTGTTGAAGTAGACAAAAGAAAGAGGTTTATATTGCGAAGCTTTTGTTTGTTGCTAATTTACGTAATTTTGATAAATGCTTGATATTCATAAGTGATATACCTACAATGGTCTTTGAGCTTCTGTTCTCATCGCATAACTTTCATCATGGAAATATGATGATGGTTATGCTTATGTTAAAAAAAATATTAATAGCTTTTCTTTGTTTTGTGTTTCTTTTATTGGGGTGAGAGTTAAAAGAAAATTGAAAGGTGCTACCAATCTTAGAAATTTAAATAGAAGGCATACAATGTCTACCGTATCATGACTGTTATCATCATCGTATCGCTCTCATAATACATTCAGAGTAAGGTCCACAAAACATAGTCGCGGCCGCTTTCAAGTAGCCAAACGACACTGTCTCAATCTTGTCTCTGGAACACTTATCATAAATCTCAATCAAGATAAACGACATTTAGGATTTTAATGGGCCCCTTCGATTTATTAATGTTTCCCAAGTCCGGTGGGGAATTTTGACGACTGCCCCGTCGAATGCTTTTGTTATCTGCGCAATGATTTTTAATTGGAATACCGCGGACTGAATTAAGGCATAAAATTCGAAATGTTTTAATTCGGATGCGTTGTGGCAAGAGTCGGTGTAAAATTGACGCATTGTTAGGCTTAATTAAAAATAATAGATTCGAATAAATTGTAAGGCAATAAGAATAAATCTTTTAGAATTTAGTTAACGACTTTCCTCGAGTGTTAAAAAACAATCTATCAGTTTTGAGTATAGAATTAATCGATGTGTTTTATGAGATAATTATTTATGGCACTAGATTTTATGAGACAAGAATGTTAACTAGGAATGCGTCACCAGGTGTGACACATCGTCAATGTTTCATAAGATTTTTACGCGAAATCTCTCATCATTATGGAGCTCCGGTTAGGTTACACGGCTAGCTCCTCGAATTGAAGGACAAACTATAAACATAGGTACGTGAATCTTACTATTGTAACACTGACCTTCTAACATTTATAATCTCCGGGTAAGAATATGACTTATCGATGTGCAAATGCACACCTACTAAATTTATTGTACTTTAAGTTTATTGAAACATTACAAAACTTTCTAACCTATCCGTTTTGTATATGCTCCACACTAACTTTCTTACTTCAAATTCTTCGGAGCCCATTTTGGAAAAAATGGTCAGTTTATTTTTATTGCTTTTTTTTCCAGCGTAAAATATTTAACTTTATTTCATAATTCACTTTTTTTTTTTTTTTTTTTTGTGTGGTGTCTCTCAATGTTAGCCAGAAGGGCTTCTACATTTTAACGCGGACGCGGGGGTGAACTGAAGGTTCACCCTGGTAGCGACATGCACAAGGGCGTCCCCCCTTGACGGGGACCACGAACCTCGGCTTGAGCTGTCGCTTGAGTGGAGGAGGCCAGAAGGGCCCTAATCGGACGGGCGCTCACCCGGGTGGGCGCGGGAACGCGGAACAAGGGACCTCGTCTTCGCCGGCGAAGACGGTGTACGCTTTCTGCTGTGGTGTGTGCGGTGTCGCGGTTGGTTCGACGTTGGGCTTCAATCGCCGAGTCTAGCCGTGCGTTGGCTTTGGTAATGTCGTCGTCGGAGTCGTCCAAGACGTGTCTCGGCCGCCTGCGACGACGAGTGGGATCGGGGTTCGCGACGTATGCGATGGCCTTTGTCACCAATGGGTTGGGGTGGTTTTTAGCCTTGTCGAAGTAGCGCTTAGACGCTTGCTTCATCCATTGGGCTATGGTGGGGAGTTCTAGGTCCCTATGTAGGTCCACGTTACGCACGAACCAGGGCGCTCCAGTCGCCGTTCTCATGAACCGCGACTGAATCGTCTGGAGCTTGTGTATGGAGCTGGGAGCGCAATGCGCGAAAACTACACTACTATAAGTGAGGATAGGACGGACCACCGTTTTGTAAAGTGTCACCTTATGTCTAAGGGACATTTTACTGCGACTGTTTATAAGGTAATAGAGCCGGCTAAGAACATATTTCATAATTCACAAATATAACACACGCATAACAAATGATACCATTTCTACAAACAATATTTAAGAGGTAAGTTTCTAGCGGTAAATTAATGACCAGCACTTTCTATGGCGCAACTAAATCTTTTGTCAGTCGAACAAACAGTCAAACGCAAACACTTCTACTATTGTGTTTACTTGACTGTGAATAATAAATGTGGGTAACGCCTTGAGCTGAGGAATTCGTAATATTGTGTGTGTGCATTGATTGCAATGTATTGAAGTTTAGTATTAGGATTAGGATTCAGGATAGGGAATTAAATAATTACGAGATGGTATTAAGGAAATTTAATAAACTGATAATTTAGATATATCTTCGTTGGTGATGGTTTTGTAAATGCATTTTATGTAGCATTGCAAAATGCCTGTTTCCTTATAAACTTAAAAATGTGAATAAAGTGAACAATCTTTTTAGGCCATTTATAAACATCAAGTTCCATATCCCCTTTTCATTTTCGCTGCTTTAAAAATTTATATTAATTGATTAAGTAATAATTATTTATTCCCATAAATAAACGATCTTTGCGGGATCTACTAAATGCTAAAATGCATGTTAGATGTAACAAAAAATCTTCAAAGAATCGAAGTGACCGTGGCATTTCCATAGATTCGACATCATTGTTTATCTAAAATCAATTTGCGCACTTCGTAATCCGCAATCATTATAACGTTACGTAATTCGCACTACAGAAGCGAATGTCCACAATATACTATTTCAAAAGCGATACATTGAGGGCCTTTTGTCTGCCCACTCTGTTGGACAAAGGCGTGATGTCATACCCATGTATTGTGCGCTACAGTAACGACCAACAAGGATGTATAGAACTAGAAGTGAAAGCTCAATACTGAAAATCAAACACTTGTTCATTAAATTATTTGTCTTCAACGCGGAATTTCAAATATAAGTTATTTATGTGTATAGTTTTTGAATAGCCGAGAAGTCGTTATATTTTTTTATGTGGCTCAGATTTTGTTTTCGATTCAAAGCAATGTAAATATTGAAGATAGACTGTGATACTTTTGACTTAAAAATAAAGATGACATTGCAGTATTTTTGCATAAGTACAAGATTTATCACTTATAAATTATAATCAACAACAACTAAGTTTTATGGCGTTGTTTTAAAAACAACAATAAATTTTAAATAACATTCTAGAATCCCATTATCCTACTTTGAATTCTACAGCTTATTCAACAGATAACATATTTATGACAAGATGGCTGTAGACAGCTATTCGGTATGAATTTTATATAATCAAATATGCAAATATCATCTTAAATCAGTTAATGTGTTGTTTCGTGTGATATAATTATCTCTAAATCAACTTGAAATTATTTAATTTTACATACGAATAGCATTATAATATTCATTTTGAAACTAAACGTAAATCAAAATTATCAGTAAAAATCATGTTATTTGACACTTGGTATTATCACCTCGCTTTATCATAAATTTTCACTTATAATACCACAAGAGCTTCAAAATTATCGGGTATTTTCCGATAGGTTCGTTGCAAACAAATGAAGGAGTCAAGTTTTTAGTCAAGGTTAAAAAATCACGAGCGCGAAGCGCGAGTGATTTTTCCTGAAAAACTTGACGACTTTATTTGTTTGCAGGGAACCATGAGGGAAATGCCAGATAATATTGAAGCTCGTGTGGTATTCGGGAGATTATTTTTCCGTCCCAAATGTCGGCCAATAATTTCACAATTGAATTGAACCTGTCAGTTTGACGTCAACGACCAGAGAAAATTTTCAAAAAATTATCAGTATAATACCATGTAGGTTGTACCACGTGACGTCGAATGGTGCAATTCTATTGGTCGATATTTGGGTCGGAAAAATAATCTATTATATTCATGAATATTTTTTTTTACATTCAAGTAAATAGTTTTATCTCCAACATTTACATATCATATATATCATAGAAACATGAGTTTATATCCTAACATTAATAAATAAGGATAAAATTATTAAAAAGTAATTTTTCCTCATCAGTCTTTGCAATATCTACCATAAAAGTATAAAATATAAACTATTTCCGCTACATTTATTTTCTCCAACAGAAACATAGAGCAGCTATACAATTAATTCAATATAATGTCACATCTAGTCACCCTATACCCTTGATACCACACAGGCACACAGACTACAGCACATTGAATGTTTAGCGCGAAGCTATTTCGTCCTAACTCACAATGTAGTACAATGTTTATGTTCTCCACGTTTACAACATGAGGAAACCTTACAATGCCGTCCGAAATGCTTTGACAAAGTAAATTTTCACTTGCCTATTTAGAGACCATGGTTTGAGTCCTAGGTATCTACTTATACCTAATTATGATTGTGATTGAATTTAGGTGGGAATTTAGTTTGTCTGGTTTATTTATAACAAGCTTTCCGCGCGTTTTGTAGAAAACATAACAATTTACATAGGTAGGTCCAACCTTCCTCAAGAATCGCTCGCTCTATCTGTTATAAAAAGCCCCATCGAAAGTTGTTGTAATTTTAAAGATAGATAAGCATATATGTAGATAAGATAGATAAGCATTCAGACACACAGACGACGGGAAGAGACTTTGTTTCAGGTATACTAAATTGTGTTTATCAATAGTTAGGGAAGAATAATCATGAAACAATAACTATACCTATTTGATGTTAGAAACTTGTTATCGTTGTGTTTTTATAACGTAGGCCGTTCTTGTGGGAAAATGTTAAAACTAGGAAAGTAAGCAATTTTGTATAATATAAAGGTGTGATTTTTATTGGATTTTATTGCTTTTTGCAAAGGATGTCATTAATTAAGCGTAAACTGGCTTAATCCAAATTGAGAATTTTTTTTTACATTTTTTTGGTCTCAGGAATGTCATATAAGCATTATTAGTATTTTTACTATTAGAATGTTATGCAAATATATTTCAATGCATTATATCAATACAATTTTTTATAACGTATCTTAATAATATCGTAATAAATGTTTCCCTAAGCTCCTTAGTGTTTTTTAGAAAAATACAGCTGTTAAATGGTTATTTTTGAAAAGCTTTTTTTTTGAGAGAATCGTAACTGATATTTCAATTGTCACGCTCATAAGCTCTTCCTTAACGGCTCTTTTAAAAACCCATTTATGTATAAAAAGTATATTATAACAAGTAGTAACTATTTACTAATCTGTGGTTTAATGAGTAATCTGCGGTGGTTGTAATCGCAGATCGCGCGCTTTCCGCGAAAACAGACAGAAAGTTCTAGAACATTTAGAAAAAGCGTTTGTTCGAGAACGTTCGTTTGATAGTAATCCGCATTTTCATCTCATTACATTAGAAGTTCGTACGGTTTTGAAGAAAACAGCCAGAAAGTTCTAGAACATTATAGAAAAAGCGTTTGTTCGAGAACGTTTGATAGTAATCCGCATTTCCATCTCATTAGTATCCATTGTGAGTACGCGGAAACGCCACCTGTATTCAGAAGCCATTGCAACAAACCCCTGTTTTTAGGTCTTAAACAATGGCTTGTTCTGCCAGTCAATTAACTACTGATTTGCCTTTTAATATGTACAAAATTACAAATGGATGCGGCGCCTGAAAATCTATGTGAAGTTAATTACCTATTCATTGGTGTTTAAAAAATAAAGGAAAGAATGTGTTTTGATTAATAGAATTTACACAAAAGTAAGGTTCGAATTGTGGTTCGAATATAATGTATTTTCATTAAAATTGCATATTTGAATATTATAGGTACCTACACATTTACTTTTGATATACCTAGATTAGATATTGTTTTAGCTAAAATATAAACAGCAGAATTAAATTCTCCTCTTCAAATACGTTTAATTATAATTTTTACTGAAATTTTGCATAAAGTAAATTTTTGCAAAATTTGGTTTAGTTTTACAAAAGTTACAATCTAAAAATGAAAACAAAACATTCCTCCACTAAAATAATCTAAATCAACAACTTTTAAAAGCTCTGGACAGTAATATATTTTAATGGGATATAAAACCTCCATTTAATAATTAAAAAGCGCAAATGTTTTTGAATAAAAATCAATTCCTGAACGGTGATCCGTATAACGTTCATCAAGAGACTATTAGTTTTACAGCCCGTGGAAAATTGCAAAATATACCAATAAATGGTGAAATTCATCTGTATCTGATATAATAAACAATCGTATACAATATTATTAATGCACAAACAAACGCAGGAATTTTGGAGCAATCTTTTGTTGGTTAGGTTGGTTACACACGGACGAATGTCACTCTACTCATAATTTAAAAATATTTTTTTTGTTTGTTGTTGATTCATTTCAAACTTTTGGAATTATTGTAGTAAAACCGATCGTTCATAAGTTTGAATAAATACAAATCTAGTCTAAATAGTCTTCATACAAATAATTAAAGCGCAGCTAATATGAAAGTGTTAAAAGACGTAGTAAATTCGACTATTCATTCTATTCGACAATCTCCTTGATTTCGTGGTATCCCTAATTATTATTCGTGAAATCTCTGATATCCTCATTACCCTGTGACATATACAGGGTGTCCCACCATCGGTATACTAAGCGCGAAAGGGCTTGTAGTTTTGCATACACTGATCACGTAAAAATACTTAAGTATACAACAAAATTATGCAAACAAAGAAAGGGGTGTACACAACGAGTTTTAAGAATTCATCTATCTGAAAAAAAATGCATCTGGAATATAATAAGTATTTTTTACGTGCTCAGCGAATGCAAAACTATAACGTCCATTGATCTTAGTATACTGACGGTGGGACACCAATATACAATTAGTAAGAAGTATTAATAAATATACAATTAGAACGTATAAGCACACATCACTATCAATAAAAAATGTTTTCTTAAACAATATAATATCTTAATCACAGATCTATAACAAAACGTATTCTAGCACCTCTACCTATGACATTAAAATCTATTTTCCCTTGATTACCTATGTGTAAATGTGAAAATAAATGCGTATTTAATATCATTCCGTAAGATAATACTTATGAATATTAATACTGACGCCGCAACATAAATAAAAACATACAAACAATTATTTTCTGCATACCGAGTAATAATGATGTAATAATTCATCTGCACACAATGTTTCGTAAACATGAGAAATTAATGTATTATCTAACTATTAAGATATTAAATGATAATATTATGTAGCAATTCACGCTATGTTTATCTATTTACAAGATTTATCCGCGACTTTGTTCGTATTTTTTTGTTGATTTATAAGATAGTTCTTTGTATCATGCAAGATTCCACACTGCTAAGTATTTTATATTTTTTATTTTTTATATGCGATAAATTCGTCCTAGCTATATTATTTATGTAGGTGTATTGTACAAAATAGGTAATTTTAACAAACAAATAAATAATAAAAATTGTTTATATTTCATTGCTTTTCTAAGATAAATAATCTTATGATTTATTTTATATCATAACAATTATTATTACCTATTTTTACTTCATTTTGATATTTTACTATCTCAATCTTTAATGCTAGTAGGTATATTATATGTACGTACCAAAAAATCAAAAAATGAAGTATCGAGCCCAAGCAATCAGCTCTCTCCAATTGTATACCATAAGAAACCTGAATTGAAAAATAAAAACCGAACATGTAATTACATATTAAATTTACAACCGCTTAACAATAGTATCATTTTTATCGCTTCGTATGTAAAGGCCTTAAATACTTCAAACATAATAGCGACGCGCGCAACCGCCAATTATAATCGGGAAGCCGTGTGTAATTAGCCTAAACCCATGCCGTTGTTTTACCGTGTGTATCGAGCTTTATTAATAGTTATTACTATATCGAATCGGGAATAACTGGCAAGGGCGCATTTCTTCCAAGTTCGATTAAGAATTTAGTAGTACAATTGTTTTATTTTGATTGTTCTGTTTACCTGATTGATTGTTCTGTTGTTTGAGTTTGAGTTACATGTTTGTCAAATTGTCATTATAATATTATTTACTAGAAGGTCCGCCCCGGCTTCGCCCGTGGTACATATTTCGCAATAAAAGGTAGCCTATGTCCTTTCTCGGGTATCAAGATATTATCTCCATACCAATTTTCATGCAAATTGATTCAGTAGTTTAGGCGTGATTGAGTAACAGACAGACAGACAGACAGAGTTACTTTCGCATTTATAATATTAGTATGGATTGTAATATACAGATATCCATCTATTTGTATCAAAGAATTTTAAGCGTAAAAGTTTGAAAATTATAATGTGTTAATTTATAGGAAAGTATCAGATCTCACACTTTTATTTAATAAATCTTCTATTTGGAATATAAACTGTGAGAATCAATTAGGTAAAAATAAATTTAGCCATTATACTTTAAAAATTAACTAGCCTTTCCAATAATAACTCTAATTAATTATTATACTAACCAGTCCACATGACAACCAATAAAAATGTTGTTAAATTTAAAAATCAAAGGAAATATTAAGATAAATATTGAACACAATCGTGGGAAGGAAAGTACCTAGTTGTGTTTTTCAAACTGGTCCGTTGCCACCTGTCCGTAGGCTTTATCTAAGTCTATTTATATTAAACTAGATTCCTGACTTCTGTGCTGCAATATCCTCGTCTATAAACTTTTTTAAGCTATTGCATAGCTTCTATCGCGGGCCTTGAGCGCGGGGACCGAATCCAGAAATTCCGTAACGAAAAACCTCACGCTCCCCACTCCAAGGCGCGGAGGTGTGGCTTGATGGCACGCTATGCAATAGCTTTACCGCGGCAGTCCCCGAGTGCCACACGTCTTTTTTTTATTTCAATCACTTTTGCTCAGTGAAAATATTGATAATCCTACTAATATTATAAATACGAAAGTTTGTGAGGATGGATGTATGTTTGTTACTCTTTCACGCAAATACTACTGAACCGATTTCAATGAAATTCAGCACACATATAGAGGGTAACTTGGATTAAAACACAGGATAGGTTTTATCCCGGAAATTCCACGGGAACGGGAAATATGCGGGTTTTTCTTTGAATACGCGGACAAAGCCGCGGGCGGAAAGCTAGTTCGTTTATAATTATACAAGTTTTGAAATACTATTTTTGTAGTGAAATGTATTTAGATATTAATTCTAAATTAAGATTGTACAAGCGGACCTACTTTTTGATTATTTTAGGCGAGTTTGGAATTTTGTACATAATTTTATTATATTTTTGGCGATTTTACGCGTTCCGCCTTCGCTTTCTCAATCGAATTTAAATTAAGCATAATATGTTTCTATTACATCTATTTTAGTATGCTATTTAAAACAAATATTTTTTTATTATATTATCACAATTTCAACATTTTAAAACATATTGTTTTATAAGATATACAATAAAATGTGTTATATATATAAGTAGTTTAACCTTTTTGTATAACAAACATCAAAGTACATTTGCATAGGCCAACGACTGAAGATAATAATATTCAGCGGCTAATACGTAAATTCCTTATATGTATATACCTATTACCATATTTATGAAATAATATGTTCTTCCATATTGTGCGAACAAAAGCAATTGAAACCGAATAATCTCTTGTTTTATTTACAAGCTTATGAATATTTTGCACTTGTGTCGAGACATTAGGAATGCAAATAAGTCGTATACTGTAGGATAAAAATAGACGCATATTGAAACACGTAAGAAACATTGTATACAGCTATATTGTAAAATATAACAAACGTGACGGTATTGCAATGACGCGACCATTAAATTTTACTCTCAACGCGCCTAAAGACTATATTCACTTCAATAAATACTCGAACCCGGATCCCTCAATCAAAAAGCTAACTACTAACTAACTAGACTATCTTTAATTAAAAGATAGTAACAAAAACACAATAAACGCAAACAATGATTTCAATTCAAGGTATGGATTAGCGGATGAGTTTAACCGCTATTAGGTAGTGATTTATGATGAGCCGGACTGTTCCCAGCGTGAGATCTGCTAGGGATGTGTATCGATATCGATAAAATATATATACTTTCTATTAAGTAATTAGTTAGTAGTAAGATTCATATTTTGCGAATGTGACGTTTTGTATGCTGTGTGTTTGTTATTTTAGTTTGTAAGGTTATTTTTGGCTTTTATTGATTAGCAATGTTATATTTCTGTCAGATTTAATTTCTATAAAACTAAAAAAATAAATTAACTATTTTCCGGTGCGTACCTACTAATATTTAATATTATTTTAGCTATAAAAACGAAATGCTACAGTCTACTCAACCCGTCTTTCAGTGAACTCCGAACTAAACTCATTTCAATGTTATCTACCTACTTATGTTTACGTTATGGTTACCTACATATTTTATTACTTATACAATCCTATCAGGCCATGCATTCAAAATATAAACACCATAATTATAATGTGAAACTAGGAAAATAAATATTTCAAGTTTTTCAATGATCAATACCTCTCCACAAATATACCGTAAAGTTTTTACAAAATAAAATAACATCGATAACTAAAATAATATCGATACACCGTAACATCACTAGCAACAGACCGGTACTAGATACAGGTGCGTCGGTTTCTCACCGCGCACCGTACGAGGACGATTTGTCCGCAGATTAACATCGGATAGCTTTCTAGCTTACTCTTTTTTATTTACACTATTTAAAATGATTTTAAACGTATATAAAAACATAAATTTGCTAAATGAAGTTAATAACATTTATAATTCTGTCAATAAATTGCATAATTTACATATTACTTATTATTGAAAGGTTACAATGGTCATTTACAATATAAATGATACGTAGGTATATACAAGTGTACGTATAAGGGCATTATTAAGTTATGATATTATGCAAAATGCATAACCGGTAGTTATATTTAGTGAGTTATAGTGTAGTGTTGTTTTTGTTCTATACTTCTATAGGATAGAGTAAGGCTTACTCAGTAAGCGATACATTTAGGACAAGTCATTTCCAGATGACAATAGTCATCATCATCGTCGTAATTACGTGATATAATTATAATTATTAATTATTGCTTTTTGTCAAACTCTTTCTCGTTTAAACAATATAGAGTTCATTGCAGTTATTCTTGTTATATCCTTATTATTAATTCCCATATTGTCCCACTGACTACCGATACCAGTTATTAATCGATAACAGCAATCAGCCCATCACTAATGATCGGCCTGTCAAACGTCTAGAAAGCACTATTAGCCGGAATGATTCAATTAAAACTCGTACTGACTAATGATTCGTTGTTACAATCATTTAGTTTCTTGTGATTGGTCGATGACTCGATGCTGTATCTTATCGGATGCGATTCGATAATATTATGCGGAAGACGATCCCAATTAACCGTTTATTGATGGCGTTTATTATAAGAGTAGGCGGTCACATGAAAGCGGCGTTTTTATAATTTGTTTGTGTAATTAAGGATAGTATAAAGCGATGGGTATCTCGATCGTTAAAATTTTAGAGATGAAAATCGCATGATCATGTTAATGTATGAATAATTTTCCGTTACATGAGCAAGCATCGTCGTTTACATATTTTCTGATAGATTGTTATCAATGAGAGAAATAGCTGTATCATATTAATATCACTTTGCGCAATATATTGACTGCTTTCTTTATAGGATTAAATTACAGTCTCTATTTTTTTTTTATGAAAATCGGAAATAAATGCCTGTTTTATTTTAAACTATGGCTCGATCTTGCCTATTTTATTATTCGTCTAACGAATTATTCCATTGTGCACTTGTCACAGATAATCAAACGATAAACACAATCTCATCACAAAACGATTCCATTACCGATCCATAAATCGATATAAAAATCGATTAAATATTTACAAACAGAATGATGTTATTAACATTCGTAACGATTAATAAAGAGAATCGATTAGTTCCGATGAGCTTTATGATACCGATATAATAATCTCATGAATAAAATATTATGTGACCAACCTTATTAGGTAGTTTCGACATTTCTTTTGAACGGAAGCAAAATATAATATAATGCTATCTTCGGATCGATCTAGAGATATCGTCTCGTGTAGCGTCGGCATAACAACTGAAGATGCGAGTTCTCTTGTTTATACATACATGTCTGGGTCAGAGGATTTATTAGAAACTAGCTGGAGACCGCGACTTCACTCGGTGAAAAGCTTTGTGCTAATCCAGACCATATTCTATATGATTTACACTGCCACTTACTATTAAAAAAATAAATAAAAAAGAACATAACGCGTCAATAGTTTCACCGTGACTGAGGAACAAACATTTAACTTAGGTAGCTAGAAAATCTTTACTTACACCATCAATACAATTTTAATGTTTATTAGCAATAATAATGAAAGTTATTATTATTCATTAATTATCACAAAGAGCCGACTGAAAGTGTCAACATTTAAAAACATTTTATGTACTTACGAATCTTGTAATAAATGCTATAAAATAATGTTTTATCATTAAAAGGCCTATAAAACCTTATCAGCTTTGACCATTATATTGAGTAGTAAAATATAAATTACCGTAAAACAAAAATTACTACTCTTTTTATTGGTTTACCTAGTACCTACTAGTTCTTGTCTCTGACTTCTTGGTTTTGTATTTTAGAAAATAAAATACTTACAATATATTCGCATTGATAGGTAGGTATGTAATATGAAAAAAACTACAAATACACAATATTACCTATTTGTTTCTTCAAACAGCATCATTTTCTTAATACAACTAAACATTCAAAATGTGAAAGTAGGTCTTTCTGTATGCCAGTCCGTCTCTTCTTCACGCCTCAATCATAGAACATATTTGGATGAAATTTTGTACAGAGATGGCTTGAAACCAGAAAAAGACCTTAATATATTATACATACATACATGTACAACAAAATTTTCCAATTCTACAAACTATTTAGATAACGTCTGTGACATTCATTCAACCATCAAAATGTAACATTACCTCAAAACTTTCCTCATTATTGTAACAAATAGTAACCAAATTAATAAGTGCACGAACCGTTAAAACGGCTCAACCAAATGAGGTTGATCAGCGACAATCTGTCATCGTGGCCGCACACCTGACCTCTCGATTGTTTCCGTGATTGATGTATGATACTGTGAGAATAGCTTGAGTGATAGGCTGATAGCGATTTTTTTATTTGTGACCTTTTTATGATTAATAAGTTTTTCATTAGGAGCTGTTTTGCTCCTACTGAACAGGTCTTTAATATTTAGGGACTACACTACTACAGCCAAGTATGGATTGATGTCATTGTCTAGTTCAAAATTCTCAATTCTTCTTAATTATTGGTGCACCATAGCTTGTGTAAAAATATAAAGAGAAAGATACTAACGTTCGACACAGATTGTAAGAAGACTTAAATCTTTTATTACAATATTCTAATAATTTTTATTACTAAACTCTTCCTAAAATCCTTTGCAAAATATATTAGGTATATGAATATCTATTAAAACTCCTAAACTTGTCCTAAAATCTCTTTGTAGAATATATGAATATCTAGTACCTAAACTCCCTACGCTCATATCTTAGACCATAGTACCAAGTAACCGTAACGACAGTGTGAAATCAAACATCAATGTGGTTACAAATTGAAAATCATTCTACACGGAACTTATATCTACTGAAGAGGCGTTTCAAATTACGTATTTGTGTACATTCGTATCGAATGTGATTCATTAATTATATATTACATTTGGATTACTTATTGTATGAAATAACTGTTGTGTGATGATGATTTTGTAAATACTTTCTCCCTTTACTATTACTTTTTTAAAACATTGTATTGTGTAGTTTAATAGTTCATTGACATACTATTGAGAATTAGAGGTATATAACCACATATATAACAGAACAATTTTTTAATCTAACGTTAGAGCGCGTTGAGAGTAAAATTGCAAGTTCACGTCATGGCAATACCGTCACGTCATGGAGTAAGGCGACGATTTTGGTATTATATCTTTGAATCTTGCCAAAGAAGTTTCACTTCTAACACGTGGGCTCGGCACACACGCTCTTTTTTATTCTTGCTGGAGCATTGACTTGATACTGTAGCAAAAGTTAGATTTAAAAGTATTACGTTATAATAGTTCATTAACCTTGATGAATCTTATTCTATAATAAAACACTTATAAAATTATAAACACCTTATAATTCACTGAAAAGTGAAAACAATATTATTATAAACAGATACTCATTTTTGATAGACAATAGCACTCATTTTGGTATTAAAACGGTCGATGTTTTAAAACTTACTTAGAGATGGACCATCTTTGTACGGTCGGCAAAAAAGTTACAAACAAATGGTTATTTAAAATTATCTGGTATGAATAAATGATGAAAAAGCTTTATTGTTTAATTATGATTCAGTAAAATATATGGTTTCTTGTATAATATCTACTTGATAACTAAAATTAAGAAAGGGCGCCCCATAAAGGTCAAATGTGGTTCACAAGTATTTATAACAGTTTTAATATATCAGGGCTGGTTGTTCATATAAATAACTGTCCATATATTAATGAATCTTCTAGTTAAAAAACTCCTCTTTTAATAAATAAACCCATGCTCAATAAACAGATTATGTTCTCCACAAAAAAAAAAACGCACAATAAAATATATTTTTCTGCCAACAGTACGCTCGAAGCTTACACAATCATCAAATCAGAGTCTGACAATTAGATTAGTGGATAACTCGCTGTGTCATCGCGATTAGAGGAATTGTTACATAAATACAATCTTCGGAAGCTATGGAAATTATTCAAAAAGTGACGTTTCGTTGATGTTTTATTTATTATTAACTATTGTCAAATGTCAACAATGTGAATTGATGAATACCTAATAGGTACGATTTTATACATGTGTTTTGTTAAGGTCTTATTAGACGCTAATATATATGATAACTTATTCGCCGACAATCGAATTAAATATGTATATCTATCTATATGTGATCTAAATTTAGTATAATTTATAGCTTCAAAAAGTCACGTAATTAGAACATTCTGACAGACACATATCACGTCGCAAAAAAATCAATTCCATTTAATCATTTTTGACCTTGATCACTCAAACAGTAATCTATCACTTAACCTATCTGGCAAAATAGATCCATTGTTCAAAAGTAAACAGAATTAATAACAATCCAATCCTTGACATTTCCCAACAATGGCCCACGCTGAATCCCACGAACAATAACTTTCAAACCCAACGGGCAGTTTCGCATTGCTTACGTAAGAATCGAACCCGCGGCCCCCACGGGTCAGCTAACATAATTGATTAACGCAACGCACAATGCATTAACATAAGATAATGCTTAACCTCTGACATTGGTTTTAAAGTTTCACTTCACAATATGAACTGGACGTGGACGTGAGAGCAAAAACTAGTTATGTTTTATTGACTTCCCATGTTGGTTCACGTCATATTTTATGAGGAAATTTGGTTGGCAGTTGACAAGTGCAGGGTGCATCATTATGAAATAGTTTTGTTTTATTGTAACCTACTCGTATATCTCTTGATTGTCTGTTATTTTTGTTCAGAGTAGTATATCGGAGCGTCACAACACGTCCGCATGTTCCCTAAAACATTTAAAATAAATATAGGTCACGCTGGTTTACGTACAGGGTCATTAAAAGTAATTCAACATATACAATAAATGATATAATTTATTTACAATAAGATGATATAATTTATTTACAATAATTAAAAAAAAAAAAAAAAAAAAAAAAAGAATACCAAAAAAATATTTCTGAACTAATAAAATAAATAGGTATTTGACAACCCTTATGGTGACCGTGTAACCGTATTTGACCCGCTAAATTTATCTAGTCTTCCAAGTGTCATGCCGAAATATTAGCCTAACACGATTTTATATTACTTTCCATAGTTTGAAATTTTATCAAACAAGCTATACATAACTTTACAAGTATTTAGATGATGCATTTGTTCCTTACAAAAATAGTAGAGCCATACGTGTCACTAACTAAAGAGCTCTACAATTTGACTGAAATTTAAGAACATTTACTATTGTTTAAACACGATCATTGTTCTTCGTCGTAATCAATCGACATTATACCCAATATAAGAATCTTAATCTTAATACTATTATAAAGGCGAAAGTTTGTAAGGATGTATGGATGTATGGATGTTTGTTACTCTTTCACGTAAAAGCTACTGAACCGATTACAATGAAATTTAGCACACATATAGAGGGTAACTTGGATTTACACATAGGATAGGTTTTATCCCGGAAATCCCACGGGAACGGGAACTATGCGGGTTTTCCTTTGAAAACGCGGGCGAAGCCGCGGGCGGAAATCTAGTAGAAAAATAAAGCCACAGACAAATAAAACAAACAGCTGACAACCCTAACGTGACATAACATTTTGACCCGCTGACGTTACTGTCTGCCAAGTGTCATACCGCCGCATCAGTCTGACATTGGTCTGACTGGTCTGACACGAATTCTCTCAGTCATTAACGGTGCTCAAGTTAGATTGTGATCACTTACTGATGAAAGTTTGTTTAGTGTCGGCGAAAAAAGTTAACATGCAATTTTACTGTCAGTTCTTTTATTAACGACCTGCTCAATGATTTGTTTAAGTTCGTGGGTGGTAATTCGAGTAATGGTTTTGTATCTGCAAATAGGTTATATGGTGATATGTCAGATGTCTTGATACTTTTCTAAATAGCTATTTATTGATATCATTTCGTGAATCGTGAGTAATTCAAACGATTAAAATGTAATTTTAATCGTTTGAAGTTTAATTTTCTTTCATTTCTAGTGAAAGAGACACGTAAATCACTAAACAAACAGTAGATAATGTAAGTCGAAAATGAGAAAACTAAATAACCATTCACGTCTACAATACAATTACAACAATTACCACATCCAAACAAAAATCACTACATACAATGATTACATTCAACAATTACCACATCCAAACAATAGTTCATCCGCTCACAGAACATCGAAAGTAAATGACATGTCCAAAACCTGTCAAATTCCTTTCGCATCTGTGGGCTAATTGGGAAAGTGCATAAACAAAAGACAGAGGTGGTCCAACAATGGCCCAGTATTGTTCGGCCACACAGATTTGTTTGCCGACCGTATTGACATAGCCATACATATTCATGAAGGTTTTAGTGGCTTTTTATGTGATTTTGCATGGGTACTGAGGTCATTGATCGGTTATTTAGTTTTCTATGAATAGATAGAAATTAATATTTGCATACTTTCATTCATTGTTAGTAAAGAGCAGTAGTAGGACGTCTTGATAGATAAACTTCAAAACAGATTTTACAATCTTATTTTACAAGGAATTAGAATCGCAATCAATACGTTGTTTAATTAAGAATATAATATAAGTATTTATTTATAGTTCAAAGAAACTGAACTGTTCAAGATATAAATAAGACATACTACAACAAATTAAATAATGAATCTTTACTTTATTTTCAGGTAATTCTAAGATGGCCACTCGAGACAAGACATCAATGGAAAAAATTCTTCAAGACGCTCATTCATCGTTGAAACTCAAGATTACTTAACACAATTACTATTTTTATTATTTAGGTATATTATGTAACGTAGTTGAAATACCCAAATTAAATTTTATTTCAAGTTACGAGATGAGTTACCTTATTGAAATTAATTAGGGCTTTATTGATGTTATAAATAACACTCAGTATTACGGATATTTTTTATGTTTAGATATTTAAATACTCAATTGATTAAATTATCATTATATTCGTTCAATAACTTTACAACATATTAAACATTTCAACACCATTTATGTAGATTTTTGAACAAATTATAATTTATAACAAAGGAATATTTTCATTGAACCAAAAAAAAACTATAATTAATCATGTTTTACACTATACTTTAAAACAAATGCCTTAAACAAATACCACGCTAACAATCTAGGACATTCTTGTAGGACCTGAATCTACATGAACGGCGTCCCTAACACAGGCACCTAAATCGAAATCTCTTGTTATTTCTGCAATAACCAAAAAGGTTTCGCAATATGTAAGCTTGGAACACAACAATAAACCACTTGACAGCATACATTCGTTTATTCGTGTTAACATTTTTAGATCGTCCTTTAGTGTATATGCTAGGCTTTTAAACATCACACACAAGGTTAAAGATAAATAAAAAAATAAAAGTAGTTTATTTCCTTTCTAAATTTTACACAATTTGGAGTAGTAGGGCCCTCCTAGTAAGTTTAAGATAAAACCTGTGTCAGGAGGACCCGCTCTTCCTTAACTTAAAATAGGTTATCTACAAGGTTAAAGATACATTGTTACTTTTATGTTTGTATGCACAACTAGTATATTATACCTACTATCTGTGGCACGACTAACCGCTTCATAAGAGGAAAACACTCAGAAATAATGTAGCCTCATATTTATGAAACAATTACCAATTTTTGAGTAAACTTTGACAAAAAATAAAACTTATCTTATTTTTAATGTGCTAATGAAGACGATGCAAGATTTTTCTTTGTTTTTATAAAAAAAAATTGTTAAAAAAATTATTATAATTATTCCATGCTAATTACGCAATCATAGGAAGCTATTTATCATTCATAATTAGAGAAACTAATCGAAACATTGTGTTCAAAACAATAGTAATTTCGTAACCCGTCGATTGTTGTAAATCATGAGAGGCATAACAATTTGTAAGCAATATTTTAACAGATAATACATTAGCGTGATAAACGATTTGTATCGAATACTTGACGTGGTCTGATAGACACATCAGATGTCAATCAATTGTGGGATCGAGCACAATTGCTATGAGTTAACCAGATGTTTCTTAATAATGTTAAGTAACTATTTATTTGTGCTTTAAAGGAAGTAAAAAATATATCCTGTTTAAAATTTATCCTGTTTAATAAAACGGTAACACAGAAATCGCTTTAAAGTCAGCTGTCTCTGCTTCACGCTAAACAACTGAATCGATTTGGATGAAATTTGGTAGGTACAAAGATAGTTTAGGAAAGAAAGGACATGGGATAAGTTTAAGAAAGGGAAACTATACGTTCAAAAGCTCGGACAAAAAGCAACTACATAGTTCAAATCTATTCTAATATAAAGGAAGAGTGTTAATTTCTTTTGATACTATTAATAACTAGCTTTTCGCCCGCGGCTTCACCCACGTTTTCAAAGAAAAACCCGCATTCTTGCGATTTCCGAGATAAAACCTATGTGTTAATCCAAGTTACCCTCTACATGTGTGCTAAATTTCATTGTAATCGGTTCTGCAGTATTTCCGTGAAATAGTAACAAATATACATACACACATCTATTATATTCTTATAAACTTTCGCATTTATAACATTAGTAGGATAGGAATTAATTTATAATATTAGTAGGATTAATTGAACAAAACTCGTGCCGATTATCCTCACAATCAGTAGGAGCAATACATCATAGCAATAAGATTTACAGATATTTAGCGGTTTCAACCGTATTATTATTGAAAGGTGTAATAAATTACAATTATTATTAACAATTACTTAGCGGAGACACGAAAGTATAATTATATGATAGATAGACATGGCCGTAGGCTTGATCTAAAAGAATTTAGTTTGCCAACCCACTGATTTTTAACTGATTTAAATCAATGAGATTTTAGTATTAGATATATAGATAGACTTTATCATATTTTATACTAGCGGTCCGCCCTGGCTTCGCCCGTGGTACTTATTTACGTTTTCTCTACATAAGAACCATTCTCGTACTTCAAGGAATATAATAAAAAAGAATTATCGAAATCGGTCCACCCGTTCACGCGTGATGCTGTGACCAAGGAAAACGGGTTTCATTTTTATGCATATAGAAGATTAAAATAGAATGGGTACCTATTACAAACGCTAATTAAACATCACATTTCGTTCATCGATTCCTAACCACAAACAATCGCTTAAGTTACAAAACAACAAAATTTATCGTTAACATTGTAGAAACGTCAACAAGTGTTTGTTTCATAGAAAGTAAAGCTTTAAGCCACAGGTTGGATTGTGTCGAAACGAAAGACGTTTTGCGAAGGCGATCATAATATTACTATATAGGGTGTTTTATTTTTTATTGCATTTTTTTTTTGTATTTTTAAAATTGGACTTTTAGGCCAAAATGATTATTTGTTTATATGTAGTAGTAATATTTATTTGTAATTTCATATACTTATGGCGCCATATACTTATGGCGGGACTTATGTTTGTCTAAGATCTAATTTTATCTATATTCATGTATAAAAATATTAGAACTTGAAGATTTGTTTATAAATAGATCTAATAATTCAGAATATAAGTGTTTTTATAGAGCTACTAGACTGCAGCTAGTTTTATTGGCTAATTTAATTACCTAAGTGACAAATTAATCTATTTAAATACCAACATGATTTCTTCATTATTCAAGTTTCATAATATTATAGTGTCGTTACATTACACGCGTCTTATTTAAAAATAATAACCAACTTTATTCATATATATTCAATATAGTTTATGAATTAATTATTATTATTATTATCTCAATTCCACTGCACTACAAATAAATTTGTTTACTCACTATTCCGAATGATTGTGCAAGATGTATAAAATATTATTTCATATTAATATTACTAAAATTTCGTTTACAACAGAGCTAAACGAGTCTCACTGGATTCCATTCAAGGATACCTAGGTGTCAATCACTTCCGGTCGCTGCAAACTCATTCTTTTTATTATATTATGTAATTTAATTTTATTTTAACTATAACCACTCGACTGGTACAAATTAACAGGTTATGGTATTGTTATTTATACGTATACCTGTAGTGAACAAGTTTGTCAGTTTATAGATACTTATAGAATGCACATTCGTCATAATAAATGAAGAAAAATAATGGTTAAAGATAATACCAAAATTACAGAAACTGTATATATTTAAAATCGCAATTAAATTATATCGATAAGATTGTTTGAAACAAACTTCTTGTTTTGCACGCCTCATAAGCGAAGCGTTGAGGTGGGTACTACTGTCACTTCGCGAAAAACATCTGATTTTTCAAACTTAAAATGTCTTTATGTATCATACATTGCACTTGTAAGATAATACATACACACACATATTAAGAAAAAACACTATTTTTAACGTTCATGATATTTTTGATGTCATTTTTGTTATTTAAACTACATAGTTAAAAAACAGTTTAAAAAAGTTCTGTCTTGGACGTCCGTGTGTCTGTATGTGCGGATCCTTTTTAGGGTTCCGTAGCCAAAATGGCAAAAACGGAACCCTTATAGTTTCGTCATGTCCGTCTGTCCGTCTGTCCGTCTGTCCGTCTGTCACAGCCGATTTACTCGGAAACTATAAGTACTACAGTGATGAAATTTGATGGGAATATGTGTTGTATGAACCGCTACAAAAATATGACACTAAATAGTAAAAAAAAGAATTGGGGGTGGGGCCCCCCATACATGTAACTGAGGGATGAAATTTTTTTTTTCGATGTACATACCCGTGTGGGGTATCAATGGAAAGGTCTTTTAAAATGATATAAAGTTTTCCAAAAAACATTTTTCTTAAAGTGAACGGTTTTTGAGATATCAGCTCTCAAAGTCGTAAAAAGTATGTCCCCCCCCCTCTATTTTTATAACTACGGGGTATAAAATTCTAAAAAAAATAGAGGTGATGCATGCTAATTAACTCTTTCAACGATTTTTGGTTTGATCAAAGTATCTCTTATAGTTTTTGAGATAGGTTGATTTAACTGTAATTTATTATATTTGCTGCTACGGAACCCTTTGTGCGCGAGCCCGACTCGCACTTGGCCGGTTTTTATTCTTGTTAACACGATAGCGACCGAAATACTTTACTAATCGAGTCTTTTTTTTTCTCTTACGCTTGAGTATGCTCAGGAATAGAACCCTTTCATTTTTCAGGGTCTGATTCGATGTGGTTTAATTGTTATTAAATAAACAAAAATAATAATTAATAAATATTTATTAAAAAAAATTATGAGGCGTGCACTTTTGGATTTTCCAAATTATTTAATGATTACAATTGAAAAAACAACTTTCAACTTTGTTTAAAAATAACAATATATTTTTTGTTGTGTGACAAAAAATAACATCCTGTACAGTCGAACGATCGAGTCGTTCTACTTAATAATTTATTGTGAGAATCGACAGTAGCAAGTATCTATTGTGTAATGTTGGATTTTATTGGTGTTTAACCGGTAACATTAGTTAGTGATACATTAAATGTTGCCAATCTGTGGCAATCTGTAGTGGTATGTTCCTCAGGCGTTTTCTTGTTTATTGAGGATTATTACTTAATAAATATACACTTTAATCGTTATAATTGTACAGTTATTATTTATTAATCTGTATTTAACCTCATCATCATCAGCTCGTTCCCACCGCTGGGACACGGGTTACATAAGCTATATATTCGGTGAATAGGTAGCTTGGGTATACAAACATGTACAAATAGCACTTTAAAGTAGTTAAATAAATAAATAAAAAGTACATGAACCTGTGATAATGCAATCCATACTAATATTATAAATGCGAAAGTAACTCTGTCTGTCTGTCTGTTACTTAATCACGCCTAAACTAATGAACCAATTTTCATGAAATTTGGTATATAAGTAGATATATTTTGATACCCGAGAAAGGACATAGGATAGGTTTTATCCCGGAAATCCCGGGAACGGGAACTATGCGGGTTATTCTTTGACTGCGCGGACGATGCCACGGGTGGAAAGCTAGTAGTTACAATAAAAACTATATTTAACCGTTTTATCCTTAATCGGCTGATTAAGTAGATTGGCTATACAAACATCTATTAATAACACTACAAATTAATTACAAAGACTACGTATCAACCAGACGGTAAAATATGTACAAAAACATGACGTTTTGGCGGCACCACACAATTAGTAGAATATAATCAATTCAACCGTCGCGCCATCTATCTTTTCGGCACCTTACTTACATTTGACAGATCGCTTCTCTCTCCAATTGACAGGTGTAGATAATTAATCGATGTCACTACAATGTTGGGTAACTGTAGTTTTTATATGTAGTTATTGAGGTAAGGTTGGAGTCGGTGTTTCTTTTATTCTTTGATCTTTACGGATAAGCTTTTTTCTTGCATTTTTGAAGTGAAACTTCTTCAGGCGCGTTGAGTAAAATTTCAAGGTCGCGGCATGGCAATACCGTCACGTCATGGAATAAGGCGACACGTCATGATAATGCTCTATATTATAATTTACTAGCGGTCCGCCCCGGCTTCGCCCGTGGTACCTGTTTAAACTATGTTTAAACTATCCTATCTCTCAAGTTTGATCGAACTGCACATGGTGTGCGAATTTTATTATAATCGATTAAGTGGTTTAGGAGTCCATTGACAAACATTGTGACACGAGATTTATATATAAGTAATAAGTATGTACATATTAAGATAAGATAGAGTCTATAACAATCATAAACGATGCCATAAATATAAATAGGAAAGGTCTATTTTATGTTTGAAAAGTTTGATTTTATTTTTCTTATCTAACCATCAGTTGTGCCATTAAATTTCACCTTTTCGACTTTCTTATTTCCCATTGTGAATAATTTATATAATTTGATTGATATAATGTGATATTTTGATAGTTTCTAAGAAACTACTACAAAATAAACTAATATCTTTCTATCAGTAATATTATCCGTAATGAATAGCTAAAAAAAATATTCGCAAAACAATGATCTATTGCACTTGTAATAAGATTTAAAATTGGATGAAGGGAAGAATAGCACATAAGTCTTTTTAGAAATTGAAAGCTTAACAACAATAAGCTCTTCCAAGCTTGCTAGCATAGAGACTTCGCAACATGATAATAAATATTACAATTAGGAATGTTTGTTTTATAGAACGTGATCCAATTATTGACCGCAAATATTATAGTAATTTTATTACTGCTAGGCACAATTCAATAACATATCAGTAATTGCATATATCTCCAGTAGTGTCTAGTACCTACTTTATAAACCTTTTAAAAATTACTGAAATTCTTTCTGATGTACCTATTGTTACAGCATATGCCATTATAGCAAATTATCACGTTCATTACTATTATCGAAAGTCTCAATTAAATTTTAAACTAAAAATAACACAATGTAGTTGCAGTTAGAGAAGACGAACACTTTCTACTGCTTCTGGAATAGACTAACACTTTCTACTTCATTTAACAGTATATAACAGTATACTCAGGCAAATCTCTGACACTAATACTTGACAACAAACTCATCCTTCAAACACATTCACAATCTCCAAATCTATCACACAAAAACCAAGATAACAAGTACAATCTTAAACTACAAAAATAATCACCAATATTAAAAAACATTAAAGAGAAAACAGTTAAGTCCATCGAACCAGTTGTCGCGAGTCGCGACAGGTGTAAGATAATTCAAGTTTTGAAATCTCAAACTAGTATGCAAACAATTATATGATCATTATGTAAATACAATGGTCTAAGTTCTGTCCAGGTGCGCAACTCTCTACCATGTATATGGCCTTGACACTAAAATATGGCTATGAGTTGAGAAATAACTAATGCTTTGTTAAAATGTTTTACTAATCGATCAATGATTGAATGTTAAAAACATTGCATGGTAGGAACTCTTCTGTCTTTACAATCCCCACTCACGATAACTACGTATGTATACAATTTTGAGATATAAGTAATATTTTTTGGTAACATACTGTAAATTGTCCCTTAATTTAGCGCTGAAAAATACAAATAACAGTTTTAAATCAATTAAGTCGTTATTTTCTTCATTAAAAAATCAAAAGTATCTAGAGTACTTTGGGAACTAATTTAAAATTTAAACAATACAAATAATATTTAATGTATTGCAAACATTTATTAACTCCACGTTTAAGCTTGTAAGGCGTTAAAGTCCACCAACGCAACTAGTTATTCTAAACAACGAATTAGTGCAATGTTCCGTCAGATTTGCAGATTGAAAGTAAATTAACATTATTCAATTATTATAATTGTATTTAATTTACACTTGTCGGTTATTTTGACAAATTATTTTAAAATGAAGAATTGTAAACAATTAACAACCAAAAATGCATATCATTTTTATAGCATCAACGGTCTACACTCTACATAATACATACATAAATAGGTAAGTAAAAGTTTTACGAATGTCTGAAAATTAGTCACTGAAACGGTAGAAATGATATGCATTTTTTTAATTGGCACCACAGTTGTATGAGAAAATAATTTTTTGATAAATTGTTAAAAGTAAAACAGTAAAGTATTATATTATCGAGACCTTATCAAATTATCTAGATTTTCATCCGATATTCATAACTAGCTTCTCTCCGTGGTTTCACCTGCATGGCTCCGCTTCTGTTGGTCTTAGCGTGATGATATATAGCCTATAGCCTTCCTCGTTAAATGGGCTATCCATCACCAAAAGAATTTTTCAAATCGGACCAGTAGCTCATGAGATAAGCGCGTTCAAACAAAGAAACAACCAAACTCTTCAGCTTATAATATGAGTATAGATAATATATTATATCACAATAAGTTTAGTAGGTACACATTAAATAGAGTAGGTAGGTAGTCACTCTAATGATAAATGATATACCAGTACTAATACATTCTCAGCACGCATTTGTATCGAAATCACGTCGTTCCAACAATAGTAGAATAAGCCCATTTAATTGCTCCAGCTGTATTGAACCATTCTAATTAATATGAAATCCTGTTACAAAGGGCAGACATTCTCTTTACGGCTTCCCATATTCGCAAAATTTCGATCTAATATCGATAATGAAGACTAGTTCTTGCGTTCGTTTTATGGTTCTAGAATATTCTGTATACATGGTGTATTTTTGAGATAAATAGAGCTTTGAAAAATGTGGGTAGCGAAATATCACGTTGTAGGAATCTGTAAAAAATAATATGATTGTTAATGTAAGGTTGAGGAAATGAAAATTTATGTATTTTTGTAAGTTACGTCGCATAAAACCTGTAACTATAGGTACTTTTTTAAATTAAATTAAAATTACATACCTACATGTAACAAATGCTGGTATATAAATAAATGAATAATAGCGCCTCCCAGTGTTTGAATCGATCACAGAAAAAATAAAAGTCTTGTTTAATAAAATATTTTAATAAATATTGTATACGTATGCATCGAAAATCGTAAATCTCTACATGAGTTTATTTTCACATTTAAGAATTAAAAAAAATACAGCACCAACATCCACTCCACAGGTTTCCCTGTTCCGTTTGTCTGATAAACCGCTTGACAAAGGATATTGTATGGAGAGAAGTCTATTGTTGTTTTAGCGAACCACAACACGGTGACAAGTTGTCGTTGCAAGAACGGCGAGAAAGTGGCTCTACTTTAACCTGTGAATAAAGGAAATAAATTAAATAATTGTTTTATCGATGCAAGATTATAATCGTTTCACTGTGTGACAATGTAATAACAATATTGTTTTATTACTTTGATCATTGTTATTTATTTTTTATTTATTTTATTTATTTTATAAGTTATTGTAACATATTACTTGAGAGGTTGTGGGTTGGTGTTCCATTGAATATGTGTACAACGTATTTTTAAGAACTAGATACATGTAAAATTGGTTAACAGTTATCTAATTAAACATTTAGTGAATGGAAACTTAATAAGCTGATACATCTTGTATAATAAGTTAAAGGTACTATAACTTAAACTTTTCATTTTATTAATATCAGCTGTGAAAATACCTATTTCAATGGCGGTTTGCAAGGTCATGACAGATTTTTTTAAACTACAACCTATTTGAGAACATTATTACCACTATAAAACAATTTTTCAGATATTGAATACAATATGCGGACAAAACTCATATATTTTTCTTCACTTTTAACTGCTAGTACCAATAAATTAAACAATACAAACTATGTAGAGCAACATGTCCGCTAGTTTTCCTCAAACTGCAGACAATAGCAACTTTAGTGGCCAACGACTCGAGATTGCGTTTGAAATATTCACAAAGTCATTCCGCGCCCGTCTGTCTACCCATAACTGTGTTAACATAACCCATTATCTACTAACAACGAAAAATAAACTCTATATCCATAGCAGTAGAGTATTCTTTAACCGCACTAAAAATTGGTAGAGCAGAGAATTTTTCATTTACAATGTTATTAAAAATATGCTAAGAGCAGTGACCTTTGGGAATTGATTTTCTATACGTTTGTAATATATTATTAATGTGTAGTGCGTACTTAATTCCCTTATAATAGTTTAAAATTATTATCATTTATTACGATAGTATGACAAATTATTAGTTCTTTATATAACGGATTTTAAGATGATTTAGGGCCGAGTTTTCAATGCTTGGATAAAACTTATTTGTCAAAAAATGTATAAAACTACCATTTTAAAAACGTATTCTAATTGCCCGTATTTGACAGTTTACGTGACATTTTAATATTATCGTGTAATACTTTATTGGACGGATAAGTTTTATCCAAGCATTGAAAATTCGGCCCAGGAATGGAAATAGTATTGCTGACATCACATGCATTTTATTATCATTATGACGCATGAAACTATAAAAAGTAGGTTTTTACCACATGAATATATTTAAATATCTAAACTAATTCTTTATTCTAACAATCGTAAAATCCTATTTGTTCTGTCCAAACCCGCGGTGATAATAATTGAGTAAAGGTCAAAGTGAATATTTTTTATGTAAAATGTTAAACTATCTGATCTTAACACCTTCTTTCATAAAGTATGTAAATTTGACTCTAATAGCTCATGATAAACCATTATTGCAGTTTTTATATGTAAATAGAATATTATAAAAAATGGACATCTGTTACATACTTTATAACATTGGAAATAGCGTGTAATTTGTTTATATATATGAATTCCTAAATCTCTTACTTGATAAATGGTTTCTAAATTTGCATATTCTATAATAAATCATATGTTGTAGTATTTGAGTTTCAGTATGGTTTTTAATTATTTATAATGATTACCAAACCAAACCAGATAAAACTGATTAGCAACGAAAACGGTTCGTCATGATATTCTAAAGTATACGTAATATGTATTTGTAAATTATTATCAAAGTAAAACGCAGGCAATTTAGTTACAGTGAGTAATTAAGCCTGAATCCGAAAGATAAGTCAACCACACAACTCATCAAAATAAATTATACCAAGGAACTACAAAAATTCCATACAAAATTAACTTCTCAAACAAAAAGAAATCAATATTACTGCGATGAAAAATGCCGCGTCTGTTTCTCATAATTACAACTGCATAGTCCAGTTATTTCTTTAAATAAACACATTCAATCTTCTGCTCCTAATATATTAACACCTGTCCACAGCATCCTTGCTTATTAATTAGATAAAATCCTTATCGGAGACCGGTCTAGTAACACGTCGTCTATATTTTTAATCTACCCATTCCTATATTTACGATGAACTTGAGGTATAACTCAGAATATGCGCCTGTGCTTTCATATGAAACTCGCAAAATGTGTGTTCAATCTAAAATATCATATTTCAATCAAACCCAGAAACGTCTATAATCTTCGACAAATATAATACTATAGGCTTAGGGCTGATTTTTCAATCCTTGGTTAAAACTTATTCGTCGAATAATGTATGTATAAAACTACCATTTTAAAAACGTATTCTAATTGCCCGTATTTGACAGTTTACGTGACATTTTAATATTATCGTGTAATACTTTATTGGACGGATAAGTTTTAACCAAGCATTGAAAAATCGGCCCTAAGTTTATTCTTTGGCAAGGAATCTAGTCAAACTGTTTCTCTGCAGCTTAAAATAATGGGAAACAAATTTCACAATAATTATTATAGTATTAGTAGATATCAATATCACTTGTATTTATTTAAGGTTTTTCGGTCAGGCTCTGCCTATCCTAGCAAATTGCATAAAAATACATTTTTGTAATTTTCCAGTATTTTCGATAGCTCTACATAATATCCGATTTTAAATTATAGATTTCATAAATTTTATACAATACAATAAAAATATATTTAGTTTGTTTTAAACGACTAGTTTAATAGAAAAAATACTATTTTACCGGTATTCTGTACGCAATCATAAAATGAAAACGAATTTTTGTTATAATGAAAACTTGCAAAAATCTATCTCCTGTCTGAGCGCCCTTCCGTATTTGTTTCCGGGCATTTTGAAATCTCATTATATTCGGTGACGATTTGAATTGTTTGTTTATGCATAAATTTGTTTATTTTTTGTGAAATAAAAACCATAAACACGTTATTTTATAGCGGTGTTCATTATTAACCAATATTTCTCTTCTAACATTAATGTATGTATGGGAAAGCCAAATGTAGTTATATTTATTTTATTTCAATTACGTCGTTTAAAAATGTGTATTAATACTATTTATACAAAAAGACTTTCTTACTGTATTAAGTAAACCGAAAACACTCCCTACAATTACTATCTATAACATAATTAAACTGCAAATAATTTTGGAAGTAAGTCCATATTTATTATTTAATCTCTGTGTTGCTATCAACGGCGACTTATTAATCTTAAAAAAAATTAAAATCGTAATTTTAGACTATCTAGTAAAATAAATAAATAAATATTTCAGGACAATTTTCACACACGGCAAGATCTGATCCCATACTAAGCTTTCGCTTGTGTTATGGAAACCAGATGGCTGATAAACATACATAATATATAATTTTAAATAAATACTTATATAGATAAAAAACCGTTACATTTCCTGTCATTCTTAAATCTAAATATTGTTCCTAGTGTATAACTTGTATTACAAAGGCCTGCTTTTGGAGCTTCCTACCGCATTCAAGATTAAAACGTTATATGTAATTTAATATCTATTGTACGTACTTGAATGAGTAATATTAGCATTGTTTCGTATATGGCAACACAAATGCAAGGAAATTCATATCGACACCTGGCCATATTTCAGGCTATTTAATCACTATCTTCAATGGTATTTTGTGAGAAAGCATTCTTTGGTAGATACTGGGTCATGTTTTTCTCTATTTTGTAAGCTGTAGGCAATGTGATCTAACCCGCACTTGACCAGCGTGGTGGATTATAGCCTGAACCCTCATAGGAGGTCTGTATCCCTGCAGCAGTGGACAAATATGGTTTGATGATGATGATGATGAGACAATATGATCATCGGCACATATTTCATTTCTTGCTATGTTGCAAATTGCAATTCATTGGAGAAGGATCTCTTACAATTTTTTTTTTTCGTTTGGTCACAATGGAGGTTTTAGTGGGTAAGAATTACATCTTAATATATACTATAAATCTCGTGTCACAATGTTTGTCCTCAATGGACTCCTAAACCACTTAACCGATTATAATAAAATTTGCACACCATATGCAGTTTGATCCAACTTGAGAGATAGAATAGTAATTTAAACATGTAGGTACCACGGGCGAAGCCGGGGCGGACCGCTAGTATTATATCAATGCCTTTTCTTACGAAAGACAGAGTAGGATAAAACGATTTATTCCCCGTTAACTAAAAGAGTACTTTTTTAATACAGTCATTTTGATATATTTTCGAGAAAATGGACAACATAAAATCGCATGATTTGAGTAAATTAGAACTTAGTCGATGGCTAAGACTTAAGATAATATTAGAGACATTATTTTTATTATATTCAAGATTCAATTATATTTTTGATAAATGGCGTTATTTTTTAAATAAATAATAACACTCAACGAAACATCTTAAAATATAAAATGAAATGTACAAAGTTCACTAGGCCCTCCATAAAATAAACTAAATTAAACAATTTTACTGTCACCGTAAACCAGTTTCGTTTGTAAAATGTTCAAATACTGTTCATCGCTTTATCAGTAATGGTTTTGTATTTATCAAACAGATAGAAGTGATATAATTTTATACGAAATTTAATCTTATCTTCATTTTAATGCTTATATATTTTATAGTGCCAATTATGAGACTGGCAGGTTAGGTGAGATTTTTTACACCAAATAAGGACGTAAATGTGCAATTAAATAATATAGGGCGATAAATAAGTTGATTTTTTAATCGTATTTACTCTTAATTATTTGTCAGTAATTTTACGAATAATTCTTAGTTTAAAGCGGTATTTTTGATGTTTTCTTTAAATACCGGTTATAGTTTATTTCGATGACTCTATATTTGTATTTTTATTTGGAGAACATACTAAATATAAATAATATAACGGTGTGATACCTATATTTAAAACGGTTTTTAGTACAATTAAATACAAATTTTTAAAATAAATATCTCTTATATATAAAATTCTCGTGTCACAATGTTAGTCTGCATACTCCTCCGAAACGGGTGGACCGATTCTCATGAAATTTTCTGGGCATATCGGGTAAGTCTGAGAATCGGCCAACATCTATTTTTCATATGTACCACGGGCGAAGCCGGGGCGGACCGCTTGTCTATTAATAAAATTCTGATCAAAATTTGGTTAAAAATAACGTTTGCTTTCTGGTAATTTAAATACCTGCATATTTTATAGTTTCTTAAAATACAATTTAAACGTAACATAAAATTGAAATTCATAAAAATAGATTTCATAGTAGTTTTCTCTCTTTTGTAAGCAATGTATTTTTAATACAATTATTTACAGCTATTAATTGATAAATTCATTCCGTGTATTCTAGACCTTACAGATTAGGATTCCCGATAATATTAAATAGCAATGATATTTAAGTTCAATTAATTCCCATGATTGTATAGAATCTGCGATAAGCTATATTATCTGTGGCTAAACGTCAAATATGGTAACTGTTGATCGGTTTATTGTTGGAAATGGCACAATAAAGGCTGTATTCCAAAAATGAAACTGCATATCCGGTCCAAATGTAGCCTGTAAGTATCCGCTCTTTTGAACGTTAATCGCTATAGCGACGTGTGGTGTAAACAAAAATAACAATTCCTTTTTTTTATAGGATTAGAAGAGTTATTGCTCTTTGTTTTGTACATTATTCCAATTAAGCTTTACATCTATGTCATGAAATGTTCTTATGTTTTCCTGGTCTGTCTCTTTTTTATTTAAGTTAAAGTTATACATGCAACCTTAATATAACGTACCTCAATATAACGATTTCCTCGATGTAACAAATTTTTCGTAATCCCCTTGAATTGTCCCTATGATTCAATACAAAATATCCCTTTACATTACGAACATTTTTTGCGAACAACCTCTTTATAACGAATTTTTAACTATCAAGAAAAGTATAAATACCTCTAATTAACGAATTTCGTCAACCCAAAACCTTTATATAAAGTTGCAACCAATGTAATGATTCTTAATCTCATACCTAGTATGTGATTCATGTCGCGACAGGTTTCGACATGCTTTTGTTCGTAAAACAATCATTTTTGTTTAATTTAAATTGGAAAGTAATGTAAACACTGCTGCTCGTCACTATTGTTAAAGATTCAAGTTGAAATGGAAATCAGAAACGTAAAAGACCTCTTAATAACGAATTTTAGACCAACCTAACCTCAACATAACGAACCTCAGTTCAACGAATTACTTGATATAACGAATATTTATTTGTTCCCTTCAGATTTGTTATATCGAGGTTGCACTGTACTATAAATATTGCACGCCTCATAAGCGAAGCGTTGAGGTGGGTACTACTGTCACTTCGCGCAAAACATCTGATTTTTCAAACTTAAAATGTCTTTATGTATCATACATTGCACTTGTAAGATAATACATACACACACATATTAAGAAAAAACACTATTTTTAACGTTCATGATATTTTTGATGTCATTTTTGTTATTTAAACTAGTTAAAAAACAGTTTAAAAAAGTTCTGTCTTGGACGTCCGTGTGTCTGTATGTGCGGATCCTTTTTCTTGTTAACACGATAGCGACCGAAATACTTTACTAATCGAGTCTTTTTTTTTCTCTTACGCTTGAGTATGCTCAGGAATAGAACCCTTTCATTTTTCAGGGTCTGATTCGATGTGGTTTAATTGTTATTAAATAAACAAAAATAATAATTAATAAATATTTATTAAAAAAAAATTATGAGGCGTGCACTTTTGGATTTTCCAAATTATTTAAATTTTATTGCAACTTTACTTTTCTTCATCGTATCTAGAGGTATCAATTTATCCCTTTTCCACTTATTTATAAACAATTTGCGTAATTTGTGTCGTCTATATTTTTAAATGTTAGCTTATAAATATAGGTATTAAAACAGTCACTCTTATTGACAACAATCTATTGGACAATTAATTATTAGTTGTCACTTTCAATTTTTCGTTGCGCTCTACCTACATAATATCATTATCAATGTATGACAATTAGTTCCCGCCTATCAAATACAAAATCGCTGTCGCTTATACATTGAGCCCTACAATTAATCGTTAAAATAAATCTTAGTACGATAATGCCGGCTAACGAGTGACGATACAATGCCGCGACAATCGGCGGCGGCCTCTTTCATCTTGACACTTTGTCTTTTACTGACGAGCGGCTGGGGTCTGGACTAAAGTTTAATTATTGCAATTATACACATTTGCTTTTATAACAATGCTTACGGTTACATTGTTTTGCTATACTTTACTAAAAGAGAGAATTGAGGTATTAAATTGATTGTGTTTCGTGATAATATTTATAGTAGGTAATAGATGGTATAGTAGTTATAAATAAACGATCATTATTTTTTTTATACTTAATAATTATAGGTAAAACGATTTTAAAAATAGATTAAAAAAATGAATGATGTTTTCTTGTTCAATGATGCTATTATAAATTAATGTTAATTGTGTTATAATTTATCTAATAATACGATTTTAGAGATACGTAAATTTTGCATATTTTTAATAACGTAAATACCAACTTCCTTCATAGGATGCAATAATCGGTAATGGATGTTATTAAGGAATGAACTTGATGCCTAATAGATTTGTAAATTCAGGTGCTCAGGTACCTACTGTAAAATCCATACTAATATTATAAATGCGAAAGTAACTCTGTCTGTCTGTCTGTTACTCAATCACGCCTTAACTACTGAACCAATTTGCATGTTTGGTATAGAGATATTTTGATACCCGAGAAAGGACATAGGATAGGTTTTATCCCGGAAATCCTACGGGAACGGGTTTTTCTTTGAAAACGCGGGCGAAGCCGCGGGCGGTAAGCTAGTTGGAAATATTTTGTCATCAGCCATTTTAACATTTCAGTGATATAATGCGCTAAAATACCAATGCCACCATTGTTGTTAAATGTAAATAAATGCTTCCTTAATTATAAATTACAACACCATCTTTATTTTCATTTAAGTAAATAGTCGTCGTAACCACTTTCAATTTGATATCCATGTCTCAATTTAAAATTACATTAAAATAAAACAAAAAAAATCCATTAATTACCATGTCACAAACACGAAGAGTTGAGAGCGGGTAATAGCAAGAAAAATAATACAAAATATCAGTGAACATAATGCAATCCTTTGCAACCACAACGTGCATCCAGCATTTTATTCAGCTAATGTATACAAAATTCTAAAACGCATGAAACAGTATAATAGTTGATTCTCTATTTTTACTACTTGAACTTATTTCAAAGGCCACCATTTGAACAGAATGCAGTAATTTTAGCTTTCTTTCAACGTCGGTGGGCGGAAACCTTCCTTCTATGTCAACGTAGGCTTTGACTCATTCAGCTTTTTGAGTTTTGCACTCGTCAAAGAAAATTGTGAGTAATGTTCTTCAATTTTTTGTTCCGCCATTATTAGTGCTAAAATATATTATGTAAGTAATTTTAGGAGATTCCGCGGATGTCAATGAAGCCTATTGAATGGATCTTCCTTAGAAAGTAATGCCTTTTTATGCGAATTGAAGATGCATTTATCTTGGAATGTTTGAAAGAATTTAGAAAAGTTCACTTTTCAGTTAATTAAATCTTTGCGACGTCTAGATAAAATGGAATCATAATTCAAAATGGAAGTCTCAGATGTTTGAATGACCTGCCTTAATCTCGTCAGGCTGTTATGTGAATAAAATGTTACTAAATAGATTTTTTTATACATCTAACAGTTTTAGAGCAAATTTAGACCAAGATTCAATGTAGGACAGGTTATATTTGGCTGCAGCCGATGAATAGAAGCCTGCAGACAGTATTAGATTACCGTTTTCATATTGATTTTTTTCTAAATTTTACAAAATAATCGTAGGTAGGTACTACACTTTATATATTACCTAATTTTTCCATTGAGCTTTATACATTTTACTGATGGAAATTAAAAAAACCTGACTAATTTTAATTGAAAATCAAGTCTCAAAAATCAAGCAAGTATCAATCTTCTACATAATATAGCTAAAATAGACTCAAATATTAACTTTTTACAGCTATTTAAACAAAATAAACAACAAATTGTCGCAGTCCATTTCCCAACCCCACCACTACATTATTGGCTTATCGAATGCTTGGATAATCTGCGAATTGCACGCGTCGGCTTCCTTTGTTAGTTTTTTGGTCATTTTGCAAATTATCCTCAAGAATCGATTGTGAGACACGGTGGAGATCAAAGCATACTTTAAAGTGATTGAACGTTTTTGCAGTTTTTACACTTAATGTTGGTCAGTTGTGTTTAGATGTTTACCAGCCTATGTGTTTTGTATGTTTGGTTTTGAAAGTTTATGCTTTAGTATAGTTCTTATAACTTATAGAGCAATGATTAGGTAGGTATGTATAATGTAGAGAAAAAAGCGTATTAAGGATTTGTGTAATATAAGAAATAACTGTTAAATGCACCAATATTTTAAGTCAATTAATATTAATTACATATATAACAACAGTCTGCATCTACAATACATCTTATGTTACAATTTATTGTTCTACATTTTTCGTGTTTATTGTGTTTTATCTATTTTAAAAATAACAGAGAATTTAAACCCGTTATACAATATTTTAACTTATGCAACAAGCTTTATCAAAATTATACAGTCCCAACCCAAACATGTTAATCTAGCTATCGTGCAACATAATAATTTAAATATTCAAATAAATATCCTCATTACATCGCGTTAAAATACTTAAAAGCGACAATTATTTCATTATATCTCTATAAAAATTCATAATCGCTGAATTATTCAATTCCAAGTTTACCCCATACCGTTTTATATAAAACAAAGTTATTTCATTGCCTCTGATTGCTTATTAGTCTATGATTTTATTGTGGGCTTTTCTCTTACAATATAAGGACCAGTTATTTATGACCCCGTCTCATGTATTTCGATAAGAGGATGGGAGGTCCATTATAAATGGTACTAGACTTGGCTGAGGTAATTTTTATGTTTTAATCAGATATTTACGATACTTGTCAATCGTTTTCATAAAACGTCTACATTCTATATACTGAGAACAATTTTGTATAATAAAGTCTTAAACTTTATTCTATTATAGAGAAATTATGCTTGTTACAAGATAATACTATTCCGTTATCCTGTTACTAATATAAAAGCTATAATATATTAGTCCACCAATGAAATAACAATATATTATCCTACTCCTAGTCTCCTACTAGGAGTAGGATAGGAGTAGGAGCAGTCTTTGACCTCCTATCTACAACATTCTTTATGTCTGATATTTCACCAAAATCCACCTAATCTTATGATGATAATGTTCATTTTAATGATAATGTCTTCTTCATTGTGAATAAAATATCGGAGCATAACTAAAAATGTTTTTTTTATATATATATATACATATTTCAATCCGCATTCAAATGATCAAATTCACAAACCACAGTTTCATATAAAAACTTGACACTGCACTCTTGATACGAGCGGCAACCGTAAAACCGTAAAAACCGGAAAAAAACGTAAAAGAAAAATCGGTTCGGTATCGGTGATCTTCACCATTTGCTAATCACGATACCGGTTCAACCTTTGTGGCTAATACTTTTTCGGAGCGAATCCATTTGTATAGGTTTAGACAAGGTTTAAGGCTTTGCTAGAGGCTTCTTTCATTTGGTGATTAATGCATTTTTGGTTTCATAAATGTTGTGTATAGTTTACTATGTATTATTTTAATAACTGTTCTATATGTATATAACTATATATATGTTTAAGACTCAATAAATAAAATGATCTGTGTTTAATTTAAAGTAAAACTTGTTAACAATAAAAATACAATAATAAGCTGCCTTGCTTGATAATATTCATCAAAAATCGTCAAAAAATCGATAAATTGAATTTCATGTACCGTTGAGTATAAATGTTTTTTGATTCAATAGATAAAGACAATTTTTATTTGATATCTTATTTCTTATACAGATGAATGTACAGAT
Organism: Colias eurytheme; assembly: GCF_061535395.1. NCBI lineage: Eukaryota > Metazoa > Arthropoda > Insecta > Lepidoptera > Pieridae > Colias > Colias eurytheme. Next base: position 5,365,129 of record NC_143005.1, on the reverse strand, counting down.
ACCTCTATTTCGCTTTATAATACAAACTTAAATGCATTATCAATAAATAAATTTGTACCAACTCCAGCTTGTATAAATTAACATATTATTCCAACGTATAAAATATATCACAGTAACCGAATACCTAGTTGTAAATTCGGTCCCGGTGTTAAGATAATGCTTCTGTTTTTTTCTCAATTTCCCCGAGGTCAACGACTCGCTAGACCCACTGTCGCCAGCCGTGAGAACGAAAAATCGAACAATTTTGTATAACATTAGCATAATCGTGTTTTAAGTTTTGACCGTGTGGATGTCGCTTTACACCGAGCCATGATACTGGCCACATATCTTCCAAATTTCCATAGATAAGTAATTTGAATTTGGAATCGTTTGAATATAATCTGTGTAATGACAATGTTTTGAATGTGAATAATTTATAATCTATGCTTTTAGCGTTCGTATTCTGTGAACGATTTCAATATTTAATTTTGGAATTTATCTAATTTTGGAATTGTAAAAAATTTCGTTAATGTACGCTTTTGCCGTTTTATGGTTTGCGATTGGTATTCAAAGTAATATATTAATACTACACGGTTAAGTTTTTTAACAGAAATCAAATACTATAAAGCTGGTCATCAATTTTATAGTTTAAACTTAGAATAATTTATAATCTGTTGAAAACCAGTTGATTTGTAGCTTCATATTCTTATCACATATCTTAATCGGACTTCAATTCGACAATATTATACAAAGCTGCCTACTACTATTTTATTTATAGAATGTCAAATGTGTCACATATTATTATACCTAAAGTTTATAATAATACCGATGCAGATGTTACATCCACAAAATATTTTTCACAAATTTCTCTACAAGAAAATTATACATAAAACATATGAAATAGCTTAATCGAATAAGATACACGAATAAACAAACATTTGACGTTTTATAAGAAATAAATGTTGCCTCCCGGAATTTCATTGACCTCACTGTATTTCGAAGCCATTTATTATACCCATGGACGTATAAAAAAAGACGGACGCCGTATTACGAGCAAACAACGTGAAGCCACCATAGTAAGCTAGCGATCGTGTCAAGACAATAAACACGCACACACTCTCACCATAGTAAGCTAGTCGGCCGCCATTACGTCGTGAACTACCGACTGATTAACTGCGTCACTGTTTCACAAAAAATATTTAAAATGCCGTCTTGCGTGGTTAAATGGTGTCGCAACAGTACAATTTTAAATAACAAAACACAAGGGATTACATTCCACAGGGAAGCAAGTTATTTCTTTTATGTTTTAATGACAAAATTATTACGGCAAAATTTATAGAAAAAAATACAGCCGCCATTGTCATCAGGACAGCTGTTGCCATGGCAACATGGCAGACACACATGGATGTTTCGCCGCCATTACTAGGCTTCACTCAATGTTTAGGCGATATACCGTCCGTCTTTTTTTATACGTCCATGATTATACCTATTTTAATTTTTTCTCACTCGTTAAACATTGTCATTTATACTTTCAATAGGATTCATTTAGTTTATCACGCAGAGAACAACATAATTTAATAATTAATAACTTTTGGCTAATAATTGTGACAGTTATTTTCAATTTAATTTTTATACTTATTGCATAAAATATTGTTAAAACTTTATGATATAATATTATTATGTCAAGAAATAAAATGCTTATTCATTTTAAAATGATTGCAGGATGATATATGAATTGCGAACCTTGGGAGGTTATGAAAGCATGTTCAGTCATGTAATTCTATATTTTATAAGTACATAATATATCATCATCATCAGCCCATATATACCTACGTTCCCACTGCTGGGACACGGGCCTCCTATGAGGTAACAGGCCATAATCCACCACGCTGGCCAAGTGCGGGTTGGCGAATATATTAATTACACTTTGATAAACATTTTTGCAATATTTCAAAATCTCTTTTTTATATCAATAATACCTACTTCTATTTTTCACAAAATAGGAAGATAATAGTTTGCCAAATGTATTGAATGTCTTAGCTCCAGTGAGACCTGAATAGAAGTCTATAATATTTATTTTAGACAATATCTAGGTATAAAGTTTTAGCTAATTGGGTTTAGATATTATTTCTTGTAGTAAAGAAACACTCGAAAATGAATTTAATATTTAAAATATTTATTTACATTATAATAAAAGGATATATGATTATGGTCGTTTTAAAACTTCGCAAAATATATTTTTATTGTTTAAAAGCTAGGACATCATTACAACGGTATTTCTAAAATAAATTTAACCCTTAATTGGTCGCGTGGGGTGTCATACACCCCAGAGCGGGTTTCCAGGCTCACAACTTTTTAAAATTTGAATTTAGCGCGCTGTTCTTCCAGGTAGCTTCATAAATACGTAAAACGTACACGATTCAGTTGCGAGCGGCGCTCGGTTGTGGACAGTTGGGCTCGGAGAGCGTGTTTGGGGTGCACGACACCCCAGGTGACTGTTTGTGTGGTCTAAATTCCGAGTAAGTGGCCAATTGGTAATTTTATTATTTCTGTTTTAAAACATTGTATTTTGCAAGTGATAAATGTTAAGTTAAGTGTTAAGTGTTCAATTATAATACTTTGAAATTTTTGAGGTTAAGTTGTGATATTTTTGTTTTAGGTTACCAGTAAAATGCCACGTGGACTAAAAGGGTGAGAAAAGAAAGCCCGAAATTATTCATTTTTATAATAAAACCAAAAGGAGAGTTGATACGAACGACCAAATGTGCGCCACTTATAATGTAGGAAGACGTACCAAAAGATGGCCGATGGTGATATTTTTTCATATTTTCAATATCACAGGTATCAATTCCTATGTAATAAACAAATCTAAAATTGACCCCGATATATCCCGAAGACTATTTTTAAAGTTACTGGCTGTTGATTTAGTCAAACCGCACCAAATATCAAGAGCCAGCATACCCACACTACCACGACCGCTGCAAAAACGACTAAAAAGACAGCATGAAATTTCGGACCAAGAATCTATTTCTGAAGCAGGCCGATCGCAATCATACAAAAGGTGCCATGTATGTCCAAGAAGTAATGACAGGAAAACAAAGACTGAATGTTTTAAATGCCATAAACATGTGTGCAATGACCATATGATTGTAGTCTGTAAAAATTGCAACGGTTAAAACTAGGATTTGTAAAAAATATTTTTCATATTAAAAAAATAAGTTAATTATATTATTAAAAATGTTTAAAAGTTGATTAATATGTAAGTTCAAATGTTCTAATTAATAAAAGTCTGATTTTGCATGTATTTCGTATTTTATTTTATTTCCTAATTCTGGGGTGCTACACACCCCACGCGACCGCTTATGCAACTTTGTAGGCGCGCCCAATTAAGGGTTAAGATTGTGATACATTAGATTGTATTTTCAGTTCGTCCACTTAACACTCGAATAAATTAACAATTAAATTGAATTTACAATACCATAATAAAACAGAAAGATATCAAAAAACACAAAAATGCATACAGTCATATTTAATTTCTTTCAACTGGAACAACAAATCAAATGGACGACATTTTTTTAATTTTTAATTGACTTCTTATTCAAATGTGTTTATTTTTGCAAAATATTAAATTTAGATGTGATTAAATATCTGAGAATCATTTTGAAGTTCTGAATCTAACAAAAGTTAACTTTAGAAAGTTAAGTTTAAAATTAAGGTAGAATAATTTAAAATATTTAATAATAGATTCTTGTGTTTTCTCTACTCCTATAATTATAATAAATACCTAATATAAATACGAATATTGAGACTACAGAATCTAGGAATAATTCCGTATTATGAAAATATGAATTAAAATTTAAATGATTATTCACAACATGTATATTATAAATATAACGAACATATAAATAAATACGCCCAATATATTTATTTACCACATTACAGGTCCACATTCTTTATTCTATGACAGCACACACGTCTGCAAAGTAAATATTTTATTAAAAATGTAAAAGCGGTCGATCCCTCGACATCAATAAAACTGCGATCAGTATATTGTATCCTCCTTGAATTATGTGAACTGCCGCGCTATTTGTAAAGGTCATAGAATAACTCATAGATGTGGCACTCTTCTCTATCTATTTGCAACATAATAGCTCTGGGTTTAGGAAATGTTTGTTTTCTAGAATCTAGATTATAAGCTCTACCTTATTGTAGCGTCTTTCATTTATTTGCTACATAATAGCACAGGGTAATGAAAATTGATAAATGTTTGAGCTTGAGTTTTGAGTTTATGCTACTTAAAAATATAGAGCCGTAAAGTATAAACGCTATTTTTTTTTTCATGTGCATTATTAATTCCTTATGTAAGACGATTATCTTCAGGCGTGATTATTTGATAGAGGAATTTCGTCCTGTTTTACTTTGAGCCCATAGCCTATCCCATAAAAGTCGAAATTTGACGCATGTCATATCATTATTTTTCATGTTATTCAATCGATGATGGTTATGCTGTCATATTAGCAAAAAATACTATTTTTATTTGCCATATCTGTTTTCTAATCTATGACGGGCCACTCGCGTATCGGTAGGCTTTCTTTGTGAATTATTGCGGAAGCCGCGTCCGCGTCAATACCTTAATGGCGGCGTGTTTCAGCAAATAGAAAACACACTGAAATTCAGGGAAAAGGGAAAATCTATGTGTCCTGGTTGTATTGAAAGTGTTTCTATCAAACGTTTTATACATTATTTTATATGGGTGCATTCGCGGGAAATATATGGCAACGTTTTAACTTCTGATAGTGAAATTGATTAGACTTTTTCAGAGTGGTAAGTTAAATTAGAGTATTTTGAGGTATTAAAGAAATTTACGCGTAAGTAGAAAGTAACACGCTTTAATATTTTTAGATCATTTATTCAACTTACACGTGGACCAGATTATGGAAAGGAAGCCGTATTATAAAAGCTTTTCTAAGAAATTAATGCCTGGAACATTCTAGACTCTGTACAAGTTTTAATAATATTATAGCCTTATATCTGTGTAACAATTACCTAAAAGGTTCCCTAAGAAATTAAATTTTGATATCCAATACAGAAATAACGGGCGCAATTTGTAAAATACTAAAAAGGGTTCGGTCAAAACATATCTTACTGGCGTCTTAAAATTTTCATTCCTATTTATAAAAATGTAACCAGCATACGTTGAGCTCTGAGTTCTCTTTGCACCACGATCAGTTGGTTCGATTTTGGTTAGCTGGGAGGGGGAGTGGGGGGTCAAAATAGATTGGTGGTTGTAGATCACTGTTCGGGAGGGTTCAAAATTTACAACCCTTTGAGTACAGATTTATGAACCGTATTCTGGGCTTACCCTCACATGCAGAAAAGATCGGGTTTCTTTATTTTATAAATTGCTGCAGAAATAGATTTGTTACTTTTTAAATGATGCCAACTGTATCTACTAAATAACTACATTCATAAACATTAATAACAACCATCTGACATGTATCAATTTAAACTAAAATTACAATTACTACTAGTGCATTAAATTGAAAAGTCGTAACTTCTAGAGAACAGCAAAATAAACATTATCAACGCTACATTACAATCGTCCAATAATGACCATATAAAACCATAGACCAGCCAAAGCATTTTGCCCACAAAACGAAGTACTTAAATACACCAGCGTGCATCGATATCTGCCCTCATTACGTTCACGGCCGAGAGCATGTCCGCGGTATCTATGTCAGTTAATTTTCCACCAAGTGTAATTACCGTGTTGCTCTTTGTTTTTGCTACCAACTTTATTTGCATGTGGTATGGCGCGTTCGACGGGACAAAGAGTGGAATGGAGTCGATGTTTGGATACTTTTGAAGTAATGAAAAATTTGATCGTGTATTTATTTTTTAATTTATTGACTTTAAAGTGTAATAATTAATAAATATAGCTTATAAATTAGCGCTAACTACAGAGAACTATAGACATTTATGATGGTATAATAGGCGTATTTATGAAAGCGAATAATTTTAATAATACAAATTAGCTGTCATTTACCTATATAATGAACATATAAGTACCTTACTGTTATATTTTAGAAAATATTCTTATCACAATATATATTATAATATATGTACTTACAAAGTAGAAAATTTAAAGTTAGTCATTTAATTAATGAAATAAATGAATTCAACAATCAGAAAGATAATTATTCTTCACACCTCAGACACAGAACAATACCATCACCAATTACGATAAAATGAACACCAATGAAGTCTCCACCCCACTCCCTATCCAAATCTAAAGCCCCAGAATAAGCTAATAGAGACATTGTTCGTCCCTCGTTAGCTGGATCAAGATGCGCGCGCGCCGGGGGTCTAGACCACATCTAGCCGCGTCATCTCTTACGTAATTTAGACCTGCATATTCGATCTATTTCTTATACCTCCATGTGCAAATTAATGGAGATATATTGATGTATAATTATATGCCTTGGTTTAAAAATATTGGTTTTATTGACAGTGTTTTTATTGTTTCAGGTACGACTGGCATCTGTCTTCTATTGTTATTGAAGAGAACATGCAATGAAAAAGGAATAATTAAACAACAATGTTTTCATGTCAAAAATAAAGTTATTACCCGATTTTGTACTTTTATAATGTAGTCAATTAATTAAATTATCTATTTAGTGTTCAATCTTCACTTAGTAAACAAATGCGTGCGTATAACGGAACAATATCGTAGCATTAAGATCGAAGCATTGATATCAATTCTGATTATAATATCGTTCACACTTCTACACGCAATTTCTTCTGTCATCCGAGTTGTCATAGCGTCTAAATCCAGGACATTGTCGGTTCTATTTCAAGCGGTTATTAAAACATGTCTCTAGTCGCTGTCATAAAATATAATATGACAATAACCACGCTGCATTCTATTTGCTCCTTTGACGCGCGTTGAAAACCATGTTGGAGTGTCACAAGGTCTATTCTTGGGCCTATGTTCTATATAACATACGTGACAGGTTAATAGCATTTTTTCCTGTCTAATTTACCACTTAAGACCATGTTAAAGGTGCAGATAAAAGATAAGATGAATAATATAACTGAATTGTTTCAATAGACACATTATTGCGGTGATGTACCTATAAAGGAAATTACATGAAAAGTTAAATTATAAGTATGATGAGCCGAAAACTTCTTTCAAAATGTTTCATTTCTTTATGAAAACGTCAGTTCTATAGCATAGTCATAAATGCAAGTATTCATATTGAATGCAGAGGCGTAATCCGGCAAGCTTAAGAAGTAGGTCGACTTGCAAATATTACAGTATTGGAAGGTTTCTCGAAATGAAGATCGCGAACCAACGTTCATAAAGCTAATTGAAATTGCCTTTGAATTCATTGCCTAATGATTTAATAGAAATCCTTCCATTTATTCATACTAGTTGCGTATTGCAATATCAAGTAAATACTCTTTTGCTGTATAAGAATTGTATCAAAGCTTAGGTCTTTCATTTTACTAAATTATGTGTAGGTACCCGAACTGAAATTATTATGTTTACGTTTTTTTTTTTTATTTTCAATTATATGATTATGTTAAATTATAATTATTTTGACTGATTGACTTTTACCTCGGTAGATTATAAAATGACTGTACTGGGAACGGGAAGATGAAGTAATTTTATCATTACTTTAAATTGCTTTAAAACGTTTTTGATAACAACATACATATAATATTTATCTAACCCCAATAGTATTATAATATTACATGTCTTATGACACATAGTCTACCCAAATTTGGTATTTCAAAAATAAATTAATATTAAAAACAGGTTAATATAATCTCCACGATCTTTTACAAAAACATGAATCTAATGCATACAGTTATTGATTATTTATAACGCATTCATCAAATCATAACAAGACAGCCGTTTTTATTACAAGATATAATATCTACAAGGTAATAAATAACGTAATTAAATATATAAAAACTTCGCATATACATACTATATGTTAGTTACGACTAATAAAAACTAAATCCGCTCCTTAATTGAGCCACAATGACAGGGGAAGGGTTTCTTTATTTCGGATGTACGGAAATAGATAGAATAACAAACAGATGTTAGTTTGTAAAAAAGTATTTCTCGTGTAACGGGTAAGGCATCTTCAGACGATAATTCGATAGAGTTGAAAAAACTTAATAAATGTGTTGGGTTATGAACTCTAATGTCCCGTATATGTATAAAATTTAGAGGTAGGAGATGATGTTTTACTTAAGCGTGATTTTCAAGTTTTTCCAACGAAATTTTTTTTTAAGATTTTTTACTGCCCCAATGCAATGTAGTGAAATAATTTAATATAGCGGCATGTATCGTCTGACCTTGTAATTCTTGAGTTTAAGCTCTATGCATCACACTCATAAAAAAATAAAATTTAAAACTGCATGTTAGATTCAGGGAGAAATTATTACATTAAACACGATTAAAATTGAATATTGAAATCGAATATAAGTTTACTATTAGTTTGAGCTAAAAAAGTGACTCGTTCTGTGTGAAGAGTCTTTACAATTTCTCGCACACCTTCCTTTATTTGTCATCCACTATTTATTGTTTCAAAAACGCATCAAGTTACTCCAGTAAATTAAGAACCATACAGTAGGAAACGGTTAAAATTAACCCCAAACCGCAATTTGTTAATTGTTAGGGACTTTTTTGCTCTCCAGGACTTATTTATGAATTTAAATGGCCCCTTAAGACCGGGGCTGATGCTAATTTGAATTTTACGAACTTTGTTTGTAAAGGGTTAGGTAAATCTCGTGGGAGGCGATTTGTGCTATTCCTACGTAGGGTAACGGCACCAGTGGTCATCCTCATAACAGCTTTTTGAAGTTTTGACAATTGCCATTTCTACAACAATCGTCGAATAAAAAAACGTACAACATGTATGGATTTATTGTTTATTGTAGTTTCGAATCAGCATTTATCAAAAACAATAATTCTCTTAGTAAAATATATAATTAATTTTAAACAAAAAATGGCCCAGTGTCCCAGTGAACAGCCTCTAAAAACCAATAAACAGCCTTGTTGAACCCAGTGTTCAGCCTTTAGTAAGTATAACTAATTATGAGATCAAAATAAACAATTTTATATCAAAATCAACTATATTAATCACATTTTTATGGCAACGATTCACTTAGCACAAAAAAAAATATATCGTACATAATACAAATATTATTTTAAACATACTATTACAATCTCTTTGTGTCTTCTTATTTTCTAGGAATTTCTTATTATTTATCATAAAAACAGCAATAATTCTTTTTAAAAAAATCAGCGATATTAGTTTATAATATTATTGATGTATCTATAATCCACAATATATATAATTATAATCAACCACAGGAGGATCTCTTTTGGAGGATTTATCTGGAGGATACTGTTGTCTTGGCGGCATTTTTAGCCAGAAAAAAAGGGAACAATAATAACTTTTGGATATGAATACACATAATACCATTATTTCAGGTAAAACTTAACTAACATGAAGTATTACTTATATATTTAAACACAAACATTCGCATTTATACTTAAAATATTATTTCAATAACATCGTGGCTGAATACTGGATCATTGAGACCACAGATTGAGACCCAGTGGTCAGCCGCTTGAAAAAATTTTTTGAAATGCGGTTGACCACTGGGTTTTCTAACAATTAGGAATAATCCCAGTAATCAGCCCCAGGGGCTGTCCATTGGATCTTTCATAAAAAATCAGTATCCAATGGTCAGCCCCTCATATTTTTAAGTAAAAACACAATATTTTTTATCAAATTTCATAAAATTAAATGCTCTAAGTAATCTATAAAGTTATTATCTATAAAACACAATCACATTTCATACTAAAATATGTTATTTCTCACCTTTCAAAAGAGCACCACGTGAAACAAAAAATATTGCAGACATGACACTTTTGCTCTTGTCGGCGGACAGCACCTGTACGAACGTGTTTACTTCTCTCCCCTGACCCCCTGCTGCTCCTATCGCGTGATGCATGAACCAATAACGAAACAGAGCTTCTATTTAAGTGCGCGTGATTTGGTTATTTTGATTACAGCGATATTTATGGCCAATAAACAACGCAATAGGCTGATCACTGGTGCCTGGCTGACCACTGGTGCCGTTACCCTATCTGTTTCTTAAAACACGGTTAACGGTTTAAATTTATGTGATGTTAAAACTTGAAGCGTTGACAATTAACGGCCGTTCTAAATACTTGATGGCACCAATAGATAGATCTTGAAATTGAAAGTGAAGTCCGTGAAGATACGTGGAATATGTTTTAATTGTATCAGCTATAATAGAAGAATATTACCTATGTTATAGTATTAGTTATGAGTAAATCCATACTAATATTATAAATGCGAAAGTAACTCTGCCTGTCTGTCTGTTACTCAATCACGCCTAAACTACTGAACCAATTTGCATGAAATTTGGTATGGAGATATATTGATACCCGAGAAAGGACATAGGCTACCTTTTATTGCAAAATATGTACCACGGGCGAAGCCGGGGCGGACCACTAGTATTTAATATATTGTAGGTGTTGGTACACTATTCGAATCATTATACAATTGATTAATAAGTCATGAGTGTAACGATGTGCATACCTAATATGTAACAGCTTGTAACGCCACCTCACAAAAGCTTTCGCATAAAGTCTAAAAATTATGTCTATTATTATTTAATTTACATTAAGTGAAAGATTTCAAAGTTGTTGGCGCAGTTTTCACAAACTCACAAAACCCTTTAAACATTCTAACAACCCTCTAAACTAACATAATGACAAAGCCCTTTATAAAATTAGTGTACAAAACAAAACCTAATCAACAATAACCTCAACATTACCATAATCTCACTAATCATACGAGACAATAACGGTACTACATAACGTAAAAAGTTTCCAACTCTCGACCAACTTTGATTGGATCGCCTTTCTTTGAAAGCCGAGATTAAAGGCTGGACAAATGATTATAACTTCTTCATAGTATATTGCGAAAGTTTTTACTTGCACGATGGATTATTGGAACTGTCTATCTGAGGGAAGTGTTTAGTATTATCTTAGTTTATGTTGTGGCCCTTGGTTAGGGCAATTGTTTAGAATATTAGAATATTTCAAACAAAACAAAGCAATGCATTTAATTGTATGTTATTGCTAAAATTAGAGAACAAAAATACACTTGAAAATGCAATTAATAAATAAAATGCAATTAATAAAATAAACAACAAAATTTCAATTTATATCGAAATATTTATGCAGACCATACAGGCTTTAAATAATGCACTTTTAAAAGGAGAGCATGTACTCATCATAACTTCATTAATACGCGAAATATGTTCACAATAAAATTTTATTCCCGAACTAAAAAGGGAATGAAAATAAACAACTTTAAAACGTCGCTAGCAATTGTAAAAATCGATTAAACACGCCACAGAACATATAAACAATGTGAAGAGGAAATTATGTGGGTAACATCAAAAGAATTCAGAATTCAAGACAACGTTGATTCAAATTTATTATGAACGGAAACAAAATATAAAATGTACAATAAATCGCATTTGTAGACGCCTTCTCTGGGTATTTTCAACGGAGAAATGCCGATAAAACTATAAAATTATCGCGCATAGTGTGGATTTAGCCTGAATGATATAAATTAACGCTTTTATTTATATGAATTATTAGATTGTGGAGTACAATAAAATCCTTGTCTGGGAAATGGGATGGAAGCGTATTGATACTTGTTTAGAACGTCGAAAACAAGAGCAGCATTAATGAAATTTTTGAAATGAAACTTCTTTTGGCGCTTTGAGAGTAAAATTTCAAGGTCGCGTCATGGCAATATCGTCACGTCATGGAGTACCTAATTTTTGTATCTTTGAATCTTGCTCAAGAAGTTTCACTTCTGACGCGTGTGCTTGACACACACGCACTTTTTACGTTTTTTTTAACTGATAACCGTATTAATTAAAACCCGTAAGCCTTCTTTTACGTATAGTTAATTAGTTCGCAAATAACAACTTGAAGTAAAATTGAAAAATATCCCACGAATAAATAATTCATCTTGTTGTTGCTGTTATTTCTAAATGCTGCCCACTAGATTCTGCGCCAAGTGTAATCAAATGACATACGACGCGATTTTACAGAGCATAGATTCCAAAAACTTATTATCTGATCAATTTTCTACTCCTTTGTGACTTCCCACTAAACGAATTTGTTTATGAATTGATTCTTCCAAGTTCACTATTCATTTGCAGATTCCCTTTATCAGCTAGAGCCATTAATTAAGAGAAATATAAAAAAGACGTATCCAGCTACACTAGAGAAAAGTGTTATTAACTGTCACATTTAGTTTAAAAATAGTCTCTCAAAGTATCAATTCAGCCAGTCGCAGTACACAGAATTATGAGTTACGACCGTGGCCTGTTCCCATATGACACGAATAAAATTATATCCAGTTTCTAAACTATTTATAATATTATAATAATTTCCCGCTCCAATTATTCCGCTGCTGACACGTTTTATGGGTATATATACGATTGTTATGCTTACCGAGTGATAAATAATTTTTATAACAGACGTTATTATAAACAAAATTTTCGTGCCTTGACTTATGTCATCTGTATAGTTGTCTCTGACAGTTACATTGGTCCATACTTTATGTTACAAGACTTGCTTCTTAATTTAGTCTATTTATAGGTAAATTATAATATCTCCTAAGTTGTTGTGTCAAATTTATTAGATAATCTTATTTTTACTACGTCATTAATTCAGTTTATTATCAAAAGAAACATATATTTAAACACAGTTACACAATTGAAACTAAAGCAAAATAAAACGCTTAAATGGTTAGGCATTTCAATACAGACATTACCTTTTGCACCATAATCTATAAATATAGGTCTATGAATCACAAATTAGCATTAACTTTATTGCATTTAAATTATGTACATCCTCAATATAATCTGTCACAGAGTTCTATAAATTATAAATATGGTAAGTTCAGTGACGATAAAATACCCTTCTTCTATTTCATTCTCTGGTACTTATATTATGATCATTAATGTTCAAAAAAAAAGAAGAAAAAAAGAACTAGGTACCTAAAAATATAGATGAAAAATATTTCAATATCTCTCCAAAAACATAAGTATATTTATACAGCACTATATTAATGTACTGTGTACACAATTGTACAAAGATTCGGTATTAACGCCTTGAAATGAAAACAAATCCACTCGTAATACGTTTTTAAACACCAGGGATAAGCTTCTGCAAAGTTTTAATAAGCCCCCATTGAACTGTTCCCAATGTAAAATTGCAAAGCTTCACCCCCGCCCTATAAGTCGATACAAGTTATGATTGAAACGGTAGGAAGAATATTGTAACACGCATTTTTGCTAAAAATATAATAAAAAAATATTAATTTGTAGAGATTTCGTGTTAAACGGTGTTTTGGTAGAGTCAAATGTGAAATATTAAATAAATCATCGTTTAAGCTTGAGTTTTTGTTGTTACAGTACCTACTCATATTTTACACATACTTCAAATTAAACATTCCTCTTGATATTTTAAACAATTTATCTACATAATATTTTTCAATTAATATTAATAAAATTCTACAAAAGTTTTCACAACGACCACTGTACAACACATTTAGATCCTCTAAATATAAATGTATTCCTGTCCAAAAATTTGCGAGACGTCAATCCCTACAGCGAAGAAAGGGGAGCCGTCATAATCCCCAATATCTCCTCGATCATAACCCTGAACCACAAAGGTGACGTAATAACAACAGCTAATCCCCCATTGTAGCGCCATCTCTTGACAGATTACTTCCAACCTGAATAGAGATTACGCGGGCCGCCGCTAGGGGCGCTTTGTTCCCGCCGTTATTAAGAAAATCCTATTGTACACTGGAATGTAGCGCGTAATTTGTTTTTCGACGGGCTTCATATTGAAGCTATTGAAGTTTGTGAACGAACGCTTCAATTTTGGCTCATACTTTTTCATTTAGTATTCTTGTAATATTGTACTTGAAGAGTATTCTATAGACTATAGTTTAATTATAGATTTGAATATATAAGATAGCGACAAACTGTGAACTGAAAAACTTCAAAATGAATCCTACCTTACTAGGTATACATTATAGCACCCGTTACAACATAGCTTAACGTTTATTTATGCCTGATATATTTTCATTTTTTATAATGTGAATTCTATCAACAAAATCGGCAAGTCAACGGTCCCCTTTAAATAAATATCGTCCACACAATGTTTGCTAGTTTGTATACGGAAACTAGAGCGTGGTGATTTGCTTCTTTCGCACCTAAAGCTGTCCCGTGACTGACCTCTCCGGTCTTGTCAGATTCAATTTAATCTGACTTTAAGATAAAAGTAATAGTGTGTACCATTGTTTACGTAGTTATAATAATATCATCTCATAGGTAGTTAGCTATAAGTCTTCGATTCAGGTCGCAAGTACCTAATAGAGTTCACCTTTGTTTTATGTAGATAGCTATAATATTATTATCTCATAGGTAGTTAGCTATTCTTCGATTATAGTTGCAGGATTTGTCCAAATAGGTCAATATTGTTGCATTATAACGAAGATTACTACATAATTTACTTAAATTCACTCGAACACCTAATGATCTATAATTAATACACTTCCCTCTTCTATTTCGAGTTTGTTCGTTTGTTTAATCCCGCCCGAATTAAATGTTTAACCCGTAAATTGTTTAGTTGCGTCACACGTCAAAACATTTGATGGATCGGGGTAATAATTGCCTCACGCTTCACGCTCCCGAGAAAATAGGGGTTTTAATGTTATTGATGGGTTCGCCAAATTGTTTATGTGCTGTTTTGTTTTATTGCAGGGGTTATTAGCGGTTGAATTCGCTTGGAATACGTATGGTTAGTTATAAGGAGAGTGGATTTGGTTGTGAGGGTTTGTGGATGAAAATGTACCTACGATAAGTTTCACTAGGTAATATCTAAAGGCAATCTGAACTGACTAAAAAATGCTTAAATAATGTATATTGTCATCACTAAGTATTAAAACAAAAACAAACAATAATCCCTAATTAAAAATAATGCCCGTTTATATGTTTTTGTAATAAAGAATCATCAAATATAATTAAATTTCTTGTTATATCTGTGGTACAAAGAAATTCGCATCTTGAATATAATAAAATACACCATTTTATTTCTATTGAAGTGTCTCTTTTGAAAAAAATGTACTTCGCAAACAATAAAGGACGGTCATAATATTTTGTAAATGTATCGCCGAATATTCATAAAATATCCAATTTTTGTGTTCAAATTAGCACCGCGTTAAACGGAACGTAAATATGTTGTTTTTTGACAATTTGGCCGTTTTTTCGTTATGATTTAAAAGTGCTGGAATATTCTCATTAAATTTTGGTTGCGTTCATTGTTTTATTCACTTTGAGCGCAAAAGTGAATCATTTCATGGAATTATTTATGCCTTATTAAATTCTTAAAATGTTGCGATAACTAAATTTTAGTATTGTACTAGTGATCCGCCCCGGCTTCGCCCGTGGTACCTACATGTTTATAAACTATCCTATCTCTCAAGTTGGATCGAATTGCACATGGTGTGCGAATTTTATTATAATCGGTTAAGTGGTTTAGGAGTCCATTGAGGACAAACATTGTGACACGAGATTTATATATATTAAGATTTTATTGTGTGGGATTGCTTGCTTTGCTTTCTAATATAATATAATTGTCATAATACTCTTATACTTTATCCTAAAATTTTATTGGAATTAAAAAAAAAAAAATTCCTAATACTCTATAATATTTAGGTACAATGAATAATTGAACATTCATATTCACACTACAATAATCTCACCAACTACTTTACCTATATATTCAAAAAAATAAAATCTATTAAGTAAATGTCCGTGTTCAACCAATTACGTTTCGTAAAATATAAGTAACATCTGTTCTTTCAACAATCTACAAAATCACTTGTATCCTCTTAAAGTTAAATATAATATTTACAAGGCAATTATAATAAATTGTGCTATTAGCTGTGATTCAGAGTAAATTATTATAAAAAATGTTATATTCTAAACTGTACGAACCGAGCGGTATGTTAAAATTGTGGTAACCTGAATATATAATTTATTATTATGTTAACTATAATCATTATCTTGTTATTTAAGGCGTGGCTGGAGACTTTAATCGAATTAAAACTGTTCGGTTAGTTCTGTGGTGATAAAATTATTAGTTTATTGTTGTACTTTTTATTAACATCTCACTTTTTGTTTTGTTTATTTCCTATACTTTAAGGGTTGCCTGGTAGAGATCGCTACCTAGCGATAAGGCCGCCTTTTGCTTGTTTTATATGTGTTGTGTGCTTTAGTATTTGTATTTATTTATTTTTTAAACAATAAATAATTTTCATTCATTCATTCATAATAATATGCTACTAGGAAATTACAGCTAGCCTATGTCTCTTTATGACTGAAAACGTATAATATTCTAGCTGAATTTAGACAGGTACTCAGGACTAAATTAAACCAAATTAAAAACTAATTAACGTTTGCTGTCATTTTTTTGTTGTTTGTAAAGCCTTAGAAATGCAGCAGTTTCACTAAAAATTAACTTCACTTTTGCCATAATTTAAATCATTATTCTGTCTCAATTTCTAAAAGATTTGTAACGTATTTTTATAAAAGTGACTCACTAATTTAGCCTAAACGTTTTCATTAAATGTCGGAGTGGCTTAACCCTTAAATATAAGAATGTCACGTTAACTAATTTATAGGAGAGACTACAAATAAAATGTAAAAAATTCGTGACGTCATCGTATCTCGAATATATCACACGGTACCTATAATTAATAGCGTGTATCACACGATTAATTGTGTGTTTACAAAAATTTAGTAGTTCTATTATATTGTTAATAGTTTATTATGTTTGACGTCAATATTTTTATTTTAGTTTGACGTTCTGCTTTCACCA
Organism: Colias eurytheme; assembly: GCF_061535395.1. Taxonomy (NCBI): domain Eukaryota; kingdom Metazoa; phylum Arthropoda; class Insecta; order Lepidoptera; family Pieridae; genus Colias; species Colias eurytheme. The sequence goes on along the minus strand of NC_143005.1, from coordinate 5,348,115 downwards.
TTTTAATAGGCGAAGTATTTATGACTGGGACAATATTATTAAAGTTGCGTTTTTATAAAGTAATTTTGGAAATATTATACGTATGTTAACGACTAACGTAGGTAATATTTTGCGATTTATAAATGGCAAATCACTACAATATTCCACTAGGAAACTACCAATCTAGAAAGAAACTATCGAAATACGCAGAAACTATGGGTATTGTAATATTAAATATACCTACCAATACGCGAACAAAAACAAGCGCCTCTCCATCTCAAAAAAATCCTAATATTTAATTATCCTTCAACTATTCATATTACCGTTTAGAACATTCTAGCAATACATCAATCAATGACAAAAGAAATTTTTATTACCGACCGTATTCACTGACACTCGCATATAAACAAACGAAGCACGTATTCCGAGTATGTCAAACAAATATCCATGTGACAGTGTTCTTGATATTATAAGCCAGTATTAACTCAGAGCAGCGCGTTTCCAACAAAGAAAAATAACATTTCTTAGAATAATCCTCACGAAATTCAGTGGAACTTTCACGAAAATAATGTTAAAAATCAACTGGGCATAATAGTGATAAATAACAATTTGGATTGTCACAATAAGTCAAGTGTAACGAGATATATGTGTAATTGTGGTGGGGATCATAATTCATACTGTGCAGTGTGCGGCTTTTAGATGAGCCGCACTTTAGTGGCTTTAGAGAATCAGCTGTTTCGTACAAGCAAATTCTTTATTATTTATCAAATAGAATCTCGATTTCGACATGTGTTCTGAAAATTTTCCATTGTTACATTCTTGTAAAAGTACATATTTTATAAAATTATCTACATCCAAAAAAACAAAATTCCTACCCATAGAAAAATTTCAGTAAGAAAATGTGTTTTAAATTTACTAACAACTAGGTAAAAAGTTAAGAACCTACCAATTTATATCACATTTACCATTATTAAATGGGCCAAAAATAATTGACATGAATTCTTACTGAAGCATATTTCAGTTTTATTTTTCTCATAAAAATATGATTAAAACGACAGGTGATATTCATTGTTGAAGTTTTGAGAAGAGGAAACAGCTATTATGAGCAATTTGTCAATCAGTAGCTGCGTGCGTAAATGATATTTAAGGATTGTGCCTCAGTGCTATAGCATTGTATAGCTTGCGTTTATTTTTAACTAGCTGCGCCCCGCGGTTTTACCAGCAGTGCTCCGATTCTGTTGGTCTTAGCGTGATATATTATAGCCTTCTTCGATAAATAGGCTATCTAACAGCGACGAATTTTTCAAATCGGACCAATAGTTCATGAGATTAGCGGGTTCAAACAAACAAACAAACAAACTGTTCAGCACATAGTTGAATTATTAAATTTATAATAAACAATAATTTATGCAGGAACAGTGAAATAGTTTTTTTTTTATAATATTATTAAACAAAACAACATGTCGACGATAAAAACCACCTGACACAATTATTTTAAAATAAGATAAGTAATAAAAACTCTAAAACATGTACATATATGTTTTCGTAGTTTTTTTCTAGACTACCTATGGTAAATTCCGATCTCAACAAAAAAATAACTTGTATTATTATAATTATTGATAAAAATTAAAACGTTATAGACACATGTCACGATAATAAAAATAAAATCAAATCAATAGGTACTGTAACGGTAATTATATTCAGGCACAAAATGACTCTATTTCACACATTTTTATTATAATATTATTAATAATTACTCTTACTTATTACTATTATTATTTAATAACTTAACTTTCATTGGACCACATTCTTTATTTCCTAACGAGCGATGCTGTCACCAATGCCCATTGTCGCCACCAACAATCAAATATACGAAGACAGAACTAAAATGTATGCCCCAGTAAAAATAGCTATGGAATCCACTAACAAAGATTAAAATGTTTTCTAAAACAATAGTTTTTAGCTAAGTGACAGCCGATGATCTATAGTTTGAAACGCATAACGTTATGTCAAAACAAATTGGAATAAAAAGCCATTGTTATCACGTGTTGAACCGATAATTTCTGCACTAATGTATATACGTCTTAATGCAAATTCCGAGTGTTACAATAAATTTAAGATTCACAATAGAGTCGGAATTTTTGATACGTTTTAGCGACATTAATAATGTATGGAAATATTTCAGTGTGCGAGATTGAAATTTATTGCTTTGTGTTTTGATCGCCTAAGTGCTATTTTAAAACAAAAGATTTTAAATTTTTGTACTAGGTGATAACTATATGTTTACGGGTGAAAAAGCGTATTTTTTTATAGTTTAGTAATTCTGTATCACAGGTTAAGTTGGCCTTTAATTATTTAAGTAGTATAGTTTAAATAATATATCCTCACATCATTTACTATTTTATATTAATGTTTTTTTCTCATGTTGTCAAACATTGTATCGTTAAATTAAAGTTTATTAGTAAGGAATTTTCTGAACTGTGTTTGAATATGGGCCAAATGATTATACCCGTTTCCGGGGTCAATCCCACTCAATTAACATTATACCTCAACCAGAATTGAACCCGGAACACTCCAGATATATGTCAACCACTAGACCAATAATGACATACCTGTGAAAAACCAATAAACGTAAATTAAAAGTGTTAACGCTATAAAAAATGTCTTATAAATAATTTCCTCGGCGAACGCATACCGCAAGACAGCTAAACATCACTGTACCGCCATTTGTAATCATTAAAATGTCATCGTTGTAAAAATACCCGGTTATTGTTTGAATAAACAATGCGATGATAATAAAAAAAGCCGTGGAATAGACCACGAAATGTCTAGATGAGTCAGATCAAAGATTATAGAGTAGAGGCGACTGTTTGAAAATGTTGAAACTTTAAAGACGCTTTTGATTCACATGTATTACTGTTGATTCATATGATTATAACTTCAAAAGTTTTAGATTTGTCTTATGTTTTTGACCCATTGATTTTCTTTTACATGGTAATATTAATCATTAGTAAAATTCGACATAGTTCCAACCTCATAAAGTTCCTTCTATCTTGCTTATCACAAACGTATAAAAATAACCTAACTAAACTCGTATACAACAGTACATATCTTCAAAAAATAAACATGTATAAATACTACAACTCGATACTACGAAGAAGGCGTAGACAATCTCAAAAATATTCTTTGGCAGCGCGAGTCAAGACAAAAATAGACGTTCAAAAATATTGAAGATCGTTGAAAAATAGATGTCAAACACAATAACAGAATTATAAGACGCGTCGACAAGCACTCGTAATTTGGGGCGAGATGCGTCTGTTCTTTTTAATCTATGACTTTTTAAGCTTTCTTATGAGAAACTCTATTTTGCTCGAGAGCAATATTGTGTAGAGGTTCACCTGTTTTGTAGATAGTCTTCCCTTCTGGGTAAAACAGGTGACTCTATCGATAGAGACAATAAATGTATCAAAAATAGATGGGGGACCATTTCTAGAATAAGATGTATATTTTTTAATCAAATATGCCCTTAAAATAATAATGTTTAAATTTAATTTCATTAAGCTTATAGAATTATAAAAATCTGTGAGTCTCTCTTAAACCAATGTGTGTTAACTAGTTCTATTTTTATTAAATTTTGTCCAACACAAAATTGTAGTCATTTAAAAAATGGATCACACGGGCACGCCATAGCGAGGTGTCATTTTAGTCAGAACCATTTGACATACTCACATTTTGACTTGTTAAATAACTAAAGTCGATGAAAAGTTTGGACGGTGTGAGATATAACAAAACTGGTAAAGTGATACTCTTAACATTTTGTAGGTGACTCATTTATTATGGTTCTTTTGGTTGCAAATGCTGCTTATTATATTCGATTAGATCTTTTCTATCCCACTGAGTACCTAAAAGTAAAATTTTGTGTGTCCTTTTTCACTGTCCCTGTATCCCTTCCTTTTTTCCGGAAAAAGCTCTCAAATAAAACGAAGCTTTAAAAGCAAAAGTTCACGAACGTTGGTGATGACTATCCTACCATGCTTAACATCAGCTACCACCAGCTTTATCAGTACCAACTCTATTATTGAAACATTAAATATAAAAAAAAATCCTGAATGTTTTATTTTATTTCAAAGAGACTTCACGAACGACTTCACAGTCTAAGCAATAAACATCTTGTCACAATAAAATGTTATGCTAATTAAATGTAGTTATTTGTACAATAGTTGTTTAGTGGATAATTTATAAATTGAATAAATGGTGAAATTTTGTGCATTTTCCACACGTACTCTATACTCGATAGCTTACCTATAATAAAATTACATAAAAAATTATACAATCCAACCACGTACTGAACATGTATCAAACGCATTTTTATTTCCATAACAGCCGGTCTATATCCAACACAAAAGCGATAATTATACAACGCTCTTTTATACACAGTACATTGCGTATTTGTTACGGCGTCACTAATAGTGCGCGTACGCATGGCCATCAATCTTCAAGGTTCAGCCGCGACTATCTTGTTTATAGCAATGTTAACCGTGTTTATTTTCACGGCTTAGTACAGGGTGTGTTTAATGTGCTATTGTAAAAGAAATCGAATATTGTAATGTCCAATATGTCCAACAGGTCCAACAGGATAATTTTGTGTTGTTAATAGTCATAAAATTTTCGTTTTCATTTTCTATATACTTATTGCAATGAATATTTTAAACATTTACTCGTGTTTCGTGTAGAGTTGAAAATTAATTATAATGACATTTTCAATATCTACTTTTTTTGCGTTTTTAATTATTTCATTAAGATATTTTTTATGTTTAAGATCAATATTATAATTAAAGGGGAAAAAAACAAAGAACATTATGCCTGCTGAATAAAATACATTGGAAAAAATACTAGATTCTTAGAAAAAATCTTATACGCTCAAAGTAAACTTTAAACAGGTACAAGTGTGGAACAAGTTAGATTTTCAGCCATTTTTTTCGCCACAATAATTAAAAGCATCCTGTAGATTGATACGCGGAACGGTATCTTGATAAATACAGGGCATGCCGTGACAAATGGTAACAGAGTGTTTTTAAGTATTTTTAGAAAACGTCCCCATACTAATTGGACACAACATCACTGCAACTATCACGGTGTTATTTTTGTTATGCGTACAATTATCGCCAGCTGTTTTTGGTATAGTTTTCATGATGTAATTCATTGATTAGTTACTGATATCTACTATTATAACGTGTGCTAAAAATTGAAATGGACTGCATGATAGTCCAGCTTTCGAATAAAAAAGAATTATCAAAATCGGTTCGTGACCCAGTCGAAAGTCAAAAAAATATACCTACAGTCGTATTGTGAACCTTCCTTTTTTTAAGTCGGTTAAAATGTAAATAGTAATTGTGTATTTCTTATTGCATTATTCTACAAAGAGATAACAATTGAAAAGGTGACCTATACTTCTTAATCAAGTACGAAAGAAATAAGAACAGCCGCAGGTAAAGCTAGTTGGATTACTAAAAGATTTATTATTAAGCCTCTTGTTTAAATAATAAGACTTGGCCTTATTTCTGCAAAAAACTTTATGTCTACAAAAAAGGGATTGGCACACTTTCAAATTACGACGGATCAACTACAAATCAAATTATAAAGAAAAATAAATATACGAGGAAATTCACTGAAAATGAATGCTAACTCTTGGTACTAAACTAACTGAGTGCCGCGGTTTTACCAGCATTGCTCCGCTCCTTAGCATGATGATAATATAATAGATAGCATATTTTAACCTACCTCGATAAACGGGCTATCTATCAAAAAAAATTTTTAAATCGGACGAGAAATTCCTGAAATATATTGTTCGCTCTTTTAATACGATAGAGCAGAATTATTGGTCAGGGATCAAAAAGACCCCTCAACTTTATTTGAAAAATTGCAGCAGACTTATGGTGGCCGAGTGTGCTTATAAATTCGTAACATTGAAATCAGCCTATTAAAAATTGTTTCATCTAATTATTAACAGATGAGGGTATATTTTTCTAATCCCGGATCTTAGACTAATTCCTAATCATCTAGCCTTACATACCACACATTATGGGTGGTCTGTCCCCGTTCCTATTTTAGTTCGAGACAAAACTAAATTTTAACCATAAATAACAATGTTTCGGACAATTAATAATGGCTGTTCCCTTGTTCTAGCGTTGTTTAAATTAGCCGCTTATTTTAGCTTCATTTGTATTGTTATCATTAATTTTGGAGAAATGTTTTTCTTGTTCCTGTTAGGAGCAAAAAAGAATAAAATGGAACCGTATTATTAATATGCAGTAATAAATTTTGAATTATTTAATTTTAACGACTTCTTTTTAATAGTAACACAAGTAATGATCACGAATCACTCCTAATATCATGCTAGGCATGCTAGAGCTAGGTTTTATTCATAAAATAATTTGCAAATATTTGTTACCTTTGCAATATTAAGTAATTTATACATCATCATCATCATCATCAGCCTTTCGATGTCCACTGCTGGACGTAGGCCTCTCCTAATGCACGCCACTGAGCCCGGTCGTAGGATACAATATATTATATTATTCACAACAAAAAATCATTCCGATTTATAATAAAACGTAAATCTGTGAAAAAGGTTAATAAAAAGCGAATCCTCATTAATTACAATATTTCTATATTAACCACAAACCACCGAAACACCACAGTATAAGAACATTAACAATAAAATAACCGAAGGTCAATCGATACATTAGTTTATATTTATTTTTAAAAAGACAAAGTATTTTTTGATCAAAGCCCTGTTGATAGATGATTGTTGGGTTCCGTACCCAAAAGGTAAAAACTTGCCTTATTGCTGAATCTTCACTGTCTGTCTGTCTGTTTGTCCGTCCGTCTCTATCACCAGGCATTCATGAAACGTAGTAGATACACAGTTGAAATTTTAAATATTATGTATTTCTGTTGCTCTTAAATAAAAAAAAATTGAGGCTTAGCATCGGTTTGCACGGTCATAAAGTTATGATATTAATTATATACGGAACCCTTAGTATCGTGAGTTCAACTCGCACTTGACCGATTTTGTAAAGAACGGAGCCACTTAACGGGCGAATAATGAAGGTTATTGTGTTTTTTCAAAAGTTTTTGAAAGCCGTTTAATTAGGTGCAATGATTTGCAATACTTTACGGTAGCTGTCAGGCGTATTGTTAATAGGTTAAGTTTGAGATCGGAATAAAAGGTCGTTGAGCTGCGAATTCTGTGGTACATTGTTTATTTTTTACGTCTTTGAGTTTTAAACAATCCGACTTTTTTTGCTATACTGTACCAATTATATGACGTTTATTGAATACATTTTGATGTATCAATCCGGCCGGTATCAACACTTGCTGATAATATTTTAACATATTATATTTTCAGATATTATTTGTCAGTATATGACAGATAAGCTAAACAGAACATAAACAGAAGTTGAAGAATTTGCCATAGGCCCGTTCAACTATACCTAAATTGAATTATTTTATCTAAATAATTCAATTTAGGAATAATAGAGAACTAATCTAGAGAACACAACACTTATCATTTATTACTTATCATCACTAATCTTAATAAAATACTACATTGCTATTACAAGAACATAAAATTGTTCACTCGCTCTTAGCCTACAAGTTTGCAAGGCAATTGTAACGAGGTATGACTTCGCGAAAAGCATAAAGGAGCTTTAAAGGTTAATATCGACAATTCTAATTATCTCTTGCCCTTTGTAAGATGTATTGCTGCCATTGTTCCACTTTAAACTAAATGGGATCAATACGATTCCATTAATTTTACACAAATTACTTATGGTTGTATAGGAAAGTCTATAATCGTTTTGCTTTCGCTTTTGTATGATTTATTTTATCAATAAAACCAATAAAACATGATTTTTATGCGTTAATAAAATATTAATAAGTTTTGGTGTCAATTTTCATTGCATATGAGGTAATTTTTGCCTGTTAATGGACAGTATAATATTAATCAATATGAAAATAAAATAGAAAAATAAATCAAATTATAATCGTGTTAAGTAGCCCATGTTTGAATTACACAACGCAGAAATACCGATTGACACCTTTTCAATCCAGTTTTGATAAAATTATATTTGTTCCCACGCAAAAAAGTAGGTCTATTTTTAATTTATTTTTTTTATGTTAAAAGACTAAACTTTACATCACTAGAACAAATCCTTGATAAATGTATATATTTAAACACAAAAATATTACGCTAAAAATAAACACTATTAAAACATTAAATTTCATATAAATTAACGCAATAATCTAGTCCACTTGTGTGCTAGCCACAAAATGTCCCCTCATTAAAGCGTGCAAACCAACACCGCAAACAATGTTTAATTTAACCCTTAAATAACGCGAATGAATCCGAGTTTAGCAACCATAAATCACGTGGAACAAGCGCCAAATAATTCAGCTCCAAGCAACTTTATTATAACAATAAAGAAGCACGCGGACGTTTTTAAGCCACAAATTTGTTCGCTCAAAACATATCCTTTTGAACTCACCCGGTGATACTTTTACTCAGAAACTGTGGGATAATTGGATGATACTGCGTTTTTATGGCACGCGTTAAAATCAACAGAATTTGCATATAATTTCTGTAATATATGGGCCGTTGAGGCAACTATGTTATGGGCTTCATTGATGAAATTCGGGTCTGGACTGTCTTTAAGAGTGTCATAATGAAGATTAACTTTTTATTTATGGAACGCAGACCACTTATTCTGTTCAAATATAAACATTGTAGGTAGAATTATAGATTAATATAGGACTATGAATCTATATCTCTACCTACATGAAATCTGATTTCTAATGAACATCTTATTCATTGATACATAGCTAAATTAGCTAACCCTTAAAACGGTTCTAATATTAAAATTAAAGATATCCCACTTCCATAAACATGTTAATCACTCCATAACTGTATATTACAGTCACAAACAATCCACCGATTACCATCAAAATAAATCTACCATCAGCATTCCAATTGTCGATCATAATGCTAAATTTAAATCAATTAAGCGAATACGGCGTGCGCATTGTTTTATAAATACTGAGCTTCAATTAAACAAGGCATTCTTGTTCGGAGAGATTTACGTTCCGGTCTCAGCGGCCCACGACGTCTTTTAAGGGTTAATTAGAGATGCGCTTAGTGCTGCGAAATTTATGTTGAGACTGATTGTGGCATGACGCACGCATGGGCGAATGCTTGGCGGATTGATTGTGATTGGCTGATTGGTGTAGACTTGCCTTTTGTCTAGTGTTTGTTAGATTATTTTGTGATAATGTTTGGTAAGTGAACGGTAGAATATAATAAATCTAATTGGATATTGCGTAGATTCTTTAAATTTCTTAAATTACGGACTACTACTACCCTAATTTCGAACAGTTTTATTTTATTTTCAATGAAGATGTATTCTTAACAAACTAAACTAAACATCAATACATACCAAACAGCTGATGATCACAGATCATAACACTATAGCATATTACAATCAATACAACAAATCATATACACTTACCAACATTTGCGACCAACATTGGCCATCACCGCTAGTAACTTAACCCTAAACTGCGTAAAATAGCTATACAGGATTATATTTTATCACGCATGCAGGTCGTCTGGACCTCGGTCATGGAGCATTCCTGCGGCTGTCTTCGCGATCTTTATTGGTTTACAGGATAATTTACGATTTATCGTTGAATTGTTCGGTTTTTAGATGGATTTTAGCTTGATAAGATAAAGGATTGGCTTGCCAATATTGATTAGAAATTTTTGATAATGTGTGTGAAATATAATACACATACATATATATATATACATACATAACATGTATCTAAAGTCTTGTTAAATGGGAAATATTATAAACATTAAGGTAAAAATAATGAAGGTCACAGACCAAAATATATACTTAGACGAATATTTAGGTACAGAAGTTTAATAGGTTAATAATACGAATTCATATTATTATGTAACCGCAATCTACTTTACTAACATCAAAATAATATAACAGTTTCAAAGACAATTGTTTTATTCAACATTCAGTAAAACTATTTCAAACTGTTCTACAGAACTATTATTCGTAGCGGTCTCATTAATATGACAAATGCAGTGTTATATTTATCATAACCGTGAGATGTACGATAGAAGAAATATTCGGTGAAAGTCACGGAGAGAACATATATTTCACGTTAAAAGATTATTGTTAATGCTCACTTTGACAACGCTTCCAATGAAGCATCTAGAATTTTTTGATTTATTGTTCCCGCATCTGCTAAGAATGAAATAATCTACGTCATATTTACTGTTTGTATGGAGGGTTATGATATTTATGCAATTATTTATGACTCTTGCACTTACTTTTTTGCTAAAGAAAGAAGTATTATATAAAGAATTTGTATAAGTAATTGATAAGGTCTTTAGTAATCTTGGCACGTAATAATAGTCATATTTTGGACAATAGAATTTATAAAAGAAATACGTTTTTATGTAATTAGATAATCAGACATAACTTAGAAATAATCGTTATATTCCGGGACACCTTAATATTTCCTAGTTTCTTGGCACACTTTTTTAGTACTCTAGAAGTAAAAATATTAATCATCATAACGTTATGTTGTTTACTAATGGTGTAAAAAATCAGATAATGTTTATCTAAATCTTAATAGTCATAAAAATATGTCTATTTCGAGATTTGCAAAACGCACAACGGTGACGAAATTTTAATTTGGGACTTTGAAATATTTTACGAAATTTATTTCTATATCCATGAAATTTGGATTTGTTCGTAGAGCTATTAGTAAGGTGTGATTATTATTTGTTAGATTTTTTATTAATATTTTAATTTGTACCGAAAGCAACTTTAAATGAAGTAATTGAATATTATGTACCTAGTCATAAAATTTAATTGCTTTCCTAATTTTAGCCAGTGATCGTGACTTTGACCGCATTAGAAGATAAAAATACATAACAAGTTATGCGACTTTCTATCATAAAAATTATTTTCAAAATCAGATCAGCAGTTCCGGTGATTGCGTAGAATTACTATGTTATATAAAAATGTTAACCTCTATAAAAAATAAAAATTGTAACATGTTTTTGTTGTATTCAATGAAATAGAATAACGTATTATTTTGTAATTACATATTAATATTCCAACACTATAGCGATTACGGTGCATTCATATATTTATTAAATAGTGAATAAACGACCAAAGCACTCGTATAATTACATAATTACACATTGCGTTCGATTCTGCGTAAACAGACAATAACGTCTTCAATCATTTTGTTTACCTCAATATACAATATACGGGGCAACTGTCACATAAAAAAGTAAAAACACCTCATTAATTTTTTTTCCTGTCTCATTGTCGGTATCTCATTGGTGACATCGCATAATTACTGCACGACAAAGGGCCTTCACTCAAAAGTTTAAGAGTGTGTGAATTACAACACCCACAATACTTCTGAGGCGACTTTGTCTCGTACTGCAATTATCACACCCCTTATATAGCTTGGCAAAGTTAAACATGCTGTAGCGAAACCGATTTACAATGGAAGTTCGACCTTGTTGTTATGGTTATACGTTATGTTATCGAACAGATGGGTTTAGCGATAGTTTTGCAAATGGTTATATAGATGGTAAGAATAAGTACCATAGTAAGTTTGAGGGCGTCAGGTTTCGGATTGTTAAGATGCTTCAGTAGAGACCATTCAATGTATTCGACGTATTAATTAATACGTTGACAATTGCAAGTGCTTCTTTAGATGTTTTTTGCTTTGTCACTGATAGGTACTCTTATTTGCTCGTTGATAGTCGCATTTTTAACACGTGCCGAGTGTTTTCTTGTTCTTAGTCATTTCAGAAACAGCATTGGCATCTATTTTTATGTATGTGTGCCTGAATACCTTGACTAAATGCTTTGGAAAAAACCTGGGTACGATTCGAGGTTAGGAGTTCCGTTTTGATTTTTACGGTTTCTATTTTTTGCTGTGTTATAAAATGTTACGTATAGTGATTAAGAAACACAAGTAATAACGACATAAATATGATGTTTATATTTTTTTCAGAAGAATAATCTAGACATATCCACTTATTGCTCTAGTATTAGAATTGTGTAACATTTTCGTCATTCATAATATAGGTAAGACTAATAAATTATTTTTATTTGCTAATCCACAAAAACGAGAGCCATTTCTTAACTCACCTCGAATTAAAAAATTCAATACAAATTTTCAAAAGATAATTTCCCACCCATTGTACGCACACAAGTACGGTCCGCAAAGCAAACATTGTGAACTCTAATCAAGCGCATCATAAAGCACATAGAACATAAAACATCAATAATCCAATAACCAGCCAATCGACAAAGGCCTAGTGGAGGGTTATTCGGGTTAAAAATTCACGTAGTAATGAGAGTGGTCGAGCACATCCATATTTAATTGGCGCGGACGGAGCCGCGCTGGTTTACGAGTCTCTGCGGGATGAGGGGCGATTTTAACATTTTTTTATTTCAAATGCCCGATAGGTTGAGTGGTATTGTGAAGAGGACAGTATGACATGTTGGATTTTGTGGATGTGCTATTTAATATATTTTTGGTTGGTATATTTTCTAATTAATAGTCATTTGAAAATATTTTTTTTTAATCAATACACCTCACCAAAGGTATCTCATATTTACTTTAAATTTTAAAATAGGTAGTTGCCTTGAAAAGAATTACTAAATTTGTGATTGGCTCGCGGAGTGATCAGAAATTAGTGTCCTGCCAGGCGGAGACATTTTTTTGTTCGTCCCCACTGGAAATAGAAAGCAGTATAATAACTCGATGCTCGTAGTACCTACTAAGATTTATAAAAATAAAATAAATTATTTTATAAGAACTTTTTCAAAATACTCCTATAAAAATACGTTAAATAATGTGCCTTTAAGTAATATCATATCGATTAATATCTAATTTTTCCATACAAAACACTCATCACAAATATCAATAAAAGCCACATCCACATTAACCTTTCTCAGCAAAGGGCGTCGCGGTAGCCAATAGCAGAAAAAAATAAGCGAAATAATATCGAAAAGGCATAAAACGCGGGCAATATCGCTATAAAACACAGACAAACACAGGAGATAATCGAAGCGAGTGGCCCGTATTGTGGACTCTTTATGCGTTCATAACATTTTACTACGAATTTGTTCAATGCTTTTAGAAGCGGGATTCGTATTGGAAATGGTATTATTTATTTTCGCCGTATTCATGGATACATGAATATTAGATATTTTAATATTGGGCCTGCATCGGATGGTTTAAATGTAGCTTTTTTATGTATTTGTATTGTATCTTGTCAATAAAGTGCTTTTGATACTTTTATGGTGGTACGTGGAATTGAGGTGCGTTTTCATTAAGCATCGAGTGTACTTCAATGCGTATCGAATCATGGGATATAATTACACTAATAGAATATTGATGTGTGAATGCGCGTTTGGAAAACGGCTGGATGGATTTCGATGAAATTTACTACAAGATACATAGTTTATAGATTGGCTTACCACGGTTGTAATTTGGATAACGATAATAGATAAAATTTCATTGGATAACTATTTTTGCCTGTAAAAACTAAATCTAGAGAAGTAATTAAATCTTCTAGAGTCCTTATAAATGTGTTATCTTATAATGTCTTATTTAAGATAAAAAATGTAAGCTAGATAATCCTAGTATTGTTGAGGAAAATTCAATTTAAAATCCACACATTGAACAGACAAAGCTTGATTGATTACGTTTTAAAAGCCGAGGGTTCGCAAGTGACGGCTTAGGGCTTGCTTTTGGATATTTTGTTCATTTAAATCGTTCTGCAACGAAAGTATTTAGTATTTGTAAGGAGTATTATCCGAAATAAAAGTATTTTTAAAGAGAACATAGTATAAAGTGGTAACATAACAAACACTTGGTACAATGGTGTAAAGATTATAAGCAAATGCTCCTAGGTGGATACGAATAAGAAAAAGTAGCTGTAATAGGGAAATCTGATAATCATGACGTGTATCTTTCTTATAAGAGCGACAATCTATTAGAAGGAATAGATAAAGAAAACATTTATCAGCAACTCAAATATTAGTGAGAGCTTCCAATATTGTTTATATTCAATAATTCTTACCCGTTTCTGTCACCTACAGTCAAGTTACCAAGCAATTATTGGCCCATATTTCTTCAAATTTTACACGAATTATTACTCTACAGAAAGTCGATTAGTCTTAACCTACACTACAACCGTAAGTCACGTCATATCATTTAACGTTGGTCGAGTTTCATACTGTACCAAAAATAACATCCAAAGCTGGAAATAAGCCCACAAAAATTTGCAAAAGCAAATATTTCCCTATCTCTCATATCAGATCTTAGTTCTGACCTTTCAACATTGAATGAAACGTCTTTGTACTTCAGTTTCATATTCAATCTTGTCTTTTTCTAAACCCGCCTTCCGGTGGACAATTGCCAAGAGTCGAGGTAAGAACATCTCTTGTCCTGCTCCAACCTATCGATTAGTTATATCCCCATCTCGAAGTGTCACAGTACATTCCCTGAATGAAAGGACCTTTTGATCGTTTTGCAATACCGCTGTATCTGGAGCCAAGTAGTAAGTGAAAATAATTTTGTCGTTGCAGTGTGACGGTATATTTTATTTAAGGTCAACGCTTTGATATATTTATCGTATTATGGTAATGTATAATGATGTCAACTACACGTGTGACAAACGGAGAACATTAAATGTCTTTGTTATTGGTGTGTCAATTACACATATTTGGTTTAATTGACTTGTAAATCTTATAGAGGTTTATTTTATCGTTTGTTTTTACCTTAGAAGTAAAATAAACAGTTTAATTCTATATATGGAATAGTACCCTTTTTCTATTGCACAGGTTGCTTATCAAGTCTTAAAATTGAAAGGCAGTAATAATCATTCAGGAACCGCGTTACAACGGCTAAATCCTTGGAAATAACAATCCTATAGCTACTTTAATATATAAACATATTCCTAATCCCAAAATACTAATTCTAACAAGACAAGTGAAACAGATCGATAATATACATATACAGATAATATAGTAAATTTCAGAACAGATTCTAGAACACATGAAAATATCATATACACATAGAATAGTTTATACTTACTCAATTCAAATTCAAGCCTCAGCAAGACTGTGTGTAACGTTCTTTATTGCCATATCTGCCTACAAAACATTATTGAAAAAGCACAAAAGCTAAATAATTCAAATGAAAACGAGTCATTAAAACTTAGCCGATACTTTAACGCCAATACCATAAGTGCAAAACAATAATAACTAACAGATGGAAACGCAGACATTGTTTAAGATGAGTAAGAACAATGTATCTGCGCCGTTGTTACAAGAATAATACGTAGGAAACGCTCTTCGATAATCATTGTAGCTCATCTCCGGTGAAATGTGAAGATATAGGAAACTATAGAGCTACCAAGGCACAAAAATCTATACAAATTGCTATCTGTTAAGAAGTGGTTTTGAAAATGGGTTGATCGTGCTTATAATAGAGTCAGATGTATCCGAAATCTTCCAACAAGAGTTATATTAATGATTAATATAGGTAGTAAAAATTATAATATGCTGCATCTATCTAAAAATGGCAAAGAATAGCATTTACAAAACGTGACACAAACTAAAGAATTGTAGAGGCAGAAGACGCATAGATACGGTGGGACCCAATGGTTTAAACTTTAATTAATAATCAACTTAATTAATACAAAACAATTTAATTAATAACAAATTCCTACTTCAACTCGATTACAAATACTTCATCATTACTACAAACTATCTTACCCCGTCCTAATTCCGAACAACGCTCACCAAAGAAAAGTGGAGGCTCTAAATCTACAAAACTCTACATCTTTACCTAAGAAGTCATACAGTAGATATTTCTGTACCAGCCTCAATGGAGTGCGCTTCATTCAAGATCCTCTAAATAAATTGATAATACACTCCTCCCGAACACCGGGCATTTGTTTCGCGAAATGAATCATTGTGTTGTATGTTATTTTGTACGTTTGGTTCTAATGTGTTGATTTGATTTCTAGACGAATCTTGAATGATACTTTAATAAGAATAGTTTTACATAATAAATGCTTTATTAATAGACAATATTTGTATAAGATCGATAGAAAGAACCTTCTTGTTCGTTAATAATTTTGATTTTTTCGTTTCCCGTACCATCAGCCAGAATCTGATCATTTTCATCATTCTTCATGCTTATAATCCTGTATTTCCCTATCTTCTACAAAATTTCCAAATTTCAACTTCTCTTAATCTAGCTCTATTAATAACAGACTATTTTTGGTCTCAAGATACGACCAACAACGGCCAAGTCGTGGCCAAATATTGGCGCCAATCAGATAAAATAATTTAATGCAATATTCGCATCCTCAAAATAACCGTGTCAATAGGACAAAAATTCTTCAATGAAATGTTTCTCTTACATATATTTTAAATATTTATCTCTTTAGTTTTGTAGTAAAAACAAATGAACATGAAATATGTTATAATTAAATAATTAAACAAGGACCTGCTGTAATGTTAACAAAAGAATCGGAAATAATGTATTTTCAAGTGAATATCTACTACAAATAAATTGTTCCAAATAAGTAGTTAGATACTTTAGAAGAAAACAATTATAATTGTATATATTTTTAGATTGAAATTCAAGGTTGCCAACAACAATCATCATAAATAAAACACAACAATATCGTAAAGATAAAACGGCAATTAATATAAAATTCTAAGCGTAAATTTAACTAGATCATAAAATAGTAATTTATTGTCAATTAAATCTAAACTTTTTTAACCTTAACGCCTTCTGATATTGAAGATTATAATATATTGAACTAAATATTTATATAATTATATTAATTTACACCAACATTACAACATTATATTACTTTTGCGCCATCCCATGAACTTCGTACATTTCTGTCCCTGCCAGGTTGACTGATAGATATTGCTGTTCACTGTTCAGCAATAATTTGAAGCAAATTCTTGAGAAAAATACTAATAACTCATACTACGTAGTTAAAGAACGGTTGTTCTTTGCAGTTCCTCTTCAGCTTATTTGTACGGAACCCCTTGTGTCGCGAGTACGACTGGCACCTTACCAATTGTTCTTATTTCTTAGTGACCGTAAAACAAACGCGAATCTAATAAGACTATAAGAAAATTAGCACTTCCGTCGATTTCGTCCGAAACTCAATAAATGAACCATTATTTAGAAACTAAGCCGTTTGTACTCACGCTAACCATTACCTATGCTATTACTCAAGCCTTAGGGGACACAAATAATTGTCTATAAAACTAATTTATGTGCTAGAACACTATAGTTCTTAAATTATGAACTATCCGTCAATTTAAATAACAAATGGCTGAATGTTAACAACTGCTTGCATTTCGTTTGAAATTAACTTTATAATATGCAATTTAACAATTATTATAGGTGGAAATGGGCCAAATTTTTTTTATTATAAGACAAACTGTGTGAATAAGATTGAAAATTATCCTTTGATTTATACAAACGCCAAATGCAGGTATTCAAACTTTTATTCTACTAGTAAATATCTTCTAGTATTCATTTATATCTAATTAGACAGGCACATATTCTAATCTGACATAATATCTTATTTGAAATACCTAGTTAAAAATCCAACACGAAATCAAGGCAATATTATAACAACACCAAGATCGATTTTGGTTTAGTACCTACCTCACTGAAAAAAATAAGAGGAGAAGAAAATAAGTATTCGCGTAGATATACTTAATTTATCATGAAACCATTATCATAATAAACCCACTTCAATAAACACACAATGAATATTCATGCAAACATCACACGAATTAACACATTATTTTTTGTTGCAGGTAACAATCAGTAGTATTGGAACATTATTCCGCCCTCGATCCCGCCATAAACCATTAAATTGAAATAAATTCATTGTTAGGGGAGCAACAAGTGGCCCGCTTGTTATCTGTTGTTTGGTAGGGCTGCCACAAATGGATAAAGTGTTGTAGGGCGCAGAATTCGGAGAATGTAAAATTATTTTTGGAGTAGTAAAGTCTTAAGTCTTTCAGCTTGTACCTACATGTATGAGATAATTGTTTAAAACTCTACAATATAATAATAGTGTTGATTATTTCGCTTCGTTTTATTTCATTGCTATCAGCAAATTTTATTTAAATTATTTTAAGAATAGTATATTGAGATATTCAGTAAGGTAAGTAGTTACTTTGAAAAATACTATGAGCATAGTATGAAATTTCAATTTGTAATAACATTACTAAAAGGTTCCATTCTAATTTGTTCATATACCTTAATATGGATGGATTAAAACTGTGTAACCTTTACAACAATACGATAAGCAAATGACATAATATTCTTGTGATATTTTTTTCAGAAAATAAACTAAATTTAAAACTCCACGCGTGGCAACCCTACCGACAATGCAACCCCAAATAATAGGGGTGGTTCGCAAACATTTATCTTGTAAAGCGACTCGATAGTGGCTTGTTACGTACAGTGTCACTGTCAACAAGTAACGCTTATGTCAAATTGTCATTCGCTATTTTCCTCTGTGAAAGTGTATTTTCATATGATCAATTAGTTGGTTTACGGAATGGTTTCTTCTAGAAGATTCTTGTAATGGTCGACCCGTTGGTACAGTGGTAAGTGCCGTCGACTAAGGATGGTATGAATTCGAATCCCGTTTTGAGTAAAATAGTTTGATTTGGAAGCGATTATACATACTTAACTTAAATAAAATATGTTTAAAAAATAGGTCCTTAGTAAATATGGTCACTTATAAAGAACATTAAAGGTCCCTTATATAGAACATAAACAGATGTCAACAATATCGATCGATTTAAAAAAATTGCAACAATTGTTTCGTAGATATTATTCTTTAACTCAATATCTATATAAAGAAGTCGCTTAAAGACTTACTTGCTCAATTATCGATCGATTTCAAAAAATCGTCACAATTATTTCGTAGATATCATTCTTTAACTCAATACCACCTATATAAAGAAATTGCTTAAATTACTTGCTTAATAAATTACAAGTATGATTTATAAATCACTAACATTGCAACAACGTACACGACAAATTCTTTGTTTGTCATTGTCGCTTATTAAAATACGAGAAAATAATCTTCTTACACTAAGAAATACATATTATTATGATACAAACAAAGCTGGATAATTTCTTGACATTGAAGTATTCGAGGCTTATTTCTATTGGTGTTATTGTACGAACAAGTTAAATATTTGCGTTCAAATCCCTTGCTATATAAACAAAGCTTCAGGAATTCAGGGTTCCTTATTAAATAAAACTTACATTTTAATATATTAATTCATAAAATAATTATTAATATTTCGGGTACCAGATTATGTCGAACTAGGTACCTACCTCTTAATTCACACACAAGACCCTTTCCTGATATTTAAAATATATAAAATGTGTAGAAAATCAGAATATAAGCGCTTAAACTAAATCTGTACACATTAACGCAAAATAAACTTGTTAAAAATTAATAAGGAATGTTATAAAATTACTACAAAGTACAAACCAAAAGGGAATTTTTACATCTCAATCAATTAATATTAAAACATTAACATTTAATGGAAGTGCCAATCTATCCACTTTTCAATGCACAAATAAATGACCACAACACTATTTTAAACAGTGCACTATTTATTCAAGTTCTAAAATCTAAATAAACAATTGCGTCGTCCATCTAGAACGTTCTAATTTCGTCGTCTATCTCAAAACACAAATGAACCGCTCTGACTATACCCATTCTTAAGAGAGCACTGCAGGAATAGAATATAATAATTCATAACTATTATGCGCTCGATAATACTGTAGTGGGGTGAAAGGGAATTGTATAAAAATGATTTAATTTTTAAAATCTATGAAACTAATTGTTCATAGAGAATTTGGGTATTTTCATCATTCTTTGTAAAGTCTATGTTGAGATACATCTCAAATAAAAAATTCCGCTATAAAAAGTTACAACTTTTTATAGCGGAATTTCGACAAAAATGAATTTTGTTCTTACCCAGCTATCATATTGATTCTTATAGAATATAGTACCTACGAATCAGTATTAAAGTTTTATTTTGGTAAAAACAAGCCTTGTTTATTTCAGCATTTTTTTCCCATACCTATAAAATATAAATGATGGTAACAAAATAATCTATCATATGCATTGTGTCCTGGAAGTACTTTACTTACTTATTTAAATATGGAATAGCATCAGAAAAATTAGGCCTAATTAAAGAACCACTTAATCTCGCACAATACTAATATTATATAAATAAATATATTAATATATTCAAAAGGCCACTCTTACATAGTTGTACTATATTAACAGAACAAAGCATAAGAGGCCGCCTCACGAATAATAGACGGAAGCCGTGCCAACCACGTGCGCGATACTGACTAATAACATGTAGAAATAAATCATTAATGTAATATATTAGTGTGTGAAAAACGAATTTATCAACGCACTAACGGATTGCGATTTAAACTAATGGAAAATCTAATTGTGTTTTATTTTTGTTATCGTTCAAGTTCGTGGAATTTGATAATAGAATGGAATACCAATAATAATAATTATCTCGAAGTTAATATTTTAGCCATATTTATAGGGTACCTACCTATTGTATTTTGTATAAAGAATGAAGACAAAATAATCGTCTGTATTTTGGAATATTGACATGCTTAGTCCTTTTTTCGAAATGCTTCTTCCACATTACAGTAGACATAGTAAGTTAATTCACCACAAATCATATAATCACAGTGTTCAAAATGAAATATTTTTTAAGCACAATTGCCTATATATTTGAGAGCTTTTAAAGTTCGTAAATAAAACTTATTTTGAGATCTTGGCAATTTTAAAGATTTAAATAAGTCATCGAAGAAGTAATTTTACACAGAGAAATACCAAAATTAATCCTATTTCACCTTAGTATTTCACATTTTATAAGCGAAGTTCGGTGCCCATATTTTGTCTTCGATTTGATCTTTATTTCTTCATACAAAAATATTATCACCTCTGTCCAGATTCATATCCATTCTCCATTAAGTCCAACATATTCAGTCCAACAATATTTTATAACAGCACAACTACAAAATCAATTACAAACAACAAACTAACACTAATTGGATTAACCTTTAGATCCATTATTTGATGGATGCGTGCCAAAAACAAAGCATTATTCGCGAATAAAGAGTATTGCAATTAGATTAAATTATAACATCATGTGTTCAATCATATCAGAGGGTTATGAACATGTCCGTGTGTCGAGCAGTAATGGCTCGGCTATTGTGGATGCTACTGGGAAGTGCACTAATAGATGCTAAATAAGTAATACATTAAAATACGTCGTTTTGTTGAGTGTTGATGGGATTTGAATGTGGCAGATTTTGATATAAATGAAAACAATTATTTATTGTTATTCATTGTTAGGCATGTTGAATTTTCGGAATTTACTGATGTGATGTTACTCAAAAATAATGATTTTGATTTAATAGATGATTTGATTTCTATTGAGATCTGTCTAATCTGGTTCGCTAATACCTATACAACATTAAACTAAATATTATTTGCTAGGTATCTAGTTATTTTCATTGCATATAAGTAATTTAGGCACGAGACAAAAAAAATGTTATTCGTTTTGTCACCATCCAGACCAAAATGCCTGGTGGTAACAAACACTTTGACATACAAAATATCATAAGAAACTAATCATAAATCTTATAATACATTGTATGTATAGTACATTTGCTCTTTACCATTTTATTGTGGATCAAAATAATCCCTCAAAACACGAGTTAAAATCAGTTCTAATAAATCACTAGAAAAGTGGAATAATTAATAAGGTGACGATGTAAAGATAACACTGGGCACAACATCATTAGTAAGGCAGAAAGACACTTGTCTTACCTTGAACTTAGCCCTGTTTTAGTACTTTGTTAGGTCACGGTCACAGGGCGAAGCGATAATATACAAACGGGAAATTTAAAAACAGTAAGAGATATTTCACAGAAAAGTGCTCGCAATTGTTATAGTATTGTGTTTGTGTCGACTTCCAAACAATATTTTTCTATCATACCTACCATGTATCTTCTGATATTAAAGTGAAACTTTTATTACATCGTCTCAAACTTTTTGGTCTGTGTAGCGCATGTCGCGTGTATCGCGGCTGCCGAGTAGGTATACCTACTCGGCAGCCGACCGACACGCGACATGCGCTACACAAAGCAGTGTTCGGAACCGTTCAAACAGTTTCACTTTTACCGTGGTTTCACAAAACCACATAACATTTTATTTCACACTTATCCAATATTTATAATAGATACGGTTGATATTATATTGTTTGTTTGTTTTATTAATACCGATTCAATTGTTTTAGCATACAGCATTTAAACAAGAGTTAAAATGACGTTTAGGTATAGATATAGATTAAGATTAATGCTGTAAATTTTGAATAATCACCAACAACCGCCGCATAACATATCCTTCCATATTATATCTTCCACTGCACCACACAGTAACCCTTTTTGCCTTATTACAAAACCAGATTTAGACCAGACAATTGACTTTGTTCGCCATAAGTCAGACATAAAACGGATGCCAATGTCAAATGTTATTGTTGGACGAATATTAATTATCTGGAGACATTAATATCTGGGAGGATGGATGGCTTTTTGGCTTTTTAAAGTTATAAGCTGTTTGGTCACTTGGTTGGATTTTGAGGCTTTGTAAAAGTGTTAATATGTAATTTTTAAATAGGTATGTATAAGGGAATAATTGGTTACTGTAAAGGGTTGGTACACGGCTTGTAATTGTTGTAGAAGACTTATTGGTTAAAACTATAATTTTCTGATAAACGTGGCGTGAATGTTATATAGGAACATACCTACATCTATTGGAAAAATAATATTGTTTTTCATTTATTAACATTGACTGTTTGACAGGGATACTGACCAAATTGTTACAAGCATGATTTAGTAAATAGGTACCATAAAACAAACACTATACAGAAATCTTTCTCGAATTTTGAAAAAAAAATTATAAATAAAATAAAAAATTGTCTCTATAGTAGGTTAAAGAATAAAAATCACTTGTTCTCCAAGGAGCGATGGCTGTAAGTTCGAATCGGAAGAATCCATAAATTTTTTATTCTAGTTTATTCTACGAATCTTTAAGTGGGTATTAGGTATATTCAAACAAGTCCACAGTAAAATTTAACTAACAGTATCCTAACATTAAAATATTATTTACCATAAAAAATATACCATTAATAATAGAATTTTGACATAACGGTAGTATGATAGGTGTAAAGTATCACATAATTAGCTACTTATAAATAAAATATCACTTTTTCATTCGAGGTAGGGTCGGCATATAACGTATTATTATAAATTAAAATTTACGGCCAATTAGACGAGGTGCTGCCTAAACGAGTGGATCGGTTACTAATGGCTAATTTTATATTTAACTATTTTATATTTTTGGATTATAAGGTTAAAGACATCGATTTGGTAAAATTACTGTAACAGTGTTGTTTTTTTGTTTGTGGGTTGCGTATCTAGTAATCCGATACTAAATAGCCTTAACAGCGTAGCGGAGTCAGTCGTAAGCTTATAACTTTTTTAGTGAAAAAATCAAGAAACTTTTTTTTTGCTTTTTCACTCAATAACATTATACTTACCTATCTATGAAGAGTTTTTTTGTTTGTTTGTTTGTTTGTTTGTGTTAGATAGCCCATATATCGAGGAAGGCTATTGGCTATAGTATATCATCTCGCTAAGACTAATAAGATCGGAGCACTGCGGGTAAAACCGCGGACACAGCTAGTTTTAATGTAGTGCTGAGACGATAGTTAATTACAAGTGCATCAATTCTTTATCTATAAACGTTGAAAAAACATTTCCAGTTATTTTCAATGAAATAAAAATAAAAGAAAACCTAACTTGGCGAGGTTTAGTAATAAAATATTGTGTTCTGCGCATTCCTTTATGAAACTGTACGAAGTGTCTCTTAATTCCGCTTCCCGCAGACGAGGTTTACAAAGTACACGGTATTTGACAAGTACGGTCAGCAAAAAAGTCGACCTTTTCATATAAAATTCTTATATCCAAATATGTAATATATTTTATGATAGGTATGAAATGAATATTCATGTAAATTTATTAGTAAGTGTTAATTAGTGTAAGACAGGTATTAAAACAAAATTTATTTTAAGTGCTTTTAAAAGAAAGGAAAACGTACACATAGGTAACGACGCATTGCAAATTATTTAGGTAAATATTGCAAAAAGTAATCATATAATTATTAAGCTAATACCTTTTGTATTGATTAAAGTAGCAAATGTAGATTAAAATTAAAGAATGAAGTTATACGTCTATACTTTCTTAGGAAATAAAAATTAAACAAGAAGTAGAAATTACATCATGACAATGCATGATATGCTAATAAAATTTTCACACGCATTGTCTTTTACATAAAATATTTCACAAAACTGACCATTCATCCTGATCGCAATCAATCGAGCTTATATATTTTCATTCAATCTTATTAGAATAGGTATTTATTGCCAATAAATATTCCAAAACATGACACAATTTTTTTGCACACCGTACAGGGGGTGAAACAAAGCTGCTCACTACTCTTGCCACTTTTTAGTTTTTATACCGCCTCCCTCCCTGATGCTATTTTTGTTAACCACGTTCACAGAAAGATGGATGCGGTCTTAATCTCCACTGTTTATGACCGCTTAGTTAAAATGCTTCGGTTTCTAAGTAAACTATTAATGATAGCTGTTAAGTGTTTATTTTGTTAATGTTCGTTCAGTAATGTCGGGAATGAATGGTGTGGTTTATATGTGTTTAAAAGTCCCTTTTTTGTTTAAATTAAATGCCCTCTAAGTATTTTAGAATAACGTCGTCGTTTACTTTTGAGCATTTTTATTTCGCTATCAGATGTTATTTAAACGCTTACGATTATTGACTAGGTTTCCACCCGCGGCATCGCCCGCGCAAAAGAAAGAAAAACCCGCATAGTTCCCGTTCCCGTGGGATTTCCGGGATAAAACCTATCCTATGTCCTTTCTCGGGTATCAAAATATCTCTATACCAAATTTCATGCAAATTGGTTCAGTATTTAAGGTGTGATTGAGTAACAGACAGACAGACACAGTTACTTTCGCATTTATAATATTAGTAGTATGCATTGTACTGCCTAATATCAACGAAATTTGTATTACAGAGCAAACGATATAGGTCAGGTACTTACTATTAATCAATTTGTTAAATTATAATTAATTCCTTGACTCAATATTTAATAACAATTCAGAAATCATAAAAACACAAGCATCACACCACAATTATTATTCCACTCAATTTCAACAATTCCACGTTTATTATACCTACTTATACATCATTTCCACAGACTCAATACCTATTCAAAAGTATAAAAATACCGCAACACAGAACACCTATCCGAATGAAAGACCCGTAGAATAAAGGACAAACAAAATGTCTATAAAGGCGAGACTAAACATTTCCAAGACGCTACTGGGGTGGGAAAAAGGGGGGTAACGTACATATAATTTGCGATCATATTGCTTAGCGATTTTCAACCTTATCCCGAGGAAATAAGATCCAGGGTGACCGTTATTTCGAAGTTTGTGCGATAAATACTGTCCATTTATGAAAGAGCTTTGATAGTGCATTACAGGGATGGGGAGGGGGGCTATTTTATATGTAGTCGTTTGTTTGGAGTATAAAGCCGGTGATAAATTGTCGAATAGTTCTAGATGTTGCGGTGTTTAGGGAAAATGACATTTTGTAATATGCCTAGTATTGATGACTGGTAGTAATTTTGAGAATATGAAAGTATACAAATAACGCATTTGTGCGGTAGATATTGAAACTTATTAATTGGTTTTAGTATAGCAACTAGGTAGGTACTCGTAGGTAGTCGAAAAAATATTATAACGAGTGTAAGGTGTAGGAAGAAAGTAATATAAATATTTAAATATCCCTTATTAATGTTTTTAAATAAGAAACCATGTGTACTAAAATCCTTATTTTATAATAAGTATAACAAAAAATCATATACGAGTAGATACGTCTAATAATATGATTTATAGTTTCAAATACTAATCTTTAATAGTAATTAAAACCAATTAACAATATCGTTCACTCAGCATGCGCAAACTTTTGCACAATACCGTGTGGACTATAAGATAAAGCAGTGTTAACAACCAACATTCTAAAATCTACTCTATTTCCAAAATATAAGGTTCATATTCCAATAAATTGTCATTGACACCTGTTTCTAACATCCGGCCATAATGAGCGAGTACAGTTGTGTATAAAATTAATTTCGTAATATTTTTAATTATCTCACTAATATTAATATTTAAAGATACGATAAATGTATAGTTTTAGATGAAATTGATATTGATGAAGATGATTAGAAAACAGGTTATCTTATCTTAAAATCTTGCGTTAATCACTTACCTACTTAAAAAATATTTATGTGAATATTTGGCTATATTTTTAATGTTTTTAACCGTCTTCAAAAAAAAGGAGGAGGTTATCAATTCGGCCGGTATGTTTTTTTTTTTATGTATGTACACCGATTACTCCGTGGTTTCTGAACCGATTTACGTGATTCTTTTTTTGTTCGATGCGGGATGGTGTCGAATTGGTCACATAAAAATTTTATTCGGATAGGCGCAGTAGTTTTTATTTTAGATAGATAGATAGATAGATAGATAGATAAAACGTTTATTCATAGAACACAATCACACTTACAAATAAAACACAAAAGATAAAAAACAGTAAACAATACAGAAAACACTCATACACACAGAAATATTAAAAGTATAAGTAACAATTAAACCGTTAATGTGCACTGCGTTCTACGAACAGGCCTTGGCTCAGCATAAATGTCTGAGTTTTTTAAAGAAACCCGGACGCTGATATTCTGCCAATGCCTCTTGAGGGCAGAAAATTAAAATAAACTTAAATAAATGGATAGCAAGGGAGATAAAGGTTAAATATTTATAAAATTATAGTATACAATATCAATAAACATATAGGTACACAAATGAAAGGGAAATACACAATATAAAAAATAATAATAAACTTCAGGAACCAACAAGCATTCCACAGAAGGTGTAGATAACTCTGTACGCTTACGCCTTACGGCGGAAAGACTGTGCAAATGAACAAAAATAAACTAAGAAAAAATAAATAAATATATCAAAATTATGGAACTGATTTTTGTATTCCTAGAAGGTAGTCTCGATAGACAGTTTTGAATCTTGATTTACAACAAATGTTGCGTATGGGCGGAGGAATGTCGTTCCAACATTTTGTTGCACAGTACTTGAAACTGCCGCGGAAAGCCATTGTTCTATGTTTTGGAATAGATAAAGTATTGGTACCGAATCTAATTGGGTTACAACCACGATCCTTTCGCCACGTTAGCTTGTCAAACAAGTAAGCAGGGCGTTTGGTCTTCAAAAGGTCAAATAGGAAGCAAGCCAGATATAATTTTTGTCTACCTTTCATATTCAGAATATTTGATGAATTCAGAAACGGAGTGATGTGAGACCTAGGTGGAACATTGAAACAATATCTAATGCAAGCATTCTGTATTCTTTGAATCAAATGTTGTGATCGCTGAAGAAGGCATGGCCCATAGGTGTTTATACAATAATTGAGTTTAGAAAGAACAATTGATTCGCACAAAAGTAGACGAAGATCAGTGGTTATGAAAGGACGAAGTTTGTAAATCACTTTCAAACGATAAAAGCAGTTACGAACAGTGTCCAGCACATGACTTTCGAAATTAAGATTGTTGTCAAAAAGTAGCCCTAAGTTTTTAGCCTCATCTACTTCAACGATTGGAATGTTGTCTATACATAAGGATAAACACAAATCTTTGATGGATCTCACCTGCCGCTTCGAACCAATTACCATAAATTTGGACTTGTTGGGGTTTAGTATCAATGAGTTCTTAGAAGCCCATGTAGAAACACGATCCAAGTCCTGCGACAACCCATTTAAACACTCCGAGGGATTATCACGACTTATTGGCGCGTACACCTGCAAATCGTCCGCGTAAAGGTGATAATTTGAATGTTTAATACACTCAGTTATGTCCGCAGCGTAGATGGTGAAGAGAAGGGGCCCAAGGATTGAACCTTGTGGAACACCGCGCGCAACCGACAGTACCGATGAAAAAGAAGATGTACCATCATTTTTTGTGATGACAACCTTCTGAGCGCGATGGGTGAGATAGCTTTCGAACCACTGAAGCGATGAGTCATTGAAGCCATAATAGGAAAGTTTACTAATCAAGAGGGATAAATTTAGAGAGTCAAAAGCACGTGAAAAATCGAGGAGTGTAAGTATAGATGCACTACCACTATCCTGGGTAGACAGGATATCATCAACTACCTGCAACAAAGCAGTACTAGTACTACGAGACTTTCTGAAGCCAGATTGGAGTTCCGGTAATATGTTATTTTTTTCACAGTACTCAACTACCTGATTGTAAACAATTTTTTCCAATAATTTGGAAAGATACGGGAGAATACTAATAGGCCTAAGATCTTTAAGTTCTGTGGGATTATTAGATTTAGGAAGTGGGCGAACAAGAGCCAATTTCCACTGTGATGGGAAAATTGAGGATTCCAGGGATTTGTTTATGATGGATGTTATTACTTTTAGTGTAGATGGCAAAGTGAGCAAAATCATGTCTCTGGATATATCATCTGAGCCCCGCGCATTCGATTTAATAGAAACTATAAGTTTACCTACAATATTTTCATTTATAGTACTGAACTTAAAAGTATTTTGACAAAACCTGTGACTTTTGAAGTAGTTTAGTGTGCTTACATCTGCATCACCAGTACCAGGTATATTAAGAAAGTGGGTATTAACAGCATTTGGGTCAGCGAGATGATCAGGCAGATCTATACAATTATTAAAACTGGGTATAACTTTACTTTTTAAATTTTTCCATAAAACCTTTGGATTCTGAATATGAGCATTAATGTGAGTATCATAAAAAGCTAACTTTTCTTGATACATACATACGTTTACAAAAGTTTTTAGCGATTTATAATACAATTTGTCGTCAGTTGATTTACTTTTACGATATTTAGAATGAGCTTCATCGCGAACTGACATCATAAGACGAAGGTTAGATGTCAGCCACGGAGTTTGGCTCTCTTTAACAGAGATAGTCTTAACGGTGGCGTGTTTATCGAATAATGACAAAACACTAGAATTAAAGGTATTCACCATATCGTCGATGTTTTTTATGTGACAAATATCGTCCCACGGAAAAGAAATAAGGTCATCGTTGAAAGCTTTACAGTTTATATCTTTTAGGGGGCGGTAACTAAAGAATTTAGTAATAGGTTTGGGTTTTTTTATTTTGAAATCAGCGAAAATCATAGCATGACCACCAAGTTCCGGTATGTGATGTACAGCAGTGGAGGAAACATTCATATTGGTGCATAGTAAATCAATTAATGATTCACTATGAGATGTGAAATGAGTAGGTTCATTTATGTAGTTTACAAGACCACAACACTGAAGGAATTCAGCAAGTCTGTTACATTTATTATCCTTCTCATTTAAGGTATTTATGTTGAAGTCACCAAGTAGGATAACAAAATCATAATCCGAAAAGAAAGAAACTGATTCTGTGAGGGAATCGAAAAACAGATCAACATTTTGCCAGGGCGGTCGATAAGCTGTACCTATTAAGATTTTATTGCAGTTGATATTGGTTGTTATCCAAAATTGCTCAACTGAGGGATAGGTGGTCGGATGGGAACAAGTACGAACTGACATATCACGTCTAATGAAAAAACCCACACCACCTCCTCGCGTGCGAGCACCCGGAGGACGTGGTATATGGCGAAACGTATAATTGGGTATACGTGGCACGCAACCGTCTTGACCAGGACGAAGCCATGTCTCATTTATAGCTAAAATATCAGGCTTATGTTTTTCGAATGCAACTTGAAATTCGTCTTGTTTTGAACAAATAGACCCAGCATTAAAGAGACCAATTTTTAGAAATTTATTCTTAATCATATTTATAGGAAAGTAGCTTTAAGAAATGTAAATGAATTAAATAATAGAAATAAGAAAGAAATACGGGTAAATATGTATATATAAATAATATAAGGCAAATTGAATACTTTAATAGGACAGTAAAGTAGTAAGTATAAAAGCAAATAATTTGTATTAAAAATTCAATAAATAAATAAGCTAATAATATTATAGAATCTTTAAATTTAATATAAAATGATAAAAAATCATATACCAATATATATTTACTCATATAGATATTAAATATAAGAACACAGTGCACTGGCAGTAATTTCTTACAAACTACAGATCTCCAATTAAGATAAAAACCTAGTTTAAAATAAAAACTATTAGAAAAATGAATAAAATAATTAATTAAAACAAAATACAAACACAAACAAACGAGTTTAGTACCATGACATTCAAACTTAAATGCATAACTAATTTCATGTTGATTACAAATATATTTCCAGAAAATAATTATGACAGACAATGAAATTATGTACATAATTTTTAACAAATTATAAAAGGAGTATGAACTGGATACGAAAGCTTATATAAGATAACATAAATTACACATTGCAATGAAATTTTTTACATAAAAACATAATAAACTGACATGGTAAAAAATGAAAACAAAATTATCATAAAAATTATGAGCTAGAAGGGGGATCAGAATGCATCTTAAAAACCCGGTCAATGTCTTCTTCTGTTTGTAATCTATGTATTATACTAGAATCCGTACGCCTTGCAAAAACACGGCCCTCCCGGGACCAAATATAACGCCACTGCAAAGCTTTGCCCATGGACCTGGCTTTACCGAAAATGACACGATTTTTTTGTGTCAGTCTTTCGT
The DNA here is from genome assembly GCF_061535395.1 of Colias eurytheme. Taxonomy (NCBI): domain Eukaryota; kingdom Metazoa; phylum Arthropoda; class Insecta; order Lepidoptera; family Pieridae; genus Colias; species Colias eurytheme. Next base: position 5,317,031 of record NC_143005.1, on the reverse strand, counting down.
GGATATGGACTCGTCTTGCATCATGATTCGGAAGACCAAGATCCGTGGTGGTAGTGCCACGCCGTACTCGAGCGTTTTTCAAGAAATCGTCACGCAGAGAACGTCTTGAAAAACTATTTTATGAGCATTTTTGTCTGTATTTGTAAATGTTGCAAGTGCAAGTTTGAAGTCGGTTGTTTTTAACGCAGTTATTGGCTTGTTATTATTGATATTGAGATTATGAACGTGATATTATTTTTGTAAGTTTGTTTTTCGTCGTAATAAAGTAAAACCGGGTGGCGTATTTTTGCATATTGCATGAAATGTGTTAGTGATTTAATGCATTCAAAGTTTCAAACACTAGATTATACATAATTATAAAGGTAAGGCTAATACTACCTACATATTATTTCCCTATAGGTACGTATGTTCAAATCGGAATCTTATTAGAATCAAATTGGAGGATAGAAATACCTAATTTACCTAGTAGGTAGGTATGTCATATCGGATCAACTAATTATACCTACTTAAATAACGTAATAATCTAAGTATTTTAATATTTCTTAAACGTTCTGAATGTAACTGTACAAGAATAACAACAAATATATAAATATGAAAATAGAAAATTTTTCTAATCCTAGGTAGATTATATAAATCTTGAGATCTTTTCTTGTCACTGCGTATATTTATATTTTATACATTTAGGTACCTACTTATTTAACTATAAATGAGTACATACATAAACAAATTAATAACATGCATTTGACATTTGACGGGTTTAAAACTGTCACAGCGTAAAGCCGAGTTCAACCTTGACCTCACAATACACATGATATAAAAATAACATTCGATGTGATCTTTAACTTGGTAAATAGGTAGTAACTAGTAAGTCATTCTTTTAACAAATGATTAGATAATTATAAAATCCTTTTGCGTATTTCGTGATAGATAAGCGTGGAAAGATGTCATCACAATTCGTTGAATCCTAACAAATTGTTCCACAGGATTTTCCTAGCAGTGTATACGTAGGTAGGTACTTATTATATGACATAGGTTCATAATTGGATAATTATACCACATTATAAAATGTTATACCGTTGATTGTACTAACTACAAAGTATATCTACAACCTACAGGATATTAATTAACATTGTAGGTAGGTAGGTACCTACAATTTGTATTATGGATAATTAAAAAGCATAATTTGAAATCTATGTCAGTTTAGGTTAAAATATACAGTCTACATAGCACACATGCTTAGATATCCATAAACAATAGACGTTCCAAATTCAAATCACACAAAGAACGTTAAATAAAAATTAGAATTTTCTCGTTCTATATTTAAAACTCGGTGACGTCACGCCACACCAATCAGACAATAGAATCGGCCTTTCCAATTCGGTTCTATTGTTGAACGCAGCGCTCTGATTGGTGGAAAGGCACAATGGGAAACGCCCACAACACAATACCCTATTGTCAGAGCCAGAGTGAGGAAATCCCGCCCAGATCATTTTTACTTGAAGAATATTTTATTTTTTTAACGAAAATACCTCATAGATTATAATCTGTAGCATTATGTTTTGTCAATTGTATTCCAGTTGAAGGTAAAATGTATGAACAACTAGGTATTATTATGTAAAATTAAATTGTATTGATATGATTTTAATAGAGCAACTATGGAGTTTCTTGCCGGTTCTTCTCCATAGATACCTAGTACCTACGACTGCTTTCCGAATCGGTGGTAAATGTTAAAAAAATGTAATGACGATTCAAAAGTGTTTCTTCTTCTCGAAGTCTAATTGAATAAATAAATGTTTGAGTTTGAGTTTAGGCTAAAGAATGTAGATAGTCTGTGCTAATTAATTAAAGACTATTCCTCAGCATAAAACTTTGTATGAAAATATCAAAATGTTAGCAAGTTATATTAAGAACATTAAGGGGAGATAGAGTGTTCCTAAACGCTATTACGAACTTTTAATGAACACCCTCAAAAGAAATCATTAATGTCCAAAGTGGCTAAAATGGGAATTTTTGTGGAAACGTTTAAAAACGAACTTTCACATGATCACGAAATATTAGCTGCTATTAGTAAGACTAATGGATCCATTTCGTGAGTGCTAGTTATTTTTACGCTGTACATTTTTAATATCTTTTATAGTATCTAAGTACCAATAGGTACATACATAACTTACTACTAAAATAATTAGTAGATAGGTAGGTACTTTTATTCTGATTAAATATTGTTTGTATAATTATATTTACCATAAGTAGATACCTAGATCTCTTTGCTAATTTATATACCATAGGATAGGAGGCCTCTTCCTGTATGTTTGTTATAATATTTAATTCATCTGAAGAAACAATCTAATTTAGATTTATTAGAAAAATATTTACCTATTGCAAATTGCAATGCATAGAACCTAAGTATGGCCTATAGATACCAATCTTCATAAGCTATAACTTTAGTTACTTACCTATACAGCGTTCATCTCATTCTGTTATGTTTCCCAATTGAATATATTTTTGTAACATTAAAATTTAAAACTGTTCCTTTTGCTTTTAGTTACCTTATTATCTCATTACTCATAAATTTCAATTCCAACTATTGTTTATATATATATATATATATATATATATAATATATATATATATATATATATATATATATATATATATATATATATATAATATATCTTTTTTTTGCGTTTGTACTATAGTATGTGTATGTATATGTATTCTATTTATATAATAATATGTATGTATATGTTTATTACAAAGCATATGTATGTATTTATATGTATTTTATTTATTTGTATTATTATGTAGTAGTATGTATTTATGTAGTAGGTATCTTTGATACTTACATAATTTTATTTATTTATTATTATTGTTTTTTTTTCTTCTTTTTGCACTATCCCATTAACTTCATACATTTCCTTTCCATCAGGTTGCCTGGTAGAGATTGCTGCTTAGCAATAAGGCCGCCTCTTGTACAAACTATGTCTTTCTTATGTATTAATGGTATTTTTGTCATATTTTAGTTTGTGCAATAAAGAGTTATAAATAAATAAAATAAAATAAAAATTTCACATACCTATCACAAACTACCTAGGGGCCGTTCAAGTATTACGTGAGCAGATTTCTTACCATTTTTTACCCCCCCCCCTGTCATCAAAAGTAAGCAAAGCACTTACCCCCTCCCCCTATGCTTACGTAAACATTTTTAGTAATAAATGTTTTTTTTATATTGTTATTTTTAAAATAGGAAAATTCATGAAAATATTAGGTTTAACAAACAGACAAAAAAATATAATCAGAAATAAAGAACATAACTAACATAAAGAATATTTTCATTTGCGGGAATCCCCGAAAAAACTTAAATAACTAACGATGACGTAATCATCATCTAGACCTCCCCACCCCCCATGTCATCCAAAATAAGCAAAACAGAGACCCCCCCACCCCCCCTTGGTGCTTACGTAATACTTGAACGGCCCCCTAGGTATCTACAACATGCCATAATAATATACCTACCTACTTATAATCAAGGAAATTGTAGACACCATAACATTAGGTTAAACACAACATACCCTTAATTCGCAAACGTCTCATAGAAGACGCAAGTAAAGATCAAAACGAAGTTTACATACCTACATAGAAGGGGAAGGGTGGTATCTCGGAATGAGGGAACGCTAAGTAAAGATGATTTAATTGCAATAATGGACCGGATTTTCATAGACTGCGATGTTTATTTGCGTTTTGAGAGCGACTAATGAATGATGAAATTTGTTGATATTAAACGGTATTTTGGGTGTTTTAATCAGCATTCAGGATATCAATTTTTGGAAACTATCGTAGTAAGTGTGAATGAAAATAAAATCTATTTAACTCTATGGATAGCTTTCGTGCTAATAAACAATAAAATTACCTTTTTAATCTGAATTAAATAATGCTAAACGCAGTCTCATTCTTCATTTGAACTAAGCAACGCTACAGATACACCCCTAGGTATTCAGTTATTGACCATAGACAAAATGCCTAATGTCATTCCTTACCACAGACTAAAAACGCGTGTTCCCACGCACACATCAACACGGCTTGTACAATGTGAATAAGAATAAATGGGAGCGACGGAAGCGTAGATCGAACCGTTCGATCTTTAAATAGATGGCGCGCGCTAAGTGACGCCAATTAGCCTGAGCCGCGCTTTACTGACACTGCCGACATCGCTGACGTTAGAAGAATATACAGTTAAGGCGGTTTCACACAGCGAGCATCCTCACGGGCTCTTCAAGTGTAGAGTGAACGGGAACCTTTACAGCTAAGGCGGTTTCACACAGCAAGCAGCCTTAAGCTTAGATTGAACGGGAACTTTCTAGAAAAGCGCGTACCATCGTACCACTTCTTAGCTTAACAGCAGGCGACATTGTGGTGAATAAACGGTTTTACACGCAGCGAGCAGCCCACGGGGACTTAAACGTACCTATAGAGTGAACAGGAACATTCTAAGGAAGCGCGTAGCTTTACATCAGGCGGGATTGACAAGCGTTTCCCTATAATTGTCAATAAAAAAAGTTATTGCGAGAAGCAGTTCAGTCAGTGTGGACGTTACCTACTTGGCCGGGAATAATGGCAGCACACGCATTTAGGTACATAGCAAACAGCCTCGCGAAGCAATTGCGCAAAAGAGCTCGGTTTGTATCTTGTTTGTATGGAAAGCACGTGTGCGGTGTGGCATAAGCACAGACATATCTTGATACATGTCTGTGGGCATAAGGCATTATTTTCCTCGACCAAACTGAGCTACTTCACGCAGTCAATGCTTCGCGAGGCTGCTCGCTCTGTGTGGAACCGCCTAACTTAAAATCCACATATTTGTAGGTATGTGGTCGATAGAATTTGAAAGATAACATCAGAGAAAAATTCTAATCACGACACGTGATGTGTCGCGTGGCATAGTGAAAATATCACACCCGGAATAAATTACCTACTTACTAAGTATTTTTATTGCAATTCCTGAATTAAGATTCAATTCTTTTAAATACTTTCTTCTGTAGGTACCTACATCATTTCTTTAAACCCTATTGATATTAAAAAATGCCTGTCTACCAATGTCCCTTTTTACAATAATTTTCACTCATATATCAATCATCTATTTCATTCTCTAAAAGACGCATAAATTTGCAAGCTATTTCAATCCATTTCATTCTCATTTAACAAGTAAGTACCTATCTACGTACCTATAGGTACAAATATCTACATTATACGGTATACCCAACTAATAATCAATTAGTATAATCACCGGTATTCTGTTTACTGAATACGAATCTTACGTAGAATCTTTGAAACTGAAGGAAAGCTTTGAAACAACGCCAAAAAGCAATCAAGTAATTGATATGGGGGTCTCTGATAATCTTCAGCGGGGACAAAGAGCTACCTGCTCTTGTAGATGTTGACTAGACTTCGTTTTTGTGAACTTAGGTAGTGGAAGAAGTAATTAGTTTTTAATTTCTGTATTAGCTATATCTATAGGTACCTACGCTTGTAGATTGTAGATAGATATTACCTATACCTATAGAAATTATAACTGAATTAGTCATACCTACATAATAATATTATGTTTAGGCAGGCGAAATTTATAAGGAATAAATAAGACTAAAAAGAATAATACAAATAAAAAAATAAGTGTTTAAAATTACGACCTTACTTAGCTACCATAAAGAACCTAGGTAGGTAGGTAATATTTTAAAATACCTAGGTATAAGAACTACTTAGTTCTTGGAATAAGTTTAGGTTCCACTTCCACACAAGCTAAGATGCGTAAATAGAAACATTCTAACGTAAAAATCGATAAATGCGAAATTTAATCTCCCGTACAATATTCCAATCTGTTCAGTTTACACGTCAAACAAAAAGCAATTTTCGCTGAAACCAGTATAAGGCTGGCGCTACACATTGGCTTCAAAGTTTGAGCAAACATTTGACCAAAGTTTGAAGTGAAAACTTTGACGCAAACACGATTACAAATATGCCTGCTAGACTTGTTTTCAAATGTTTTACGGCACAGTTATTGCAAAGATGGCTGATAGATCGGAAGACGATTTTTGTTGTCTCTTTAATTTTTTTTATATTATCCCTATACTGGGTTAGAAGGCTATTTCTCTTTCTTTTTAGTTCATCTACCGTAAACGGTAGTGATACTTAAATTATTTTTTATTCGGACCCATGCGTCGTTTACAACGTTACGGTTTTTGTGGTCTTTGTTTTTTGGATCCCATATGGAGGGTTCCGCTTCAAGTAGCTGAAGAAATTCGATAACTACATCATTACTCCACTCCATAATGACACTCAAAATATACACACACAACTGCTCCGGTCAGCGGCGCGCGCATTACTAAGCATTGCAACAAGTGTGGCAGGGCGCACAAACTTTGAAGCAACTTTGAAGTTTGATTACTTTGATGTTCGCAGAAAAACCGACTCGACTCGGCAAACTTCAAATATGTGTTCAAACTTTGAACAAATAGGCAAATGTCAGTGCCACACTTCGCGACTTTGTAGGTATTTGCGTATTTGATCACATGTCTAGCGCCTGCATAATAAAGCTAGAAGGGGGGACCCACCCCAGTAGATAATACTCCTCACACGGGAGGGGGGACCCCGAGACATACATTCTTCCACGCCTGCGCTGCGATACAATATAGGTCATATTGTTTGTATGTTTACATGTCTGTGTATGTCTTCATTTGACTTGTTAAATCAATTTTAATAACGCCGTAATTTGTCAGGAGGTGATCGGCTTAAATTGCATTAACCTATCTATTAATAATTAAAAACAATAGTTAGGTACAATTCTTGTCTTCCCATGTTGTGTGAAGCGATTTTGTACTGAACGGAACCATTCAAATATGTATATTGTTTATATAGAGAAGAGCTCTCCCTACTATAATTTTAAGCAAGTTCTGCTAAATACATCGATTGTTGGCATTATAGACGACATTATGTGCATTGTTATAACCCTTCAGACACTGGAACAAACGTAACCTGTTTGTATATAACTGGGCTACAGAAAACTTTTTATAAATATGCAAATCCATTGTGCGACTAAAAATATTCTCGAGCGGCATCGTATTTCGCCGGTGCGATGGGAAAGTCCGCCGAAACAACAATAGACGCGCCAATCCGCGCACAATAGACCATTTTCCCGGCCACGCCTCGACAATGCCTGCACGCCCTGTCGAAAAGAAAATTTTCTTCAAATACTATACAATACAGTATTATTGTATCGACTTTCCGAACGCCCTCGTAGAACACCCACCTGACTATTGTGGTGTGCGACATTACAATGCCGGCTGTTCACCGCGCCACGCACACTGCATCGCATCAAAGAAGCTCGTTGGGCGGGGCCTAGAGCGAGACGAAGATACTCCTAGTCGCCTCGCGACCGGCTCGAGCGGGACGACGCGCACGAAATACAGCCAGTTAGATAAGGACGGCCGCAAGCTTTGTATAGATTCCGCGCTGTTTACGAATAGACAATTGAAAATTAACGGTATTCTAAATAGAATATTAGCAAATTTTTACAGAGTTACGTGCGAAATGTATTCTAGATGTTGATTACGTGTTTAGGTTGTATGGTTCCATTGCTAATTTGTAAGTAAGGGTGGTAAAAGGACGGCATTGTTCGTAGGGCAGTGACATTAGGTCGGTGCGTCCTTGTCGCTCGCGAGCGGCGCGGGGCGGTGGTCAATTGTAGCGCGCGCTTATTGTCAGCGAGCTTCGATCTGTTAGCATTGTGTGTTGGGAGTGCGTGGTCGACGGACGTATCCACGCTCCGTGTTCTAAACGATCGCGGCTACGAACTCATCGCGACGATTTTTATTTTTGTTTTGTGTGTGTTTGTTTTCGTGACTGGGACTGTGTAAAATGCCAAAGAATTGTGTTTGGACTATTTGACGTGTTTTTGTTGGTTGTTTTATTTTTATTTATTTTTTATTGTCGTCGGTCGTTAGATATTACTGATGTCTCGAAAGGCGAGAGGAACAATGCTCACTCATTTGAAGGTAAGATTACATTTAATTGTATTTTATTATAAGATCATTATGTATTAAATCTAATAATTGGAGGCAAGTTACGCACTTCTAACATAAGTATAATTTTGAGTTGATGTTCGAACTTTGAATATGTTTAACCAATGTTAGTGTATTTTACTTATAAGATTGTTACCTATTCACTTTTATTTGAAGTAATGAAACCGTGAATAAATCGGAGGTAGTGAAGTGTAAACTGAACATGGTGTTATAGAAAAATCAAGTAGATATTAGGTACCTATGTATTTAAAAGAATTATTCCTGACTTGAATGATTCGGCGAGGTTTTGTACATTTTTTTATAGTTCGTAGTTATCGGAGTGCGATGTAGGTTTCAATTTGTTTGAATTAGACTTTAGTTTGTGTTTCTTCTATCTGTGTTACGTAAAGTGCAAAAGATTAGAAGTCTAATTAGGTGTCTATATTTTAATATTATCATTTACTTTAGTGCTCTTTATTATATTATAATTATGAGGTTGGTATTAGATAAATGCTAGATGTTATGTAGGTACCTAGTTTCTTGGGCTATTTTGGTACCTACGACTTACGTCCTGTGGTTTAAGCATTTGGAATAAAATTACACAATGATAATTATAATTAAATTGCATATGATTGTATGAAATATCTACATTCTACATTATTATTTTTATGTAATTTCTATTATGAAAGGAAGCGTAATTTCTTGTCGAAAATGTTTCGGATTATTTTCCTTGGCGAACAGACATACTTATGTACCCTCTGTATATAGTTAAGTGGCCACTTGACACACTTAGCCACATTCAGAGACATTTGTAATAGTTACTTAAACTTAACTATTTTTTAATGTGTAACTTAATATTACAATAATTTAGGTGTATTTTATTTAAGATTATGATAGCGATTACGTATTGTTAGATATTTTTGTTTTTGCTTTATTATCATTAATATTTAGGTACACAAATATTTAATACCTATATAAGACATAATACGTAATTAATAATGAGAAGAAAGATAAGGAGAAAGGTAAGGGTTTTTGCTCACAGTTCTTATAGGTACGTCTAGGTACCTACATTACTAATAAATCTTGTGACCTTTTTAAAATATTTTGAAGGCAATAAAAATATAAGTTCCAGTATAGACTAGGTACATACACACCTACCTACTTACTGAAATATTTGTTATAATTGGGTATTTAAAATAAGAGAATAAAGAATAAATCATAGCATTAACAAGATCATTTAGGTACCCTCCATTTAAGGTATTTACAAAATACTTAATGCAAATTACGACAAAAGTAGGTTCATATAGGTATACCTACCTATTTACTGGTGATTTTTGAGTTTAATTGGTCGAAATAAATTGGAGAGAGATATTGTGCAATTGGCAGAAAGTGTCAACTGTCAACAATTGTAACATTATTATAACTACATTTTAAATTATAATTCAGATGTAAGTTTAAAAATCGTATGTTTCGGTCACAACCTGAACTTGATAAGCCATATACCTAAATAAGGTTTAATCTTTGAACTATCTTATTAAATAACACCCCTACATTCCTTTTTTAAGCTGGTGGACGCGAAATGGTCCACGAGTGGACGCAATTTGGATTTATTGGACGCGAACTGGGCTAAACGCATTTGTCTAATTAATTAACAACTACATTATAAGGTGATTGCGCTGGTTTTCGTCCAGTTATGGGAGTTGCCAACTTTGTGATGCGAAATAAATATTTTGGAGCACCCTTCCTTAAACATATAATATTTTTATTTAGTCCTTATATAGTCTTCTTTAAGATGATATTAAGTGAAAATAAATCATTTTGATGTATCTTTTTATTTAAATTATTTTCTGCAAAAGTAGGGTATATGCTAGTTTTCGTCCAAAAAAACTGGTTTTCGTCCTAGTGTAAGCTAGTTTTCGACCACCGTGTAGAAAAAGGAGGGTAGGTCAATTATTAAGTTAAAAACCAATTACAGGTAAATATATACTTTTATTTAATCAACATCACAATTTCTCACTACCTTACAGGTTTAGTTTTACTAATAATAATCAATATAACTAGTCAACACTGAGATCTATGTAGCACTTGGCAGTCTTTATATGCGTTAGTGATGACTGTTTAATCATTCGTAATGAAGAAAGGAATGCGTTACTTACAATGTAAATGAATAAAGTAATAATTATAGGACTGAGAAATTACATCAAAAAACAGAAATATTCATTCTAATACTTTGTTTATCAAATGAAACGTAGGTACTATATTAAACACAGCCATAATAATACGTTTTAGCTACTAAAATAAACTATACTATACCTTACTGAACTATGCATTATTGTCTTACTGATCCCTTTATTAAAGATTCTTCAGTGTACCTACGTAGCGTTTTTTTCTAGCTTTCTTAGACTCCTTCGAGGCCATCTAAAAACAATAAGATCTTTCTTAGGATACGTTGAGTAAGTAGAATAAAAAAATATTGCATTGGCAAAACAGACCTAGAATAAAAGATGATACTCAAGTGAATGATAATCAAGAAAAATACAGTGTATTATGTCTGACCTACCCCCATTTATGCTACGAATAATTGACTCTACTTCACATAAGGAGAATGATACATGACTGAATGAATGACAATATTAGGTACCTACAGCACTCTGACCCTCACCAATTATTATTTATAAGGAAGATACTGAATAGAAAACTTTTCAATACGTAAAAAAGACGAAAAGTAATGCAAAAGAATAGCTATTTTTAATTTTTGTCCACTCCAATACTCATTCATGGACGAAAACTAAAACGTTTAAAGCTACATTTAGTTTTCGTCCACTTCTTTAAATATTTTTTTATTTTGGCTGCACTGTCAAAGCAGTGGACGGAAACCAAAAAATCTAAACTAATAGCAATAAAGATCACTTCGGGAGAAACTATTCAGTATTTTAAAGGTCCGATAGAGTAAAAAGAACCTAACAAATATTCATGTAGCTGTTTGAGTTTTCGTCCACTTGGACGAAAACCAAATATTTTGAGAATTTGGTAACCTAGTATCCGTCCACTTAATTTTTCGAAGAATATTATAAAAAAAGTATAATAAACACTTCTAATTGCGTTTAATAGGCTTATATCTAAACATACGTACCAAAAACATTACGTAAACTAGCTAAAACAGTGATTTAACTTACCATGAACTTTTCTCGCCGGCAAATTTTTCTCTCGCGCGATGACATCTGCAAGGCACGGATGGGAAGCGGCCACTTTTACGTTAATTTTTTGAACTCTCTTCTTGTCAAATCAAATTTTCATGTTGATAGTACTGTTGCTTACACATTATGGAACGTAAAAAGTGCAAACTTGCGCGGGAAGGTAGGTTTGTATTCAAGTTTCACGCACGTGATTGTAGCAGGTCAGTCAAATGGACGAAAACCGAAACTGGACGGCAAACCAGCGCAATTACCCTATTTAGAATACAACTGAAATTAAATCTTAAAATAGTCTATAAAATGAACATTTTACATACATTTTTTGCTGAAATTTGTGCTGGTACATTTTTATTTTCTCCTTCAAACTTACCAATTGTACTAATTTATGGACGCGAACAGGCGAAATGACACAATAGCTGATAGGCTAGTACAATTACATTTTGTTTGAATATAGATATGTATATCATTTTATAAGCTTGTATCATTTATCTTGATGAAATAAAACACAAAAGGAAAATTAAGGGATATTCATTCATAGGTGTTCAAAGTTCGAAGTGAAATGTACTATGATATAGGTACCTAATACCTACCTGGGAATATTAGATTTTCATATCTACTTGATAATAGAAAGAGAGGGTAACCACGTATTGAAGTGGTATACCTAATAATAAAATTAAAAGTATGCGTTTGTTACCTACAGCTACTTACCTACTCTGTAAAGATGTTAAGGCCCTAAGGGTTAATGCACTTTTTAATAGGAAGATAGTTTTTAATAATTTTTTATAATTATTGTGCCTTGTATTTATTATTTAAAACTATATACCTCATAAGTATATATATACTTACCTACCTACAAGGCGATTATTTGATACTAGGTACGTCATTTCCTTTTAAGTTCTTCAGGAAACCAAATACAATTGACATTGTTCTATTTTTATTATAGGTAGGTATAGGTACTATAAGGAAAATACATTTAAATATTATTCCTGATGTAACAAATTTGAATCATTAACAAATCGAACTAGCGACTTCCACGTTTGGTTTTCCTCAATTATAATTTAATTCATAAACAATAGACTTATAAGAGTAAATAAATAGTTTTGGAACTTGCTTTTTGTTCTTTATACCTATGTAGTTACAATTTAATATCAAAATATAATTCATAACCTATTATCTATTCTCTATTTCAGCCTTTCCCAACCTTTTCCAAAGGCACCCAAACCAAATTATCATGATCCGCGGACCCCGTACCACGTATTCGCCTAAGTCAATCTACCTATATTATTTTAAAAATTGATTGAGATCTTGCAGACTTGCAGTGCTTTAGTATGAAATAGCTTAGCCACCCATTACTGGATAGATTATTCCATCTTAAAACTGAAAAATACAAATTTCGGGCGTCGGAATAGTCCGGTCACTAAGGCTTTCTAGAAATTAAAGAATTTTTAACGGATTTTAAACGCGATTTATTCATTATATTATTTTCCCGACGTTTCGAACACTTCACAGCGAGCGTGGTCACGGGGAGACACGTGTGGTCCCCGTTAAAAATTCTTTAATTTCTAAATGAAATACTCGCGTAAAATCAAACACTAGAAAATACTACTACTACTAAGACATTCGTAATTTTCTTTTTGAAAGAAATTTGCATGCAGATGATACTAAATAGTAAATACTAATGCATTTCGTAAGAAAAGCGCAAAACCGGTCCCACTTCTATAATTTCCAATCGTTTAATTTCATAAATTAATTAAGACATATACCTAGTTTGTTTCTTTGGTTAAACATCCTGAAGTCACAGATAGTTGGGGAGTTGGAGGATTTCAAGGCTTGCACAATATCTAAAGTGAAAACTGAAATCTAAAATTATGTATATTTCCCCTTCAGATTGTGTAAAAGATAAATAAATGAGTGTTTTCACGAAAAACATTAAGCGTATGTAAATTTTTGTGATGATTCATATCTTTTTTAAACCGCTAGCCGAGTAATAAAGATTATCTTCTATCTTTGTTCAGAAACAAACAAATTAATAAACTCGTTTAATGATGATTAATATATAATTAATAAACGTCAAACACATTCAAGACAGAATTAATTATATCCATATTATATTTTATTGTGATATTCAAATTTTTCACAAGTTGTCAAATGTTATGCAGTCATCGAATTTACGACTGCATACGAGGTTCGTAGAAATGATGTCGATTATGCTAAAATGTAGGAAAGATATTGCTTTCTGTCAAAAAATGACATTTTTATCTATTTGTGATTGTAATGCATTATTTGAAATTTTATACAGTTTCGAATAATTGTCTAGGAAGAATTGGGTAGATAGCTATTTAAGTAATGTTCTTAGCAATTTTTTGAATACAGTATGTCTTCAAGATAAATCTAAGAACAGTATTTCATGTAGGTATAGGTATTATTAATTATTATGAAACAAAAAACATACAGCTCATAAAACCACAAGATTTAAAAATAAATCGTTAATTTACAAGTATTTCATTTCTCGGTAAATAATAAAAAATTACTCAACGCCGGATGTTTGAATGTGTATTATAAAACTCAGTCCGAATTCTTTTCGTATAAATGTACGATTTCACCACAAAACCGGTGTTTAATATAATCGCCTGTTAATCTCGATTCCATCAAAATCTCACGTTAAACGACTGTTTTTTTAACAGCGATTAATTAGTCTTTGAAATCAGCGTTTACGCTTAGGTAATATATAATTGCATATAATAGCTAAGTCGCTGTAACTACGTTGCAGTTGATAACATTTTTATACTGTTTGTACAGAATCTTAGGTTCTAAATGATTACTATAACTTATATCGAATTATTAAATACAAACGATTTTTAATTTTGACCTGATTAGAACATGTTAAATTACCTACGTACTACCTACGTTTAAAATATGACATAGATTACATACCTACTACGTATATACAGGGTGTCCCACTATTGGTATACTAAGCGCGAAGGGACTAAAAGTTTTGCATACACTGATCACGTAAAAAATACTTAAACAACAAAATTACGCCAAAAAATTTTTGCTTAATTTTTCCTTGAAATCCTTGTTTTCATCTCTAGCTTCGCGCAGCCAGCATATACCGCTTCGTTAATGTAGGCATTTTGTCTATGAAAACATAATCTTAAACGATAGCTCACGTGCGGGTGTCAAAGTTGAGCGGATTACTTGTTAGGGGTGTACACATAGAGTTTTAAAAATTCATCTATTTGTCAAAAAATTCGTTTGGAATTTTATAACTATTTTAACGTACTCAGCGTATGCAAAACTATAATCTCCTTGGGGCTTAGAATACCGTTGCTGGGACACCCTGTATAAGTATTTTAGTTTTCATCAACATTTTAATGGAATATGCATTAGGTATTTCTTAAATAAGCCATATTTGATAGCGTTTAAAAAAATAAAAAAAAGAACTCCTTTGTTACATCTTCCTACCAACCCTTTACACATGTGAAGTTTAAACTACGGTTTCGGCGATGGGCGTCACCCTTCCTTATCCCTTCTTATCTGTTGAGCCATCTCAATTTTCATATTTAATATTTAGCAATACCTACTAAAGGATAAAGCTATGTATTATATTATTATACGCGTAGGTAATCTATACTAATATTATAAAGCTGAAGAGTTTCTTTGTTTGAACGCGCTAATCTCAGGAACTACTGGACCGATTTGAAAAATTCTTTCGGTGTTAGCCCATTTATGGAGGAAGGCTATAGGCTATACATCGACACGTTAAGACCAATAGGAGCGGATAAATGCGGGTGAAACCGCGTAGAACAGCTTATAGTAAACAATAAAAACTAAGAAACTTGTGAATTGGGGTTTCTAGGGTTGCTTAATTTCTATTTTGCTTTATAAGTTCTGTATATTTCATTAAATGATACTATGCTGAATTAAACTAAATGACGAGACTAATAAATGAATGAGGTTAAGAAAGCTGAGTTCCCAAAAACCTATTTGAACGAAAGTAGAATAACAGCAATTGTTTTTACAAACATTATATTTCATATTCTAACAGGAAACCATATAGTATTTATGTAAAACATTGCCGCAATCAAAACAGTCGTAAATTGATTCGAATAAACCCTAACATATAACGGATGCAGTGGATATTAAAAAATAACTTTAAACATAGATATAGGTCCGGTGTAAAATGCGGTCTTCTATAAAAGATGTATCGAAGTTGATAGGATGCGGTTTCATCGGTAGTTTATTAAACATTGTGGTCGGTTATGGCGTGTAAAAGTTTATAAGCGAACTTATACTTTCATCGTTGGTAACCGCTTGTTTATATTTTTGAGTAGGTACCTTGGGAGAGGAAATTTTTTGAAGATTTTATGTTTGATCTGATTTCTGTTTCGAACGATGTAACCATGGTGAGTGTTAAGTAAAAATTAAAAATAATTAATAAAAATAAATTTATAATAATTAATACAAAGCTTAAAAAAGAGCGTGTGTACCGAGCACACACGTGTCCACAAGTGAAACATCGTTAGCAAGGTTCAGAGATACCAAAATTTTCCCCTTACTCCATGACGTGATGGTATAGCCACGACGCGAAAAATTTTACTCTCAACCTGCCTAAAGAAGTTTTACTTCAAAAATAGCTATTAGGTAAAGAAATAACGAAATCTTCAAAACAATACACTATAAAATTAAGAAAAGTGGATTCCTACATTATGGGCCGATTTTTCAATGCTTGGATAATACTTATTCGTCGAATAATGTATAAAACTACCATTTTAAAAAAGTATTCTATTTGCCCGTATGTAAAGTCAGTTTACGTGACATTTTAATATGTATTATCGTGTAATACTTTATTGGACGGATAAGTTTTATCCGCGCAAGCATTGAAAAATCGGCCCTAAATAGATAAATTCTTTGTTCTAATAAAGTGTGCATATACACTCTATTACCTACATGTATGAAGACGTTAAAATGTGGGTTTACGATACATAATGTTATTTCCAAAACTTTGTATATCAAGATTATTGCTTTAGTCATTCGATATGCGTTTGATTTTCACGTGTTTGTTTATCGGAATATTGTGCCATAAAATTTGCAGACTTCTCCGATGCTTTGATACTACTATACCTGAAATAGACGACCAGATAGATCTGTTAAATTCTAGAAAATTCTTTAATATAGCTAAGTATAGGACCTATATTTATATTATTATGTATCTTAAGATGTATCTCCGTAAGATGTATGTGTATGTCGATATATTAAGATGCATTTTATTAAGTATAAGAACCTAAATTCACTTAAACATCAATAACTTATACAAGTAAAATTATTACGCCCTCAAAATTTAGTTTTCTAGCCATGTAGGTAATGTTTATAAGTCTAGCGTGTAAATTATAATTCGACCTATATTTCAAAATTATACGCCAATAGTAAAACATCATCACATCTTACTCCTGTCACATCCGACCAAATTAAATACGTGAGGCACGTAACGCGTTAGCATTATGGATAATAATTCACACAACTCGGCAGCATTATCATCACCCCACTTTTTAAATTCCCATCACGTTGGCTTAGCTTTGTTCCATTGTGAATATGTAAGAATACAGATTATGTTATGGCAGAAGACTTATTGAATCCGATTTACGCATTTCGTAAAGAGAATTTTGGAATGAAATTTCTTTAACATAGCTACTTTGACTATAAATATTATAGCTTGCATTTAGGTACATGGTTTTTCTGAGACAGTTTAAAATTATGTCAAAGTAAAAAAAAGCGTATAACTTTTTGTTGAATTAGGAATCTACTATAATAAAATAACAGTTGATCATATCAATTAAAAAGCATTGAATAAATCAATCAACCTTACATCACAAAAGCGAATTAAAAAATCAGTTACAAACTAATACAAACATTTCATAGTAGATTAATCATTCATAAAATCCTTAAAATAACGGCTGATTGGCCAATTATTTTCACGGAACGCCTGTAATTTCATTTGGCACCCTTTTAAAAACAAGTCGGGCCGATTTTCATACAAAATAAACTCGATTGAGCGACAATACTGCCCCATTGATTTGATGCTTTTGTCATTCGCTGGAGACAACGGCCTTCCGTTTCTTTCGATGTTTAGATTTGGGGGATATGTTGTGAGATTCGAGCGATTTCTACCTACAAATTGAAAGCTTAATACCTATTAGTGAGAAGGTTAATAATAGTATCCTTAATTTTACTTATTTCTTATTGGATTCAAGTCCGTGTATTATGTGGGAGTCTATGGGAGCGTTTCAATCCTTGATTCAATTATATTTCTTTAAAAGGTTATACGTAATATTGTAACACTCTTACGTGATGTTACTTTAACGATTCAGGTCCTAATGGTTAATTAATGTTCTACAATTCAATTTGTGGTCTCTGCATTACATAAATATATTTAATATCTAATAACATGTATCTTATTTAATCTTTAAGCAGTTTGAATAATATCTAGTTTCAAAACAGTTTTAACACTCTTAGCTTTTTTACAAGAATTTCTTTATAAACGTTTTAGTAACTCGCCTTACGCTCCTGCCTCGAACCGCGTCTCTCAGAAAGGGTCGTAGGTGCATTACTTGTACCCCATTGTTTACGGAGAACCCTTCGGTTTACAGCACGTGTTTTATTGTGCAATTACAGGACAATTACTGGGGCTAGTGAATGTTAAGGAAGTGCTATTGTTGGTAAGGTGGAAGGGCTAACGATAATGTACCTGATCGAAACGGGAGCAAAGAAAAATAGATGGCACATCTTGCATTCATGATAGTACGAGGGAAGTATGACAGTAAAGATGTCATAGCAAATGTATTTTGATAAATGCTTATAGATGAAGTGGTAAATGTTAAAAATATGTAATGACGATTCGAAAGTGCTTCTAAAAGAAGTCTAACTGAATAAATAAATGTTTGAGTTTGAGTTTAGATCTTCAGAATATGGTAATAATACTAGAGCTATGCTAGGAGCTATAAACTTAGAATTGGTGATTGAATATCGTGGGACGTTTCAGGGAATTGGAAATACATTTGATGGGCAGGTAGTCTGAACTGAAACATCATAAGAGATAAAGGTACCAGAAGATTTCACGGAAACCTTATAAGGGATTGATAACACTGTCACTGTCAGAAGAAATCGATACTTATCCAATTATAGTAATATTGGTTATATTGGTTTAAAAATTAGCCAACCTTGACACAATTAAGATAAAATCTACATTGGACGTGCCTCCTTGCTCCATAGCTGGATCGTGGAATAAAGGGTTTCCTGTGCAATCGTCATATGAGATGAGTAGGAAACGCCCATTACAATACACCTATATAATAAACTCACACGTGTACTGTGAGAAAGGATTTGGATCAATTTTCCTTACGATTCATTGTTCATGGATAAAGAGTGGAACTTTAGAACGATATTGAGATTCTGCGATTCGTTTTGTGGGAGATAACTTTTTGTTAATTACAATATTATTACTAAAAACATTAGCTATTAAAATATTCGATGTTAATATGAGTATTTATATAATACTAGGTTTCCGCCCGCGGCTTCGCCCGCGCAGTCAAAGAAAAACCCGCATAGTTCCCGTTCCCGTGGGATTTCCGGGATTGCGTCATTTTCCCGGGATAAAAAGTAGCCTATGTCCTTTCTCGGGTATCAAAATATCTCCATACCAAATTTCATGAAAATTGGTTCAGTAGTTTAGGCGTGATTGAGTAACAGACAGACAGAGCTACTTTCGCATTTATAATATTAAGTATGGTAGAATGTAGATATACCAAAACATAATAGAGACATGACAAGAGTAATATTTTACGGTAAAATTCTTACCAAATCGCATTGAAACACAAAAGAGGCTCAAACATATTTTAATTTATCTTATAGTGTTCTCGATCATAAATGCGAAAATAAACAATAAAATGCACAAATGATAAACCAATGTACGAATAATGGTTGCATGCGGGTTGGCAAAAAACTGCACTCCGTTTGTATTGGAAATTGGATATTTTTCGAAGCTCCAGATGCGTTAATGGCACCCATGTGTGAGAGAATGTTTTTGTGTTCATATTATGCTTGTTCAATGAAAGTTATTAATGAATCTTGTCCACAAAAATGTCTAAAAAGTTAAGATATTAAGTGGACACCAAATGTTTAAATATGTATTTCAATGGTTGTAAAGATTTTTTTAGGCTGCAATGCAATGATTACGATTCCAAAAGTTACCATATACCTATACCTAGTTAAATTTATCAACTTTTTTGAATTCGTAAATAATGAAAAATGTTTTTATTGATAATGAAAAATATTATTCGGTTAGATAAATAAGTATTTGATTGCTTAATTTATATGATAAGCACGAAATACACAAATAAATTTAAAAAACAATATCATTTCACCACATAGGTATTCATAAATGAATTATAGGTATATTTAATAACAAAACATACGAGTACAAAAAACTCCCCGCACGGAAGTATCGAAACTAGTTTGATTATTATTGTATATTTTTCCATAAAATGAACTCAGGTTCATATTTATAATAAAGAATTTTACGAGTTACATCGAACTGTACTAAAAATATTCTATCCAGGATGCAGGATATTGTTCTGTATGTTTGTTTGCGCCGAATTTCTTTATGGTTATCATATCTGTTTTATGGTAAGAACAAAGGATATTAATTTATTGGGCTTTTATGTGTAGTGTGATTATTAAACTAAAGGTCGTTGTAGTTAAAATATTATGGAAACAAATTCATACCGAATTTGTTTTAAAACTGTATGTATTTCAACATTTAAAAATGCTATCAAAATGTTGCATGTATGTATTATTTAATATATTAACATTTATTATGAGTTAGCAATCAACTTTAGTTAGGCAAAATGAGTTTTGGTTAAATTACATAATTACTATGTACCTATACCTAATAATAATTTGTTAATCAACTGAATAATTCAAATATGTTCACAGTAAATTCATATTGTTAATACATTACGTGAAAACAAAACAAGTCAATGTTGAACACAACGTGTCAATCGCATCGTTTTTGGAGCGGCATTTTTCACATTAACAAACAAACAGACGTCCCATGTGTAACATGTTTACTGTAACTGTCAATTGAACTATAATTATTAGGAAATAGTTGATTATCTTTATTATATCTTTGGTTTATATTATTCAGTTATAGAGAAAGTTATAAATGGGGGCATTTTTCATAATTCCCGGGTATTGTGAATATTGAAAAGTGTTCTTAGAGCCTAAGTTGTTCTGCAGGATTGGTCAGGTTATGTCCAATATTTGAAACTAAATACGGTGTCAGTAACATTCTGTCCGGTTATTATGAAAAATGCCCATATTTATCACTTGATCTATAACACATTTCTATCTTCTGGCGTAGGTGTTAAAGCGTGAAGATAATTTAATTTTCCGTATTCGGATAAATTAATGGATAGCTTAGGTATTTAATTACTTAATATCACATAAGTTATAATTTCACACAGATATATTAGAAGTTTTTTCTCGAAGGAAATTATAACGGACTAAAACTTTTATCAAATAAGTAATATCAACAACACATAAAATCTCTAGCATTTTATAATGAAATGCTTACATTCTTATTTCTTATTGATTACGATAAGAAAAAATCTTACTAGAAGTTATCTTGTAGGAAATTGAATTTTATCAGAAAATATTACTTGTGTACATAATGTTTATACTTACGTATTTCATAACAATAACAATTTGCTTGATTAATCTAAACAATAAATGTATTATAAGAAAAGTCACATAAATTATCGTGTTAATATTATGATTTTGATTTTAAAAATTGCAAGGACAAAGGTATTTTAACGAATTCATTAAAGTATATATATCTTTAACATTTTTACGCATTTAATTAATTATTATTCTCAGAATCAGAATAACAAATTGGAATGTTTATCAAAACTAGCCTCTGAATCATCAAAGAACAAAAGACGAGATTCATAAGGATATATTTATAACCAAAATCAAGCTGCATTAATTAGAATACATATTAAATTACGGATGGCGCCTCCCAGCCAAACATTACAAAGCCATTTTGTCTCTGGTCAAGTGTTACCAGACGTCTGCCCGGCCATAGACAATAATATCTTTGTGGTCGCGACTGGCCGCATAATGCCCATTGTGGCCGAATCAATTAAACCATAATGTGGCCATTGTAAAATACGCGCGTAACATTGTCTTAATGTATCTCACTCGTGTATCGTAAAATAATTTTTATAGTTCTATTTATGGCCGAACTGAATTTATCGACCAGATAAGTTTCAGTAGCTTTTCGGTTTAGAATTACTTATTCGGTTGCAGTCGATTTATTGCTTTTGTTGCAGCCGTAAAAAGCGCCACGATAATGTTCTACTCAGTGGCCGGGTTATTTCGGTTCTACCTGACGTTCAATTAAGCCGAAAGAAAACAGCCGTATTATATGTCACCTGTTGATAAGCTAACGACATCTCCGGGCAGAATAATATCGCGTTCCTTTTCCACGACATCAAAGGGAAAAAAGTGCATTGACTCCGACGTTTTAGATGTACGCGTGTACCTAAAACACGAATTGTAAGCTCGAATATGAGACAGTGAAGAGGCAGTCATTATTGTAAAGTAACCCAAAACCGACACATGTGTCACATATCGTCCAGGATTGCGATGCCATATGTGAAAAAGAAAAAAAGACAATCTGTTGTCTCTTCTCCCTGAGGTACGAACAATGCCGCGTTCAAATCCTGATCCACTCGTCGACTGATCTTGAACTTTGAATAGCTCATAATAAAATTCAATTTACGATTCCCACCGTGGGATCTACGGATGATTTCATTAGAACAGCGCATTCTGAGACAATTTTTTGTGCAACCTTTCGTAACCTTTAGCCTGTGACACGGTTTGTAGATTAGGCATATTGTTGACCTTTTTTGCTTCCTTTTCGGTTGCACGTGATTTTTATTTTTTGTTCACAAATCGAAGGGACTTTTGTTTTTGTTGAATTGTTCAAGATTTTGCATGTGTTCCGTCGAGAGCAGATTGTGAGGATGTCATTTGCGAATGTCGAGAGATCTCTCGTGAAATAAAGAATTATATCGGGACGTTGTTTTGTAATGTAAACGGAAGTTCTAATATTGGGGTATCGCGTCCAGGCGTGGAGGCCGTTGACAAAATTAATGTTTTATTATGAAACAATGAACGGAATGGTGTTTCTGATAAATAATGCGTTGCGGCGTGGATGAGAGATGTCCGGTCGTAATGGTGACACGACCGCTGAGAAATAAACCAAAACACGTGTTGGTGTTACTAATAAATGACATTACAGACAATACTTGAAAGCGTACAGATCGCGAGCTGAAAATCAAACTTCCGTTCTTATTTGATGACAGGATATTTTTAATTGAAGTGGAGCGGAAAGGATGTTACTATTAGCTTTTATTATGAGGTGACAAAATACGATTTCTTTGTATAAATCTCAGTGAAGGACGCATTTTTCGGAACGGAGTGACTTACTTACGAGAGGGGCGAATACGAAATTTTTCAAATCTCATTGAGATCTCATACATCAGAATTTGTTCTGTAGGTCATATTCCCATCACTTAAATTTTTTCGTAGGACGTTAATTTATTTTAAAATTTAATTAATTTCCATTGTAAGCATTTAATGGAAAAATAAAAAACTCTCACATTGAAGTTAAATCTCATTACCGTCTGCCCTAATTAGGTGTGAAGCAATGTCTTGTTCTAGGAACTTCCATTTTATACTATTAAAGGTTGTCTGCCATCTTAGATTTATGAGCAAATCTCCGCGATGTGTTACGAATAAAAATAATAGAATTGTCGTATCTAATAATATATCAGCCGTTTCCGTTCGAGCATTCGTTTATTTTGAGTTTGGACGCGAATATCATAAGGTTCATTCAGTAGAGATTTTAGTAGCGCAATAATTGTTAATATTATAGGACGGTTTTAATTAGCCCGGTGTTAATGGTATTCCAGCTATTAACCGGGTTTTATAGTAAACGGTTGTAGCTTGTGAATTATGGCTGTAACAATGTTGGAACGGTTCTGTTTAATTATGAATTACTAGATTTAGAAATGTATTACGCTCGTCGAAACGGTATTAAAACATTATCGTCTTGAAAGTGCATGAAAATCGATCTAGTCCAGGAATTACGATGTATTAATAACAGGTATATTTATGCATAGTTCTAGATAATAGGTACCTTAAAAATGACAGTCATCCAAGCTTTTCAATTTAAAAATGATTGCGAATTGTAAAACAGTATACCATCAATTTTTAATCAAGGCCCGTATAGCTACTTATATCCTTCGCATTCCTGATACATCAGGAAAACCTGTTTCTTCGAATCAATCACACAACAATGAAAACTCCAACAACGACTTAATCCGCGCAAATGAGATTGTTCGAGAAACAAAATAAATCCGATGACTGATGTACCCTTGTAACAAAGCCCATGATGGATACCTGCACGACTTCAAAAGAGAAGAAGACAATTATTCATAAAAAAGAGCGTGTGTGCGCAGCACATTCGTCAGAAGTGAAACTTCTTTGGCAAGATTCGAAGATACCAAAATCGTTGCCTTCACGACGTGACGGTAGTGTCATGACGCGACCTTGAAATTTTTCGTAAATTAACATCACTAATGAATTGCTTTTCGTCTTGTTACAGTGGAACCTTAGATACCTACATAATAAGATTTTTGAAGTGAAACTTCTTTAGGCGCGTTGAGAGTAAAATTTCAAGGTTGCGTCATGGCAAAACCGTCACGTAGGTAGATAAAGGAGACGATTTGATATATTTGAATCTTGCCAGACGTTTCACTTCTGACACGTGAGCTCGACACACATGCTCATTTTAAGTACTTACTTTATTTTCGATTCAGTTTATATGAAAAACCTTGTAAACTAAGAAGTAGATATGTTTAATAATAATGATGACGTTTTGTTTAAATTTGATACGAGGTATTTATATTATTTTGTGCGGATATTAACTGAAACTTCATTTTTGACGGAGTGGTAAACAATATTTTGATGATACAACTTTTACGTAAGTTATTCTTGCGTGTGTAAATTTTATAACTACCTATGCAACTTTAATACAGGTATGTTGGATACTTACCTATACTTATTTATTTTATTAATTCATATCTATAGATATATAGATACTGTATCTAATTTAAATATCAAATGCTTATTAATAGGATGTTTATTGGTCTTAGTAGTGTTAATTTTTTTTTATAGAATTTTTGTATTGTTTATTTTAATATGTGGATAAAAATCTTCTTGTCTAAATTAACCAGTACCTACACCATAATAAAAAGTTAATACAAAACACTTTTGCCTGTTTCGATGGAGATATAACCACTTCTGTTTTATTGTTGGAGCCATATTTTATGACTGGATTGTGTACGGATTTAGATTTAATGGAGACTATTCATACGTTCATGCATGTAATATAAAAATATTTACATGGTTTAAATCAAAATTTTAATAGTTTTCGTGTATATGACAGTCAATAAATCGATAATCTTTAGGGTTTTAATGAGTTTTTAATTTTTATATTGTTCTAAAAATAAATAATAAAATAAAATGGTCTTTATTGGTCTTAAAATGAATAGGTAATCTATTTTTTCTTGTTAAGTACATAATTTTAATGAGCATAAATGGCAACGATAGTTGTAATATATTAGTAAATTTCCAATAAACTTAATATTATTTTTATGTCTTAAGAGTTTAATGTGAATAAACCCTTATATCTGAACGCAAAAGCACTCAATGTTCAATTACGCTACCGCTATCTTGGAAGTTAAAATGTAAACTTTTACGGCATCAATTTTCATGTGTGTACGTTGCCTACATCTTCTGCTTTGCTTATGTTTACCGCTTTATTAGGCCATATTTCATGGAAAACATGTTATGAAAACAAAACAAAAACATCTCGAATTTATCAAAAGTAAAATTAATGTAATGTTAACCAAATAAATCACATTCACCGTCGCGTTATTAGGCATATATTTTATTATCCAGTACTCAGCTCGCAATTTATTTGACATTATTATTGTATTGTTACAACGCACATTAATAAAAACGAAGCACCAACTAAATGAAATGACGCTGTAGATTCTAAATAAACATCGAATAAGCTTACACAACAATATCTATTGTGTGGTTGCAATCATTAGTATTGATGACGCAAATATTACGAACTCGAAAACACGTGAAAAAACATTAAGAGCCAATCAAAGCACCGACGTACACAACACAATGTCTATTAAAGATGTGTAAGGAGTAGTACAGGGGGATCGGACAAAAGTGGTGAACGTAATGATCCGAAAGAGTGGCTGTACGGAGACGCGTCGAATGTGAATGCAAGGAGCGAAGCATGAATATTACAAACGTTCAATCGCAGCCGCCTCTTTGTGCTGAACAATGTGCTCGGTCAAGGACTTGATAGCGAAGGACAAAGGGTGAGGCAGGAACACAATTCAAAATGTTTGCGGTTGTTGCGTTTTTAATAACTTGTTTAGACTATTAGAACGAGGAATTTTATAAAACGATGTATATAAAGTAGCTCTTGTTCAAAAGATAATGAATTTCAATGTTAAGTAGAGCGATGTTTAATGAAGACATAAATTTTACTTTTTACTGTACGAAATATTAACGTCCAATACCTTACTTAATACTTTCACATAATCGATGAAAGAGATACCATGTGAGCTAAGATAATCAGAATACAATATCACTCACAAATTGTGACCGGACATTAGAGAATTGTATGTGAGTTAAGAAGCATCACGAGATCAACGCGAATAAAGGCATCGAAGCTGGACTGAAGCAAGGGGTAGTACAATGTCGGCGAGGTCCAAACAAAAACTGACAACACAATACGGAGTGGTCCAACAACAGTGGCCGCTCGTAAATCAACCTCTGACAAAAGTAACAATGGTATTGAGGGTACCTTATAAGAGATCTTAGTATTGTGTTTATTCTTTGATGTTCACTAATAAAACCTTTGATTAATATCGTATAGACGGAACCAGTTGGTATGCAAATAATAGGCACAAAAGGTGGAATTCCTCAGTAGTCGAAACACACGTGCTGGGGTGTGGACAAAAGGAACTAATGCTACATCTCACTCACAATGCTCTCGTGAGACGACATTCTTATTAGATCCGACCTAGCGTGTCAGATTCCTCAACTATGAAACTTCTGGCACAAGATAAATTGACCAATTTTCCAGCGGCTTCTAAGAAAACCAATGATGACGTTTGTATATTATTTCAGATTCAGAGACAGCTTGTCATAAATGTAATATTTACCCAGATTTCACGACTGACGTAGAAAGATGATAGAAGTGTATATTCAGTCGTGTTTATTTTCCCGTTATTATATAGTCCATAGTGAGTACCAGCATGATGATTAGAAAAACTTGTTTATTATGACTGCTTTTAATGCTTGTGCGCAAGATTTTTCAAACAATATTGTTTTATCCAAACGTAGTTATCTTATACGATGTAATTTCACTCTTAATTTAAGTTGGTTATGTAAATAATTGAAAAATAAAACTATGCTTGTACAATTTGATATGGGTCAGACGACTGGCCGATCGCTGACCCACAGATAGTGTGAAGTTTTTGTGTGTTGATCGTTTTATTGTTTCCATTTTGGTGGCATTATCAATTGAATTGTGTCTACCGTAATTTAGGTTATTGAGATAAATCCAACAATCTAATATTTTATGCGATATACATAACGAATCTATTTATGGAGCTGTTTCCACGGTGATTTATATCTATTTTTAGTTGTATTAGTGTACTGCTTGATAAAGTATGAATGTTCTTGATAATCTAAGTTGGGAGTGCCATAAAGCTTTACTCTTACTGTGAAATATGACGCTTATTATAATATTATTATACCTCTAGTTTACTTTTTCTCTGTTCTTTATAGCAACAAAATATATTTTCGTTACAATTCCGTTTAAAAAATAACTGTTTCTGTTATACGATATAATGCCATAAAAATTCCCAGTATCAAAGCGTAAAATTGTTAAACACTTCCTCAATTATATAATACGAGGTGAGAGTTCAAGCGAATGCAAAATATTCCTTCCAAACTAATTTTCTAGGTTATCAATTCCTATTTCTTTTAAATAAACTATTGTACGAGGTTATCTGTTCCTGTTTTTATCAATTGTATTTTTGTTCTCCATTGTTTAACTACATTTTAATTTGTTATACGTAACAATGCGATTTTTGTTATGCTTATCTCCATTAGTTGTATATTGTACTTTCTTGTTCTATAAATAAGTGAGTTCGGTTAACGTTAATACAGTGAAACCTGGTTAAGTGAGACATCAAGGGACCAGCAATGTCGTTTCACTTATAGAGGTATTCCACTTACCCAGTGTCTCAGATATACAGGTATAAATAAATATCTGTCTCATTTACAGAGGGTTGATAACGATTGTAGCTTTCGTTTTGACATTTTTCAAATAAACATCTGTATGATAGTAAAGCGAAACTAAAACTGCAGGTAATTGAAGCTCAAAATTTGTACTTACGTACTTGGAATTACGTGTGGAATTTGTGGGTAGAATAAGAATGAGTAAACAAACAATGTTATCTCAGTTACAGAGGTATATGCATATAAAATTTACTCGCTGTCTCAGTTATAGAGGTGACTATGATGATAAATCGAAAGAACAAATCCCAGATATAGAGGTTTACCTCGTCCCACTAACAGAGGTAATTCAGTGCCAAAGTGTTGGGACCTCAGCATGAGTTCCAGTTATGGAGGTTTCTCACTTATCCAGGTCCCACTTAACCAAGTTTCACTGTATAATAAATGTTCCGAAATCAGCGTCTGGCATGTTTTATAGAAAATAAAAACATTCAGACATACAGATAATGGTGTAACATCCGTTTCGTATGAAAATATCTGTTGGTTCGAATAGAAGTAGGGATTTGTACGATTTCCAATGGTTGCTTTTGGTTTGAAACGATTTTGATAATATCTATGATTCTGTGCGGATTGTGCACAATTTATTTCTATTGGTCTTTTGAACGCTTTACAACTATGTGGGTTTCTATTAAGTTATTTCATGTTATTAGGATAATCATTTGTGTAAGTTCTAGCTTCTGAAATAAGCTTTTATTTTTTCTGTGTTCTACATTAACTGTATTATCATTATGTTTTACTGAAAAAGAAAACTGTTTTGACAAACCAGTGATATTTTGTCACAAATTTCTTTCTTTAAACAGCATTGTCAATCCAGTGATATTTTGTCACAAGCTTCCTATTTTAATCAGCATTTTCATACCTACATATTGTAGATAGTCGCATTGTTTCAACACTTTCACAGACTTCCTGCATTAACCTATTGGCTAACATTTCATTGACAACCTCATAACAGATTCCTATTAGACGATAATGTCAGTCCGCGTATACGCAATCATCTAAATAGCCACCCGCTTTGTTTCCCCTTAGAACACGGTGCCAAATGCTCCGGCTATTTCTGGATATAATTCGCACATCAAATACATTTTAGTGATATAAAAATTATTTCCACTGCGTCATTGTTAGTGTTAGAAAGTTGGGAACTAACTTCTTGTTTATGTTTCGTCTGCTTTTTGCCTTGCGATTTGTCTTTTAGTAGGTTTCCTTACAATTGCCAAAGTATCAGGTATTTTGCTTGGAATATTGATAAGATGTTTTTATTCTCTTTCTTTTCTTACTGTTAAATTTTCCGTACTTTTATAATTATTCACAATAATAATATTAAAAGCGTGTTCATAAATAACATTAAATATGTGTTCATTCATACACGACAGAAAAAGAATCACTGTCTCTTTAAAACTGTGCTAATTACATCCAAACTAATTGAACGTTTAATTAAAAATCCCTGCTCTTTATTTTCTTTAAAAACACAATTCGTTTCATAAAAGTAAGTCAAATGTTCTGTCATCACTAAATCACTCTGCAATAAAATGAGACAATAAAAATGATTTCGTTTACTTTTCGTGCTTTCTGCGTGTGCGCAAGTGATTTGTTGGATTGTCAGTGTGCACTCCCCTTTGATTGTTCACTTTAATGTTTACAGACAGTGAAAAAAATTAAGGAGCTTTATACGTATTGTGTTTTGTTTTATCAGACAGATTTAAATGGTTTGCGTTAACATCTTTGGATGCTACATTAGTCTTGTTCGTTAGTCTGAGTAGGAGTGTCATCACAGTGACCGAAAATTAATAATTTATTTTGGCAGTATTTTTGCTTTTATTTGTATCAAAACGTTGGTGTCTTCTGTCATCGTTTTGCTTTCTGAATGTACGATAACCATTTTATTTAAAAACGTTTCACTTTGTTGTTTTGAAGCACTGATTTCAAATAATGGTCATCATGTTTTTACGAAATTTCCCGTAATCTCTCAAAGCAATTTTTTCCGTCATACGTTTTCTTATAACATAATATTCTTCTGATATTTATTATAAACATACATTTAGCAAATTATATAAATAAAGCCGTCAACAGTCAATAGTAATGAACATAAGGGAGTGGATGAATGGAAAAATTTCGGAAACGCAGAGGTCATACAATGGGCCTTAGGGTCTTTGATGTGACAAGTAATCAATGGCTGGGAAAACTAATACTAATATTTTTGATGTTGAATATGTTTTGATAGCGGTGCATTGTGGCAATTCAGCTGATTATGGTATTGTTGGTAAAGATTCGATGAAATGAGTTTACTGACAAGCTATAGAATAATATGATGTGTTTTTTATTCGTGTTTGAGATTTTCTTGTGACGATTGGTAGTGTGGTAATTTTAATGCTCAAAATGAGCTTCTCATAGGCTCAATGTTTCCAGATTTGGAAATTTTGTTTGCTGTGTAGAAAATACAATTTCAAGCAAGAAAAAGCCATTATAATTTGCTAAAATATATAAACCGACATTTATTTGTAGGCATTAAAGTGCATAATATACATATTTTATACAGCAGATACCCGTAGTGTAAAGTGTTAGTAGGTTCTTTAAAAAATATGTACTGTCAAATCAACCGAAACTGTGTGTTATCCGCCGAAAATAGAAACATGTTAATATTTTTAGGTCGATTTGTAAACATTATTCGTTCACGAATTCACAAGTCACATTATATTTAGTACCCACTGAATGTAGCAATTGGAATCGAATTGTATCGATGTATCGAGTATTATCTAGCCCTCTTGTTTGTCGAATCGATTATTCCGCTTCATATCATCGTTATTGGGTAAACAAGACCCTCCCGGATCACAATGTACTCTTGTTGACAATTTTGTTGGTTCGAGTTCGGTTGAATTTACTTTGCTGCTAAATTGGGTTGGATTTGCGATAGTCGTATCTGTTTTATCTTAAACTAGTTTAACCTTAGAAGTATTTTTAAGATTTTAACATACGTATTGAGGAGGTTATGATACATAAAAATCTATTTTAGTATCTATTAAAACAAAGACATATTCATATCTATTAATATTAGTCATATTAGTAAAAACTGTTATACTAGGTGCAAAATATGATATTAAATGATAACTTTCCGCATTGTCGCGTGAAAATACCGAACTAAATATAGCCACTGAAAATCTCAAGCATTCACTAACACAACACATGTCATTACAGATTAAAATAAACATCATACTTATGAATCAGAGATTACCATAACAAGCCAACACAAACATTAAGAGGCAAATGTTAAAACGAGGTTTTAAACGAAATACACTGAAACATTACGCGGTTGACAAATAACCGCAAATTGAGATTGTGACTTGAAAGGGTTAATAATGGCGTGCCGGCGTGGGATTGTTCGTATAATTCACTTGGAAAGCGTAGATTGAGCTATTGTCGCGTCTTAAGATCCTGTATGTTTGGAATTAATTGTCGATCGATACACTACATGTGTGGATTGATGACGTATTGTTTTCTAAGCTTGTTTTCGTGTTGCGTAAATTGTAGATAGTTTGGTAGTATTATTAGATATAACTTAATTATTTGGTATCTAAAACATGAGGTACTTTACTTTATAATAATGTTAAACTGGATGTAGCTCAAATACCTGGTTTATGGTTTGATGAAAGTACAAAAGAATATATCTAATGTTTAATTTATAAGACGTGTAACTTTCCTGACAAGAAAATATATTTTTTAACGTCAACCCTTTACAAGTCACCGATATTTTATTGGACAAACAGGGACAGAAAGCCCCAAAAATAATATGTGTCTAACGCTTAAATAATTCACAAAGGTATAGTGGCTTTTGCGGGAAGCTTATAAATTATATATAAAACATTCGATATTATTCGATGTCGGTTTATTTTATGAACGTGTCCACATAAAGGGTTCATATATTAAGTATTTCGTTTTTAATTATGTATTTGTATAAGTATCGCGTCCATTTGTAATATTGTATTGGATAAACGATTTAACTGAAGCAGAATATAAAATGTGCTGGTAGATTTATTAATGGATACATTTTCAGGCGTAATACAATTGTAACAAAAAGTTCTTTAATAAACCAAATGATACGTTAATAAAAAAAGGCTATTTCGCATACAGATACGAAAAATTCTATCCATTTATCATACGTATTATAAAAATTTAATCAACAAATCGTTCAATACACGGACCATATAAAACCTCTTTGCAACATTTCAAAAGACTCACGGCTATATAAAATTGGCGGGCTTTTATAAATTTGAAACATTTTCACTATCGGAGCGCAGTGCACTTCCTAAGTCATGTTCGAGGGACGCCGGTCCGAAATACCCCTGAGATTTGACAATAATTCTCGATAGCTACTCCATTCTACCGCTTTCAATGAATACTGAATTGAGATAGCTCCTTGCATCTTAGACAACCTATTTCAATTTAGATTATTGCTCCGTTGCCGAGTGCATCTTAATATAAACCGAATATTCCTAAAGCGCGTCACACACGGTGAAGATTTTATCTTAAGATACTGTTATATTTTATATTACAGTATCTTAACGCATCCGGTATCAGCGTTCGGACCATCATTTTTCTTTTTGTCATTGCGTACTAAGACTCCTGTAGAACCGCCATCCTGTTACAAATGACCCACAAAATTTCGCGTCATTTGTAACAGGATGGCGGTTCTACAGGGGTGGGTGGTACGCAATGACAAAAAGAAAAATGATGGTCCGAACGCTGAAACCGGAAGCGTTAAGATACTGTAATATAAAATATAACAGTATCTTAAGATAAAATATTATAGTATCTTCACCGTGTGTGACGCGCTTAATAAACATCCGAACGCTGCGATATTGTAAGCAAAAAATGACCTTCATTACAACATCAATCCGAAACTCGGAGATGAATAATAAAATCGTACAGTGTACTTTATTCATTGACCTTCCCAAAATTAACAGAGATAACGTTTACAAAGAGCGAATTTGAAAGGGGCACTGATTCGCGACTCTTTAATCTTTCATCGAAAACAAAACTTTGGATCGTAACAGGATTGTCTGCCGTTCATTTACTTAGCAAATTATTCTTTGTCGAACGGAAGAGAAGGCTTTGAATCCATTAATTCCCTGATGGGGTCACAAAGAGGTGGTGCGAATTAAAATAATGTATTCTACGACTTCAATAGGGAGCCCTCCGTCCGGTGCCGCTGTTATTACAAGAATAATGTATTTAAATCAAAGTCTGCTTTCAGACGAAGATACTCCGCTTTGTGAGCCGACGAATAAGTGATCACGTACGGTGCCATTAGGATGTGTTTTATGTGCAAATTATAGGCTACCGTTTTTAAACTCGCTCAAATTTCAACGTCGCTGAACAATTTCGGTTCGTTAGAAAAGTTTAGCGCGGTCTCCATTGTGAGTCGGTTTGCATTCACGACTCGCGTTCCCACAAATGAGGTTCAATCTACAATACTTGCGGGTATTTACTAAATCCCTCTACGTGTATCTCTCTTTATTAATTGCAATCCCGGCACAGAGACAAACCGTATGCACAAACAGCAAATTAATCCTCACTATCAAAAGGGTTTCGACTACCCCCTGTTGCCGGATAATTTAGAATATGATCACCCCATCGTCGAATATTTCGAAACAAACATTTCAATGTATTTATTCTGGTGTTTATTTTAAAGCGTAATATGTCGTGTTCCACTTTGATGTCGTGAAATCGCTTCTGTTCTTTATCAGTCACGCAACGATTTATGTCTATTCATTTCGTCATTTAAATTTAGATTTTACTATCTTCTATTCTCGTCTCAGTTTCCTTTGTAATTTGATCGACACTTACTACTTTTCCAATTTGGGTGAGTACGTATGAAATTATTGCATATGGTTGGTTGGAGTTTGTTTGTCAGTATGAATGGTTCATTATGCGAAGGGATACTTTAAGCGGGGCGCACATAATATTTGCGATGTTATACCATTGTTTATGATTTGGACAATTGTTTGTGTTTCGCTGTCAAAGGATGTGCACTTGTTTGTTTTATGGGTTGACAGACAAAGGGGAGATGTTCAGAGATAAACGGAGCACGTTCAATACGCTGAATGGAAGTACCGTCCGTATTTTCTGTTTTCTTTAGCTCTGAAAGATTTTCATATTAAGGAAATAATATATCCCCATTCCTGTATGAATAGAGTCTTCAGGTAAAGACTCGGAACAAAATTTCTCTATCGAATGCTTTCCTTTGCGGGCAACTGCGCGGAAACGTAGTGGCATCTTGACTCGAATACCGGTACTTACTTGTATTTTCATGCTCGACTATAAATCCGCCATTTTTATTTCCACTGTTTCATTCACGAGAGTTTTGTGTAGTTTCAAGTGAATCGCATTTGTTTCATAAACATTTTAATAATACCCCATCGTGTTCGAAGTTCGCCTGTTGACTCTGCAGCGGGTTTCTGATGTGTTAATAACGCCTATTTACGTGATTGTATGATCAAAGTAAAGTTTGCCAGTTTCATATTATGGGCTATTTGTTAAGTCCGCTTCATTTGCTGTTTAGCATCAGTTGCTTATACTAGTGTATCAACTAGAAATTTATTGATTTAATTTCTTGGGATTTAGAAATATGTCGTTGGTCCAGCTAGACATTGACCTAGGTAGTTTTATGTTTAATTTCTTGTCTATAAATTAATTACTATTTAATAAAAATAAACGTTTGGAACGTGTATTATGTGAGTTCTTTCTTGTTTTGATTATATTTGATAAATATTCGAGTTTATAGGCCAAAATTTTGTTTTATTTTAGAAAGCGTTCTATCTATAAACAATTGCAACACTTAACTTGTCTAGCCTGCTATACGTATGTAAGGATCAGCTAGTGATCGTCTTAACAAGGGCGCCTGATGAATTCATTGTTCCCAGTCCCTTGGCCCATGTAAGAAGAGGGTAAAGCGAGATTGCATTCATTGTTTACAGAATATCTTTATAATTTACCTCAGTATTTGTGGTGTTACGTACTTCGGTATATTTCAATTTTCGATGTATTTCGAATACGTTTTTTTAAGTCGTAAGCACTTCAACGTCGTCCGCTTAATTTTTAGTAGTTATAAGAACTGGGGTACTTATCCCTTTTTATTTATTAATTTTTACATCTTTAATATGTAATTATAATTTAAAGAAATTACTCATTACTCAAGTCTTATTTCATTTTCTTAGATAAATCTATAGATAGGCATATAATAAAATATACCTACCTAGCTATATTTTTAGACTACGAAAAAATATTTTAACATATTGTCATATAACTATGAATACAAGTTTACAGTAAAAAAAGTAATTTCACCTTTGATTGATGCATTGTTCCCGGGATATTAACCGTATTGTTTGTGACGTAATCGCTCCCGGACCTCCTTGAAGGGGAGGTAACTTATATGGAAATGTGTATGCTTTAAATAAGTTCATGCCAAATTGAATATTTCATAGTCGATTTTGAAAGATCAATACCACGTGGTATTGATCACTTAAAGATCGGAAGTCAAAAGTTAATACTACAATCAAACTTGATTTTTTTATATTTTATATAAATCGTTTTTTATATCAATAAGATTCCATTATTTTTTTTTTTTAATAATAAAACTTCAATTCATGCATCACTACATAGTATAAAACAAAGTCGCTTTCCCTGTCCCTATGTCCCTTTGTACGCTTAAATCTTTGAAACTACGCAATGGATTTTGATGAGGTTTTTTTTAATAGATAGAGTGATTCAAGAGGAAGGTTTATATGTATAATAACATCCATTAAATAGTGGAGAAGTACTATTATTTTTGAGGTTTCTAATGTGATGTCGTAATTTTTTACATATTTTCCGCTTACATTGCAAACGCAGGCTGAACCCTACGAGTTTTATCAAAATAATGTACTAAGTATTATACACATTGAAAAGGACTACAGAAAAGTCCGCGATGGTATATGTCTATCTCTTATGGATAACCCACAATAACTTTTTTTTGTCATTTACTTTTTACGACAAATAATGGCTAATTTTCGATGCGATTTTAACCAATACAGCATTAATCCTTAACCAATTAAATACCTTGAATACATTGTTCATTTAATATAGATCTATATGGCCCTTTACACCGTATGATTTAAGTGAATATTTTCGAAGATATTACAGATTTAAAAATTGCGGGACGTAGCGTTTGCGGCGATACCGGCCGGCCGCCCGGCTATCGGGCGAGTCGAGCGGGCCGCTATGTTTTTAATTTTATATACAACGTTCACAGTTTTTCTGTAGTGTATTTTGTATCAGCATTGCAACCGTGCGAAGCCGGAGCGGGTCGCTAGTGCAAAATAAATGAGAAGCATAAATAAACAACGAATACACATTAAGTACTTTGCAATAAAAAAAAATATAAAAACATTGAATCCATTTCCATAATATTGTAGCCGTCACACTCACTGGGTAATTTTCCCCATTGTCAACACAAGAAAATATTTCTCCCCATGTAGCACTGGATGAGCCTTAATAAATACAAATATTTATTAGTTAATTTATTTTTATCGTACCAAAATTAGCTTGTTGTTGTTACTTATAAAAAAATAAGTGCTAATGTTTTACTATTTACTTAGCTATATCATGTTATATCGGTAGAGATATTTTATACCAGATTTCCGCCCGCGGCTTCGCCCGCGTTTTCAAAGGAAAACCCGCATAGTTCCCGTTCCCGTGGGATTTCCGGGATAAAACCTATCCTATGTGTTAATCCAAGTTACCCTCTATATGTGTGCTAAATTTCATTGTAATCGGTTCAGTAGTTTTTACGTGAAAGAGTAACAAACATCCATACATCCATACATCCATACAAACTTTCGCCTTTATAATATTATTAAGATTCTATGATTTATATTATAACATCATACTTTTCCCGTCCAGTGTATAAAATACCAGTCTTTAAACCAAGATTTATTTGCTGAAAATCAAAATGTTTTTCATAAATCAATAGATAGAAGGTCTTTGCCGTTTCGCAATGCTTTCCTTTTATTTACTTTAACTAAAAATAACAATTTAGCTTTAATAAAAAAAATATTTACTTAGTTTCTTTTAAATACAATCGATAAAATATGACACATTTTCCTGGTCACAATAAAAAGAAGATAATATTATGGCGATCTTAATGTGGCCTTGTGTTTTTCGACCATTGACTTCATTTGACCTTTTTAGATATTTAGTTTTTACCTATATTTTGATTTATTATTGTTCGAATCCACGAAGTGTATTATGTAAGTAAGAACAAAAAAATAACAATTAATAACATGTGTTTTTTGCAATTGTGTAATAAATTACAAGCGTAAATACGTTAGTGTAAAATATATAAAAAGGTTTTTATTATACCGTATAAATTTGTATTTCGTACCAATTTAACTGTTTGTTTAAAGATATTTATTATTATGAGGAGAATACAAAATCAATAAATATATTTAAAAGCTAAAAATATTGCGCGTTCTAGTAATTTTATATCCACGGTTCTTAATACCGTCATTTCTATGAGATTTGTAATTTGCCGCCGATAATTTCACCCCCGTCTGTTGAATGGAGGCCAATTGTGTCATTTTTGTTCTGTTCTGACATGTTATTTACCTTGCTTTGATTTCTAAATAAAGAACTCGATTTATTGTGGAAGAAGTTATAGTCGCTTATTCATAAAGTAATGTTTCATTCAATCAACGTTCAAAGTTAAATTTAAACAACAATAATTTTAAACGAATAAATTTGTTTCATTTTTCTGATAATGCTGATTTGAAGTCCATTGGGTTGATGTAGATATATAAAATCCTGTAATTACAATAATATCACTCAGGTAATATATCGACTTTAATTTAATAAATCACTTCAAAAATACCACTTATAATTATGTCAATTCTTAAATAGTTATTTATTTACCAAACGACCAATAAGCATATTTTCAAACACCTCAAAATCGGCAAAACGTAGTAAGGACAGAAATATAAAAAATACCTTTTTACTTTACACAATAATTAAATATTTTTGTACAAATTGCCAGCTTATAATGGACACAAATGAATCGCTGAAACTCCATTTACGATGAACGCTTTGAAAATCTTTATTTATTCGTATTGTGAATAAACTTATTATAGAATAGAATAATTCAGTTACTGGTCCACGAGAAATTTCTTTCCGCTTTTTCCAAGGAAAAGAAATGTTTTCGCCTTTCATTGAATTACCAGCGCCGGGAATTTCTATATTCTTATATTTTATTGTGCCACGCCGCCTTAGACACGGTTATTCAAATTAACTGTATTCTTTTATAATGCCTTTTTATGACACTCCGACGACTACTTAATTTTCGCAAATGGAACTGCGATTTATATTTTGAATTGATTTGAAAAACGTCGTGTTGTTAATAAACATCTTCTTATTTACAAGTAGCTGAGACTTCTAAATAGTATTTCTACAATAACTAATAAAAACATAGTTAAAAAAATAGACCACCTTTGTATTACGTATCTTAACGTATTGGGTATCGACCTCATTTAAAATCTGACCAGTAGATCCATACTATGACAATGTTGCTAAATAAACTCAATAACCCTTTGACTTTATTAATTCATGAGTACCAGTGATTCGTAGTTTCATAGGTGCATCTTCAGAAGCTGTTCCTCCTCCAAGACGTAGGCAATTTCCTTCAATTAATAGATTTAGAACTTGCATGTCCATCGCAGTTTCATTTCTAAACGGATGTATATGTCATATAAATTAACGTTCGGAATTACGGATATTCAAAGTTTATTGGAGATATTTGTAAAGTTAGTTTTTAGATATTGTTTTCTGCATATCAAATTGTTTATATTTATAGTTAGTTACATCAAGTACTTATTACATGTAGACCTACAAACAATGAACCAAAGAAAAAAAGCACTTATGTTTTACAACACTTGCATATTTTTCGCATGGCTTCAGCCACAAGCATAATATTATAATCTTACGACTTAATTCATTCCTAGTTACTCTTTTCTACTTATTATTCTTTGAAGTTAAATTTTGGGTGAATTATTTTTGCTAAACATTTTATATTATTTGTCAAATTCATTTTTATCCACTTTTGAGTTATCTTCATCAAAGGTTGACACATTATTCTTGTTTTCAACCTAAAATGGCAATACATTCAAAAGTTTTCACCATAAAACTGAAATGACCTGTAACACATTACACCAAGGTATCCATAAACTGCCCACAATATCACGGGAAAGTAGAAACCATAATACTCTCAATATCTACAGTAAACAAAAGCTAATATTTCCGTCCTCGACAAAACAATTATACGTCACTTGTCCCTCCCCTTACATCAGCTGTGCCCGCACACTCCCCTGTATTTTTAACTCTCGTGTTAAATTGTCAACGACGATCATTTAAATTTCTAAAATTGGAGATTAGTTCTTTAATGATAGACGTTCGTATATATTTTGTTTTTCGATGCTATCACTCTATGTCATGCTATTTTGGCAGTTTTCCTATAGTGATTATTATAAAGATATTATTCAATTTCAATCTTCTTCAAGTTTCTTCTTAAACATCCAACTTACAATTCAAAAACAGATTGATTTTCATGATCTTATTTGTTTAACAGAACAAACTCAGTATTTACTACAACAAAACGCTAACAAATATCAGGAACACGAAGAAAGGTCTATTAGATTTACTTAAGGCAATTTAAAAATAATACAAAGCGATTAAAAGACAATCAAATCATTTCCGCAAAACGATTTTCCCGCCTAAAAGCACATTGTTCGAAGCACCGCTTGATGTTATTGTACCCGTAATAGAAAGGAAATTAATAGTTACAACCAACAAACTTATAGATACACTTGATTTAAATCCTATGGTCTTAATAATAGGGTTCAATATCGAAGGACAAATTGCCAAATATCTTGGTATCAAGGAGTGAACTATTGAGGGAGAGGCAACACAATTGTAAAAGTAAATCCATTTTGACGCGTTTCGCTATTATTGTCAAGTGCAGATTATTCATTTATATTGATTGTAAATTGTAAACTAGCGAATGGAATACGATTATCCGTTTCACGACTACTTGGCTTTAATGGAGTTTTATTTTGCATTTGCAATGTTTTTTCTAGTAATTGGAATCTTAGCTTGTAATATCGAGTTCTTTACCTATAATTTATTTCGTTGTGTCTATGAACTCGTTGTAACTGGCTTATCAATATTACCAACATCAATATTCGACTATTCTCATTCTCTTAATTATTCATTTTTGGAAAACACTACATTTCCTAACAATTTTTCTACACTTCAAAACTTTGATTCCAACTCTTCGACGATTACCATCAATACTAGGTTTATTGGTGTATAAAAACGGGTTTAAATTAATAAAAATTGTTCTACAAAATCGTTCTATTCTCCGTCCCGACGGTAACACAATTTCTAATGTCAGTGTGCTAAAGGACTTTATCGCATTACGGTCCCCGGACCCCGTGGCAGCGATGTAAATAACTATAGCTTTATGGAAATCGCTTGTTCAATATAATTGGTATTGTGGACTGTTAGAGAAATGTTCTAGATGAATGTAAGGAAGATCTTTTTGGGACTGATTTTAACGTATTTCTTCTTAATGCTAAGAATTATGTTGTAAGAAGTTGAATATCTCTTTTTCTAAATAACAAAACTTTTGCCGTCACTTACGAACGACGTTACGAATTCGTCTTCTACCAAGAAAAGGTGCCTTATTCAAAGGCACCTTATTCAAAGGCACCTTTTATTGGTACAACGTTGTTTTCAATCGACTATGTTTCTAGTGATTCAGTGTGCAGAATAACATACATAATATTTGCATAGTTGCTTCAGAGTTTTGGATGTAAAAATTTCTGAAATTTGTAACAGGGTAAAATTTTTAATTATAGAAATAAAAGCTTCATTCTTGTTATATTGTTTAACTAAAGTATTTTCATGCTGCCTCCTTCAATGCCGTAACATCGTCAATTATGTATACCTACATAACAATCATCTTAAGACATATATACTATCTAGTGTTTGCACAGAAGGAATTAGCAAGGTACATCGAGCGTCTGATTGGTCGGTAGGGTTGTGAGTTGGTGATCATTGCTTGTGTCAACACAGCTTTCTTGTCTGCGTCTGCTTTGAAGTTTTGTTTGAGCTGCTTCGTTAATTAAGTTTGTTGTTACGTCTTCAGATTCGAGTGCATTTCGGATTTCAATCTGTTTAACGTTGATTCGATTATTGGAGTGAATTTTGTAACGTTGCTAATCAGTGTGTATTTTTTTTATATTTATCCTTATAAATATGACTATGTTCGAATTGAGATAATTTGTTAGAAAATTTCATCTCGAAAAACGCTTAATTTTTTTATGCTACTGTTTGCCAAATAGTAAAATTTGATAAGAAGCTATTGTAGGTGATTCTCTGGATTATAAAGTAATTTGATGTAAATCAATATCCAAATACTATGCCGACTCATATTTTTGCATGAGAACTCAAATAAAATAAAATGAACCTAATATTTAATTCATGAAGTATTAAGCTAGTTTGACTATCTCTGCATGTATACCATTAGGTACTGTATATAATATATATAAACCTTAATCCAGGCGACATCACACTATCTCCCAAACACTGTCCTAATCAAATTGGTCTTAACACCAGTGAATAGCAATTAGATGTCGTTAACTGAATCGTCCGGAGTAAAGACAAATATCGTATCGGTTCCGTAAGCAAATATCGGGTCGCAGGTCGGACTGGTGTCGTCTCGTCGAACTAACTTGTTTCAACTAATTGGGCTCTAATTGTAATTGGGTTGGAATTTTGGACTTTACATCTAATCTATCTAAATTACTAGTGGTCCGCCCCGGTTTCGCCCGTGGTACATATTTAGTATCCCATGTCCTTCTCCTGGCTCTAAACTACCTCCCTGCCAATTTTCAGCTAAATCGATTCAGCCGTTCTTGAGTTATAAGTGGAGTAACTAACACGACTTTCTTTTACATATATAAATGAAAGTAATCCTGCTTTAGTCGTCT
The DNA here is from genome assembly GCF_061535395.1 of Colias eurytheme. Classification (NCBI taxonomy): domain Eukaryota; kingdom Metazoa; phylum Arthropoda; class Insecta; order Lepidoptera; family Pieridae; genus Colias; species Colias eurytheme. The sequence continues at coordinate 5,275,199 of NC_143005.1, read as the reverse complement.
TTATAAGACACAGAGAAGGTTCTTAAATTACTCGAAAATTTGAACGAACTAAACATTACTTACGAAGTGATAATAGTTAAACGTAGAAAAATACATTAAAATAGGAATTAGAAATAATTACCATTACAACAAGGCACATATAATGACTTCTCGTAAACATATAAAAATATTATAAAGATGTGATGATCGCGTGATATAAGATAATATTGGTAGAAATGCTTTAATCATGTTAACGATGGTAAGAGATCGTGAAATACCAGAAACACGCTACTTGTACAGTTCTGATGTACTTTACAAAGCTGTATTTTTATGAATTGAGTTGATATATTAATTACATGGGAATGAGGCAAATGAATTGAATGACGACTTCGAAATTACATTACAAAGACAGTTTGGCGTTGCTTTATAGTGGGTCTGATAATATTTATGATACTGTATTGTTTAATGTTTATTCGATTTTAAGAAACTGATTTAAAATACCGCTAGTAATGTGTTAGAATTTGTTTAAAAACTTCCATTTTCTAATGACAACTTTTCTTCCACAGAAACATGTCATCTAAACGTAAGTCGCCACCGTCGAAACTGCAAGAAGGCGTCGACGTGAAGAAATCCGAAGCCGGCCCCGCCAACCTGGACTTCTCAGACCACCAGGATTCAGACGAGAACGAGCACCAGACCTTCTACAAGTTCTCCCCCAGCTCCTCCCCCCACACCTCGATCAGCGAAGAAGAACCCGCAACTTACGAGGACGAGAACCCTAGCAAGAAACAAAGATTCGACCAAACATTAGACATGACAAACAACCTTCTAGTCCCATCGTCCTTCCTAAGTCTGCACCAGGTCAACGATCTCCAAGCGAGAAGACGCGGCTCCTCAGAATGCAGCAGCCCCGGTGCTGAAGCGAAAGTTTTAGGGCTATGCAATAATAACAATTCATTGCTGAACCACAACAGTGCGCTGTCGCTCGCTAACCCACACAAGCGGTCGATGGATGACGTCCTGAAGAGGTTAACGTCTAAAATGAATAATAGCACGATCAAAGAAGAGAAGAGGCCTACGCCGTCGACCACGCCTGTTAAGCAAAACAAGTAAGTGTTACATAATTATAGTTACCTATCTGATAAACATTTACGTAATGATTAACAAATAATATTGTGATTAATACTATGAATTATAATTTAGAGTCACGTGATTTAAATTTAATCAAGCGGGACTTTTAGGGTACTTAATTTGCTTCGCGTCTACACCCTCTTCTACCCTTAAAGTAAACGTAGCATTTTCCGAAAAGTTATAATTTATAGTCGATCTCAATTCAGTTTTAAGAAATATCAGTATTAATTCTGCGCAGGAATTCTTAAAAATATCTAGTTCTTAGGATATTATACAGTTTGAGAATCCTACTTCTTTACTACTTTTAAACAATAGCTTCCCTAACCTTACAAAATAAAAAGTCGGTGTACCAACATAACCATCGGCAAATTGCACAACATTTTAAATATGACTTTTGAACATTCCATTACATACAATTTAATTAACAATATAATATAACTAATTATTTGTCGCCGTCTAATTACTTTCTATCACTGAACAAATACATTTTAACCTGTGATAATCTCTAGCCGGCTATTATTGGCAATTTCCGATATAATTCATTAAGAATGTTTTGTTTAGCATTTATCTTACAACACGGAAGCTTCCACAGATAATAAACTCTATTATGCGTGTCATTGACGATAAATCAATGTTATTTTGTTACCTAAAGGACTGAAGAAATCTATAATTTTATTACTTAGTGTTCTAGAAGTTTTTATTATTGTTTCTACACTTACGATCATACTAAATTAAAATATGTTAATATTTGCTAAATATCTAAATATAGTAACACACAGAAAAAAAAATAACGCTGAACATAACTGCAGATTTAATGTGCAAAGAACAGCATTTAAGAAAACATTAACATTTGCGTAAACTGTTTAAAATATAACCACAATAAAAACATAATGTATCATTGTTTAGTGTTAAATAGAAACGTGAATGTCGTCGAAACCATTACGAGTAAACTGATGGTTTATTTATATTTTAATCGCCGTTTTACTGTTTCCTACTTTAGTACCAAAATAAAGAGTTTACATACATAGTGGGTTTTTAATTGAGCGTGTAACTGCTCATTAAAAACAATGTAAAGTGGACCACCAACCGTTAACAGCTATGTAACCAGCCCTTTATTGGCTCGTGGTTTTACTCGTTTATCAATTTATTCAGTCATTATTTTTATAGACCGCCTCCTTGGTGAAATGGCTTTAGCCAGCTTCTTTGATCCTTTTTTCCTTGTTTTCGATACATCATATAGTTACTATAGATTAGAAAAAAATTAAACAGTTAATTGTGTTATTTTAACAATATTTTAGAAGAATTTGAGTGAAATGTGTCTGACATAATTAACTTTGTAATCTGTTCTTGAATATTTGCAACCTAATAATTGTATGAACAAGTTTACTGTAAAATTTAAACACTATTATTTAGCCGTACATTTTAACCACATACTTTCTACATTCTATCTTACATAAAAATAATGCCTTTCATAAAAATAATTACAAACTAATAAACTAAACGCTGTTTATAACCGAGGAACTACCTATCGTTCAAGCAATTACGTCCACGACCAATATAACATGAGCTCCATATATCTATTGATTCGATCGAACGATCATAAATTATGAAGACGGGGTGTATTATCGCAGCTCAGCTTACCCTGGTCAAGTGCACAATAAAATTAGATGCAGATAATTTAATAATAGAGGTGATTAAAGATAAAAGGTGGAGGTTGTGTCAACCGATCTATGTCAATATTTGTCTGGCATTATCTGTTGTGAATAATATTGTTGTGACGGATGTCACTATGGGATACATTGTTCGTAATCTCTGTTTTGTAGCATATTTGCAATACATTTTATCTGACTTGTTTTTGTGATAATTAATTGTTTTTTAAATTTTATAGATATTGGCACTGACATTAGTTTGTTGTTGCTGGGGTGACTTGTTTTCGTGGGTTTTATAGCGGAATATTTTCGATAAATTTGGAACATGCTGTTTTTATAAGAAATTATCAAAAAATGATTGTTTGTTTTAATTTTAATAATGACCTAATTATATCTTAACAATTGCTTTGATTACGCTATTTACAGATTGAAATGCAACACTTTTATTTAGGTCTTTGTAAAATCTTATAAAGAATTAAATAAATAAATAATACATACACGTATCCTACTAAAAGAAAAATGTACAGTTAGCACAAAAATGATTAAATCAAAACCGGTGCGGCTCGTAAACAAAGCGGTTCCTCGAAGCGAGTGTAATATTAAGACGAATGTATGCTATTGTCCCTCGGCCACTAATTAAACGTAGTGTTAATTGCCCCGAGAATTAAGATGTTGGCCAGTAATGTGTAGCAATCCGTCTGTGTTAAAGCTCTGAGCGATTTTGTGTGGGCGAAGGTAGGAGCGGTAGCGGTTTTAACAAGTAATGAAAAAGCTTGAGAACTCGTTGCTGCGTTAGTAGGTGGTATAAAATTTAAGACAGTACCAGACCACACACAAAAGTGTCAATAAAGGTATCATGTAGTCTATCACCGTGAATTAAAATGTTGCATTGTTCATTTGCCACTTTTACAACAGCAATTTTTCTGCACTGTATATTAGCAGCTTGATTTTACATATAGCTTCAATCCCCGTTTTACAACGCATTAAAATGAGTTAAAAAGAGGGCTTTTCTATATTCTCTTCTATGTATAACCAATCTCTTATTATCTTCCATGCTCAACTATTTCTTACAATTATTATTTTTAAAATCGCTCAAGTCTATCCCATGTTCCACCACACATGAACCAGGAACAATAGGTGAACCATAATTTGTACAATGATACATTTCATAAACACAATGCGCGGGATTATAAATCGCTGCCAACATTTGTTACATTTAATGCTCTATTTTTATTATGACTGATCGCTCTATATTATGCTACCTACACTTTCTATGAAAAATGTTTAAACGATATTTGAAATTGTTCTTATAAATCATTGGAAGAAGTAGCTTGGTAATAAAGTTAGTGATTGTCTTGTAAATTGTACAATGTGATCATTAGATAACTTATTATGCCTAAGATTTTTTTTTGTAAATGTAATAGCCAATAGGTATAGTATAGTAAAGTGATCACCTACTTACTCCTATAAAACAAATATTTTAAATTTATAAAATCACCTACCCCATACCTTTCATTGGGTTTAAATATTTTAAATTGTAAAAATCGTAGGTAACAGTTTTTAGCAGTTCTAACATTGGTTCTAACGAATCTTTTAACGATTGTAATGTACCTAAACAAAATACGTAAAATAAGTAAAGATTTATTGGGACCTGCTATTTGTAAAAGAAATCATATTCGGATGGAATGTAGATACTATGGTATTGTATTAATTAAAATTTTATACATACCAGATAATCTATGATAGTATTTTCGATCGCAACACAAATCCCACGATCACAATTGTTACAATTTAAAACACCATGTTACATGGTAACATAATTAAAAGCTAATAGAAGCCGAATAAATAATATTGTAATACGTAAATCATTACACGAAACAATGAATTAAAGTTCATTAAATTCGGATGAGTTGCGAAAATGTAATTATCGAGTAATTATAACTGTGTCTATTGATCAAAACGAAAGTCAATAGTTGCATCACGATAAGATGTCAAGGATGATTCGATTTTATTCAATTAAAAATTATGGGCTTTATGCAAGAGCAATTTTTGCAAAGGATAGGTATAGTTTGCATAAGTATTTATCTTAGATCATTAAGGTATTTATCGATAAAGCCAGCTCTCAAACTATAACGTTCCTGTATGTCCAAGTAAAAACCAGATTGTAAAAAACAAAGTCTCTGTTGCTCTATCTGTGCCTATGCAAGTTTAAATCTTTAAAACTGCGTAACGATTTAGATGAAGGTTTTTTATGGATAGGGTGATTCTTGAGGAAAGTTTTAGTATAGTTACTATTTATTAGGTTTTAAAGAAAGCGAGCAAAGCCGCGGGTAGCTAGTAAAAAATAAAGAGAGCATGAAAAAGTTAAATATAAAATCACGAAAGTTATTGTAAATTTTCATTCCAAGAAAACACTTAAATAATATCTGCCTATAATAACATTTTCTGTCACGCGTGTTTCCTCGTAAACAATTGACAAGGTCTGACCACTCTGCACAATAACTATTCTATTACATACAAAGTAGCGACAATGCCTTTTGTGAACAAATGTCCATTCGTATGTTTATGTTTATTGAATGTTTATTGTTTTGTCTTATAATTTTGCAATAACGTATGTAAAATTTAATATTACGTTCTATTCACGTTTCAATGGTCTTAGAGCTCTTTATGTTCCCTGTTTTTCCATGGAAAATTCGATGTTAATAGAGATTTTGAATATAGATAAAAGAAACATTGACCTGAAATTTATTTCCGTATGAAAAACAACTTTGAAATGTCACCTCATATTTTTCCACGAAACGAATCTATATTTATACCTATCTATTTTATGCGATATTCACTACAATTACGACTTTAAATATACATGAGCATATTATGTAGGTAGTGATTGCAAACATAATCGTATTTTAGACCACAGCCGTATCATAGCGAAATAATCCGCAGTTTACATCGCAAAAGCATAGTTTGTCGCTTTCCCGCCTTGATCATTTGAAATTGGAATGCAACGTTAAGCGCAACCAGTGATTGGCTCATACAATATTCAGGGCGGCCAATCGCAGCGGCGCTGTGTTGCCAGTGCATCAAAAATTCTATCTGAATATACCAATGTGGCGAGCACTAAAAATGATAATACCAACGTGGCCATACAATTTCAAATGAAGAATTCATACAACACTCGCCTTTCCATTTGGTATGTATTTTTATTGAACAGTATTGAGTCCGGCCCATTTTATTTATTGGTGCAATACGTACGTTTATGAGGCGATTACACTAAAACGTCTTTTATTAGATGACCGAAACTTTGTGTCCATTAAAATGAAGATAAATACATGTGTTTGGTAATAAGTTCTGGGTAACGGCCACTTATTTTAAGGTGGGGGTCGAGTGTTGCCAGCCAAAGGCTTCTTTTACTTGTGGCAACATTAAGTTTTAAAATAACAAAAGAAAATTTAAGAATAAGATAATATGACGTGTTACAAAGCGGTGTCTTTCGCTCCGTCCGTTTAGCTTACTCGAGTATGAATAGTGCAATGTTTTTTTTTTCGATTTTTAAACACAAATGAAATTATTTATGTTACAAAATTATTCAATATGCTTATAAAAACAATAAACATTCAAAAGTAATAATCATCAACACTCAAAATCAAAACGTGTACAAAATCTACATCCTAACGTTAACTAAGAAAAAAGTTCAATAGCTCAAAGGAAAACATCGATAATTTTACCCCAGCATCTGACCTTAACCTGATTTAAAATGCTATCAGGCTGAGAAGGCACCTTACGGCAGCTCAATAAAACGCAATAGCATGACGGACGGCGGCGACGACCTTTAAAATAATAATGTGTATTGTTGACGATGGATTTGTGTGGATAAGACCAAATTTTCTTTTACTAAAATATCAGACTTGATGCAGCTATACGTATACGTATTATGTGGTGGAATTTAATTTGTACTTATTTACGTTTTAATATTATATTGGCGAGCGCATGTTCCAAACGTTTTAAACATTATTTGCTAGACCGACGGTCGTTGATTTGTCTTATCGATTGCCGACTTTTGTAAAGTTATTTTATAGCAAACTAATAAAATATACAGAGATGTAGATGGCCAGCACTTTACTACATCACACAAAACTGGCAGATGTCCATTTATATTCTATACCTACACTGCTCTTTTGAATATATTCCATACATTGTGATACTATCGAACAGCTTATATATTTTATATTATTTTAAGGCCTATCCACACAATGCTAACCGACCTGTCGCGAGGGGCAAACAAGATGAATAACCCCAACGTCTCTACGTTGTCTCGCGTTAAGGGATTTTTTATTGTTGGCAACAAATTGTGTTGGTGTGCGGCAACCCTTACATTCTTTATGCATCATGATGTATGTACCTCCCGTTTAAATATGCTATTCAGACTTCAACGGCTCTGAATAATGGAAACCGTCTTGAACGACGTGTCTAATTGTTTTCATTGTGCTTAGGGACAAACTTATAAGATAGTTTTGTGCTTGAATTGTTTATGCACCAAGATTAAATTCCATATAAAATATACTAGACATAAGTTATATCAAACTTATTAAATCCGTTAAATACTTCGACAAATAACAGAATTGTAACGATCATTTTAAAACCATTGAACATAAAAATGAAAAGTGTAAACCACTAACGTTTACAAAAGAAACACAACAATACTAATTGCGGTTAAAACGCTGTAACAATTTACATTAAGCCATCAGTCTCAACGAGACAAAGCGAAATAATGAGTGTAAAAATAATGAATCGGATCACTCACAAATCACAATTCCATTCAATTACATCACTCACAAAGCTCATTATTGTGGCATAATTATAATATCGACAAAAGCAAATTAATGCTATTCCACGTAATTAATAAATCAAAGAAGCCCTACAAACACAGGCCCCTCAAAGGTGAAATTATTGGGGAAAAATCTGAGATTAAAAGAATGAATTTTTTCAGACATGTTTCACAATTACTCGTCAGATGGGCATGACGCCAAGATATTGGGAACTTTGAAAGGTATCGAACTTTGTACAGGATGCTTTGAAGAATTTGAATCTTGTTAATGTTGAAAATTTTCGTAGCGAGTTTTACGTAACGTTGGGGTGTACTGTGATTAAAACTAGATTGAGAATGATATTAATGTAGTTATTAGATATAGGTATAGAGAATTTATTATTTTTGATGATTTTAGTTTTTTATGACATCATTTGTTTCGATTGATTAGTAGGTAGGTCGATGTTTTTCTATGTAAATGTAACATAAAACTGTATTATTATTTATTTCCAGTTACCTTCAGATTTTATATTTTTATTTTACTCAATTGTTATCGTATTACCGTCATAACTATTTTGTTTACCTACTGCCTACATATTGTTGAAACTCAATTTTATCTGTCAAGTGTGAGCTGTCATCTGTCATGTCTACGTTTACGTCAGCCAAAATTATTGCCATAGTAAAATTGTTATATTTGTAATTCTCACGTAATTCTGTTTGGGGATGTTATGTGCATAATATTTTTTCGTATTATTAATTTTGCGTTTCTATTTTTAATTTTGTTTTGTTTTTATCTCTATTTCGTAGTATTCTTGAATTACTTAAAAATTGTATTGTAATTTAGTCCGGAGAGTACGGTCATGAAGTATCGATTAAATTAAATTTATTTTTATTATATTAAATACACTTATTAACTATACATACCTATATATATATATATATATATATATATATATATATATATACATCATACAATCTTTTTGGCGTCATGCACGTCGTGCATCATTACGACGTCCCCCAGTTCCCCTTGCTTTTTTTAACATGTGTTAATGAATATTGCTTAGTTTTTCGATAGCCAGCTCCGTGGGGTACGTCATTTTCGAATAATTTAATTTTTCGCGATATTCTTCTTGCGTTCGTGCCGCAACATTTTTGAACCCCGAACCATGCTCATAAATTATAGGCGTCCTAGATATATTGATCGTGATTTATCTATCGCATCGACTATCTAGCGTCCTCATAGCATGAACGGCATATTTTGTGAGTGCGACGTTGCCAGATTTCGGTTTCTTTTATTAACGCTTGTCTTTTCATTTATACTAATTTCGTAAGATCTATACATATACGGATGCACATTATTTTTATATCATTTATTATTATCTATCTACACAACTAAGTAACAATGGATTTTGATAAAGTTTAGTACACAAATAGTTTATAATAAGAGAAAGAAAATTAAGCTCATGTCTGTAAATTTTACATGAAAAATCGCAGGTAGTTGCTAAAATAACAAGCATATAATTATGTACATGTTTATCTAGTCTATTTTTTTATAAGACAATTAGGTAGGTAATAACTTTATTTGTGAACCAATATTATATATGGACGTCAAATATTATATACGGACGTCCAATATCTATATACGGACGCCTAATAGCTATATACGGACGTTAAATAACCTGGCTACTTTAATTGTAAAAATGTGGCACTATTTTTTTGAAGTGAAACTTCTTTATCGGGGTGGGAAAAAAATTTAGTGTAACATTTTTTCGTTACGCGCCATCTTCTTATGCCTACCACGCGTGATTCGACGTATTTCTGTAAAGTTGCATATAGTAAATTATTTTTTGAAAAATAAGGTCATAAAGAAGTTTCACTTCTTACGTGTGTACACGCACACATTTTTTTTTTATAATCGATAGGCCATCGTTTGACCACAATCCCACCTGAGTAAAAGCGACGATGTGGTCTACTTGGGTACACGTCTGCCTAGGAGAAGCCTATTCACCCTAGCTTTGAAGAGGTCCAGGTTGTATTGCTCAGGAAAAATAGTGGTAGGGAGTGAATTCCATTGTTTGGCTGTTTTAATTATGAAAGAAGACTCGAAGCGACGAGTTCGAATGTTAGGGATATCCACAATGAAAGGATGAAACCCCTCGACACGCTTCGAACTACGATTGAGGGATAATTTACTATTTAAGGCAGTACTGTTTGGCTACAAGCTACTGTATGATGGAAATACTGTTACCAATCGTGTTGCATCACTTGCACCATATTGGATTATTCTCATTTGTCCCCACAGATTTTCCCGGGATCAATGGGAATTATTGGCATTTAGTAGGAAGATATATTTTTAGAGAGAAGAAGAGAGATTTTGAGAATATCCTACTAGATTTGAATTGAACATTCGTATATAGCAATTGGACGTCCGTATATATAGCTATTGGCCGTCCGTATAAAGCTATTGTACGTCCGTTCAATATAAACATATTTACTACTAGGTTTCCGCCCGCGGCTTCGCCCGCGCAGTCAAAGAAAAACCCGCATAGTTCCCGTTCCCGTGGGATTTACGGGATTTCGTCATTTTCCCGGGATAAAAAGAAGCCTATGTCCTTTCTCGGGTATCAAAATATCTCCATACCAAATTTCATGAAAATTGGTTCAGTAGTTTAGGCGTGATTGAGTAACAGACATACAGACAGAGTTACATTTGCATTTATAATATTAATAATATAGTATGGATGTTGTTATTTTAACTGAAAGTTACGATCGTGGTCTTTTCGCTTTAAATCTTATGGCTTATAAAGAATTTCACCCACGATAAACACTTTACACTACTGTTCCGCTACCGTCGCTTAAATTTCCTCCAATTTGGTAACATTTTTCATAACTGCTCCACTCCTATTAGCTTTAGCGTGATATTATATAGCTTATAGACTTCCTCAATAAATGAGCTATCCAACACTGAAAGAATCAAATCAATCAAATCGTACTAGTAGTTCCTGAGATTAGCGCGTTCAACCAAACAAACGAACTCTTCTGCCCCGTAGGTGATAGCTTGATAATATGTAGCCTATAGCCTGACCCGACCTCTTAGTAATATTCATGCATAATTTCAAGTAAATCCATGCATGAGTTTATCCCGGACGTACATACAGACAAACAGACAAAAATTCTAAAAACTATATTTTTGGCTTCTATATCGATTGTAGATCACGCCTCAAGTATTCTTTTAAAAAAATCCAGTAACTGCACGTATTTTTTTTTGAAACTTTCACTGACTTTTTAAAAGTTTTTAAATAAACTCGGGCTCCTAATGATACGCAACGCGTACACCTCCTACGGCGAATATATTGTTATAATTGCAGTCAGTGGTAAATATTATGATTGTGATCTATTGTTGCGAACGAGCTGGCAACGTCGCAGTTGTGGACGCCAAATACGCGGAGTCGGAGTCAGGAAATCTCCAAGGTATACGACTGTAAATATACGCGCGACAGCAGCGCCTCATCCGCGCTAAGATTTTTTCTGGAACTTTTTAATATATTATTGCAGCCATTTAAGCGATATTTTGGCATCTATCGATATTTGTCCTACGGTTTGTCAGGACCAATAGGACGTAAATGCAACTGGCTATCAAAGTGGCGTCCAGTATTCGGACGCCAAAAGCAGGTGGACGCCAGTTTAAATGCATTTTTGTCTTCAGAGGACGGCTGTTTGTTTGAGGGATAAATATATATATATATATATATATATATATATATTTGTTTTTAGATATTTATTTATCTTTATATATTATTATCTTCTTATTTATACATTGTTTTAATTATGTCAGACCTAAACACCGAGTTTTTAGATAGTCTTTCGTGCTCTTTAGATTCAACAGATAGTGATGAGAATAGTTTTCATAGTGCTTCTTCCCCTCCTCTCGACCTTACTCTTTCTTCTCTATTTAGTGATTCACATAAAAACTTTAATGCTGTCCATATTAATGCTCAGAGCATTCCGGCTCACTTCCCAGAAATGCTTGCATCGTTTGTATCAAGAAACATCCATGCTATCCTAGTATCCGAGTCATGGCTTAAACCTACACTCCCTTCCCAAAACTATCTCCTTCCTGGCTTTCACCTTATCCGTAACGATCGCATTGGTAAAGGTGGGGGTGGTGTGGCAATTTATCTTCGTTCTCATATCTCCTATAATATTATACGCTGTTCCCCTCAACCTTCATCCAATAACGGTACCGAGCATCTCCTTATAGAAATCCTACTTTCTAATTCAAAAATCCTTCTCGGAGTCTTCTATAGTCCTTCCCTAACAATTAACTATTTTTCCTCCTTAGAAATCCTTCTTGATGAATTGTCCCCACTTTACAGCCACCTTATCTTCATGGGTGATTTCAACACGTGTTTACGGAAAGGTGATAACCGAAGTAGAAAACTACTGTCTCTCCTTCACTCTCACAATCTTCACACACTTCCTCTTAACCCAACCCACTTCTTCCCCGGATGTTCCCCTTCCCTTCTTGATCTTATAATTGTTTCCTCTCCCAATTCCGTATCCAAGCACGGTCAGTGCTCTGCTGATGCTTTTTCCTTTCACGATCTTATTTACGTATCCTATAAACTCCGTCCTCCCAAATTTAAACCTTCCTCTGTACTGCTTCGTAATTTTGCCGGTATGGATAATGAGTTCCTTTTGGCTGATGCACACGACACTGACTGGGAGACTGTTATAAATGCAGAATCCATCGACTTAAAAGTAAGTACTTTTAACCATTTAGTCACTGCGCTATATGACAAACATGCACCCCTTAAACTTGTCAAAAAGAAACATACGCCTGCGCCCTGGCTCTCACCTGAAATCAAATCTTTTATGAATAGGAAAAATCGTGCAAAGGCTAAAATGAAGACAGCAAAAACGGATCAAGTGCGTGAAAAATATAGGAACATCCGTAATCGTTGCAACATACTGTGTAGAGATGCACAAAGACGCCATATCCATAACTCGGTCGAGAACGGCGACCCCTCTTCAATATGGAAGTTTCTAAAATCCTTAGGAGTTGGTAAATCATCTCACGCTTGTTCACTTAATAACTTTAATATTGACGCTTTAAACGCTCATTTTTCATCATCATCTAACCTTAATGTTTCTACTATACAACAGACACTTAATTCTCTTTCTACCACTTCAGCTCCTGTTTTTCCCCCGTTCTATTTTAAACGATGCACTGTAGCGGAAGTTAAGAAGACGATATTGTCCATATCTTCGAACGCAGTCGGTGCTGACCTTGTAAGTCGTAATATGATCCTTCCTATCCTTGATATTATTGCTCCTGTCATTACCCATATCCTTAATTTCTCACTTACCTCCGGCAAATTTCCAAATGCTTGGAAAAATGCTCAGGTTATTCCTCTCCCTAAAAAATCTAATCCAAACTGTTTTTCCGATTTCCGTCCTATCTCTATTTTACCTTTCCTTTCCAAGGTCCTCGAACGCATCATCCATGCTCAATTAAGTTCATACTTAAACACTCATAGCATACTTTCTCCTTTTCAATCCGGTTTCCGTCCTGGTCATAGCACGACTACTGCTCTCGTTAAGGTCACAGATGACATCCGTTCAGCTATGGACAATAAACAACTCACCATATTGTGTCTTCTCGACTTTAGTAACGCATTCAACACTGTTAATCATGATATTTTACTGGGTTTGTTACGCCTAATTAACTTCTCCCCTACAGTACTCGAATGGTTTCAAAATTACCTGGGTGATCGGCGGCAGCGTATCTTGTTGGATGGTAAACATTCTTCTTGGTGTGCTGTCCCCGCTGGTGTACCTCAGGGTGGCGTCTTATCACCTCTCCTATTCGCCATTTTCATAAATAATCTCTCCTCTCGTATAACTTCTCTCTACCATATGTTTGCTGACGACGTACAGATCTACCTTCACTCTACACCTAGTAATCTACCCGATTCTATTAACACTATTAACGCTGAACTTGCAACAATAGTAAAATGGTGCGATGAATTTGGACTTAAGATTAATCCTTCCAAAAGCCAAGTGATTGTTGTTGGAAGTTAGTATCTTATATCAGAGATTGACTGGGGAATTCTGCCGAGTGTTAAAATTGGGTGCGAGGGTATTCCTTTCAGCAATCAAGTAAAGAATTTAGGTGTAATTATGGACCAAACGCTTTCTTGGTCGCAGCATCTCCAGCATATCAGTCGTAAATTATACGCTGCATCTAACTCCTTACGACGCCTCCGTAACTTTTTACCCATACCGACCAAAATTATGTTAGCACAGTCCCTTCTTCTTCCTATTCTTGACTACGCTGATGCTTGCTTTCTAGACTTAACATCTGAGCAATTGGATAAACTTGAGCGACTTCAGAACTATTGTATTAGGTTTGTTTACGGTCTCCGTAAATATGACCACGTTTCTCATTTTCGTAAGAAGCTCAAGTGGCCCCCGATCCGCCTTCGCCGGAATGTTCATTACCTGCAACTCCTGTATCGAATCCTCTTCAATCCCAAAACTCCTTCTTACCTAAAAGACCAGTTCCAATTCCTGCACTGTGATAACTATTCTCTGCGATCGGTGGACAGGTTAGTGCTATCTATGCCTCCGCACCACACACAGTTCTACGGTGGCTCTTTTTCCGTAAGGGCTACCAGATTATGGAACTCCCTGCCAGTTAGCATCCGACAAGCTCAAACGCTGTCCACCTTTGCCAAACAAGTCCGAAACCACTACTTGAACTTGGCATTTAACTCGGATTAGTAAGATTAATTAATTTATTTATTTGTGTTTTACTTTATTTTTCTATCTAAACTACAGTATGAGTTTATGTATATATATATTATATTTATTATATTATATTTATTATTTGAATGTGTATTATATTATATTATATGTAATATATATAATATTTTATATGTATGTATTTATTATAGAACATATATAGCTATATATATATTTTGTACTTCCTACCTACCTCCTCTTTCATAATATTACTCCACACAGTAGGTTGCCTGGAAGAGATCACTCTTAAGTGATAAGGCCGCCTTCTGTGCTGGACTAGTTTTTAAGTTTTAATTTTAAGGATTAATTTGTATGCCAGCACAATAAAGTGTAAATAAATAAAAATAAATAAATAAATAGGTAATAGCAAGTTAAAGAACACCGAGACTCGATTTGTTTGCATTTAATATACTTACAATGTTTTTTTAGATATAAAAAATATCATTATTTTTTCAAACACGATGTATCACATCAAAATCTATCGCGTCACGTTGTATCCATTTTAATGACGTCACTCCCCGTCGTCAACCCTTCAAATTCCTTGAGGGTTGTTCCTACGTGCAAATTTCTTTTGTTTTTGACTTACCTATGCGTTTTAAATTTAGTCGTCGATGTTCGATACTGAAAAGTAAATTTGATTTGATAAAATAACATGTACATAGCTATGTATTACAAAACAATAATTGACAGTTTATTACATAGAAATTACAGATAAGTGTATCTATCTTTGAAATAAAAGCTTTTGACCTCTATTAAATATTATGTATATCGGAAACAGAATATATTTAATTTTTATATCAGTAAGTATTGTAAAATTATCTTCATGTATGTTTTACCAAATATAGAAACATAATTTGAATTGAGACAGCTCTCTGAATCGTAACAATCTGATTGAGACAGCGAGGAATTATGTTTGATTGTTTTAATTATAAATGTACATTAATTTATTAATTTGCACTATATTGTATGACACGTGAGAGTTATTTGTGGCTAATATGCATTCGTGAATGGAAAATATGAATTAAAAAAGGTTATGTTTTTAAATTTTAACTAAAAATCATCATAAACTTGATAAAGACATTAAACACGCCAATACAAGACTAGTTAAGTCTTACTAGAATCTATAAATAATACGTTTCATAGAAATTACAATAACAATAATTCTCATGAACACATCGTATGATCAATAAAAAAAATATGTGCGTGTACTAGTGTACACAGTACACACGTAAGAAGTAAAACTTCTTTATGACCTTATTTTCCAAAAAATAATTTACTATAATATGCAACTTTACAGAAATACGTCGAATCACGCGTGGTAGCCAAGAAAAAGATGGCGCGTAACGGAAAAATGTCACGCGTAACGAAAAAATGTCACGCGTAACGAAAAAATGTTACACTAAATTCTCTTCTCTAAACACTTCACAATAAAACTAATAATTAATTAAAAGTAATTCAAAAACGTCAAGATATAAGAAATGCATCAAAATGCAACAATGAAGACATACAGCCGTGCATAAACGCTACCGGTGAAACAGGATTGGAACAAAAAGTTTATTTGCAGATAATAAATCACTAGCGAATGAACAGGATAATAAATAATAATACAGGCTCTGTGGTTGGGTTACTCTGTGGACTTATGTATAATTTTAGAGTAGCGGTTGTATATGTAATAGAGTGATAATAAGTTCTTGAGATAACGCAAAAGATTGTTAAATATTAAAAGTTAAAAAAATGAATAATCTCGCGAAACAATAAAAAAACGCAATAAGACTGTTAAAACTTGTTAAATTTGAAATTAAAGAAACATTATGCTAATAGTAAAACATAATATCTATTAGTATTTTTCATAATTTAATATTTATTGCATCCTAAAAGGATGGCATCAAACTTTGGCATCAATCGTTTTACTTCCAAAACTTTTTATATAACATTTCTATTTTGTAACACCACTAGTCACTACTTAGTTTGAAATTGATATTGAATCGACACAATATAAAAACACTATACCTAATATAACTGTTACCCAACATTAGGTACTTACTTAATTACTGTATACATTAAAGAAATTACAAATTAAACTACAAATCCTAATCCATTGAAAAATGAAAACCTTTCATGAAACGATTCCGTTGAATTAAACCATCAATGAGTGTCGTACACTCATATAGTCTCAATGAGAGTCAAAAAGTTAAACAATTCCAGGTCAAAATTACAATAGCAACTTTCACATAATTACAAACGACTGGTCGGAACAGCTATGATAATGAGCGCTAATTAAGGTGTTTTCTGTCAAAATGTATCAGCCCTTTGATAAATGGGTGTCAAAAGTGGACCGTTTTTGGTACAAAAGTGGACCATTTTTGGTACAACGCAATATGAAAGTTGCAGACTTAACAACTCTATATGGAGTATGGACACGATTTTGTTCTTGCAAATTGTCTTTCCAAGAATAATTACGTGCATGTAATTATGTATGAAATTTGTATGATGGATATTTGCTTTCATTTTTTTTTTTTGTAAAATAGATGTCTGATTTTGCTTAAACGTGCTATTTACTGTTTAAAATTTAACAAAAAAACGCTGTTGTCAGTTAGTTAATCCGAGACAAGATTAATTTAAAGGAACTTCATCTACATACGTTTATTCTAAAAATTAACTTCAGTATTACGATATTTACTTTTATCACCTGACGTTGACCATAAACAAATACAATACACAAAACTCAGAAGTCAACATTGAACAATTAAAAAATCGATTAATTCTCGGTAATAATAAAACTTAATTGAAGCAATAATTATCAACAATCCAATTAAAAGTGTGACAATCCAATTATAATAGTCTACAATTACATATTATAATTTAACTGTTTACCACAACAAAGTAATTTAAAATAAAACCGTATCAATCGTAAAACTATCAAAAGGGCAAACATAGAGTAGATGAAAAAAAACATAATTAAATAAACAACTAGGTACCTAGTACCTTATATTACTACTAGCTTTCCGCCCGCGGCTTCGCCCGCGTTTTCAGAGAAAACCCCGCATAGTTCCCTTTCCCCTGGTATTTCCGGGATAAAACCTATCCTATCTCTCAAGTTGGATCGAACTGCACAATGCACATGTTGTGCGAATTTTATTATAATCGGTTAAGTGGTTTAGGAGTCCATTGAGGACAAACATTGTGACACGAGATTTATATACAATAAGATGATGCATGATGCTACTAACCTACCCAAAACTATATTTTAGTATAGGTAACTTAAGACCACTACAATTTAGTAACAACTAAGTAGGTGCCTCATTCTACATACCTAAAGTCTATAGGTCTAGATGCTAGAACTATTCCTTGTATCACTACATAACATACATGTCTTCTTTTATATCTTACATTTTTACAACTATCACAACTATGATAGCACATCCAAATTAACATAACTCCTACATACTATAAAGTGCACTATCCAGGATCGTTAAAAGAAACATGATCCGTGTGGTATCATGGCGTCTTGAACGAAACCCGGACGAAACATTAATAATTCAGTTCCGGCCTCCGATGCATTCGTTTGTGTTGCCGGTGCATCCCTTACTATGGAAGTGAGTTCGAGTTAGTTTCGAGTTGGTTGTGAGAAAAACTTTTATTAAAATAAATGTGTAACATAATGAGAACCGTCCGTACCGTCGCGTCCTATTGTGATCGGTTAACATGTGAAAGCTTTAAAATAAGCATTCCATACTTATATTGATAGTACATATTAATAACTCCTTTTAAACTTAAACTATTATCAACTACTCCTCAAAGTATTACATAAAATTATCACCAAAAATAAAGTACACAGTCAATTAATCAACAAGAAGATAGAAAAAAAATATAGTGATAGCACATACTTAACAATAAAAATCTCAAGAACTTCATACCCATTTATAGATTCACCTCATCTTATAACTGTATCGCTTCCATCTCCTTACTAAAATATTTCAGAAGTGAATCGACTTCGAGTTCCCATAGTAAGAGAACTTCCGCAACGCTGTAGCGTAAAGTTTCGTGTAATAACAACCTTTGTTAGTTGTCAACATGTATGTACGCTACTCTAGCCTGGGAAACTGAGATATGAATAATTCAACTTTAGTTTTCCGAACTGTGTTGAATAACTCAAATATTATATCTATATAACGTTATGTAGCGGTGTGAAGTATTATCATTAATGGGTTTGAATTTACGGTAGTAAAAATGGTAAAAATATGTTTATCTCTAAAAAGATTTTAGATTTCTCTAAATGGGCACCTATAACAAAGACTAGTTTAGTGAAACAAAAATGAAAATCTTAATTACATCAACTAAAGAGTTCACAGTAGTGATAAAATACATTTAAATAGTAGATAATTTGATTGAAATAATAAAAATATACACACTAACTCAACCTGACCTGTGTGGACTACCATCAAGTCTTCCCTGCTGTAAATTTATTCAAATTTTACTTATTCGTTCATTCGTTCACAGCGACCGACGCGGAGTGCTTGACGCGGCGGCATTGCAAGCTATCGCCGGAGAGAGCGTGTTGGAGAAGGAAAGACAGCTCTCCGAGATGATCCTGCAGCTGCAGATGGTTCGGGAACAGTTGCTGGCGCAGCAAGAGCATTCCAAGGTGAGTGAATGAGATTATGATTACAGGATATTATGCTGGTGAATGAGTGAATGATATATGCTAACTACAACCTATTCAGCTGCATTTAACATTCAAATAGGGCTATCTATATGTTCCTATCGTATCGTTATTTACAAACCCAGTAAGAATTACATTAAAAAATTAGTTGCGATAGATTTGCGTATATCGTAAAGAATAATCATAGTTTCATTGTCAAAATTAAAAATTATTAATCGTCTGGTAATTATTGATCGAATCTTTATAGTTTTGGTTTACAACATTAAATATTCTGGTGATATTATTTCGGTAAGAAATATTCTTCATGCTTAAAAATACTGATATTACATCATGTGTACCACAAAATGTATAGTTCATAAGGTGGATAAATTATTACGATACTAATAACTTCACTTTCCGTAGCAAATAAATTGATTTATTAATTGCACCGCAATTGCAATACAAATACGTAATCTAAGATGAAAAAATAAATGAAGAATGAAAAAAAAAACTCCGCTAATTCAATATATTGTTCTGATGCAATCCAATATAAATCTGAAGCATCTCGAGGATCCTTCAGTGCGCAAGTTTAAATAAAATTTAGTTACAAAACAGAGTTAAATCGGGTTTTAACTGGTGAATTAAGTACAACGGAGGAACCCTCTTAAAGTTTCCCGTATTCTCTGCGAATCGGCGCGGAATCCACTATCGAAATAAAACCAAGGAAATTCAATGCTCAATATTACGGTTTTATCTGTTTCACTGTTTATTTTGTTTCAGTACTTTCTGATATCTTCTTGTAATTATGATTTTCGATTTGTATTGTTTTTAATTTGTTATTTATAGGTATGGTATTGCATATCGATCTTAGATTAGTTCATGGAGATAAAGATTAGCCCGGTTTACACGCACGCTCTTTCGCGCGCGATTCGGCTTTCACGCGGGAAAGAGCGAGCATTTAAACGATGACAGAGAGAACGAGATTGCGCATCCACTCCGCACACACTCCAACGCGCCATGCTTTTCTTCGTTCAATCGCGCGTGATTATCGTTTACACGCACAATCTTTCCTCTTTCCTCAGCGCGCGTGCTTTCCCGCGTTCAATCCCGCGCACTCAATCACGCGGTAAAGAGTGTGCGTGTAAACCGGGCTATTATCTTCAGTTTGCATATTTATGTTGATAACTTTTAAAATCTGTAAGCATAAACTACCAAGCACCCTCATACATATTACCAAATCATACGTTAAAACGTCCTAACAAAATGAACTTCCTTAATATAAATAGATCATTGTAGTAGTGTTACGTATCCATTATCTCTAACTGCGTAATAAAGGGAAATCTTTTTAAAGGGCACTTCAAAGAATGGCGCAGTGGCTCGATTTACTTACGATTTCTTAGCTAAGAAAGGGTGAGGTCCTTTGTGCGTGACTTTGCATAGTAAATTTCGTCTGGACAGGGGACAAATACTCCAATTCAAGTATTATTGACACAAATACTAGATAATATAAACACTTATTCCATTGATTTAAAACTCTTTTTTCCTTAAAAGCTTATTTATAGTCATAAAAAGAATTTAAAAAAGATACATATCACTGATAAAATTAATGACAGGTTTTTTATCATTTAGATTGGCTTTCGTTTGTTATCTTTATTTAGATTTTGGGTTGTTTAATGAACAACAGTTTCACAAATTAATGTGTAACGAAGAATATAATGTTTTAGTTAATGGTAGTATCCAAACAAGACTATTAAAATAAGAAAGCTGGTAATAGCTAGGTTTTTTACCTCAATACTAGAAAGAAAATGTTATGATTGGTAGCTACGATTAAACTCTAAAATGATGAGTCACATAGTATAAAATATTATAAAGAAACACAACGTCTTTACCAATAAATCAGCAATACACATCAATTATATATTAATTACACGCTCGCATTAGTGAAAAAAAAAAATCATAAATCCTCTGCAATACGCCTATTGAAAACTCATACCTATCATAAAAAGCTTACAAAAACACGATTGCAAATAGCGCTATTCATTGTACGAGCATTGAACGTACAATTTGTCTTTAATTTCGATTGAAAGATACAATGGTGAAAACCCTTTCATCTCAAATCAGTAGCTGTAGGGCTGCTAATAGCTAAGTATCTTTTGCAACTTGTTTCGTCAGACTTTTGTAAGTAACTTGCCATTAGTTAGCAATCTTTTGTTTCATCACACGTTATAAATTAATTAATTTATAAAATCCTAGGTATTATTTTATAAATATAATATATTACCACCATATTTAAACATCTACTTTAAAGATATTATGTTTTCAATTTTTCAGTGAAATCAGTAAAATCCGCGCTGCTCTATTGCGTATATTTATTTTAAATAAAACTTCCTTTTGGCAACCCTAGCTACCGATTGAAGAGGTCCGCTATAGAGGTGCATGTAATGGCCGGCTCACATATCGTTTTTCCGAACATCCCTTTGTTGTCCTGCCATTTTTCCCTCCATTTTTTCCCTCCATTCCGAATAGGCGCGTTCGATCGAATGTTTTTTTCTATTTACGTTGTTTCGTCTTTCGCCAGACGGGTTTGTTTAGGAGCGTCCGATTGCGTTTCGATTGCTTTGGCTAGGTATAGCGTAGACTGGCTTTTTAGACCTGTAGAAATTGTTTTAACTGAAGCGTTGAATGTGCTTTGGATAGTGTAATTTGTGGCGAAAGTATTTTTGTTACAATCGACGAAAGTAATTATTTGTTTAGAATTTTGGTTTAATACAATGTTTGTTAATACAATTATGTTATGTAAAGTAACATGTACCTACCTTACATCTATTATAAAGGAAATAATTCCATCCGCATTTTCATTCCTGCAAATTCAATACAACGCACTGAATCTGTACACAATTCGCAACCATTGTGCGGTAAAAAAATACCCAATTATTTAACGGAACATTAAAACAAAACAATCCTGAAAAAGTTAAATCCGTCTGGCGGGCACTCACACGAATTAAACATCCATCACAAATGGAGTGCTCGTTGATAACATAAAACGCCCCCATTGTCTCCCCCCAGACGCAGACAAACGGAAATATGAAAATGAAACGTCGGAACGGAAAAACGCATCGAGCGACCTACGTGTACCTGTCGGACAAAAAGGAAAACAGCGCACGCTAATTCGCAAAAAGCCCGTTTGATGTCGCTAATTGACAATCAGCCGAGGGATGCGTCTCATTGGTCCGCTTCCGCGTTCCATTTTTAAAAATTAAAGACAAATAAATTACTAGGGTCGGCTATTTCGGTACTGTTTTGCTGAGTAGATATACGTGTACTATTTTGAGCGCGGTGCGTATTTCAATTAGTCTGTTTTTTGTTATTGTTTGATAAAGCGCTAGAGACAGATATTTCTTTTAATCCATACTAATATTATAAATGCGAAAGTAACTCTGTCTGTCTGTCTGTTACTCAATCACGCCTAAACTACTGAACCAATTTGAATGAAATTTGGTATGGAGATATTTTGATACCCGAGAAAAGACATAGGCTATACCTTTTATTGCGAAATATGTACCACGGGCGAAGCCGGGGCGGACCTCTAGTAGTGTATAAATCTAGATTTGCTTAATCATCATTATTTAGGTACCTACAGTTTTTTGACCCCTCTAAAATAAAATTAGTTATTTATATTTTAACACAACTTAAAAAAACATCCCTTAATTAGGCTGCGCTAAAAGTATACACCATTACACTGTACTCAAATTAATAAATTACCACACTTCAAGCCTACCTTTGACACAACAAATAGAACGAAAACTGATATGATTAAACATCACACACACACACCTACACACCATCCAACTAAACGACATGTCAATGAGGTCTTTTAAAATATATCTCTCAAACGAAAAAACCCACGTTCACAGTAAACAGAGTCAAACCAATTAGTCTGTAAAAGAGACGGACACGATATGACAAGGTTTTAATTAAAAAAAAATTAATATTAAAATGTTACGGCACTTGGCGAACCCTGTAATGTAGCCTTTAAAATGTAACTACTGGGATTCAATTGCAATGTGGGTGTCTTGCAAAGTCGATGCAGTTAATATGATATTGATGACTTTTTTATGAACCTATATTAAATATGAAAATAGGCTATTTGTATAACACGTGAAGAGACAAGAGGATAATAAACTTAATGTATGTAAATAGTTGAACATTTAAATAAATCAGTTGTTTTTTCATACAGTCAATTGTTGTCAACATCCTTTTTAAGCGTTGGAACACAAAGATTCACTTTATAAATAATAATTAAATATTGATCAATTGCCAAGTCATTTTAAAGTCTTTATTTTTTAAACCAGTACCTATTAGGTACCTACTTACCGAAAACCAAACAGTCACAAGTTTACTTCAAAATAACTAAGCGATTAACAAAAACATATTAGGCACATATCCCGCAGGCCATGTAAAATATGTATATTTTACAATTAACACAAAATGGACGTATTCTCATTCTAAAAGGCGTGATTTTGTAATCACAGCGTCAAATAAATATGGTGCGAACGACTTTTCTTGCGAACATAGTTTTACCGTATTTGCTATAGCACGAGCCACATTAAATCAGGAATAAACTTAATTTTTCTCACCGATATATCGAAATAACTGAGTGGAAATTTATAATAGCGTGTAACATAGCCTTTAAACTAACAATATGTCGTCTATACTGTTTGCCAATGATCTCATGTCGGCCGTAACCGCCTACGCCCATACGTCACCAATCTACTTCCTAAAGACAT
This sequence comes from Colias eurytheme, assembly GCF_061535395.1. NCBI lineage: Eukaryota > Metazoa > Arthropoda > Insecta > Lepidoptera > Pieridae > Colias > Colias eurytheme. Next base: position 5,251,400 of record NC_143005.1, on the reverse strand, counting down.
CATACAGCTATTAATACCTACTCCGAACCATTGTTTTCCCAATGATAACGACCGAATCAAATTATTGGCTGCATTGTATTTGAACGTTTTCACGGAATAATATGCCTTAACGAGCGTTCGTGAAACGGTTTGCGCGTGAAATTCGCATGAAAGCTTTCAGTAGGGCAGTCGCGACACGGTGGGGATAACAATTGTCTATTGTGCTTTGACTATCTCTTTTGCGCATCGCTAGCCGGCGTCTTTGTTGGAGTGGGACGGAGGTATACACCCGTTCCGCTCTTGCACAATGATCGGTGAAAATGGGCGCGCCTTTGTGCTACAGATTTTCTTCTATTCGTTGTTTCCATTCTTATGAATGTTTCACTGCGCATGTGTGAAATCGGATTAAGGGTTATCGATGTGATTAAAATAAACTCGCTTAATAGTCGTCAGTTTATAGTAATGTTGGTCATTTTTATTAGGAATCTTAGGTTTTCCGACCGGTTATGTTACGGTGAATGTACTCTAACGTCAAATTTCGTAATAAGTTCTTCCTTTTACGAACGCGTTTCCATAATAGTGATGTGTTGCACCTACCGTGTAATAGAAACTTAATTGAATTTATTACCTACGCTTTACAGAGAAACTATTGCAATATACTTTAATAAAAATATTCTTTATAATATATAAACTGTCGATTAATGATATTACATATTAAAATTAAAACTTTTATTCAAATTTGACATTACCTACAGCTCGAAAAAATTTTTCGTAATTTTTTACTATCGATGATGAGCACATCACTATCGCTCCACATCTATCCGACGATACATTTACAATTTCTTGTTAAGATTAATCTTTTAGTCGTGCGTTTAATTTGTGTGCCAAAGTGGTTTTCATAAACAGTAAGAATGATGTATGGTCAATCGCAGCAACATCGAATGGCCGGTCTAATAGTGCTGTCAAGCAAGTTGTCGAGACTCCGTTTATGCAGATTATTAATTACAATGGAGCATGAAAATGCGAAAATTTAACTTTAAAATTGCAACAGCTTAACCGTGTGTGGTCAAAATGTGTGCTCATTATAACTATGTACTACTTGAAGTAAATTATACGTTTAGGTATGAACATATTTCTGCAGTATAATTAAAATTACATTTTGAAGAGAATTTGTATATAGCATAATACAAAAATGAGGTTTAAATTCGTTGTTATTGTAATAACAGTTGATTGCCATGGTTTTATTAAAAATTTCCACTTAGATTAAAAACTGATAAAAAACAAATATTTAAAGAAACATACCTACCTAATATCCAAGCAATGCCATTTCAATACATTTCTAACAGAATCACTTACGCTATTGATGTTCTCGTTATAAAGCTCTCACAAAGAAGATTATTTTCTCGTGGTCGACACTCGAGGCTGGAGGCACGATTTCACCTTTGTCGCGATGGTAGCTAATGGTCTTATTAATCTGTACCGAGCTAATAGCTGCCGTGATTACATCCCATACAAATGTCTCAACTGCTCTTTAATAACAACTTTGAGTGGAACACGTAAATTATTTGAAGTGTGACGTCACACGTGTCAGTTAACTCGTTCTAAACGACTGGTTAGTAGTAGGTATGAAAGGATGGCATGTGCTTTTAATGAAATATTTGAAGGATTATAGACGGTTAATTTGGGCTAAATTCGTCTGAGATAACTGTTTATACATAAGCAATTGCATTTAGGTCATGAAATATTTTTATAGGGTACTAGAAATTACATATTATTATTATGAAAGTTTTGAAGTCTGAACGTTAAAAGGTCAGATTAACATTCGACGAATAAGCCTTGTAAAAACAAGAAATGTCTACATTAATCGTTTTGATATCACTAAAAAAACTTTGAAGATATGTCGGCTGGCCTTCACTGACCACGTTATTTCAGTAACACAGGTAACTGAAAGAAGCCTTTGAGAAAATCATATTTTCTGCCCCTTTTGTGGAGGGCGGGGGCGACGGGTGGTGGGAGTTTCATAATTAAATAGTGTACGCTTAGTTACACGAACAAGTCGAGAAAAGTTTTGTAAGGAAAATTGTGAATCGCGCTGTGTTGAGTAGCAACAACATTATGAGTGCCATTACTAATTTAGCAGTTTGTCTTATTATTCTCGTTTGGAAGGCGTTAATTAAGAGCGAATTTCTAGGATCGTTGGACGAGAATTTTTAACTTGAAAGAATTTATAAACTGGAGTGTTCCGCCGTTTTGCTTGTGTTTCAATTTGTAAAACAGACGGCTCTATTTACATCGGACCAACAAAGAGTCGCTAGCCAGTCTAATATGTACGTAGATTTGGCATTGAAAACATTTGACAAAGCGTAAAATAAACATGAAAACGCCATGATAAAAAAGCGTTCCAAAAACAAATGCTATCGGAATATCTCTAAATAAAATATTGACGAAGGTTCCACAAAAGGGAAAACCTTTCAAGGGTTCCAACAAAAACCTAAACTGGAAAGCAAATTAACCTTTCCACAGAACGAAACTCATTTACCGATACAAAACAAACCAACCAATAGAGCTGGCTGAAACGAAAAATGGGTACGTGGAATGAAAAGAAGGTCTGAAACTGGTACCGAATCAACACTGAAACGCGGTCTTTGTCAGTTTTATTCAAGCGAAGGCACACAAATGCTTTTCTTGGACGGCTTTCACAGTTTTCTATGGGGGCAATAAAGGTTCCCACGGACACAATGAGCCGGGAAGGCAAGGAGAATGATGAAAAGTTGGGAATGTGGGCCGCGCTCCCGAGGCGGGCTAGTGATGCCGTGCCGTCTTCTAATTTCACGATGTTTTCTTACTTGGCTATTTATTAATATTGATTATTTGGTAATAAGCAAAATGTTGTACCTATTTACATTTTCATATCTACTATTAGGCATCACTTATTTGCAAAGAAAGGAAATTATATTTTACAACTTAATTTATAAAATCTACACTTACTTATTAGATAATATTAATAAAATTGTATAATTCATAACTCTAATTATTATTAATTATAACTTTAAATACAATAATCACGGACATCGTATCGCTACAATAAGTTTATTTTCCACGCCAACATCGATAATACGCAGCGCATCACTAAACCGGGTTATTCCCGTCACTTTCCAATTATTTTTGCGGGCTTTCTTCGCTACAGTCCGCGCTGAATGCGGAACAGAATAGCGCCGGGTTTTAAGGAATTACGCGCTTTGTCCGCAAGTAAATGAGAGAACCGCTTAGTTTTTTCTTTTTCTAGCAACTTGCGATTAATTTATTTAATAAGTTGTTGCTGAATAGACCATCTCGAGCAACGAGTGCGGGATGAAACGGACTTTCTATTTTCTTTTTTATACATTTTTTTCTATACACAAAAGTCTTCTGTTCTCGCATTGAATTCGAATAGACTTATTTATGTTACGTTTTCTTTGTTCGCTTTAACATTGAATATCGCTATTTTGTCAATGTTCTCATTATGTGTCGTGTATTAAAACACCTTTTTCAATTTTATCACACAAATGATATAATTTCATAATTCACGCATGCTGCAGAGCACAATGAATCTTTTTAAATCACAAACAATACGGTAGAATTCCTAAGATCCGAAATTCGAATTCATCAAAATAATGCGTGGAACGTGATCTCATGCGATGTATCGGGATGAGCGTAAACTTCGTGATGCATTTCGACGATTGACGTTAAAATGCGCGGGAGTTCTTTTTTCGAAATTTATTTTATTCTTCTTTTAAACGGTTTTATTAATTGCCAGCTATTGTTGGGTGGTCGCGTTTGTGGGAATGTGGAAATACTTTTAATTCGTCGTCTTATTTTAAGCCGTTAAATCGTATCGTCTTATTTTATTAATATTTAAATTATTACTGCAATATTGAGGGAAGTTTTGTTTATTTTATTCGAATAAGTAGTTCACTAATCTAGAGTAAAACGCTACCTAATTTTATTCTAAACAAGAATAAATAAACTAAACATGTAACCGAAACGACTCATTCGTGTTACCTACATGTAAACGTTGGATACTTCAAAAATATTTCATGTGCGATGGGAAATAAGAAATAAATTTGAAGTAACATGCGCTATACTTGACTCATGTAATGTAGGATATACTTCAAAAATAATAATTATATCACCAAGACGTTATTATTCCACAATGCGGAAAAATAAACATGTCATAATTTTTAATATAAGAAGCGATGAATACTGCGGACATATATTTCTTGTTTCATTGTAAGTGGGTAGGGAATTGAAAAAACTAAATATAACTTAGGTACTATAAGAAAACGAATTGAATAGAAAATTTTATCTGTATTCTATAGTAGACTAGTTTTCCGCGCGCTGCTTTGCCTTTTTTGTAGATAACTTAACAAACTATGTATATACTTATAGGTACCTTTCTCTTAAATCAGTCTATTTATATAAAAAATCGCTTCAAATCCGTTGCGTAATTTAAAGATTTAAGCATACATAGGCACAGAGAGCAACCGGAGACTTTGTTTTATACTATGTATGTAGTGATTCGCGGTTATTTCACGCAAACGTCATCGATCTGTCATTAGCGCCACAGAATAAAAATACAACGATTGTGGTATCTCTGTATTTTTATTCTGTGATCGCATTAGTGTAGATGTCAGAGGTGGCTATCCTTTTGTCTTGTCTCTTTTGTCGGACATTTAAGGTGAAGTTCTTTGTTTCATATATTTTTCTTTAAGTATTTTAAATTATTTACGATTAAACTGGTTCTGAACGAAATTCAATTTGTAGCAAATAAGATGGATAGGTTAATACCGTACCTTTTTTTACATAGAGGGCCGAATTCTATTGAGCACATAAATTTGATGTGTAACACTTGGTGTTCTTTTTCATTATTAATTATGTATACCTATATTAACTTCTTACGTGTAAACTTCTGTACTTCTGATTTTTTAAATATCTACTTAATTGTTTTTATTAAAATGTTCACATAATATGTGTATGTTTGATTAGTATCTTTTTTTATTTCGATTACATTGATGTTACTACATGTTCATTACAAACACTATTTTGCTAAACACACTTTTCTTATACAAAAAAATGACTTAATCCGATACAAACGTCGCTTTAACTGCGTGTATATGTTTGTCATCACGGTCGTTATGAGAATTTCTCTTTCGAACAGTTTTTATAACGCCTGGACAGATTTACCGACATTGTACACTATTGTGACTCTAATGTTATTATTGTCTGTTCCCATTTGTTTTATATTCTAAATATGCGGCCTTCATAATGTATTTACGAGAATTTATTGAGTTTTTTTTCTGTTATGTCACTTTTTTGCGCGGGATTGCGATTTAATAGGTTAGGTTTTAGCATTGTTTTGATGTGGAAATATGTTTGAGTCGGTTTGGAAGTAGGTTAGAATTTTTGTTTCTCAGATAGCTGAGCTCCCAGTCGTTACACGTTCAAATAATTCTTGAACCTTTCGCTATAGTTTTTAAATCTAGGTTTTTGTGGAAATATACCTAAGTACCTAATTATTTCAGTAGGTATAAGATAACAATATTGTGTATCGAAACAATAGGAATAATACTTAATAAAATATTTTTTCGCGTAAGGTTTAAATAGGCTAGATATAACACAGAAAATTCCGGGTCCGTAGGTTACGCCCCCAGTGTGTTTTGCCCCCGTGGTGGAAGCCCCCGATTTCGTTTTAGTACTATAATATTTATTAGTTAAATATTTTTATCAAAAGTACAGTCAGATAGCAAAGTGTAACCTATTATAAAAAATGTCTAAGTCATGGTTCATTATTAAAATCAAAATCATAGTTTATTATTATAAATCTTTATTAACAATGTCGGTGTAACAAACGTTTGCTTATCTAATAATAGGTACCAATGGGTAATAATAGGTAATACGTAGGTACTTAATATGTACTTAATAAAAATTAAATTAAATGTCTAATAAATAATAATAGGTATCTACGTAAATACAACTTTGATAACAAATAAAACCAAACATTAAAATAAAGCAACAATAACATGCAAAATCACAGATACGAAATTAAAAATTGTAATATAGTAATAAAGTGAATATCCTTGTAGCATGTTTATAGTATCCAATATTGTGTTAGTTAGAATACTTATTTAGTAAGTTTGTCTACGTATTTGGTTCCGAAACACTTTTTTCATCGTCTGTATCTAGTAAAAAATATTTTTATTTCGGCGAAATCAACTATATAATAACTTAATTTAAAATCGGGGGCTTCCACCACGGGGGCAAAACACACCGGGGGCGTAACCCACGGACCCAAAATTCCAAGCACCCATTTTACCCATTGATTAGGATTACATTCCAAAACATTTTATTTGATTGTTCACATCTACTTTCACAAAGCAAAAACAAAGTTTCCAATTACTACTATCTTTGTGTTTAAAGTTAATGTAGAAAAACAATTAACACATGAAAGAAGCGCTTCGGTTACATTTGAATAAAGTTTTTGAAAAACACCTTTATTTTCTTGTGTCCATGTGAATTTAATCTTCCTTTTTTTGATCTTTCATTTATTTTATTTGAGACCACATTATTAACATTAATTGAGATTAAAAGTAGGTAAGTAACTTTGAAATAAAAAAACTTCAAACAATAATTTTAATGAGCCTTACGACATGTTGAAAACATTATGGTAATTACTGCGGTTAATAGGTACCTTACGTAATTTAATAATGTGTATAAATTATTTGACACAATGACTTTATCATAAATATACCTTGCTCTCTCTCTCTCTCTTTCTCTCTCTTTTCAGCCTTTTTCCGTCCACTGTTGGACATAGGCCTAAGGCACGCCATAGAGCTCGGTCTTCAGTTATTAATATTAATATAACTTGCTATGCCTCTCTAAACCAAAAATGTTCTTACTCCATCCATTGTACATTTGTTTATTTATTTATTTATTACATACATCAATTACCTACATATAAGTACGAAGACACTTTTATTACACAACAAGCAAAAAAAACATAGAAATTTCAACATACAACAACTGAAATTCAACAATTTCGCACACATCACTCGCTTATCAAGATGGCGCCGACATTGAAAAGCTTAATTTAAGAAAATACGCGAAATGCTTTGTCCATGCCGACTGGAAGTGCTATAAATTAAATGTTAAGTGATACAATCAAATTTTTAAAACGTGTACACGACCTCGGGTGTCCTTAAATTATTTTAATGCTATAAAATTGCACGCGTGTTTAAACGGCGTTTTAAAATTGCAATTGTTTAAAAGGTAAATTAAAAGGCTACTCAATAGGCTATGTGATTGGTGTAAATAAAAATATTATGTTGGGTAAGCCGAGTTTAAAAATGACATCGAAAAAAAATGATATGTAACTAAATAGTTAATTGCATCTAAAAATAAATTTAGAATAATTTAGTGTCTTATTCGAATATATTGTAGCCTTTTTTAGTAGCACCAATTAATTATCTAAATCTTAATCGATTTGGTAAAAAAGTTATGATACTTATTCATTATTCAATAACAAAATAGGTAGACTATTAAAGCCTAAAAACAACGCTATAATATTCAAACATGACCATTAAAAAACAACATCAAACGGTATCAAAATTGTCAACTTTTAATGATTCTATCCGGCCTATAGCCACGGTAGTAAAAATATAAAAGTCCCAGTTCACAAGGATGAGACAATCGATATCCGCTGGTCAGGAGCTGCAGAGTAAATAAACGAACAGACATTACAATGTATAAACCGTGCCTTGTGAGGTACAGCTTTGATCTCACCGGCGGGCGGGCAGGGTTGAAACTTATTACTTACTTTGTTACCCTGATCGTTATTATAAATATCATTAATATAGATAGATCAAGTATCAAACTACATGTAAATGCCCACTTAAATATTATTTCTTAAAGATATGCCAGAAATAAATTTTATTTGAAAATGGTTCGTCGAAAAATTTTCATGATCTATCGGAAAAATCTATCTCGTTTATAACGACTAAATTCTTTGAAACTCATTCTTCATTTACTAGGGCTGCCAATTCTTTGATTATTTATCAAAGAATTGGCAGCCCTACTAAATGAAGAAGCTCATATCATAGAGTTTACGTTGCCATCATTCAAATGTATGAAGTCGCTATTTACGTTTGACCAGAGCACTCATTACGGATTGTTATTGGAATAATAAAGAGATTTCCGTCTATTCCCAGTAACACTTTCATTGCGAAATGCGCTCTTTGTACACGAATTCCGCGAACTGACACTTCTGTTGTCTATGCAGCTCTATATTATCTGTAGTCTATGCTCTGTGTTTGTGTTGCACTGTGCTCTATAGTCTCTGCTGTTTATCTGTTCCACTTAGGCCCTTGATATGGTTTGATTTGAATGTATATTCAAACTTGTTTAGAAAACTTTCCGTTTCACGTCCGGCCGTATGATGTCTTCACTTCCTTTTGCGCAAAGATTAACATAGTTATTGATAGGGCTAAGCTGTGTTAATTAATATTTTATCGTTTTAAAATAACGTTTTATTAAGTTAAAACATAAAAAATACCTGCTTTTTTAATCATCTATTTTTGTAATCATACTTAATTCATATTTAAATTTCAAAGCTATTTAGTGTCGCAATAAATATAGAAATCATCACATTTTAATATAACGGAAACATCATCTTGTATGAAAGAATCATAATTGCGTAGGCGGAATTTGCGATATTGTTATAATATTCATAAAATTCCCCACAAAAAATATTATCTTAATAATCTTTTAAACTATATAATAGCAGGCGGTCCCATATCCAAAATAAAACACTTACGAAACATGGCAACAAAAATAAGTGATAAAATTTTATTGACAATAGCAACTCCGCTTACAGTGTAAATGGGTGTTGCCACTAATCTGTCCGTAGATTACGCCATTAACACGCCATAGTTATAAATAATTTTGTCAAAACCTCTCCATAATATTACAATAAATATCATTAACATAATAGCATTCCAAATTCAAACATTACGAATAAAACATTTCCCTAAAAACTTCAAACGAAATTCTAAATTTAAACCGGCAAAATCTGTTTACTCTATGGTAAGTACAGATTATACATACAGTCACACACATGCATTGTTAGTCACCAACAATATAAACTGAAAAGTGCTAGCACTAACTTGAAAGAGTCGGGCCGTAGTAGAAAGTGCCTTAAATTTTTTAATTGCAAGTCGCCTTATGATTATTATTCGTCTTTGTGCATTCATAGGGTAACATGTGAGCCTTTGCGAAGTAATGTGCGAACTAAATAATGGTTCAAGTTATGAGAAATAGCGGTGTATTGTTAATGAAATATAAAATCTCTTAAAATATATTATATAACATTTTTAAGTGTAAGATACTACTTTAATATATCAAAAATATTTGTATCTCTGCGTTTGATTAATTTTAAATGTATATAGGTATCCTGTTTATAACAAAAAACCATAGTGCTTCTAAAATATGACTTAATGATCACAATTTAATTCACGTCAAAAGTCTCTAACTTGCGAAACGCGTTTCCATTTTCCTAATACCAATTTGGAATTGGAATTAGGAACGCGATTATAATTATAATCTGTGGCCGTCACTTTTCCCGCCAACGCTACCACTTGACAGTTGGCCGGTCATCGCACCGTAGCGTTAGAATTTAATAGCGTCGCCTTAGACCCTGCATATGGACCTAACAAGACTCTTTTGAGTCGGCACAATATTATAATATTATGCTCATTAGTGGGTATTTATTTAAGTTTGTCCACAGACTCGTATTATGGAGTTTATTCGAGGCGTAGGGCGTCCGTAAATAGAAGTTTTTAACGTGAATAATTTTGTGTACCTATATAGGTATGCGCTTTGTAGGGAATAATTACAAATTATATTTTCACCGTGTTACATGGCCGTTGCGAAAACGTTTTAGAACGTTGTGCTATAATAATACTTGTACTAAACACACTTTTGGACACAGTTATATATAAGATGTAAGGACATTTAAATCTCTATAATAGATTAAGATATAATTTTTTATCTGTGGTTGATAACACCTGTGCGGTGTGCCCTTCAAGACGTAGCATATGGCGCAGCTGTAAGCAAGGAGATCAGGAAGTTGAAGGTTTTACGTTAGATTTTCTTGTTTTCAAATGTCAAGTGGCAAATTTACAGGTGGTTACAGTCAGCTGTATGGAAAACCGTAGGAGTGGGTGGTGATTTAGCACATATTAAAGTTATTTTAGTGGAAATTTAATTACATTATATGTGGGTGAACTTTGGCTAAGGACATTATAGGATATTTAATACTTATAAAAATCGCAAACAAAAGCTCGATATTTTAAGAATTTTTTTTTAGTTAGCTTATTTTCGTTTCAAAAACAGCTTAGGTATATGAAAAATTACACAAAATCACAATTCATAAGTATCATCAATGTTTTTCTCAAGCTTATCTCACAGTAACATTTGTTCGAAAAATAAGGACCTTATAATTATGCAGAGTAAGCTAAATACTTATTATTCATCAATAGTCTGTAATGCTATGTCCTTCTACAACTATTACAATTCTAATGTACACATCTAAATTCGACGCTGTATAAAGAAACCTTATCTACAAGAAAACTCCCGTATTTTCTCGTCATAAACTCGCCTTTCAAATAGAGACATTTCATATAAATAATAAAAGAGATAAGCATTTCCAAACACGCATGTGAGGTCCATATCACATTGTGAGTAGAACTATTAAGAATTATCTGATAAAACTGTTAATCACAACGGGTTAGTAATTAATATATGTTCCCACAAAACTTAAGAGAATCAAGTTTCTTTTAATTACATATTTAATGAGTTGACTTATTGTGTTTGACCTTAAAATTACAGTTACACTTTAGTTAGTGGCTAGTGTTAATTATGTAAGTTTATGATCTAGTTTTTTTTTATTGTGACATAATGTAACATTAAACATTAACGTACCTTAACAGTTGTTAAATACAACGCACTTTATGTAAGAACATAGCTTTCCACCCGCGGCTTCGCCCGCGTTGTCTAAAACCTAATAAATTATATACTAAAACCTTCCTATTGAATCAATCTATCTATTAAAAACCGAATAAAAATCCGTTGCCTACTTTAAAAGATTTCAGCATACATACCCAACCAACAAATCGTTGCTCTATAGAAGGGATAAGAACGTTTCAGAGGTGCTAACTGGTAGTTCTATAAGGGTGATAAGAACGTTGTATAAACCCCAAAGTGGCGCATTTATAAAGCCATTTGATGGTATTGTGTTGCTGTAGCAGCAACTCAGATGCCAATTGGACCTATAGAAGAGTACACTTATAGAATCGCGATGCTGTTATAGAGCGAAGTAGTGATATAAAAGGAACCGCGATGCTGTTACAGCGCGAAGTTGTGTTTTAAGAGTAACCGCAAATCTTTTGTAGCACGAAGTTGCGATGTACAAGTCACTGCGACGCTATAAATATAATACAAAATGGTAAATCGTGTACCAATTGATAATACGAGTAAATGACTATAGGAACCATCATCGTGGTGTCGAGTATTAATTTTTGTTACACTGTTAATTATGTTAGATACATAAACTGACTTGTGAATGAAATTTTACTGATAGATTATATGCATAATTACGCTGTTTTTTTCATGCCCCCCTCGAATTATTGAGTTTTAAGTAATTAAAAAAATAATTTTACACCAAATTGCTTTATAGGATGCCAAATAGCAACTCCGTGGCTGTTACACGTCCGCAAACGAACGTACCTAGTTTTGACAACTGTCATGCCATATACTGGATTAAATTAGTAGGGTTCCCTGATGTAAATAGAAAACCCATAACATGTTTTATTTTGTATTTTCTAGTGTAAATTCCGATTTTTAGATTCCGATCCCGAATCGTCAAGCAAAACACTAGTGTCTGAATGGTCTGCTTCTGAATTATCACAAACCACATGATGGCTGTTAACTTGGTTTTGTTCATAGGATGTAACAGATTCTACGGAATCATTGTCCGTATTCGAAGCCTCACCTTGAATTTGTCTGGTGACAATCGTTACTGAAGCTGGGATTTTTTTAAATTCATTCAATCCATGATTATTAAATAGAACCCTTCAATTATTTACGAGACGGTGCTGACAATATGGCAGGTTTTTGTTGTTTTAAAGTGAAAGAAACTCTCTTATAGGCCGTATATCTCTCGTAAGTGTCGCATTTTACTACATTAATACGCCGTTTTTGTTACATAACAGAGTTATTAACTCTTTTATACAGTAAATCAGTCCTATAACTCTGACCACTCAGCTATTAAACCACTGCGTTATAATGGGCAGAAAAACACTAATATAATTCAATTAGGTTACAAAGAAGTGATATAAAACTCGGATATATCACCTAATTGCTCTATTATGGAGTTTCAGCAACCACGAAGATTCACAGTTCTATAATAGTAAAAAGGAAAACCATTACAACACTAAATTGTCCTATTGTAGATTTTTTTACGCCTCTATAGGCATGGGACTATAAAGGTTACCCTAGAATCGTTTATTGCACTAATTTGCTGTAAAAAAGAGACCACCAGCGCTGCTATGTGATAATATCGTCCTGTTATTGCTGTACCAAAATCTGGATAAGAGCTGCTCTATAAACGCCGTATAAAATAGTGATATAAACGTTTACATCACCTTGTTATGGGACAAATTTGCTGTGTATGATTATAGAGCAAAATCATCTCATTAAACGCTATTATACAACAAGCTTGTCACCGCGACACTGTTATACGTCATTTAAAAAGCTTTTTAGTGATGTAAGTTATTGTTATAGGACATCTTTGCTGGTTGGGTAGGGACATAGACAGGGACAGAGAAAGCGACTTTGTTTTATACTATGTAGTGAAGAAAGAACATTTATTTGACTCCACAATATTAGGTACAAATTACATAATATGTAAATATTAAATAATTATTTATTTATAATTATAACAGCCGATATTTTACAATCCGACTCCTGATTGTAGGTACTAATAATTATTATAATATTTTGAACTTGAATACAATATTCATACAAAAGTAAATAAATAACTCCAGTGGTATTACAATGTACATTCATATTATTCAAAAACAGACACGGCACTAATACGATCAAAGCATAGAATATGATATACTCAAACGCGACAAGCGACTTGCAATTTAAACCTAAAACTTTCATGACAACGCCATCAAACACTACATAAAACCTAAACTAAACATACACCATGTCACATACTACGTTATCTATTATAAAAGCATACAATACTACACTCCCACGGTAAGCTGAAAGTCTTTCCCCATAAATCTACCATTTGAGATACCAAATTTTATGTCCGCGCCGTATATAATGTATCATCGAGCATCTGTTTAGGAACTAATAGTTTTAATCGAATATATGATAATGTATCAAATGTCACACGATTTAGGAAGGTTGTGGTATTTAAGAAAGTGTATGTTTACACTAGCTTTAGGAGCTTAATTATTAACCACTCGTAATACATTATTTAGGAATTTTTTAAATTTGTATCTTATCCTTAGGAAAGAAAAGTGGTTATTAATAAATAGTGTTCTCCTAATTTATTATGCATTAGTTAAACATCATTTAGAACCATATCTACTAATTGTTTTTTTTTAATATAGAAGATGAGTTTTTTTATCGGTAAAAATGTTTTACAGTTTCACTAATCTTGATGAATCGAAGTCCCAACTAAATATTATATAAGGCTGTTTTGAACTTAAATCGGTGCACCTGTTTAGAATATTTTATAAATGTTTGTTTAAAAACAATCCGACAAACGCCAGGTGATAAAGTTAAATCTGAAGGTATCTTAATTGCCTTGACTTTGAAATATAAAATATTTCTTTGGAATTAATTTAAATAATTGCAAGTTTTTTTTAACCAGCTGTTGCGACTTGTTCTCGTTAATTAAAGATTATATTATAAGGCGTGTATCCTAGCTTCCTTGATGTGAAAGGATTATCACAATTGGACCATCAGTTTTCAAGAGAACGGTTCTTTTTTCGTATTTAAATACTTTATCGAATTTAAGCCATCATATTATATTAATACTTTATTAAGTTTATTGTCATTAATATTGTTTATTTTATATTTAGTAACATGTACTTACCTAATTTTATTTTTAAAATCCGTTAGTCATTAATTTCAAAATAATTATTAGAATTACATAACACTATTTAATAATATGGCTATGTTATAAATATCGAGAATAAAATATGATTAAAAAAAATTAAACATAAGCCTTAGCAACAATTAAATTACATAAAACAATTCAACAAGTATGAAAACAACGCTTCAATATATTAGACAGGATCAAATAGGCAAATGGATTTAAATGACAAAACATTGAAACATACAAAGAGCAATGCTTTACATAATCTGTGAGCATATTCAACTCGACTTACATAAGTATTCAAAGCTTGTCTTTTCAGTTGTCCGTCTGTCTGTCAGCAACAATGGTGATGACAAAACAAGGGATATTTTCCCATGTAGGCGTATAATAAGGTTTTGTACGCATATCTTTACAAAACCATACCTTTTTCAGCATTGTGTTAGGTTAAAATACCTTTACGATTTAACAGATTATAAAATTTACTTCGGTTAATGTTAATGTAGCTGTGGGTGTTGGTTATTGGAAAAAATCGATTAATTTTTAATCGTAACGCTTTATACAATCGCTCTATTTTTTATATACATAAATCCTTTACTTCATTTTGTCCGAGACAATCGTGTTATAATTATTACAAAAGTGAACGACCCGAGTTTATCTCGATGAATGAATAAACTGGTTCTAGCGAAATATATCTACATTTTATAAATAATCAATTTAATTGAAGACTGCTTTAATTAAACGTATTGTGTGCAAATTGATTTTTATATACGCAAATCGATTCATTTTAGCAATAGGTAATTGGTTTCTAAAGAAATTGTATATTTTTTGTTATTTCACATTGCAAATTCAGCGTGGCAATTTGGCGAATATTCGCGAACGTTTTGTTTTATTTAACATGTTTTAATGATTCCGCCAACGCAGCGCGCAACAATGCGCCGAGCTGGTCGACAAAAGACCTGAGACCATAGAGAACACAGGGTTTTGTCCTGCCCATAAACAAAGGCTCTTTCATACCATAGACAATGCTGGCTTGTCTTTACCTCATTTATCATACAGGCAGGTTACTTTCATCCAATAATTACAATGTCTCGAGGATCATTCACCATCGAGTCTGCATTGTGAAAATTAATTACTCAACTCGCCACTTTTCTTTATTATGCCCATAAAGTATCGAACTAGAAGCCCGTGGGTGTCCGGTGTCTGCCCACGGTGGAGCCCGTCATAACTAACTAAACATTATATCAAGAATTATAGACGCGATCAAATGACATACATAATGTTCAGTGATACTGGCATAATTAGTGGCCGACGATGACGTTTCGACGATAAAAGCCATTCTATTAATTCAAAAAAGGAATTCCGTTTAAAAAATTCGTTACGAAAAAAGAACAACGCCACTGAAATAAGATCTCGGATATCGTTTAATTTTTGTGTACTGACGTTCTATAACCGGTCGAGATACGTTCGAGTTACGATCTAAGTTTAAGGGACATTAGTGAGATAATTCGTAGAATCACATTACACGCATTATAAGGTGAGAAATTGTATAAAACTCGAAATTGGTAATTAGGAGTCAGCTTTTCCCATTCTTAATGATATAAAATGCGTGCGTTCGTTATTCTCCTGGTTTTTGGAATGTTTGGTGCGTTCGTGTTTTATTTTATTTGGTGTCGTAGAGATGCGAGTTATTCGATATATGCTGTCCGTTATACATATAATGAGCATTTTTATATGCTTTAATTTTTTCCTTTAAATAGATAGAATAATACCTATTTCCATTTCCATATAGGTATATCGAATTACTAGATGTGTGCTTACAGGCTACAACATAAAAGTTGGCGGTAAAAATTCAAATTTTAAACGGGAAAAACTACTAATTACACGTTTAATAAACAATTTCTTAACTGAGTGCTTAAAAGCTAAAAATGATTTCAACGATTTCGGAAGTGGTCAGCGCAAATGGACGCGTTCTCTGACAACTTGGTTCGAAATTGGAAATTGGAATTCGCAAATTAAATCGAGAACGAATGGCGATTGGAACAAAACGAAAATACGGTAAGGACATTGATTTGGTGCGTTAAGGCCGGTTATAAAATTTAAAAAAAGAACACTTATATTTGAAAAAGGAAAACAAACGTCTCGTCGGTGGCAAAGGCAAAGAGATTTGCAGCCAGTCGGAAGCTGTTTGAAGCGCTTGAAGCGGAGGGATGCTGTATTGCCGTTGTTCCGAGAGTGCACTTGCGCGCTAATTGTTTGCGGAAGGGTACGTCAAGTATTGTTTTACTGACTTGGTATAGATAGCAATGAAAATTATTTTTATTATTATTTTAAAATAAAATATAAGTATTTAAAGTTATCTGATAGGTAGGTACTCGTTTTATTTTATCTACCTACTTATTTTTATTTCAACACCTATTGTGTATTTCGGTATTCATAAATTTTAATTAGGATTTCTATAAGTAGATTTTTTAAAAATATACTACTTAATAAATAAAAAATCAATTATGTATGATTTATTCGTATTTGTCGATGTACCTATCTGTTTAAATTGTATTTAATATTCATAGGCACTCTTGTTGTAATTTGTAATAGTCCTGATTTACAAACTGTTCTGCTGACGTTACAGCAATGCGCATTTCGTGAAATTTTTCTCTAATTAAAATTATTCCGATTGTCGTACCCGTGTGTTGCCCACGACGCGTGGCTTTTGGAGCCCACTTGTGCCTTTTAGTGCCCCTTACTTTGTGCCTCGGGAATAATAGACCGCTTTTGTAGGGTTAGATTTGGTTTTATTGTAGGTACCTGTAGGTCTGGTTAACCTGTAATGTTATTTTTTGAGACACGATATTTTAAGATGTAAGTATAATTGGTTTGTGAGTGATATCTCGTTCTTATTACATGGTTTAGGGTACTAATACAATAAAGAAAGATAGAGATAACAATACGATAATAACTACAAAACAGTATTTTAGATTAAAAAAAAAGGAGATTGTTTATGGATTTATCTTTTATTGAATTGATAATAACGTAATCGGAATATATTTCGCTCTATTTTTTATAATCAGCAACGAAAAAAATCTGTCAAATAAACGAACGCCACGCTTACATCGTTAGCAAAACATGGCAACACCAAACTTACAGATAACATTCCGAAAACGTGCGAACAGCGGTTTCTTTCAGCGCTTATCTCGCTTTTTCTTCCGACACATTAGCGCTGGATTTCGCATATTGTACATGTGACAGCCATGTCCGCAAAAAATACAGATAAGTGTAGACAAATCGGGCTCCGATGACGTAGCGGAACGCTAATGACGGGAGAGTATTACGTCATCGGGGGGAATTTAAAAAGTGGGGTGTTCTTTGTGGTTTGTTCGGACGTTGTCTATGGTGAAATGATTGGGATTGATGATCGGTAACAAGCTTTAATTGATGGTGACCGTGTTTGGAGGGTTTAGTTTCGTTTCTGATTCTAGTTAGTTCTGATTTTGAAGACAAATTCGTCGGTTTAATGGATAGACAATGTTCTTCACGTGTAAGCATTATTTATGGATGACTAGCGGTCCGCCCCGGCTTCGCCCGTGGTACATGTTTACGTTTTCTCTACATAAGAACCATCCTCATACTTCAAGGAATATAATAAAAATAGAATTATCGAAATCGGTTCAGCCGTTCTCGAGTTATGCGCTTACCAACACATTTT
The DNA here is from genome assembly GCF_061535395.1 of Colias eurytheme. Lineage (NCBI taxonomy): Eukaryota > Metazoa > Arthropoda > Insecta > Lepidoptera > Pieridae > Colias > Colias eurytheme. The sequence goes on along the minus strand of NC_143005.1, from coordinate 5,233,512 downwards.
GCGATTCATTTTTATATATAACTAGCAGTCCGCCCCGGCTTCGCCCGTGGTACATATTTACGTTTTCACTACGTAAGAACCATCCTCGTACTTCAAGGAATATAATAAAAAAAGAATTAACGAAATCGGTTCATCCGTTCTCAAGTTATGCGCTTACCAACACATTTTGGGATTCATTTTTATATTATAGAAGAATAGGAATTCATCTAACCTAAAATTTGCTTAATAGGATGAGAATCACTCATAGATCACCCGATGGTATTAAACTGCGTTATTATAACAAAATATGCCAGCTAACATTAGACTTAGATACACTTTTTTCTATGAAAACCGCCATCACAAGTTTCCACATCCAAGAAATTTATATTCCAATTTGATAATGCACACGCTTTTGAACCGACATAATTATAATTTATAAGATAATAATTATAACCGAGACCTTCTAATCCGTTTATCATCAACGTCGCAAAGGTGTCTCTAAACTTCAACACTCATACCACAATAAATTGCAATCTGAATATAATCCCATAACAATATATCCGTCTCGCTTCCTCCTACCCCATCTCCCCACAAAGAAGCAAGACAAAGCGCGTTTATTAATAAGGGGGTCGTATCATCAAGAGTATTAGCTGTTTCCATTTAACGTCCCTCAAACAGGGGCAGAAGCCAGAAGGAAAGTCTTTGTTTAAACAGATAAAATCTCTTTGACAATTTGTGCTTATTCAAATAAGCCGTCCCTAGATACATAATGGTTTAATTCTGTCGAATCATAATGTTTCGGATTTGTAATGAGCTAGCGATGAATTGAGTTCACAGTTGGATGCTTTGATGTGTTAAGATTGTGTTCGTAGTTTGTATTGGCTAAATTGTCTTTAATTAGTGATGTTGGATGGATTCAAAACGTTAATGTTATAGGCTGTTAATAAATTTTAACCAAGATAGATATATTTTAACATAAATTTTAACCAAGGATTGAAATATCGGCCCTAAATGAAATATGCTTTTGTTTACTTGACTTGATGTGTGTATTCTAATAGCTACAGGAATACCTACATATTATGTTGCTCAAAATATTATGAAAATTAGTCATGTCGAAGAAGAATGTCTTTTTATTTCTTAAATATTCGTGTAAAAATAATACCTAAGTTTACACAAGCTAATTTAGCTAGTCAGTTTTATGGATAAAATAACATTCGAACAACCTTAAGATTACCTGAATATGTTTAAAAAAAAAGTAATAATCTAGAAAAATGTTGCACATCCCAGATCAAGATAAATTCGTTACAAAGCCGCCTTTAATTCATAATTGGTACCATTGTACTATTAAATGATAATTTCATATCGTATTTATGCAAAGCTAGGGTTTAAGACATCAGACTATTCCGGTGGTATTTAAGCGTCCCGATTCAATTGTGAGATAGCATAAATCTTATGCGGTAATTTGTCCATTACTATGGAGATATAATGTGAATTTATTACGTTTGTACTGTTTGTTGTAACAATGTTATCATCGCCGACTACTATTTCATTTGTTGGAAGTATTTAATTTGTTCTTTTTATTCCTTTGTCGGTTAATATATTTTCATGTATCTATGGTATGTATAGGAACATTTCCTTATAAACTGTCGAAATAATTGTTATTTTACTATACGTCAAAGATTATAAAATTATGTACCTATAGTTACTTACCTACTTACCTAAATTTTTAACTTAATAGTACCTAAGTATATCAAGCATTTCTTTATTTAAAGTGTTTAGTGGATTCACACACTTTTATAATATAAAATACTTTTATAGCTATATAATATATATATATATATACATAATATGTTTATTTTATGAGCAGGAAACTTCACACTCACAACAACTAAATTACAAAGCACGTAAATTGGTCATATTGCGTAATTAACGTGTACCACGTAGCTGCATAATTATTACTTGTTACTTTATAGTTCACTAAATCACATATAAATTGTCTGTATTTCATAACTATATGAAACATTTTACATGTAGTGTATAAACTAACATTAGAATAACCGTTTAATTGGTGTCAAAACTTATGAAATGTCCCTTACCTATGAAAACTTAAATTAATAAAGTTGAGTTCAGCTTTCTTGATTTTTGGTAGGTATCATTGTAGAAAAAAAAATGTCCATTTAATCGCTGTGGATAAAACTAATTGTTTTCTTAATCTTGTTAAAAATGAACCACTTTCGAAAATATGAGAGGAAACCCTACGGATTTCGCTACAAATGATACCTTCCAGGAAGCTTTTAATTAAAAAAAAATCACATATTGATCTGTAAAAAAAACTGAGAGCTTTGTTCTAACGTAGGTACAGCTTTTTCTTATCTATTGAATTAATTTAAAACAATACAAAATGCCTAAAATCTATTGTTACATTGAGTGTACATGTCGCTGTATAAAACGCTGGGTTAGCTAAAACGACAAACATGGTTGAAAATTAACAAAAACAGATAACGTTCGCATTCAAAGATCCGGGAGCCCGTTGTTTACAACCGATTCTTTTATTTGCCAACCCGTGGTAATGGAAAACGTACGACATAATTTAAGGGTAAATATTTTGGTATACTACCTAATATATTCTTAAAACATGAAAAGGGAAAGAATATAATTTTTTAAAGAATATAAAAATCGTATCACAAGGCGGAATTCGATTTTTAACCCGCCCCGTTTAGAACCCGCGTCTTTCGCCACGAATTTGATTCGCGCCTTTTTTTAATATTTATAAAGCATTTGAATACTATAAAACTAAAATATCAAATTCAAAGGAAAATAAATCAATTCCAAACTATTTTTTTTTAAGTTTACAAACAAATAATATTATCTATAATGTATACAAATAAAAAAGCAATAACTAGCGCGTTTCTCTTATCAAAAGGTTAATATTAAATTATTTTGAAATTAACACCTGCCGTAATATAACTGCTTAAAATTACAATAAACAAACAAACTTTTAAATTATGTCACACGATAAACTTACGCTCGATATTAGGAAAATCATATCAACTTATAGTTGATTAAATATCACGAATATGCAAGGTAATTGCGTTCAGAAATCGTTTGTACCGCACCCCACGATTTCCAATAGCGTCTTAAAATCAACTGATTGTCTGTTTACATTACGTCGCTTGTTTCGAATTTAAAGACGTTATTCAAGTCGAGTTTGATGTTTGCGCCGCGCCTCCAGCCCTACCACCTTCCGAGGGATCTACATAAATTGGTTACATTATTAGCCTTCGGTACATAATCGTTTCGAGAATCAAAGGCGTTTTGAATACGTATTCCGATGTTGATTGTACCGATAAGTAACTTTTGCAAATTAGGCAACTGTTTATTTGTTTTACGCCAAGCTCGCGACGGTTGTTTTTTGCGTGTTTGCACGGAGCAAATAAATTCATTTGAAGCTTCAATGGAGAGTAACGTTAATGTTTTAAGATGAAGTTTTGGTAACGTTTATCGATTCGATGTGAGGTTTATAAATCGATATTATGTATTGATAATACGGAGACTTTTTGGTTTTCTTGTAGATGGTTTTAATGGGTCGTATATTTCACGTTTAATAAAGATAAAGATATCGGTACCCGAGTAGGTAGTAAGAATTCAGACAGATAATTTTCGTCTTAATTTGCGAACAACATTAACAGCATCGAGACCCTCCTTTCAACGTATTGTATAAAGAATATTACTCAAAGATTAAAGTCCCCCATTGATTCGCTGACCACTTGCATAAATTATTGTATACGAAAGTCTATCAAAGAGATAGCCTCTTTGTGAAGGAATGAATCGGGGGAAATTAATTTGGAAGGTTTTTTTTCGAGAGAGCCATTATGAACATTATTATGAAAAGAGATCATTCTGTATTGACATTCCTTTTGATGTTTCCGATTCGGAAATAACGACGTATTTTTCGAAATTGTATCGGACTTGTTTAATCAATGAAATAAAGGATATTCCGATTTCACACTACAATTAAAAGCGAATTGATTTTCGAAATAAAAATATATTTTTCTCAGATGCGCTCGCAATCACGGAATAAGAACACGGTTTTAATCCTGTATTTTTATTATTTTTCATCCTGAAATCGATACAAACGATGAAACTAGAAAAAGTTAAAATTTAAATATACTTACTTAACTTTTTCCTCCTTCTTTACCATGAGTTATGTGCATTACACAATGCTCATAAATTTAAATAAAACATCAAGAAGTACATTTATATACAGTTTAATCGGTGTGAAGTTATACGGTCGGTTATTTATTACATAGGACATTGGTAAGGTGCCACCCTACCAATGTCCTATGTAATAATACATACGCAAAACTTTTAATATTAATAATTTGTGTCCACATATTTCAAAATAATTTATTTATGGTTCCATATTTTACACTAAACAGAAGTGCTAAAATTGCTTTTTAAATTCCAACATTTATTTAATTCTTCATCGGAAATTCAGCGACAATCATATTTAAGAACATCTTAATGCAAATTGGTACAAATATCCCAAATAAAAGGGTGCATCATTCCCCGCTTGTCTTTTAAAATTGAACTTTATTCTAACAACAATACAGATCCCTATTGCTAAACAATCCTCACCGGTTACATCAAAGACGATCACTCAGGATGTGAGATTGGTATTCCTGATCTGACTAGTAATAAACTTACTCAGCTTAAAAGAGATTCAAAAGAACGAATAAAGAAAGCTAAGATGTTGTTATTAAAATTGTTGCGGACGGAAGAAAAGGGGGAATTTTAACTGACACCCGCCAACCGATATCGAGTTTTCTTTTAAAAGATGGCCGACAAATCTTGCACTTTATTGAGTTTAAATTTGGTGTCGCGTTGGTAATGTAATTTGCATTAAACATTGTAAGTCGGATGTAACACTTAATAAAGTTTGTGGGCGCCGATACGATGTCTTATTTTGTTTATTTTGTTGGTTTTATAACAATTAAAATTAACAGGAGTCAAACAATCCACAGATCTTCGAAGAAAATTTACTAATGTGAATTATGAAATCAGATGATAGGTACCTATTTTCAGAGCTTAGCTATTACGGTTTAATAATTAATTATAAAGGTGTAATTTCTCTGATTTCTTCAAAATCTATACAAAAATCTCGGACATTACAGTTCTATAAACGTAGAATAGACAAAAGGCGTGTTTATAGAAAAGTATTTAGATCCGCCACATAACACTGAACAGAGATGTTTGTTATTTTATTAAGTGTTTCGATCTGATCATTTATTGTAATACCCGTCAGTAGATTACAAAGCTTGTGTTTATTTAAAAGGCAAGTGCCCCGATGTACTTTTATTCTTAGATTCTATGTTCGCCTCAGTCGGATTGTATTCATATAAATATTTACTTTCGATAGCATTGTGGTTGGCAAAAGGTTAATATCTTCTTAAATAGACGCGCGCACGATTGAAAGGTGTGGAAAGAATTATATTTTCAACGGAACAATTGGGTTTTCTGTTAAATATAGACGATATGTCGTTATTTTCGACGTCTGCGAGATCTAGTTTTGTGAGTGTTCGTTTTATACGCTTAGTTTTGTTATTAATGGAGGTAATATATCTGTAGGCTTTTAAACAAGTCGCAGACAGATCGGCAGGCCTCGGTGCGTCACCACATTGACGGGCATCAATCCTCGATCGCATATAGAGGGCGCTGCAGATTGTTTATTAAAACAATATAATAGTGTTGGTGATTGACGCTGATTGCATTTTGCGCCGCTCAGTTCATCATCTTTGTTGATTTTATCATATTTTAGTGTAACTATTATATTGAAATTCATATTGGAACCCAGCTACTGAAAGCGTATTGCAATACGTAGTTTGCGGCTTTATTTTGAATACATATTTTTTAATTTTGGTTGGATTCTATGCAATTTTGTTTGTAACGCGTTTCTTTTGTGGTGTGAATGTGCAGTTTATTTTATCTATTTTCATTTGACAGTGTTCATTGAAATTTGCTTTTGCACGTAAAATGTTGTATCATGGAATTTTCACTGTATATAAACAAAACAAGCTTACGAATTAATTATGTTTCACCGAAATAAAGAGGGTTTTTAACAACGTTAACCTTGGCAGAATACGCGTCCAGATACCAAGGGTCACAACTTACAACATCAACAAGAAAAATTTACACAAAATTAAAGATGTAATTTCTCAAATTCAACATCTCAAGTCTGCAATCGCATCTCACTTCCACTCCAAGGGATGCAGGCTAAAAAATTAAAAGTAACCGCTTCCAACCGGTTTGAGCCGGATATAATTGGAGAAGACTCGAGCTAACCGGGCCGGGTAACAAGCGGAGAATGGCCGGGCAAAAGGAATATCCGGGCAAAGGAATGATACCGTAACAAGACGGTAAAGCCCGTAACGATGCACTTGAGAGCGCATATCTCGTGTGGCGTGATGGTACATGTAACATTATATTTCGCAGGCATAATTATTATCATATGTTTTAAACGTTTTTGTCTATAGACTTTTCTGCGTACCTTTAGATGCGATAATGTACCTAATTGATCCTGTATCGACGAGAGAATGAAAATATATTTAAAATGATAGTATATAATATGATTACAAACATTGTATCTCAACAATAGCATCTTGTAATTATAATCTTCGAAATAAGGTAGTAAAATACGAAATTGTACATTATAGGTACATATCATCAATCGATTTACACCGATACAGGAGCTTTCAGCAAATGTTCAAAGACACAAAATACACAGAAATCTTCCAACAGTTACATAATACTGAAATTCGTGGTATTCAAAACGAGCCCACAAAAGGCTCACAACCGAGTATCGAGACGATAAACAAAAGGTCCAAAAAGTATGAGGGATGCTCTCCCAGGAGGCCCCCCACCCTATCTTGCTCCCGGAATGCTCTTCCCACTTGAGTTTTCTTTTATTCCTACTACCTACTTGTGTTTTATTATTTTTATTTTTGTTTTCCGTTAGACGGCGGAAATAATGGCGATGGTTTTGTGAGGATACGGCGCTTATTTATTTTTATTATATTCGAATGAAAGAGATTTCGAGATATTGTTGGTTTGATTTTGATTTTTTGTAGAAAGTGTTTCTTAAATACGCTGAGAGCAGAAATGAAACAGTAATGCGATTATTTTACTTTCATGTAGGTAGGTACTTATATTTTTTTCCTTATTTATATCATTAGCACTCGTTTAATCTTTACAAAGTTGCAACAGCTTTTAACTGAAACATATAAACGTGGTAGGTAAACTACATTTGTCTTCATATATTATATTTTAACTGATTACGAAAAATTCTATACAAGTAGAAATTTTTAATATTAACCACCAAATCTCGACCCGATTCTTTTTATAGATTCAAATTGTATGTACATTGAGATTTGTCGTGCTGTCGCTTTTTTTTCTGTAAAGTTTACACCAAAACCGTTTCTTCTGATTCAATTACATATATTGCAAAAAATTGTATGACATTATTCTTATTTATTTATAATATTATACAACAGAAAACACTCAGTCTTAAAATCCACAACATTATTTCGTATCTCTAAGATGACACATTGTGGGAGTTTGAAGAGTCATTATTTTCAACATTGAATCCCGTAATTTACATCATTTGGAACAAACCGTCGGCAATTGCATGAATAATACTTTTTAATTATAAATACACTGATAATTAACCCGGCTTCAATGGGGATTGGAGTAGATATGATATATATCGTATTATTGTGATTACATAACGTTCTGTGAGTATATAATGTAAAGTTAGGCTTTAATGTGGTGAACAATGCATATTATTTTCGTATACTTAGTTGAATTTGTAATCCAAATAATATTATGTAATGTAAGAAAACAAAGAATGATTAGTTTAATAATTATTTAGTTAAGATGCAATCCTTCTAAAACTATATCCTTTTGTGTTAATGAAACCAGGACATACATTTTGTTCCAAGTCTGGCAAAAAAATTTCCATGACATAATATTATATTCTGTAAATTATTAATTTATAACTTACCGATGATTTGTGTTCGAAACAAAAATAAAAGATAAATACAATAAGCAATAATTTATATTTTTATCACGGATTATATTCAACTTACGAATTCACATATTCCCTCAACAAAGCTCATTCGAGCGCAGAGTAATACATCAATAGAGGCCACAAGAGTGCGAATCTTTGCCGCACAAGAGAAAAGATTAATAAAGCTTAGCGCACACTGACGCAACACCTGTCCTTTGTCGCTAATGGACGCCCTAATCTCCCGGGAAATGGACGGACAAGGGAAAATAAGACGATAAAAGCGTATGTGGAATAAAATACAGGTAATTATAATGCCTGGGTGTAATACTTTGGACAGGCTGTAATTATAATACCGTGTACACATCCGCGTTTAAATAAACAGATAAATTACAATTTGTTTTGATTGTGATTTTAAATGTTTCTGACATTTTGTATTTTTAGTTTTTACTTCTCTACTGTCCAATTATTAACGTTTCTTTGTTATATATTGAAAAATTAATAAAGCCTTATAAACAGTTCGTATCACGAAGAGATTGATGAAATTCCTTTACATAGAAATGATTATGTAAATAGCCAGCTAAATAAATGAATTTATAATACAAAAAACAACCTGATTAGTAGCGAACCCTCGTTAATTGAAAGTGCAAACAATCGAGCCTAAGCACTCAAAAAGACAAAACTTCTGAGGGGATTTCATTGAATAGCTTTGAATTGGCCCCTGACTGCGCTTGTGGTGCCCTCAAATTAGGGAATTGGTGATTTTTTGAACGACGGTCAGACACGTGTTATTTGTAATGAATAAATAATACATCAAAATATTTGCTCTGTTTCTGTTTTATCTGTGATTTCGTTTCTTTGATATTTCAAGAATTCGAACTTAATAAAATTGTATTTTTGTCAAGATCGGTGAGTGTATACAAGATTCAAACAATGTGCAAGTTGTTTTGATGTTGAGTGTTAATTACGTCTTGATTAATGGGTACATTTGGTACATTTGCTATTTGTTTTTTACGTCAGCTAAGAATCATAGAAATTGACATTATGAAGGTCATTTCTATTTTAATGAAATAAACAAACAACAATCCCATTTTTATTAATCTTCTCAAAACAGCCGCGCGAAAATTTCAAACTTAACCATCTGTTCCAATCAAGGAAACAAAGTAGATACAACTACAAAGTTATCAACGGCATTGCAATCCTGGGGAGTCCATTATAATACCGCAAAATGCATCATCACCGCACCGACGAGCTGATAACATCGGTACACCATTAAAAATCGCGACTCACCCCTTACAATAAGGATCTGAAGGCAGATAAAGTCGAGCAGACCGCCGCGGCCGACTCGTCGCCCGACAAGTCGCTCGATTGGTCTGACAGTTTAATTGGTAGTTGTCAAAATGTTTGCGCGCCGTGTCGGCAGATTGGTTTTGAATTGAAATGTAATAACTTTTTTTTATTTTAATTTTGTTTCATAGTTTCGGAGGTAACGAATATTTCAATTAATTTATGTTACTAGATACTGATGCTTTCAACAGGTGCGATTTGTGTACATTTCCTACCTAAAATTTAACTAAAGAACTTTCAATTTGTTTAAAAATGTATATGTCTAGGTGCCTATCGTATGAGATAAAGTTAACCAAATGTGTACTGAAAATTATAAAGACGTTAACTGTCCAATAATTCAAATGAATTAGCGCTTACACAAATATATTAATTCGCGAATTATCACGTTAACGGAATCAAAGCGACACTTAATCAAAGTGACATATTTTGAAATGTATCCATAAGATTTTGTAACGTAATACATTATCGTTTATCTCGAGCAAAATCAAAATAAACTCAGCAGTTTGCGCTAGCTCGTCAACGCTACACTAATCGGGCGATCGATCGGCCGACAGATAAGAACAAGTCATGTTATTGCAATGTAATAATTAATTCACAACGTTATTGTGCAATCTGTTCTCGATATTAAAACGCATTTGAATTTGATAACAAAGTGGAATGGAGCTGTGTTCGAGCTTAAATTTTAGAAATTATTTTTTCAAATTTAATTTTTAATAATTAGCACATTTAAATATCGAATGTACCTAAAATAAGAATAAAATTTAGTTATATTGCATAGGATCTGAATTAATGTTTAGATTGCACCGAAAATGGAAAATAGAAATACGCTACACTACACGCTACACTTTATGCGTGTGAATAAAAACTACCGCAACAAATTAATAAGATTCTACTTATTGCCGATCTATTAACATCAACTTTTTGTGCCAAAGATAAGGAAATATCAAAATCATTGCACACACATAAAAAACCGACTACACCCCAACTCAATTCGTTTTTATTTTAAAAATCCGCTGCTCCACACACGCTCTATTCTCATAAATGCATTAGCGATTCGTTTTGATATGTCATCGCTCCGTGCACAGCTTGTAAGCCTTTGTGTTGCCCCACCCGACAAACCAATTGCCAGCCCTTTTTATAATGCATTATTTAAATTATCAACACTTTTGTATACCGGCACTTGATGCCAGCAAGTAGGAGGGTAATGTCGAATTCGCTGTGAATAAATTATGAGCTGTACCATCTGTAAATACATTTGATATTGTAAACCATGTGGATGGAAATTTAAAGAATTTACTACTGTTTAATTCTTAACAATCAGTAATGTTGGTCACCTTTACACTTGTATAAAATAAACTTGAAGATAATGTTCATCTTCTACGCATAAATATGCCTCCTATAGTTGCTGAAAGTTATAAAGATTGAGAAGTCATTGTGAATCGTTTTAAACAGCGCTTACGTTAGATCATTCAAAAATTAGTGAGCAATGAACATGGAATCCAAATTGTCCACCGAATATATCTAGGAACTGAGACAGGTCTACGAATCACAGTAAATATTATGATTTCATCCAAGATCTTGCATCACTTACGTCAATGTGACGTCTGTTTCATTAAACAGCTTTTGGTGTATTTTCACTGATTCCCGCGTATTCGTATACCTCGATCTTATTATGATGGTAGTTAGGATTAGATTCGTATAAAAATGATAACACTATTTCGATCGGGCGCCGGCGCGTATAAATTATGTCGCGGTATGTCCGGTTTTCAACTGTGATCTCTTTGTCAGTTACCACTCTCTTTAACTAGTACCTAAAACTTTTATTTCATCTATTTTATCTTAATCTACTCTTTCATCTCTAATACATTCGGCATTTGCTTTGACAATAGCTTAATGACGATTTATGGAACGTTCGATTAATCCTTCAGCTTAAAATATCTCCGTAAATTGTCGCTGAGACTTACGGTTGCAACGTTATTATAAGAAATTCATCCGCAGCGTTAGAGTGCCAAGGACATAGTGACAGATGGTGTATGTTTTCTTAGTTATTTATATCAGCGGCCATCTTTATTGATCGGACATCGGCGCGTACGCTACGCTGCGTATTGCCAGATCACGCCCAGCCATTTCTATTGGCAACATAACCGTTTAATGATATCGTTTCATCTTCTTTGTATCCGCACATATTTTCATGTCTCATTTACGACCGTCCTCAGGCCAGAAAACAATAATAAATTGTTACGTTCCAGCTGGTCATCTCCATCAAAAATCGCATTTTTACGTCGACCTCTTACGTTGATATCGCTATCAAACGCGACCGCAGCATCGTAACGACGGTCGTCAGTAAAATATAAGCGCCAATCGGTAGGACATCTCCGCGAGGCTATTAAATAAAAGTCTTTTTACATTAGATAAATCGCGTACGTTATTCGGGCACATCTGTCCCTTGCCGATTACAGCCATACATTATGCTCAGTTTGTTGTTTTTAATAAAAAGTTTAATCCGTTCGGTTATGACGGCAATTTGTCTGCCGGATGGAAAAACTTGGTCGATTACCTACCGGTGACGCTTGGGGCTGCGTATCGACAAGGGGCACCTATTACAAGCGTTCAATATGCTTTTTTATTCGCGTCATTATGCCATGTTTATTTATGCATTCGCGTTTGTCTCCCATTAGCGCTTTTACTCTTATTAAGGCGCGGTAAAATGTAATACGGGCAAGTAAACCGCGAATGCTTTATGGCATTAAATAAGACATTTTCACTCGTCCGGAAATACATCTCATCGAGGTATTTTCCCATCAGCACCTTATAATGTCTCGCCGTGTACAACCATTAACAATTCAATGCTGTCTTAATGAAGAGCCGATAAAATGTGTATTGCGGTATTCGTCACGATTCCCGAGGCAATTAATCGGGGTTTCCTCTTTTTTGGAACTCGTTTTATGCGCGCTAAGATTGAGTGAGCGTCCTCCGGGTTGATTTGTGCGTGGCTCAACGTATTCTTTGTCACGAGAGAGTTTAAGTGTGCAATATATCGTGAGGGACAAATTTTGCGCGGAAAGATCCCGCGATCGAAACGGCCGGCGAAAGTATCGCAATTTCGTCGGCGCCTTTACAAATGTTCTTTTGTTTATCGCTTATTTATGGGCGCGTTTAGGTGCGAGAAAGTGGTAGTGGACGTAATCGCTATATTATGGCCTACGTGTTTGTTGTTGTGTTATAAATTACCAGCTATTAATAAACGTGAATAAGAACTTTAATATGTTTTGCGACTTTTGAACACGGTTAAGCTAAAGTAGAATATTTTTCAAGGAGGAAAAGTTCATTTGTAGCTTTAACCGTTATAAGAACATTTAGTAAATAGAATAAAAAGTTAAAAACAAATAAGAGCTAAATAATAATTTAAGAGATATTTATAAAACCTATAAGAATCATTTCAATTCTTACAATTGATTAAAACTTTAATTGATACGCCGCACATGTTAACTTGGATTTTTATAATACGTTATAAACATTAATTGTAGAAACTAATTACATACGTCCAAGCTCTATTACCTTTCAACTTATTACTCCTAAGAATCAATTACTGCTATCATTTCATCCCCTTCCTATCTATAGTATATACTAATATTATAAAGCTAAAGAGTTTGTTTGTTTGTTTGAACGGGCTAATCTCGGGAACTACTGGTCCGATTTGAAAAATTATTTCGGTGTTAGATAGCCCATTTATCGAGGAAGGTTATTTATCATCTCGCCAAGAACAACAGGAGCCGAGCACTGCGGGTAGAACCGCGGAGCACAGCAAGATTAAAATAAAATATATAATAAAATATCCCGTTCTTGCAAAGATTAATAACTAACGATTGTTCCAGAACATCGGCAACGTATCAGCTGAACTGGAGCTTCAGCGGCTGCAGCAGGAACACCTGAGGCGCCAGGAGATGGTGCGCCGCGGTCACCTGTACCCTGGCCCTCCGCTGGGACTCCTGCCTCTCCTGGAGCAAATGCGTCCGCAACCACCAACCTCTAACGTGAGTATCTTTATATGCCTTCCGTAATGTTAGTATCTTCTCAATGTATCTATGTATATAAATTTATATAGAATAGAAAAAAATCGAATATGAGGCGGGACTCGAACCCGTATCCTTTCACGCCAATCTGGTAGGTACTACGTATGTGTATTAAACAAAGACTCTCCGACGTCCGCGTGTCCGTATGTATATTGTATACCTATGCTTAGAGCTTTAAAATTGCAGAACAGGTTTTGATACGGTTTTGTTTAATAGAGGAAAGATAGAGGATTTGTTAAGCTGAAGACAACATGAAAGTAGCCGTGGACGTATGCTAGTAGTGTAGACGAAACAATTGAAGAGACCTCCAATAATTAATTCTAGCATATTTATTTGTGTATGATCAAATTCAAATTCAAAATTCTTAATTAATTAAAAACAAATAATGTTGCATCATAACTATGTAAATGGCTATTTTAAGATTTGCACATAAACAACTTCGCAAATTCCTAGAAACTTCAGTACCATTATATCTATATCTATTATCTATATAATATAAAACTCAAAGGTGACTGATATATAGTGATCTATGTATCAACGCACAGCCCAAACCACTGGACGTATCGGGCTGAAATTTGGCATGCAGGTAGATGTAAGGACGTAGGCATCCGCTAAGAAAGGATTTCCCGAAATTCTTGCGGGAACGGGGAAAAACGGGGATGCACGTACAAAGTCGTGGGTGGTAGCTAGTTTCCTAATATTAATGCTATCTTTACGAAGTTACACATTTTAGCAACAACCTTTAATACTTATTTAAAACTCATGGTCACTTAAATTAAATTAAGATTATACATTTTTTTTCAAGCGTTATAGATACCTATGTTTTATGTCGACATATCAATAACTAGTTATTACATCTTACAGGTATTTGTACCAAATTGAGATGCGTTAAATAAATCAATGTTTAGCAAGCGAGAAATTAATTATCTTTTAATTTAAATCATCCATAGATGTTTCTCAACATCCGGTGTCCATACACGCTTCACTCCATCTTAATTATATTGAGCAATTATTACATTAAATGCTTTAAATTGAATAAATTATTGATATAAGATAAAATATGATAATGTATCCAGTATATTGGGACATTAAATCAATATTTTGTGAATACAATTTCATAGCATTTCTTTTATAGCAGTTTATTTATATCTTTGTCGTCAATTCGTGAACTAAAAATAACATACTTTTTTCCTGTTACGTATTTATATTATGTACTATAAATATCATGTACGTAGACTTGAATTGAGTATTTAACAGAATATTGTTATGAATTAATATATTATATAATTTTACGCAATCTTACCGAGCTTTAAAACTATTTATAGATAACCAGTAAGTTTTATCAATAATGAAGTTTATTTAACCAAGAGTATAATTTTAATTAATAACTAATTAACACAATATTAAGTTAAATTGAGTTTTATGTACCTATTAGGTACCTATTGGATAAATATAAAAGAGCTCGTACTTACCTACCTACTACTTTAATAATTTCATTGTTATTGGCAAAAACTTAAATCACACAGTACTTGCATAACATTTCAACATAATTATAAAAGCCGATTTACTACGACGCTATAATGTAATTAAAAAAAAAAAACAATTGTCTCCGCAGAGCTTTTCATAAAAAAATCTTGTCAAAGACGTCATAAACATCAAAAGAATTGATCAACTTTCATACCGACATTCTTGTTCCAAACATAATTATCTACAGTAAAATATCCAACAATCAAAAGGCCGCATCTTTCCTTGACAACGGTTTCATCAAAGCGGAAATTGCGCCAATTAATTTGTATAAACATCAAATAAAAAAAAGTCTTAGTGAAGAGCTCGTAGATGACGAATCGTCTTCATCTAATTTTATCGTTTTACATAACATCGCCTTGACTGGCCACACTTTCAAAAATGGTGTGTTAGAAAGGGGATTTATTGCTGTCAAAAACGTGATTTTGCGTATAATGGTCTAGCTTAAATGTGCCCGGGAAGATATATAAATTATAATATGTAATTAATTATTTGAATGTGGAGACCTGAAGCGTTTGTTTTTTACGCTATATATCAAGAGGAATTATTAAAATTCAAGAGTTTAATTAAAATAGACAGATAGCTATGTTCTTGGTAACTGTATATTTTTATAATAGTAAGAGTTATCTAAGTATAGAAAAAGCCATAGGTATAAAGACTGCTTGTGTTTATAAGTTATTTACACACGTCTAGATTTATAAAGAAACTTTCTTTTTACTATATTAATTAAACAAATATTATAAGCACAATAAAATACAACTTAAACAATAGATAATAGATATAAACAGTTCTTATATGATATTTTAACACAATTCAGTATCATATTATTAAAACAAATATTTTTATATCCAAAAATAAATAATTGAGTCGTGACGATCCTATTTACGCACAACCCCGCCCACCTTTCACACAGGCCAAAAATAATGTGCTAATTTTGTACTATATTCTATTCTGTACAAACATAATTAATTTTAACCCAAGGACTCAAATAATTATGAAATCTATTTGCTTTTCAAGATCATGTTAATGAGTCGACTGAAGTCCGATTGACTTTACAACGCTAATTTGACTTTATTGTACGTTACATTGTATAATGAAGCTCATTTATCCATTCGTTAATTTTTATTTCTAATTGGAGGGAGTAATAAATAGAAAAGTTCGTTTATTACACCGTGGATTTAATAGACTTATAATTGTAGCTACACTTAGGGCGCTTTCAACTTATGCGTTTCGTTGCGGTACCGCGAATGCTCGCGACGCGGACGCCGCACGGTTGCCGCGCCGAGCGTTTTGTACATGACAAAATAGGATCTGTGATAGGATCGTCCGTGCGCCGTACGTCCGCACCGCTTCGGCACCGCAGCCGTCCGGCGCGAAACGCATAATTTGAAAGCGCCCTGAGTGAACCGATCGAGGCTGTATTGATAATTTTCCTTTGCAATTACTTCTCAATCTATTTATAAATATTATTGAATTGGTTGTTTAATCATAATAGTCAATAGGCAGTCATTATTTTGATCAATTATGCTTGTTTCCTTTCTTGTCTTTGTTGGTATTAATTAATTATTAAGGCCGTGGTTAAAGCTGTTATTTTAAAATTATATATAATATAATATATTTTATTATTAATAATCCAATAAACTTTAAGAGAAAGCTACCGGTGGAAATTTTTAATTTTATTAAATGTATAAAATTGACACAGTACCTATAAGATAATACGTAGATATAGATATATATTTATTATACTCACAAAACTTTCTAATATAATATGTATTCTATTCCTACAGATCATTTATTGAATTTAAAAATAAACACAAACAGAAATATCTATCTTTGAATATCGTATTTGAAACAAGTGGTAATCTTACTTTTTTCTGCTCCTTGAACATTCAGTACATATATACCTACGTGTAAGATGAAAGTCAAATTTATAATTAATTTTCACATTTTAAGTCAAACTCTAACATAATATTGTATTTTTTCAATTAGACTTCATTTCCAAGTATTTTTTAATTGTATCTATTTTTAGTATTTAGTTTACCTCAGTTCTTCTTTACTTATCGTGGCATCGTAGGTATTAGTAGATAGATTACCATTCAACTCTCTTCATACATTTCAAACAGTTTTAACACCAAAATCGTTCAAGACTTCACAATATTCATAAAGCAATTTGCTTCCAGGTGGCCCCCTGGCCCCCAAGCCAGCTGGCACAAATGGCCACACGGTCACCACCTCCCCAGGACCCTGACGCGCCCCTGAACCTCAGCAAGCAGCGGTCTCCATCACCAGGTCCCATGATGATGCCCCGGTTTGTGCCATACCCGCCGATGGATGAAGGCTCCCCGTATATGAAGAAGGATGATGATTATAGCTCGGCTTGTAATAGTAAGTACTATTGACTATTACCTACGTACCATTTATTTTATTTATAAGAAGGTATACCTTACAGCTAGCGATACAAACTTTGAAATGAATAGATAGTAGATACTAAGATACGCCAATTAAAAGGTACACCTGCAATAGGTTACTTATACCCATGCTTATACGGCTTATACCTACGATTACTTATATGTCATACTTAAAATCCACGTCTTCTGCAGTTTCTGTCAGGTCAACTGGTGACATACTCCAAAGTCCAAACTACTGCAGCGATTTTCATTCTATTATCAGACATGTAAAGCTAGTAAAATTTTTCTGCGGTCGGAAAGCTAGTAGAATTATTATATTGATAGCATTTGAAGCGTAACAACGGAGGTTATCAAATGGACAGGTAAATAAGTGATGTGGTTACTGCAGTTATCTACTATGATTTGAAACAATTCCCGATGGTTTATGCTTTAAATATCTATAAAATCTCATTTCTTCGAAAGTAGGTTGAATAGTGGCCATCCTTTTTTTATTTAAATCAATAATCGTATGTACATTAGACCACTTATTAAATAGACATTCGTAAGTGTTTCATTTTCTTTATAAATCGCCATTAAATAAAATTTCATCGCTATAAAAATTTACCATTTCTCACAAACTTTCACTTCACAAAAACAAATGTAAGCAATGGCTATTTAAAAGTATCTCTAAATCATGCCAAAAGGATTTGTAAAGGCGTGTTTGACACAATTACTCCAAAAAATCGTAGACACGAATGATTCACTCGTTATGACGTGGTAAAGCCGTCGCATATACGCAAATGTGCCAAAAATACTGCTCTAGTTTCTTATCAGATGAAGGAGACCCCAAATAGGTATCAGAATATCAAAATATTAAAGAAGTAAGACAAATTTTCTCGAAATATCACGATAGGCAGAATAAGATCAATTAATGATAATGACAGCGGTGATTATACAAATAAACTTACCATAAGTATGAAAAGGTATTAAAACGATTACTCGCTACACTCGAACGCAAACATATCAACGCATACCATTAAACATACAAACATTCAAATTAATTACAATCCCCAAAGTCGTGTTAAATCCGAGCGTTACAGGGGAATCGTCCCGAAATTGTCAACTTGTTCCTCGAATCAATATTAATATCAAAATCGACCGAACGTTACGCAATTCCGAACTAAAATAAACAAGGAATCGGCACGGAATAGTTATCTGGCGTCCAGATATGCGAAAACTGAAATGTTGCGTGTCGCCGCCAAAACATTTTGTGAATGTACGCGTCTAATTGCCAAATATTAATCCGATGAAAAGTTGCAGATACAGTTCACGACTACAGCTGCCGTGCCTGGTTGTTCATACGTTGTTCACTTAATACTGTGTTAACATGCTCTATTTAAAATTATGTAAATATCTTCAGTCATTCAAACATGTTTATGACATTTCCGACGGCTCCTATAAACGACGGAGGTTCTTATTTAAAACTGATGATCACTTTCCTTTTCAATTAGATCTACATACCTACTTCTTTAGTGTACCAACATTACGACCACCTAATCAATAATAATGGTTAAGTTTCGAAATGGCTATATTACCCAGTGTAAGCAGCAACAAAACGCTTATGTAAACTTGTCTAAGGCCAAGCGCGCACCACGATTTTAATTTTTGCGACACGATTTCAAAATCGCGCTGTAGAAAATCGCAGAGAGTACGGTGCGCGCACAGCGATAATTTAATAGTGATCATTACTCACTTTCATCATGGATTTCGTATAAGTTGTTTGTCTTTATTTACTACTTCGGAGGATAAGAAGAAAAAAAAAAGAAAATTCGTCAATATTAGACTCATCCTTTTACAGCAGATAAAATTGTCAAAGGTTTCTTTTATCAGAAATACAATGAACTTCCATGTATGGTATATATTTCTGATATGGATGTATCCCAAAAAATTCTTTGGCTATTATAGAATGAAAATTCCGCCAAAAGGCCACCCTTTGTGCTTTTTAATGTGAAACTTTTATTACATCGTCTCAAACTTTTTGGTCTGTGTAGCGCATGTCGCGTGTATCGCGGATGCCGAGTAGGTATACCTACTCGGCAGCCGACCGTCACGCGACATGCGCTACACAAAGCAGTGTTCGGAACCGTTCGAACAGTTTCACTTTTACCGTGGTTTCATAAAACCACACAACATTTTTTTATTATTTTTTATTATTGTAACCTTTATGTAGGTATATTTTGTTTCTTGCACAATAAAGTGTTAAATAAATAAATAAATTCAAACTTTTGACAGATTACTGAGTTTATGTTTACCAAACAATACCTATAACACTATGATGTTTACTGTTGGACAGACGAAACACAAGTGAAGTGCCGGCCGGGCCCGAGTGTGCGATTTTATGATCGCAGTGCGCGCGGTACCATACAATTTCATATTCTGCATTTCATTTTCGCGACAATCGCGTCGCGCGCAGTCGCAGCAAAATGTGACAAATCACAATTTTAAAATCGCTGCGATTATTTATTCGCATGTGCGCGCATTGTCATAGTAACTCATACGTTGTATTTCTGCGATAAAATAATCACGCTGCAGAAAGTCGTGGTGCGCGCTAGCTCTAAAGGTTTCGCAAGCCAGAGATGGGTACGGTAATTCGAGAAATTAATAGCTCTCGATAATCTGCAGGTCATTCAGGCTTTGACTTGATTTATTATATTGCTTAAACACTACAGTTTAATTTCGTTGCTCCATTTACTCACGCGGTTAACATTCAACGAATTTATAATTGTAAAATAAATTAACAGGTGCAGTTGACTTCATTTGTTTGTATTTAGTTTCAATTAATTTTTATTGCGTGTCGTTTTTCTCATTTCCTCCACAAATGTATATTTATTAGATAGTGTAAAAAAGTTGTATTCCCTTACATTTTATTGCTGTGTTGGATAAAATATTAAAGAATGCTATCCTCAAGTTGGTAAAAAAATATTCATACAAGCTACATATAAACTTCGTGCAACATCAAAAAATATTAAACAAGTATAAATTTTAATTAAATTTATTTATGACATTTGTCCAATTTAAAAATTTTAACTAATGTGTAGTAATAAAGTAGGTAGGTACCTACTTAAAATACGCTAGAAACAAATGTCTTCTTTGTGCTTTCATAATAATGTATCCACTGCATTCAAAGTAAAAACATAATACATATATTATAATGTCTGTTATAATGTCACTCCATTAAAATAATGCATTTAAAACCACAAAGCATTATTTGCCCGCCAATTTTTTGTCATACGTTCTTTTATTAATAATCGTACTTTAATGTAAATTATGAAGCGAATAAAATTAATAGAATACACTTTACATAGTTGGCGCGCTCCCAAACCGAGTTGGTTTAGATTCGTCCACCATAGCTTGATTTCCTTTAAAATAAGATAATCTCAAAGATATAGAATAGATGGCGTTTGAGACGCACGTTTCCGCTCTTAGTACAGTCGTTAATGGAAGTGGATTGCAGGAGAAATTATTAGCGCCATTTTGTTGTAAGTTGACCGCCAAATTAGCTGTCATTTAAGGAAATCGTTTAATTGAATTATGTACGCAAATCACATCTTTATTTTATTTTAGCACATAATAATATCTATTATTTACTACAAACTATTTAGGAAAACATCACGTCGTTTATTTAATTTCATATTTCCTTCAGTTTTTCAGATTTCATAAACAAACATAACACTTTCCTTTGAACTGCTATTTGCGGTTGTGAATTATGAATAAATAGGTAATATAAATAAAAACCAAGGAATATAATTTACAAGAAATTAATTGCTGCCATAAATTAATATGCTAAAATGTAAGTTGAAATTACATATTCATGTCTTGAAATTTACGATCAGTTAAATTTACAAAGAAAGCGACGGCTTATTTGTCTTACGAATAGTAATAAAAACGTTTTTAAAGTCCCGTTTTGTAATTGAAGATAACATAAGTATTTGTTAGGAATTTCTGTGAATTTAACTATGTGTTTTAAGTATTTTTAATTATAATTTTGAAAATAAATTTGAAAATTAACTAGGGACCTCGTATCACTATTAAGTAAGTACTTACTAAAAAGATGACCTCAATTAATTTGTTTTTTTTTTCTTCCGTCAAAGAACCTAGATATATTTTACTACTTATTATTTAAAAAATCATCCACTTAGCGCAATTTCTAAAACCGCGTTAATTACCGAACGTCGTCACCTATTTCAAGAATAACCGACCAAAACGTGTAGGCGGGTAAAACATTGTTCTACATCTGTCAGATACCTCAAATGTAATTGACCGTTCGCGAAGATTGTCAAATAACAGAAATTACGCGCACAACAGTACTGAAATACAGAACTCGCGACACGTAGGATGTAATAAATTATCTAACAGCGTGTCAAATTAATACAGGGAATGCATTACTTTGGATGCTAGCTTATTAATTGTGAGGACACTTGGTAACGAATCCGTCAAATGAAATGCTAAGCGGATGAGAAGTGACCTACATATTTTAGCAGGGTTCTATGATATTGCGGGATTTTACAATTTTAGTGGGGATGGTGAAAAATATCCGTTGTCGTTCTAAAAGGCTTCCTTTGTATTTGTTTATCATCTTTATTAGGTACTAGCAATGCCCTGCGGTTTCACCCGCATAGATAGCGATATCGTTACAGTGAAAAGTCTACTATAGGTCGGACTATAGGTTTAATTTTTAATCACATGAAAATCACCTTTACCCCGTCCCGCACTACGGCCTTTTTTTTTTTGTTTTAGTGGGGAAATCTTTCATAGATACCCACGGCCTCCGGGGAGGGGCCGTGGGTTATATCGGATTCCTACCGACCAAAACCCCACTGTGTTCCGTCAAGACGCATATTGGTAGAATTCCTCCGTGAACCCCGCACTACGGCCTGCTCGAACAGTATACCTACTATTTTCTGTAGATTGACACTTTTAAAAATTCGTTATATCTTTTGAATGGAATATCCAATTCTTTTAATTTAAAAAGTATTTTGCTGGTATTAAAACAGTCTATAATAAAACATCATTTAATGGGATAAGGATTAATATATGTGTATGGATAACATGGTTTGATTACTGTCGGCACTTCTATTTACTTTGAAAACGTAAAAAAGTTGTTGTAGTAACATAACTACTGAAGATGGACATAATTATGGTATCGCGGACTTTCTTGTAGATATTGATCCATTCTATAATACCGTAGAACATTTTTTTGTTCTATCTTCAATAGATTCCGCAGCGCACGCGATGACAGAAGTTTTATTGAGGAATTTTTTACACCTTGGGTTACATTATTGCATTTTTGGTAAGGATCTCTAATTTTTTTGAAAATGCAATATAGCCTATGTTGTTCAGTAAAGATGCAGCTTTCTAATGGTGAAAGAATTTTTGAAATCGGTCCAGTAGTTTATGCGTGAAAACCATACATACATACATACATACATACTTACAAACTTTTCCTCTTTATAATATTAGTATAGATGTCGCCTTTGTACAATTTCTAATCATAATATTCTATTTATATTCATTGTACATACCTATATTTATACCTTTTCTGTTCTTTAAATTTAAGATGATTTGACGAAAATACATTTATGTTATATGTATTTAACTGCATTTATCGTACAATTTTAATGTAATCTACGATCGAACTAGTTATTAAATATATAGATATCATAATATATCGCTTTTAAAAACATGAAAGTAAAATAATAGCCTCATCTACACACCTACAGCTATTAACCATTAATTTAGGCGAGGTTTTCACTTCATCTACGTACGACATTAAATTATATGACTCGCAACAGTCAAGATTAGAACATTCCAAAATATTTACAAAATGCTATCGTAATACCTCGCTAATATATTCCTATTTTACACTTGATTTACGAACACTGTTCTCGTCTTTATGCTGAGTTACTAAGGGATATATTCGCTCGGTGATTATTGTAAAGTTTTAGTAATACATTGGATGGGTTGTACAAAAAGAACTCAATCGGAAGCCCCGCTAAGCTATGCTATAAATTACGCAAGGCAATGAATGCCGGTTGTAAAACAATCGTTAAACGGAGATTAAGAATGAATGTCTATTCTGAAGTGGGCTTTGTTTATACGAACTTGAACACTAAACTACTTTGGAAGTCGTTCATTCAATCTTCTGTTGATATACTCTTGCGCATGCGACTCAGATTCCAATAAACTCATTAATCAAAAGTTAAGGGGCTCATTACAAAAAGTTAGTTATTTTTCTAAAATAATCTTAATTATTTTTTTAATTGACATCAGCTACAAGTACCTATGATAGATGACAAGCCTATTGAAATAATAGATTACGTTTATGCCAATTGGCTCATATCAGTATTTAAATCACACTGGGTTCTACAGTAGTAGCAAATAGCAATAGAATAGGTAATAATAATTTAATTGCCTGTTTGTACTGGCGTGCCTATACTTACTACCTACTTCGCAAAAGTCAAATATTACACATAGTTGCTACTTTCCATTAAAATTGATTTATCTTTTAGTAATTTTGTATGTAATACAAGTAAACCGGTATTACTGATTACGACACGTTTTATATAATGTAATATCTTTTACGATCTGTTCTCTATTGTGGTGAGAAAGAGGTGATCGTTTTATGGTGATGAAATCATTAGTTAAGATTACAGACATTAAATCAGAAGTTTAGGAATGTGGTTTAAAGAACCATAAATTATTTTTACACATAACAAAGTAAATCCATTATTATCTTTGGAGAATGGTAATAGATATTTTGTTGTTAAATATTTTAATAGAGTAGGTACTTAGTGAGATAGATATTATCTGTTTGTTTTTTTGAATATTTTCAATCTTTACTTTTATACAATTATAGCTTATCTTCTTTATGATTTTGGAAAATCTGAAATAAAAAATGTATTTTATTTTTATCTCTATAACACTTACTATCCTGCAAGAACGAGAGACTCCTAATATACCTATAATCTATATGCAACATGTGAAAAGATAAGCCTCCCTTTAAATTTTATCTAACAATATATTAACAGCAGCATTTCTCTTTCCAGCATCCTCCTGGGGTCAAAGTGCGCCAGAAGAAGCGGAGAAAGCAAAACTAATACGTCAACCGAAACGCGACGAGGCGGGAAAACCACATATCAAGCGACCAATGAACGCCTTCATGGTCTGGGCGAAGGATGAACGCCGTAAGATCCTAAAGGCCTGTCCAGACATGCATAACTCCAACATATCCAAGATACTCGGAGCACGGTGGAAAGCAATGTCCAATGCAGAGAAACAGCCGTACTATGAAGAACAGTCTAGATTGTCCAAACTGCACATGGAGAAGCATCCTGACTACAGGTAAATTATATTTGTTACTTAATTTATCGGGAAGAACTGTTGCCTTTTAACCCATATCATATCCATGACAATTTACACGATGTTTAACAATTTCAAGCCAAAAATAAGAATAAGTAAAACTTGCGGGAAAACTTTACTATGACCGCTAAATTGTATGAATGCCTCTCCAGAAGGTCTAATTTAGAAAAGTAATACAAGATCGTATAAACAACTAACTGGAAATTTTTACGTTACAGGTACCGGCCGAGACCAAAACGGACTTGCATTGTCGACGGCAAGAAGATGAGAATATCAGAGTACAAGAACTTGATGCGCACACGCAGGCAGGAGATGCGGCAGCTCTGGTGCCGGGACGGGGGCAGCGAGCTCGGCTTCCTGCCGTCTCTCTCGTCGCCGGGGCCTTCGAACTCCTCCCCCCCTCCCAACGGGGGGAACTACATGAACCCCGCGTTCTCCCCCCCACTGTCCCCCCGAGAGGAAGATTGAGGAACGGCGCGCGGCTGGCCCTACCCGCACGCCGCGCCCCTCTCCATGCCTCCCCCCCACCCTTGGTAAATCTACAACCTTCTAGTGCTCCCACTCGGCCTATGTGAAAGTGCGAAGACGTTTCCCCGCTCTTTTTAATATCAACGTGACTTATGGGTGCAAAGTTTTAAGCCAGTGCTGCAATCGGATCTCTTGATGTACGAATATGAGATTATTCCATTAGTGAGTTAAGCGCGAACATTGACTGTGTGAAGGACGTTATTGTATTGGTGAATACGGCATGCTGTTTCGCATCGCGAAGTTTTTGTGCCAAACCTAACCAACAATTAATTAGACAAATGTATATACTAAGTGAAAATTCTCTTCTAGACTCATTGTATTATGAAGGTTCTCTGTAAATAAATCGCTTTGTAGATATTACACACGGTAATTTTTGTTTTAAAGTAGAATAGGTTAAGTCTAGATTAGCGTAAATATATTTGTAGCGTCAGTATGTGTTGCCATGTGTATAAAACCCTTATCTATCTAAATGTAGAAGCTTGTAGATTTAAGAACTTATTGTATCAAACCAAAAATTTGAAGCGGTATGCTTGAAAATTTAAGTGTTTTGAACACGAAACTGATTTTTGAAACCAGTGAGAGCTAACGGATCATAATAAATCATAATACTCATAGACTTAGCTCTCTCACAAACTGTTTGTAGTTTAGATTGTACCGTAAAGTACCTAGCTTTGTCGTAAAAATTGTATTCGGAGTAAAATTGCTTATATAAAAATTAATAAGAGGTAAATAATTGAGCATCGTTTACTTCTTGTAACACCTTTACAATGTTTTATTTGAGGATATTTTTTGTTACTACTCCTGTGTTAAACACAAGCGGTGGTCAATTGGAACCTGTCAATTTGAAAAGAAAAAAATATTTCGAAAAAAAAAGTTGAAAGTAGTTTACCCACCGACAGTTTGTGGGAACAACAATTGAACACTTCAAAAATTATTAATCGCTTTATTGAATCGTGCAATTTCATAGTTTTAGTGTTAAGCTATTATTGAAAGCATAATATCTACATAATATTTAATATACTACTTATAGTAATATGACTTCGTATAGTCAGTCGTTGATTGCCATTTGCCATTTCATTATTTTGTTATTTAATTTTTTAAATGTAAACATTTGTTTTCTCTTGAACTGACGGCGAGTACGCGCCATTTCTTTGGGTGACAGATAAAAAATGATTAAAAAATAATGTATGGTGTGTACTCTCCTTTTATTATATGCCAGTAAATTCTTTTGAAATGTGGTAAGAGATAGTTTAAGCGTAAGTAAATTATTGTGTATGTGTCTTACTGTTTATCGATAACGTAGCGTGTATCATTCTTAGTAAATGTGTAAGAATTTAGAACAGTGCCGTTAAATTATTTATTTTTATGTTGAGACCCATTGTATTGTAAATATGCGATATTTTTGATGTAAACGTTAGTAATTGTGGTTATTTAAATGATCGATACTTAATTCGTATGCGACTCGCATGGATCTCGGTCGAATCTTTTTATTTATTGAATTATTTTTTAATTATCCTTTAAATTCACGACTTGCCATATTTTCTATAGTCTCCTCTATCTACTTAAATGTGTTTATCTATGTACTTAGCAAAGTTTTACTTATGTTGTTATTTTATTGTTTTTTTTTTTTCTATTATTTTCACCGATTGAGATTTTTGTTAATTTTTCCAATGGAATTATTCGCGATCGTATAGAAGGTAGAATGTAGGTTCGTATACCTAGTTGGTATAAACCAGGACACATTATTCAGAAATTGTGCCAAAACCCAAAAGTTTAATAAAAAGTAAATATAAAAAATACTTTCTCGTTTCATTTTTCTTGAACCTTATACTTATAAACATTTTATTTAAGCACTAGCGGCCCGGCTTCGCCCGTGGTACATATTTCGCAATAAAAGGTAGCCTATGTTCTTTCTGAGGGTCTAAATATTATCTGTGCCAAATTTCATCAAAATCGGTAAAGTAGTTTATGAGCCTATTCATTACAATCAAACATACAAAGTTTTCCTCTTTATAATATTAGTGTAGATTTTACACCTACTATTGCCTAAGAGACTATTGCTTTACACCGACATTGAATAAAGAAAAGTAATGCATGTAAGAAATAAACTTACAATCAATTTTGATTTTACCAGAACATAATATTATTCCAGCTTTAATAGCTGTAAAACTAAGATAATATTGTACTTAATAGGGTACTGGGAAAACAATATGGAATCTATAGTTACTATTGTTAATTTTAAAAAGTTTTAGATCGTCATTTTCTCAGATATTCTCGAGTTGAGTAGCATCAAGTCAATTCAATCAAGTGCAAAGCTAAATTCTCATTATTCACCCTGTGTCGATCAGCCCACGATATTACGATGGAGGACGTGGGTTCGATTCCCGCCCCATTTTTTATATCTATTCTATTCAAGATAAATAAAATATTTTTAGGAGCATAATAGGCATTTTATTCTGACCATAATGAAAATACAAAAAAGGACGCATTCCATCGGAACCATAATGTAAGTAAATAATTAAAACAATATTTCACGGTTCTCGATAGATGGCGTCAGGTGCCCACAGGCAGGTACATAAAACCGAAAAAATAGATATGGAATTCGATCATCATGCTGAGCATGATGATCGAATTCCATCTCTCAAGTTTTGTTTTGTTGAATTTGCTTATCTTAAAATCTTCTGAATCGAATTGATTAATGCCGTGCCCGTGCGCCGTAGAAAGTGAGACTCTAGACTCGTAAGCTGTTATACCTATTCGCGAGTACATTTTTTGAGCGATCGAATCGGTGAAACATAGCGTCGTAAAATGACATAAGATTTTAAATTGGCTACGATGATCGGTACCTACGTCGTGCGCATCGCCTTTATCGTGTTTTATTTTTAAGCTGTTGCATAGCTTTTATCTCAGACTTTGAGCGCGGCGACCAAATGTAAAATTTCCGTAACAAAAAACCTAACACCTCCCACGCCAACCGGCACAGCGATGCGATGCTATGCAATAGCTTTACCACGGCAGTCCTCGAGTTCCACAATTATTTTACAAAAAGAAATTGAGTTAATTTAATAATATTATGGATATTTTAATTCTCGTTCTTCTCTGCGTAACCTATTTCTATTCTTGTATTGTAGCCTGTAGGTAACTCTATCGCCTCTATCGGACTGTTTCCTTTTCCAATAGTTAGATTGGGTAGGTAGGGCGCCGTGACAAAAAACTTAACCCTTAACATCACTCGCGGGGGAGCAGGGTCCCCCACCGCTCAAATTTTTACGAATATTTTAAGTATTAGAAACGTTACGCGGTGTAACGTCCGTGTATTCCCAGTGCCGCCCAAGGTCTCGCAGGGAGTAGAAGTGTGCCGGGCTACTGTGCTTAGTTCCAGAGGTAGGTGTTGATGGGGGAGCGTAGTCCCCCACGAGTGTAATTACTTAAGTAAGTATATTTTAATTATTTTGCTATGTATATTTTTGTTTTTTTATAGGTTAATCACGCACAATGGATACAAATTTGAATCCCCAGCAGATATAACATTTGTTAAATGACTTAGAGTCTGAGGAAACCGAGGCAGAGGTTATTTATCCTGAATTATCATCGGATTTGAGTGATGCGTAGTCTGAGGTTGGTGATCACGATACTGAAAGTGAAGAAGAAGTAGACAGTAACTCTGAAAATGAAGATACAAGTACCAATGACCAACAAGACTGAAACAGTAATGCATTGCTGCAGACTGAAATAATATGTGTGTGTATGTATTATCTTACAAGTGCATTGTATGATACATAAAGACATTTTAAGTTTGAAAAATCAGATGTTTTGCGCGAAGTGACAGTAGTACCCACCTCAACGCTTCGCTTATGAGGCGTGCAATAAGATTCCTACATTTGACTGATATTTCGGTAGTTTCTAAGTATTATGTGCGTTGCCCTTGTGATTTTAGACGTTATAGATTTTTCATAGATTTTTATGCTTGT
Organism: Colias eurytheme; assembly: GCF_061535395.1. Lineage (NCBI taxonomy): Eukaryota > Metazoa > Arthropoda > Insecta > Lepidoptera > Pieridae > Colias > Colias eurytheme. The sequence goes on along the minus strand of NC_143005.1, from coordinate 5,204,222 downwards.
TTTGTAATTTATATGATACAAATAAGTAGAAAAAAACATTTTATTTTGTATTTTTTTTTAATTTTTATACCTAGTAAGTAGTAACCTAGAGTTATATCTTAAAATTTAACGTGTTTTTTGTAACTTGTTTTGTTTGACATTAGAAATGTCCATTTTTAAGTTTAAACTTTTAAATAAATACTCTTATAGCATTCCAAAAATGTGTTTTGTTTCATTTATTGAAAAAAAAACAGAGTTATCGTAAAAATATTATAGATATATGGTTCAACAATTTGGTGGACCTTGCTCCCCCACGTGTGTAGATGTGTGGCGAGAAATAGCGTGTGGTGCTAAGGGTTAACATGAAACTGCGCGAAAAAGGTAAGAAAGAACCCCTGCACTATAATATTGATAGATAAAGCTAGATTCAATATAGATAAAGCAAAGTTGCCTAAGCACTATAATAAAATATAACTATGATAATAATATAACTATGGAGTTTCTTGCCGATTCTTCTCCATAGATACTGCTTTCCGAATCGGTGGTAAATGTTAAATTACTTATGTAATGACGATTCGAAAGTGCTACTAAATAGTAGTCTAATTGAATAAATGAATGTTTGAGTTTGTTTGTTTGAATATTATCATCTGTGCTTAGGTCAGCTTGTTTTGATCAATATATCAAATGTCATTATTTATTATATAACATAGGATAACCTACCTATCTCACATAAATGAAGTGGGCTTATGAAATAAATAAACTCCATATAAATACAATATTATTTTATTAATATCATTCAATACATTTATAAGAATACGATATAACATTGATATGGTTACAATGTCTACTACATTTACAAAAATATACACATAATATTTACATAATATATGTATTTACGAATACAATTCTTAGTAAGTACAATAGGTACGATTTAACGTATAAGTTTTGGCTTAAGCACTAAATAGGTATTATATTCAATGATTAGAAAAATAACAAAACAAATAAGTTCATAAAAATAATAAATTCATTCAAAAGGTGGTTACATTTTGTTCCAAGCAATAGACTAGATAATATTAAAAATTTACAATTGCTGAACATTTTCTTTTTTAGTTTAAGCAACTTACGTGATAAATAACCATTTAATAGACGCTTAAATTTTTTTGCTTAGTAAAAATAAAAATAATGGCCACTGCGAAATAATGCTTTGAAATAGACATTTAACATTTTTCTTTATGGGTGGATAACTCGATAGTAAATAACAGTGAGACGTATTCTACAGATAATTTGGATGAAATAACTAAAATAAGAACTGTGATATAATTTTATGTTTTTTGTGCACTTTTTCTTCAGTCAGTAATAAATTATAAAGATGGTTATAGTAGCATAGAATAGTTCAGTTAGTCAGCAAAACAGATAAAAAAACTAATAATTATTATTATGTATCTATGCCTTATTAACTATATCTAAATAAATGCCTCTTCAAACTTAAATAAAAGCCTACCGTTATATCTATGTACGTAAAAATATATTCCATACAAACATCTACTAGGCCATTCCTATCATTTCATAACATATATTCGAGTAAAGCATGTTAACATACACATAATTTCATTAAATAATAGTAAGTATTATGGATATGCTATTACATATTTTTATTTAGGAAGCTAATGTCATATCCAACCATATAATATGTGATATCAGAATATTCAAATGTGAGTTAAATTAACATAAACAAAAGAAAAAGAGAATCAGTCAATTTTCGCTACCATACTACCATCAAAAACAGCATTTTTGAAATTTTTTTTTTACATAGCGCTTAAGATTTAGTGTCAATACTATAGCAATAGTTAAACGAGGCATATAAAGGTAGTTAATAAACAGTAAAAAGGTAAGGTAAAATTTTCTATCAAGATATTTGCTATATTCCGAAAAATAAAGAAAGAAAATATTAAAATACGTATTAATCATGTTACGACATTAATAGGCCCATAAAATTTAACAACCCATGTAATCTACTAACCTTTGAGCATATTTTAGGTCGGATCTTATTTCAAATAATTAATTTATGTATTTAGATTATGATAGTTTTGTAAGATAATCATAGCATATCCATAACACTTATTAACAACTCAATAAGCACACATAAAACAAAACATTTATTCATAAAAAATATCTATTGCAACGTACAAGACGGGCACAATTTAATTTTATTCAATCTTAAACACGCGCCATGAAAAACATGTCCACACTTGAAAGCCCACAGGCCGCCATCTTGAATTAAAAATTCATTTTGCAATGGCAACCCGCATAGCGAACAATCCAATACTTTATACATTTGAGTCATTATTTGTAATACATTGTTTAATTTTATTTGTGTGTTTGCTTGTTTTAATATACGTTCGTATACATTTTCTAGGCCCCAGTGTTGAGAAGTCGCACTTACTATGAGCGGGAGTGCTGTATTATTTATATTTCCCTTCGACGCTTCTTGGAGAAGAGAACACACCTAGAAAATAAATTAATTGAAATAAATAAATGAATATTATTGAAAGCAGTTTTTTTTTTAATTTTCTACACAATAATTTGTTAAAATATTAGTCATGGCATAATAAATGTTATGATATTAAATGTAAGATCGTAATATCATTTAATAGAAGTCATACTAGATTTTCGCACGCGGTTTCTCCCGCACAGTCAAAGCAAATTCCCATGGAAATGAGTTGGTAAAAAGTAGTCACTATTGTTTACTAGCCTGCTAACTATCCGTAGACACAAAAATTGTACATATAATAGTCGCTCCGTTGCAATGTGAAATAAAAGTAAACAGAGACATAATCGCATTAATAATATTAGGATGTACACATTCGCATAGAAACATTCTCTAAAATAATTACAATTATAATAGACCATAATATGCAAAAAATAACCGTCTCCTTGGTACAGTGGTTGACGCGCGAGCGTAACACCGAGGGGTCCTGGGTTCGATTCCCGGTGGAGACGAAGAAAAAAAATGTCTCGGTCTGGCAGGACACAGAAGGCTGACCACCTACTTGTCCCTAAAGAAAATCAATCAGTGAAACAGATGTATAATGCATCTGCCCCTTACCCCACTAGGGGACACGGGACTTCACTTTTATATGCAAAAATAGTATTTTATATTAATACTAGCGGTCCGCCCCGGCTTCGCCCGTGGTACATATTTACGTTTTCTCTACATAAAAACCATCCTCGTACTTCAAGGAATATAATAAAAAAAGAATTATCGAAATCGGTTCAGCCGTTCTCGAGTTATGCGCTTACCAACACATTTTGCGATTCATTTTTATATATAAGATGTATGTACATTTATATTTACCTCCATCCTTGACTCTTCAAATTCATATGCACTGTACAAAGTATCCACCAAAGGTATTGTGATCGTCACATCATATTTCTCGTACAAGCAAACCATTAAACTCGTATGATAAAACTTTATAGTTAGTGCCTTTCTATCTATTAAACTTCCATGTTTCTTCATCACTTTTATCGCATTTCTGCCCCCAATTGACTTGATTATTAACGCTCCTAGATCATCCCAACTCAACATATCTTTCACGGATATATTATCAAACTTTTTATTGCAATTTAGACATATATTAGCGTGTAAAGTCGCGTACAATTGTATAGCTCGATCCCAGGTATCCAACGTGAACTGTGGTAGGAATGAATGTAGCAAACTTTCGTCTAACATTTGCAACAATATCCGTAGAACATGCAACAAATCTTCATTCCGTCTCAAGTATAAAATTTTCTTCCACAAATACGGCATGCGTTTACACATTTCATAGCACTGTTCCTTTGTTTGACTCGACCATTGCCTCTCTATGAACTCGTCTATTAAATTCGAAAATACAGGCATTTGACTTGTCCGTATGTACGGCAAAGGGAAACCACATTCGCAGCCGATATTCATCAATTTCTGAGTCTTCACATTCGCAGATATGCATGAATCGACAAAATATTTATACAATACTTCATTGTTTATTATTAGCTCTAGCAACTCGCCTTTCCGCGACGTTGTGTTTAAATAGGTAAGGAATATATTGTTAGGTACAAATTTAGAATCGTCTAAAGCTCCTACGGATACGCAATATTGTTCTAATGAGAGCATTAGTTCATGTATTTCGTGTATATCACAGCTATAATCCTCTATGATGGAGGTTAAATTCGACAACTCTGACTCCTTATTGACTAAGCTTAACCTTGCATATTGATATAATAATTTACAAAATTTATCTTCCTTGCTCCTTTCTAAATTATTGTCTATTTCAATGGTTTCCTGACTAGATTCTTTAAATATAATATCATTGTTTAAAACTATAGGCGTATCTTCTAAAGTGTAATCGTCACGCGTTATCCATTTTGGGGCGTTTTCATTGTCTTGTAGCTGTCTTATGGGAGTGAGATCTTGTGTGTTTCTATCGGTGCCTAAATATTTCATTTTTTCTTCAAAATCCTCCCACTTCTCTTTTAATATCTTTTTGCTTGTATTGAATTTACCAGACACAGTTTCACTGAGCCCCTTTAAAGCCTGTAATGCCTCCGGTGAAAGTGTATTGAAAAGATTGTCTTCACTATGCTTAGTATCAAAATTATCATCTAATAGTGATTGTGTATGATATGAGTTATCAACAACAAATATTCCAGACTTCAATTGAGTTGCTTCACTAGGTTTTAACTTTTCGATTTCATCTAGAAAGTCCTCAATAGATTTCAACAAACCATTGTTTCTCAGTTTCTCTTTTAATCCTACTAAAATATGCATTTTTATTGATAAATTGTTTTCTAGCAAATAATTCTTATACAAGGCACACAGTTCCCCACACAACACATATTTCTCATCAAGGTAGCATTTTACTAAAAATTTGTCAATTTTGATGAATTTCAAGCTTACAAATGATCCATTAGAAAGCCACACATATAAAATATCATGATAAAGTTTGCAATCAATAATATCACTGTAAGGACACCAAATAGTATCGCCCAAGTTGTGAATATTTAAAAAGTATAACGCGTGTTTATTATACGAAAAAATGGCACTATTCATTGAGTATATTCGCGAAAAATTAACAGACTGGCCTTCGGAACAATCAGTTGTGTTTTCAATATCAATGTTTTCATTTTCATATGATTCAACAGTGATCATCTTCATAGGCGGTTTGGCTAACACTTGTTTGAACTGATGTGTTCTACGGACCATGCCGTCTATAGTTGCTTCCCAAACTCGAGACGAAGGCCTTGCGCAATAGATAAGTGTGTTCGAAAACTCGTCACCCACTACGAATCTTGCATCATCGTCAACTATATTATATTTCTTCACTTCTGTTATATCTTGGACATTATTTTCTGATGTTCCATTACTGATTGATTTCTCTGTGGTCACAAAGCATGCTCCGAATTCACCATCTCTAAGTTTCTGGCCGATCTGTCTGTATTGTTCTTGTGCCGTATTACATATATAACAGCGAGTTAATGTTGAGACCAGTAGCATACAATCTCTTGTGTCCAGTTGGCATATTCGCGAATCTAAACTCATTATTGTTTGAGACGAGCTGTGGAACATTGTTTTTGCCTGAAAGTATAGTAGAAAAAATGTTAATTTAAATTAGGGATGTAACGATACCGATATATCGGTATATCGGTATCGCCGATAATAAATCAACCGATACCGATATTTTTTTATTAAATTCTTTTTTTCTTTTATGTTTTTGCATTGTATTCATTCATATTGTTTTATTTCTGTTTCTGTAATAGTGTTAAGGAAGAGCGGAACCTCCTGACACAAGCATTTTATTTGCTTACTAGGAGTGTTCCAATCACAAATTTGTTTATGTAAAGGAAAGAAATAAATAATTTTGAATTTTTTTAATTTTTAACGTGATAACGTTTTTAAAATCGTTTTAGTCGGGTGACATGTTCATAAACGTGTGTCACACCAAAACATCACGAGCGCGATCGCAGGTATAACGAGAGAGAGACGGACCGATCTCCCGTTTCATCTCGAGCGCTGCCACTGCATTATGTTATCACGTAAACATCTCAATCGTAAACCTACTTTACAAACAACCAATTTTTTTGATATCAAATAATTCAAAAACCCGCGCCCAATGAACGATGCGGGAGGCCGCCCGCGCGTGCGCACTTTGTTTTCTGAAAAAACTCTACCAATAGTAAACTTTTATTAGGTACTGATTGTATGTGTATTACGTAAGTTTAACTAACTTCGTAAAATAATAATACTAAAATAAATGGTTTTGTTGTTTTTTGATTTGGCATTTTTATTTAAAAGAATACGATTAACAGTTGTCTCTGTTAAATGTTGGTAACTTTTTATGCATAATTCATTATTTATTTTTCTACCAAGCCATCGATATCGGTATCGGTATCGGTATCGCCGATACATTACTACAAATATCGGTATCGGTATCGTATCGGCAAAATCATGTATCGTTACATCCCTAATTTAAATATATTCCAATAAGCATAATAGCAGGAATAAAAATTATTTTTCTACATCCATATAAGTACTGTATTTCTGTTAAATAGAATTCAATTTTTACAAGCTTTATTTTTCAATTTATTAAATTAAAAACAAACTTATTTTATTTCATAGCAATAAACATGACATAACTTACGATAAAACTCTGTAGCTGCAAAACGGATATTTTGCCAACATCATCGCCATTAAATAGCATATTCCGACTCCAGATCATAGCCGTAACCTCATTTCCTAGATGTTCTTTTGACGATGTCGTTGAATAATTTCTGCTTAATGTCTGATCACATTCTGTTACTGTAACCATGCCTTTGCCGTTAGCAAAGCCGATGTGTTTCTCATCAGCTGATATGGCTAGCCGAGTAACTGGTCCATCCTGAAACATTTTAAATATCATTTTAAGTTTATGCAAAATATTTTATTTACATATTGCTATTTAAACCTCTTGCGAATGGCAACTGAATTTTCGATTTACACCTTATTAATATATGTATGCAGGTAAAAAAAATCACAAATAAAATATCTTTTTCCTGCAAATCTATAATTTGTGACCTACTCATGCAATGCAATGCAAACTGTACTGAAATTCATTCTCTCTTGAAATAAATATATTTATAAACTACTAGCTGTGCTCCGCAGTATTACCTGTAGTGCTCCGCTAGCCAGATGATATAAAAGGCCTATAGCCTTCCTGAGTGAATAAGCTAACTAACACCGAAATAATTATTCAAATCGGACCAGTAGTTCCCGTGATTAGCGCGTTCAAACAAATAAACAAACTCTTTAGCTTTATAATTATATTAGTATAGATAATAACCATACAACATTAATTTAATAGTTACTATAAAGCTTGTTGTAACAGACACCAAGTTATCAACACTCCAAGGGTTATGGTTGCTTAGTTGTTAGCATAAGAAATGGAAAATTAGATAAGATCAACTCTTGAAGAGTATAAAAATCATATAAAACTAAATGTTTAAAAAATGTTATAAAACTAAATTTCATTTTAGTGTAAGCATGTCTTGACAGCCTAAAAAATTGTTGTTTGTAGACCACCTTCACTTATTTCTCTGCAGTTAGTATATTATGTTATACATTCTCATCAAATAATTAGTTATTATTATGATATATATTGTACCTTATTAGGAATAAGTTGTATGAATTCACAAGGCCATCTGTTAAAAACATAAATCCCTCCACTTGTTGCTCCAAATGCAATCAAAGACTTTGATACATCAAAGCAAGTATACTGAAAAAGAAAAACATTTTTATTTTTTTCTTTATATGTACTATAGTTTTTTTTATCATTAATTTAGGTTCTCAATACAATAATTACTTTAGATGTTTTATTTGAGTCTGTAACAAAATTGCCAAAGGTAGTTGACTTTCATAAAACTGTGTAGATATAACTGTAAATTACAAAAGGAGTAAAACCTTCTTGGAGTTAAAAAAAATTCTCTTCTTTGTAAAAGACTGAATAAACAATACAATAAACACTATAGAATACTGATTGAATACTAAGAGCCAGCGCGCACGAGCAACTTTGTCTCCGCAACTATTTTGTCTCTCCCGTCAATTGTATGGGGAGTTGCGTAGCTACGTGCGCGCACTTTCATACTAGCCCATGGGTGGAGAGACAAAATAGTTGCGGAGACAAAATAGTTGCGGAGACAAAGTTGCTCGTGCGCGCTAGCTCTTAATGCCATAGTAGCTTTAAGTAACTCTTATTATAAAAACAAATACATGTACAATTCCACAGAATAAACAGGAAAAAACATAAGTAACTAAATTACTTGTAAGAGCAAAGAATTCCAAAAATTATATCTACAATTTATAGTTCTATTGAGTAAGTAAATTAATTTAAGTACTTTTTTACTAATTTAGGTGTATATAATTTTTATCTTAGAGATAAAACTATACAGAGGCTTATCTTATAATTACTATTTTTTTAAAGTTGTTTTATTATGTTGCTAAGAAATTTGCATTTAAATATAGAACATTTAAATACGATCTCAAATGTTAGATAAACAGCACTTGTTTTAACCTTGATGATGGTCTATTATTAATTATTATATTCTATTTGTAAAACATTGTCCTATTAGAGAGACCTGTGTATGTTTTGAATAACTGCCAAATATTATATTGATAGAAACTAACCTTAATTCGTTGAATATTCTTGATGGGAAAATTTACACTTTCTGTAATATCTGGTAGTTCCTGGAGGAGAAAGGGTCGTAATTTGGAGACAGACATGATTTATTAGCACATTTTCTTTTATAAAGTTAACAATTAAATGATCCTTTAGTTAATAAAAATATAAACAATTTCTTAACAAAATATAGGTTTATATTTTTCATGAGTTCGCTAATCGCGACAGTAATTTTCTGAATGTGAATTTGACTTGAGTAATTTTAAATGTCACAGAGCCACAGATTATCAAAACTATACTTAAGTGGCAATACTAATACAGATAATGAAGTATATTGAATTTTGCTATTTAAAAATCGTAAAATACATATCCATTCTATTTTAATTAAATATAATTCTTGTTTAAAATACACATGTGTCAACTGAAACTACACATCTAAAAATAAACGCATATTTTTATGTTTATAAGATTGATGATTAGTTTCGTTTGGAAGTTGTTTATTAAATTAGGATTTTGTAAATGAAAAAACAAACAAAACGCTTTTGATCTTACATACATCTTTATTACCATAATTATGTAAACTAAATAAAATTAATGATTACATGTTACACTAATAATAAAAATTGAACAATAAAAATAATATTATTTAAACGACTTTTAAATAAATGTGTATAGTATCTACTCCAACTTCATTTTCAGCAATGCATCGATAAGTGCCTTCGTTTCTTCTCGATATATTTTTCAGCACGTAGTTAAGACTTCCAGTGGAATGTCCACTGAAAAACAGAACAGAATTTTAACATCAAAATTTTCCTCCTGTGAGAAATTATTAGCTAATATTACTTACACCGTTAAAACTATTATATTGCTATTCGGTGCAATAAATTCCCATCTCGTTGCTGGCATCGGATTTCCCAGGCCAATAAAACAATCTAAATACACAGTTGATCCGGCTTTTGAAGTGATGTTATTGGAAATAGGTGGGTCTATGTATGGTGATACTAAAATGTAAAGATGTAACTATAATGACGTAATCTTAATAATACAATATTATTATTTATCCATGTATAATAATTACCTATATACAAAATAATGTAAGTACATAATAAAGGTTTTATTTAAAATTATGAAATATGAATTAAGTAAATCGCTATTATTCAATAGTTATTTATCTTACCCCAAACGTTGACGTTTACAGTACGTATCGCTTTTCCCATAGAGTTTTCTGCGATACAATGGTACATACCAGAGTCAATAGCTTTTGCTGTAAATCTAGAAAAATAAATACACAATATTACTGCCAAAAATAATAAGAAAAAAGTTGAAGTAAAATATTCATTCAATAGTATGCAAACCAAGTTTTTATTATATAGCAGCTGCCTAATTTTTATTGCTTTAAAAACTTGCATAATAATTTTTGGAGGCTGCAATGATAAAGAGTAGGTAAAATATGCAACAACTTACAAAATTATTAACTTTGCGAGCGATACAAATCTAATACAATTATATTAAGTATAATTGAGTTATTTTTTTGAAATTGCAAGCAATCCAACAATCTTCACACCGTAGGCATCCATCGCTCCAACACAAATAATAATTAATATCCACATATTTTACCTATGCGTGTTTCTATCATCTGTGTAGTGCCCGTCGTCGAAGGATATAATCACGTCATCCTGGTACATGTCCCAGTGTACTTGAGCGTTGGGAACAGCATCCACATCACAAGACAGAGCTACTAGATCTCCTTGCTTGGCTATCACATTTTCATCCTTATTCCTTATTTTTGGTGGAACTGTAAAAATAGTAAATAGGATTTTTAGTTGGTTTCCAGGCGTATCTGAGATAACACATGGCAACATTTATGTTATTTTAAAACCCATACTCCTGCTTGTGGGTAGTGTGAAGTGCATATGTCTTTTTTCTTACTCTTGATCTGTTTTATTAAAAATTTGTCTCCTACTGTTGTTTGCATAAGTAATATGCTTTAAAAGTTACCTTTGCCATCCAGTAAGTGTCACACAAAATCACTTTCACTTTTCACCAAGATTTATTGTAAATCCAACACAAAAGTTTAAACATAACCTCCAAAATGGAATCCATTGCACAAACTGTAGCGGATATGAGTGAAATGTTTAAATATAGAATGGAGGAGTTTCAACGTGAGCTGCAAAATAGCAACAATGGCTCTGGAAGTCCCACCAGTAAGATTTCCTCAGACTTTGCTGTTTTTCGAACATTTGTGCTGTCATCGTTAAGCTGCCTTACATCTCAAATTCAGCTACTAACCCAAATGCATGATCAACTAGAAATGCGCAGCAGGCGCAAACATCTATTGATTCACGGTATTCCTGAGTCGAAGAATGAAAACTCCAGCATTGTCGTTTCGAAGGTTATATCTGATCACCTTAAAATTCCCGAGGTTGCTCCACAAATATTTAGCCAGTGTCATAGAATGGGGATGATGAAGGAAGACAAACCACGGCCAGTTCTTGTCAAATTTAAGGATATCCAGGTTCGGAGCCAGGTGTGGCAAGCCAAGACTGCATTCAAGGGTACTAATATTACCGTATCTGAATTCCTCACAAAGGCTCGCCATGACCTCTTCATTGCTGCAAGGAAACGGTTTGGCATATCCAAGTGCTGGACAAGGAATGGTTTAATTTTTGTTATTGGATCAGACGGGACTCGCAATCAGATTAATTCCATCGCTGACTTAGACTCAATTAAATCTCAGACTCCTGATACTGAAAAGCAACCTCTTGCGGCTCCTAGTGACAATAACCAGAAGACTTCTTCGCAGCAAACAGCGAGATCCAGAAGAATTCCTAAGCATAAGTAGTTTTATATTTCTATGACTTCTTTTTTTTTTCTCTTTTATTGCTTATTAAATGATGGTGTAGGGTCTTATATTTTCGGTTTTTGCTACGATAACTTTTGCTATACTATTTACGGGAATATATATTTTATTTTATTCCTAATTTCACCATCATGTATTTTTCATCATCTTTCATTTATTATAATTCATTATGTAGTCTCGCCATAATATTATCATGTTCTATTTCTCCACTTATTATTTGTGTGTTTACGCTTTTGTAATGCAGATGTAATGTATGCAATAATGAGTGACAAATTACTGTGGTTTGATTTTGTGCCTTCGCATAGGTTGTTATTACAATACTTTATTATTGTAATATCTCATACAGTACCTGCAATCTGCATACATATAATTATTTACCACCGTCAATTTTATTTTACAACTCTTTGCACACTTGTAAACAAACTACTGTCATTTGTCACTTATTATCATTTGTCAAATGTCATTTCATTTCATGCACTTGTATCTTGGTGTTGCCACTCTATAAAACTACTGGAAGGTGTTTTTGGTAAATTGTATTTTGACTAATAAATTATTTTGAATTCAATAGACTAATACTTATATATTTTATTCGTACGTATTACTGCTTATTACATATATATATATTTCTTCTTATATATATCTATTAAATACTCTAAATATTTAAATATATTTATTTATTATTATAATTTATATATTTATTTATTTATTTTTTATTATACTTACATATTTATTTATTGACTATAGGTTCACGTTTATTGCAATATATTATGTCATTGAATAACAGTGTTGTAAGTTATGCTTCATTGAATTCCTCCAATTCTGATCTAAGCAACGATAGCTTCCATAGCACTTCCTCTTCCCCTATACACTCTACCCTATCCTCTCACTTTGCTGTCAATAAACATTTTAATATCATCCACATTAACGCCCAGAGTATTCCGGCTCACTATCCTGATTTGCTGGCACTCGTTGATTCCCAAAATATCCATGCCATCCTTATATCTGAAAGTTGGTTTAAACCCTGTCTACCATCTTTATCCTACTCCCTTCCTGATTTCCAGCTTATCAGAAATGATCGCACTGGTAGGCCCGGTGGTGGTGTCGCCATTTACCTTCGCAGTAATATCCCGTTCACTATCCTCAGTTCCTCCTCTCAACCACCTCCCACTGATGAAGCAGAACACCTTTTAGTTGAAGTAACTGTCATGCATACTCGTATACTCCTTGGGGTGTTCTACAGTCCAAACCTTTCCATTAACTATTTCCCATCTTTTGATCTCCTCCTTGAAGAATTTTCTCCCTCCTTCGACCATATTATTATAATGGGCGACTTCAACACCTGTCTGCTTAAGAGTGATCATCGTTCTGATAAGTTAAAATCCACTGTCGACTCCCACAATCTGCATATCCTACCTCTCAACGCAACACATCATTTTCCCAATTCCTCCCCATCTCTCCTTGACCTCATGATTGTTTCCTCCCCTGAACACGTCTCCAGCTTTGGCCAATGCCCAGCTGAGATGTTTTCATATCATGACCTTATATTCCTATCCTACAAAGTCCGACCTCCCAAAAGGAAACACAAAACTGTTATGCAACGCAATTTTAGTGGAATGGATTTGGATCGTCTTCGTGAGGATGCGGAGAATACTGACTGGTCTAGTGTTTATTCTGCTGGTTGTATAGACCAAATGCTGGACATATTTAATCTACTCATACTGCAGCTTTACGATAAACATGCTCCTTTAAGGCCAGTAAAACTCAAGCACCTTCCTGCCCCCTGGCTTTCCAATGAATTAAAAGCAGCCATAAATCGCAAAAATAATGCTAAAGTCAAGCTTAGGAAAAACTGCTGTGCTGAGAATATTGAAAAATTTAAAAAACTACGTAATCGCTGCAATACTATGTGTAGGGATGCACAACAGCGCTATGTTCATAAATCGATCGAGAACGGCGATCCAGCAAAAATTTGGAAATTTCTTAAATCACTAGGAGTTGGTAAACCTTCAAATAATGTTTCCTCTAGAATCGATACTAACCTTCTGAATCAATACTTCTCAAATACTTCTATCCCTCTTGATGCTAGCACCAAAATTGTTACTTTAAATAATCTTTCATCTGCACCGACTCCTAACATCCCACCGTTCAACTTCTGTCAATTCGCTGTCTGTGATGTTAAGAAGAATATTCTGTCTATTTCATCGAAAGCTCTTGGTCCCGACTGCATTGGTCGTGATATGATCGTCCCCATCCTTGACATCATTGCCCCTGTCCTTACCTTTATCCTTAATTCTTCCATTTCGTTGTCTACTTTTCCCTCAGCTTGGAAGGATGCTTTTATTATTCCTATCCCGAAAAATAACAATCCCTCTTCTTTTTCCGAATACCGACCTATTTCCATATTACCCTTTTTATCCAAGATTCTTGAACGTTTAGTGCAGGGTCAGTTATGCTCGTTCATGAACAAAAATAACCTATTTAACCCTTTTCAATCCGGTTTCCGCTCCGGTCATAGCACGACTTCTGCTCTCGTCAAAATAACCGATGATATTCGTATTGGAATGGACAACAGGCAACTCACTCTGCTTACATTGCTTGATTTTAGCAATGCTTTCAATACCGTGGATCACGACATTCTGTTGAGTTTGCTTGGTTCTCTTAACATATCTCCAGCAGCTGTTGACTGGTTTCGTAGTTTTCTCCAAGGTCGCCGGCAGTGTGTCAAGATTGATGATTCCACTTCTTCTTGGTGCAATGTTTCTGTCGGTGTACCTCAAGGTAGAGTGTTGTCTCCTCTCCTCTTTTCAATTTTTATTAATTCAATTTCCCAAAATATTTCTTCTCCCTACCATATGTATGCAGACGATTTACAACTGTACACGCAATGCTCTCTATTAGATTTACACAACTCCGTGAAAACTATGAATGCTGACCTAAAAAGTATTGCCGACTGGAGTAATAAATATGGCTTATCTATTAACCCGTCCAAAACGCAAGCAATTATCATAGGAAGTCCTCAATTAATTGCCAAAGTTGATTGGACCGCTATTCCTTCCATCCAAATCAACAACACTCCTATTCCCTATTCCGTTACTGCCAAAAACCTCGGCTTGCACTTTGACCAAACCTTCTCCTGGACGGTACAACTCAACGCAGTACGCAAAAAGATGTTTGGTGTTGCAGCTTCCCTTAGGCGACTCCGAAATATTTTACCAATTCCCACTAAAATTGCGCTTGCACAGTCCCTTCTATTCCCTATTTTAGACTATGCAGATGTCTGTTATCCCGACCTCACCGAATGCCAGCTTAACTCCCTTGAGCGACTGCAAAACCTTTGTATCCGATTTATATTTGGACTGCGTAAATACGACCACATTTCTGAATTTAGAGCCAGGCTCAAGTGGTTTCCAATTCGCCTTCGCCGGAATACTCACATACTCCACCTCTTGTATTCCATTTTATTTGATCCTAAAACTCCTCCTTACCTGAAACAAAACTTTTCCTACGTATCTTCCAACCATTCCCTAGCTTTACGATCCTCGAACAAACTGACATTATCTTTCCCTCATCATCATTCAAAATTCTTTCACTCTTCCTTTACTGTCACCG